>NW_024543069.1:23865000-24492500 GCF_018167655.1 Microtus oregoni | reverse complement strand
ACTGGGCAATCTAAAATGTCTAAAACCGAAAAAGCAAGCGGTATGCTGCTCGGAAACGTGACAATAAACCCTTTAAAAAGTGAACATACGTTCAGAAAAGGGAAAACAGGGGAGGAAGCAGACAGTCGTCTTATTTCTTGTTTTTTTTTTATTTCTATTATTACCAGGCCTTGAAAAGCAATGTGATTATACAAATGATGAAACTACAATTTTTCATATTTCAACAAAACTAAAAATCTACTCTGCAAAGAGAATTATAAAAGTAGACTTGTATCGAGGGGAGACAAACCAGAAGGGATCAAGGAAAGAGAAATAGCTACACAAGAGAGAAACAGACAGCCCCACCATGGTCCCATGGGGTTGGAGAGAACCCTGGAGAAGGAGCATGGGGGGAAATTGAGCTGTGGGAGGACGCTGCTAACCAGGCTAGCGATTCATCCTGCCCAGACGGCAGCCTCTGGTGATGTGCAGTATGAAGTCATTCTGTAACTTGAGTTGGGGAAGAATAAAAGTAGTCACCACTTAAAGAAAGCTTACGTTTGAAGAAGACCCACGGATGAGAACACTCTGTGTTCCCTGCACCTGCCCCAGTTAGCCAGCTTTCCGGCCCCGAGGGGCCCCAAGCACCTCCCATGCTGCACCTGGTGATACCTGCTGCCTTCCCTCGTCCGATAATAAACCACGAACTAGTCTTGCCTTGTGGGAAAATCTTTTTTCTCCCTGTTTCAGCACAGCCAAGGTTAGCATTTCAAGAGTCTATTGAGAAAGCACATGAAAAGGAACAAAACAAACTTGCAAAACTATAAAAAACAATTTTCTTTCCCAAGCCCAAACTCATTCTACAATTCTCTGGTCACAGACTGGTGTGTCTTAATTGGGTGCCCTTTACAAAAGCCCCAGCTTCGGTTTCCTTTTCCAGCTTCAACTTTATCTCATAATCTTGGTCCAGATCACACATCTAACAGGAGGAGAAGAAAGGGTATTGTAGAAGTACATAATGGGAAGGAAGTTTCCAGAAACAAACTAAAGTGAAAAAGAAGATAAATACAGACTTTTATGGAAGATTAGATTTGTTTAAACAGATATAATTATAACTCTTTTTTAATTTCTGTCTTAAACTTTAAAAATGCTTTTCTCTTCCATTTCTTTCAAATCTAGTAAAAGATTGGCTCATGTAAAAAAAAACAGTATATTCTTAGTAGGTCATCTTTCTTATCTATCTATCATCTATCTATCTCTTCTTTCTTTGTATCTTTGAGAGTCTTGCTGGCCTTGAACCTGAGGATTCTCTGCCTCAGTTGGTCATCTATCTATCTATCTATCTATCTATCTATCTATCTATCATCTATCTATCTATCTATCTATCTATCTATCATCTCTCTCTCTCTTCTTTCTTTGTATCTTTGAGAGTCTTGCTGGCCTTGAACTTGGGATTCTCTGCCTCATTTGGTCATCTATCTATCTATCTATCTATCTCTTCTCTTTTTGTATCTTTTTTGAGAGTCTTGCTGGCCTTGACCTTGAGGATTCTCCACCTCAGTCGGTCACCTCTTGCTGACAAAGTGGTGACAGTCACTTTGTACGACAGCGACCTCATGGGCAGAGAGACACATTGCTAAAGCGCTCTCTTTTCAGTGATGCCTTCTGCCACATTTTCTCAGGACAGTCTGCCATCTCCATCATGGTGGTTGTGATAGGACCTTCATTACACCAGGAAAAACAACTGAGTGACGTCCCGCTGACCATGAGAATATTATCTGTTGTTTGGATTACAGATAAAGACCAAGGCCTGTCTTTCCCACTCCCTGACAACTACTTTCTAAAATAAACCCAATAGAATTGTGTACCAAATATAAGAAGTACCATGTGTTTATGATAGCAAATGCCATTGAATGGGAACGTCTGATGGAATTTCAGGGACAATGTCGGGATTTTTTTGTCACTGTTATTTTTATATTTTATGTCTATTACTTATATTCATGTGGAAACATTTGATGTTAGCTTCATATTTGTAAAAATGATCACATATAGACAAATACAAAGAATGGGTGAGCTGGAAGAAGGCTTGGCCAGCACGTGCAATGCCCTTAGTTCAGTACTTAGCATGACCAAAAGCAAATAAGC
Source organism: Microtus oregoni (assembly GCF_018167655.1). Classification (NCBI taxonomy): domain Eukaryota; kingdom Metazoa; phylum Chordata; class Mammalia; order Rodentia; family Cricetidae; genus Microtus; species Microtus oregoni. Next base: position 24,490,376 of record NW_024543069.1, on the reverse strand, counting down.
AAAAATGAGTGAATTAGCATTTATCTTTTCCATCCCAAAACTGCACAAACAGTAATCCGTGGCTTTCTTTGGGTAGTATTGACATTTTAACATTAAACCATCCAGCCGATGGCCAGTAATAGATCTTTGCATTGTTTTTTGACTTTTAAAATTCCTCACCTCGCTGAACATAGCGGACAATGAGGACTACTGAGAACTCAAGAACAATGGCAATGGGTTTTTGATCCTACTGCACGTACTGGCTTTGTGGGAGCCTAGGCAGTTTGGATGCTCACCTTACTAGACCTGGATGGAGGTGGGTGGTCCTTGGACTTCCCACAGGGCAGGGAACCCTGATTGCTCTTTGGGCTGAGGAGGGAGGAGGACTTGATTGGGGGAAGGGGAGGGAAATGGGAGGCGGTGGCGGGGAAGAGACAGAAATCTTTAATAAATAAATTAAAAGAAAAATAAAAAATAAAATTCCTCACCAGTGTTTCGTAGTGTGTGAGCAATGATTGCACCCAGGTGTGAAATCTCAACCAGTGAGACTCAGTGCAGCTGCTAGGGGTGTAAAGATTCAGAGAACGTAGAAGTAGTTAATCTGTGAACGTAAAGTCAGTTCTGCAAGCTGGGGAAGTCCTAGGGGCCCACAGTACTGCACTGCCCCAGCAGTAGGCTTTACACACACTCTTAAAAGAGTAGGTCTCAGGTCAAGAAATCTTTGCCATAATATAATAAAGTTAAAATCTCCGAAGTTAGAAAGTCCATGAAAGTGATTCATGGCTCTCCTATTAGTAATGCAAATCCCACATTTCCCAAGTAAAGAGGAAGCAACTTTGATTTCATGGTGGAGTCATTCTCAAACCCCATAACAACTTGCAGAAATGTCTGGTGGCCTGCTAATGTCTTTCTGTCCCCGGTATGACATGCGTACTGTGGTTCTCCAGGTCTTTGTGAGGAGCCTCTGGTAGTACCGAGGCCTAAGTCATCCTCAGAGTTAAGTTGCCAGGCCTTGGAGAACTGCTTCTGAAGATTGTAACCCAGGGAAAAGTAATTCTAAAAACATTCTTAAAAAAAAAAAAAGCAAAAACAGAACTATTATATGAAGAACATGGCTGTCACCCAATCTACAAGCTATGGCGGTGTGTTACAACAGAATGTCAGGGTGACCCTCTCTGCAGGTGAGTAACCAAGTGAAGTGCTATTGTTTCACTGAGCAACAACGCAGACCAGCTTCCCACCACAGTTAACTGAATAAGACTAGGTGACAATTGTTCAGAAACTTAGAGCAGTCAAAATCCTCATCACACCGGGCCAAAGGATTCAAAACCTCTACCCACTAAGTAATGGTAGACTGGGATTGGTGGTTGAAACATCTGGTCTTTTCCCCATCCTCCCTCCCTCTTTTGTGTGTCCACTGGCCCAGTCCTATGTGACGTCTACTTTTACCCGGGCATTTCTCTGCCTTCCAGAAGGTTCTTAAAATGATTAGATTTTGACCTGGGGCTTTATTCCTTCACGTGACGGCTTGGATTGCAGCGATCCCCTTCTGTGGTAGGTTTGCAGACTTCAAGAGCACTTTTCTTCTAGGAGAAAGGAAGATAGACCCAGGCGGCTGACATTTATTAAAGTACGTGGGTTGTTAGTGCCATTGCTTTTGTCCTGACTTGGGAGAGCATATTTAACGAGGGAAAGGCAGCCTTCTCTATACCAAGGACATCATCTGATGATAATAGGTTTGAAAAATGATCAAATGGGTAATTAGCATTTAACGAGTGTAGCTTCACACCACAGGAAAGGATCCTAGAGAAGGGCTGACACTGGGAGTTTTGCACTTGGGCATAAGCCTGTTGCTGAGTCTCTTCGAAGAAAAGAATTTATAAATCGTGCTAGACAAATCAAACCTTAATTATTATCTAGCCAGAGGCAAAACACTTGAAACTTAACGTCTGTCTCTAATCACGGCACTGCAAGTTTCTTCTATAGCTGTAGGCAAGCCATTGGACCTCTTAGTGGTTCCATCTTTCCTCATCTTCAAAATGTGGGCATTAGAGGTCGCATTCATGAAAAATTATCACAAAAGACTTGGGAAGTATTGATTCAAAGCAACGATGTACTTCTTTTATAAGACCTAGTACCGATTTTGCTGTCTTGTATGTAATAGGCAACTTAATAAATGTTTATTATATTGATTGATGAATGGATCAATAGCTGGATTGATGAGCACAGTGTAGGCAAATGGATGATTTAAATATACTTTATGATATTTTATTTATATAGGCGGCTCTAGAAAATTGTATGACATGTATGTGTCTGTCTTAGTAAAGGTTCTATGGCTGTGAAGAGACACCATGACTATGGCAACTCTTACAACGGAAAACATTTCATCGGGGCTGGCTTGCAGTTCACAGGTTTAGTCCGTTATTGTCATGGTAGAAGCATGGAGGCATGCAGACATGGTGCTGGAGAGGTAGCCGACAGTTCTATATCCGGAAGGGCAGGCAGTTGGAAGATGGAGCTGCTGGGGCTGGCTTGAGCTTCTGAAACCCCAAAGTCCACCCACAGTGACATACAGAGGTACAGATGCCTCTACCAGGGTCACACCTAGGACAACAAGGGCACACCTCCAAATAGTGCCACTCCCTGTGAGCCTATGGGGATCGTTTTCATTTAAACCACCACAGTGTCTTTGTATGCATTTAAAATGCTGTGTGATCGTCCCGGTTCAGAGCCAGTAGGATGAGTTTTCCCTCTCCACTCGTGTCCGTCCAGTCCTTCTCCTTCCCGTTCCTTGCTCTTTAACCTCCTGCTCCCTGGATGACCTCACCTCCTCCTCCTCAGTCATTTCGCCACCAACCCTGATTGTCCATGGCCGGCCTGTAAAGATGAGACAAATAAATATATAACCACTCACACAACGAGCCAGGGAAAGAAAGTCAGCGCTCAACAGGGCTGTTCCAATCTGTCTGTCTTTTTGTATTAACCCAGTCACTAACAACTGACTCAGAGAAGAAAGGGCATACAGCCCACATGATCTCTGAGGATGTCTCCAAACAGCTGATCATGTGGGCAGTTTTTGAGAAAGTTCCTTGGCTCCAGAAGATCAGCCAGTAATCAGCTACATATCACAGTTTATCTATCTGGGCCTGGTGACATAGGCCCTCACCCCCAAGCCACTGAAGAGACTAAGTCAGGGAGCTTAAAGGTTCTTAGTCATCTTGAGGAACTGAGTGAGAACCTGTCTCAAAAGAATAACGATAATGATGATAAAAGAGTTCATGGGGGGCTGGAGAGATGGCTCAGAGGTTAAGAGCACTGGCTGCTCTTCCAGAGGACCTGAGTTCAATTCCCAGCAACCACAGGGTGGCTCACAACCATCTGTATAATGAGATCTGGTGCCCTCTTCTGGACGGCAGGCAAACATGCAGACAGAACAGTGTATACCCCAGAGCATAGGTTCAATTCTCAGGACCATTGAGTGCTTTGAGAAGGATGGAATCAGGGCCAGAGTGCGGAAAGAGGCATTAATGCTGCAAGCAAGGCCTTGAGATGTCACCTGGCCAAGATCACGTGGGTGTTCTGTGACCCCTGGATTCTAGACCTGCAAAGGCTGGCTAATAACGGGTTTCTACATCAGCCAGTCATTTTTATAATTTCTTTAAATCTCCAAACCATCACTGAGAAGTTTTAAAGTCCCTTTGAAAGTTCAATCTTTAAATCTATTGTATCCGAGACTGATTTCAGAATTTCCACCTTTCCCTATGGATCCTGAATTAAAACATCCTTGGAAACATTGGTATTCCCTATTTGCAGCCAACAAAACAGGGTTAGACACCACAGGCCCTGAAATGCAGAGCTTTTAGAAGTTGGTGTCCTGGAGAAGGATGGCGGGGAGGGCAAGAGAATAGCTGGTTGACAGACACGAGGTCACGGTTAGACATGACAAGCTGGTGCTCTTTTCGTTTGTAGACAAAATCTGGTCACATATCCCATACTGGTCTCAAACTGGCCATCCTCCCCTGCTGCCTCCCAGGGCTTGGACTAGAGCCATGTAACACCAGCCCTGACTTGCTGCTGTGCTCTTCCCCAGCAGAGTGACTAGAGAAGATAGCCCCATGCTGTAACTACCACGTAAGTCTCAGCTAGAAGAAAGAATATTTAATGCTTTTACACAGAGAAATGTTTATCATGATTTATATATGACATACATATTTATTATGATTTATACATTGGACAATACATGAAAGGATTGATAAACACGTAGTGTTTCATACACATGTATGTTGTTATATGTTGGTTTAAAATATAAAAGGAAACAGAGGGCATGGGAGGATATGGAAAACATGGCTCGCAACCGCATCGTCTCTGAAGCGACACATTTGTTCCACCCTCACGCCCACTGCCCAAATCAGTTGTATGTCTTTACAGAGATCACAGGAGCTGGGAAATGTGTCCCTCGTGGGGAATTGTTGCCCAATGACAAATCTCTACCTTGGAAAGGGGAGTGTTATATTTTAGAAGTATCTGCTCACCTGCAGCCCCCACCACACTCGCAATCACAGTGTGTTGAGTTCTGCATGGTGGACAGAATAGTCTATAAGCAGAAAGAGTTAAATGCATTCTTGGATCTTCTTCCAATGTCTTGATTTTGATTGCCTCTTGGCTGATTTCTTCCTGCTGACTCTCACCGCTTCCTGACCATGGTGACCAGACCTTATATTCCACCACTTCTACAAGAAAATCACCTCCCCTCCCAGTTATACACCACAGCACCCAAAACAAATCTGTTTGCTCCTATTTCATATATAACCTCATCATTGAACAAGTCGATGTGTCTGGGAGTGGGGAATACACACACCAGCCAGTCCCTCCCACGGTTAAAGTGATGGGGTTATGAGCACCCCTGCTCAAAAGGACTTCGAGACAGAACCGATTTTGAAACTAAAAGAGGTGGCCATATAAAAATTTACTAAGTTATGACGCTAAGAAGATGACCACCAGCTGTGCAGCTTATAAAACTGTCCGTGCTCTTTCTTCCCGTCACTGCTTGCTCTTTGCTAGTCAGTAACAATACGCATCTGCTGGTGTATCTCTGAGTTTTATTTGTAGAAGAAAACTATAGTTCTCTCATCTCTTGCTAGTTTTCTAGATTAAGAATCATATCATCTGTTTATTGCCACTTTAAATAAATAAGGTGTTGCATGTTTTAAAATGTCAGCAAATGTCTTGATAAGAGGAAAGGTTGTACTGTTTATTTTAATCTTCTCACACATGCTCCTTCTGCCTGCTACAGAGACTACATGTTTATTATGAGATCAATAGTTTGTATACATGTAATCCCTCGTCTGGTTTGTGCCTAGAAAGAAGCATTGCCTGATGCAAGTGAAGAGAATTGTTATTATTTATTGTTAATATTAAATACAAGTACAATTGGCATGCCTCGGGTCTTGAATTGCTGATTTAGCCATTTCAGAAAACATAACCTGTCTTCCCAGCATTTACAGTTTGCTGATTGTCTTACCCAATACATAGCCACAAAGAATCTGTGTGTGTGTGTGTGTGCGTGTGTGTATGTGAGAGACACACATGCACACACACACACACACACACACACACACGTATTTGCAGTGTGCTAGCCTATGAGCTCATGTATAGAGGCCAGAGAGGTTGACATCAAACATTTCCTATTTCTCTCTATCTCTCCCCACTTTTTCTCCAGGGGCTGGAAAGATGGCTCATCAAGTAAAAGCACTTACTGACATGTGGTATACATACATGCCCAAAGGCAAAACATTTGCGCGCGCGCGCACACACACACAGGTATAAAAAAGACCTTTAACCCCAAAGGAGGGAACATTCATAGACTACAGGTAGCAAAATGTGGGTCTATCATTTTCAGAGCTACTACTGAGCTTGCTGGAGAGGCTTAACCTCCTGGAAGCTGGTCACCATGAAGACTGAGGTCTAATCATTGAGTATGCCCTGGGTGAAATTGAGCTCAGGGGAGCTCTCCTCACTGGGAACTGCATGTCCAGTGCCCAGGGGCAACAGAATGGTGAAATCAAGGAACTGAACAAAGCTGCTGTTTGGCTGAACCTCAGACACCATCAGAATGAAACAGGGACAAGGCTGGAGAGGAGAATGGAAGCCAAATTGTATACAAGCCACATGAAGGGGTTTTGAGTTTTTCCTTGGGCAATGGGAAGTGGTTAAATGTTGTAAGAGGAGAGATAGAATCAGGCGTGCACTTTGGGAGATCTCTGATTTGCATATGGAAAATAGATTGGGAAAGACCTCGAGTGGAAACAGGCTGGTGAGGAAGGTTTCAAAGAACCTGGACAGCAAGAGTAAAACATCTGGATCAAAACAGAGGGAAGCACCTAGAACCAATGCGTACTTAAGGTAGGAACGATAGACTTGCAGATGGGATGGAGGTAGACAGAAAAGGTGAAGATGGGCACTGTGAGTGACAGGCGGTCCCCCTAGGCTCATGGGATGAATCGTGTCATCAAATTCATATGTCAAATTCTTCACTCAAAATACCTCAGGATGTCTGGCAGTGGTGGCGCAGGCCTTTAATCCCAGCACTCGGGAGGCAGAGGCAGGCGGATCTCTGTGAGTTCGAGGCCAGCCTGGTCTACAAGAGCTAGTTCCAGGACAGGCTCCAAAGCTACAGAGAAAACTTGTCTCAAAATAATAAATAAAAACCCTCAGGTAGTGACCTTATTTTGAAACAGGGTTTATACAGGGATTACTAAGTGAAAACAATGTTGTTGTTATTATTATTATTAATATTTTAATGTGACTTGCCATCCACGTGCTCGTGTGAAAGGGCTTTGCAGCAAAAGAGTATCTTGGCAATTGGGAGCAAGAAATGCCCCAGAATTCACACCACACAACAGATCTCATGAAAGAGATTTAGTGTATGGGGGAGGTGGGGTGGGGGACACACAAAAGGCTACCTCTGAGCGGGGATAGAATATAGAGAGACAGACCAAGTCATGATGGCGGGTTTTTATAGGGGGTGTGGAGCATGTGCACAGGAAGCATACACCTCAGTGGTGACAATGTGTCTGTCGCAAAAGTGATGACAGGACCAGGCGGTTGGTGCTGAGCCACTGAAGGCTGAGAGGAACCTGGTTCTGGAATGTTGGGGGTTCTTAGTTGACTAGCATCATGTATTTGAATACTTTGTCCCAGCTTTTGGCCCTGTTTGGAGAAAGTCAGGGGACTTTGGGACCTAGGGTCATGGTGGGTGATTCAGGACACTAGAGACAGGCCTTGAAGGTCACAGCTCAGTCCCGCTTCTGGGTCACACACTGAGCTGTAATAGGACACCAGCCTTGCCGCTTGGGGCTATCATCCTTGAAACCAGGAGCCAAAGTAAATAGTTCCTCCCTGAAGCTACTTCTACCACGCATTCTGCCACAGCAACGAGGAAAATGGCTAACACGAGTGGCTATTTGTCCATTACAACTGACGTCTTGATATAAGGGAAAACCTCGGACCAAAGAGGAGCACTGTATGATGATGAAGGCAAAGACTAAGTGATGTTCTGTGCATATCTGTGCACCAGGGAACACCAAAGATTCAAGCAAGCCGCCAGTAATTAAGGAAGACGCTAGAACAGACCACGCCATTCTTCAGAAGGAATCCACTCTGCTTAGTCGGAAACCTCTGGCTTCAAATTCCTAGGACTTCAAGGCTGTCCCCTTTTTTCGTTTAATTTTAGGTTAATTTTTAAGGTATATTTCTTGAAACAACCAATGTACTCGATGAAGCAATGTGCACTTTGAACAGCTCTCATGGGTTTTAGATCATAATATTACAAACACGTATTAGCTTAAATCTTCCTAGTCTCCCGTTCTACTTTCTTTCAATTGCATATTTCCCTGCTAAAATTCATTTCCATAATGCTGCATTCTTGCTTTTAAAATCATAATCCCACTTTTTATTTTTTTAAATTTATTTACTTAAAAAAATACCTTTTCTCATTTTGCATACCAATCCTAGTTTCCACTCACTGCTCCCCTTCGCCTGCTCCTTTCATCCCCCACCACCTCACCCCCATCCACTCCTCAGAGAGAGTGAGGTTTCCCATGAGAAGTCATCAAAGTCTACCACATTGTTTTGAGGCAGGACCAAGGCCCTCTCCACTCTATCTAGGCTCAGCAAGATATTCCTTCAAAAAGAATGGGCTCAGAGAGGGAGAGCAAGGAAAGAGATATCTTGATTGAAGAAGCCATTATGGGGCTAGCATGAAACCTGGCACTACGGAAATTCCCAAAAATCCACAAGGATGACCCCAGCTAAGACCCTAAGTAATAGTGGACAGGGTACCCAAACTGGCCATGCCCTGTAATCGGATTGATAGTGACTATCTTAATTGTCATCATAAAACCTTCATCCAGCAACTGATGGAAGCAGATGCAGAGATTCACAGCTAGCGTTAGGCTGAGCTCCCAAAGTCCAGTCAAAGAGAGGGAGGAGTGAGAATATGAGCAAAGGGGTCAAGACTGTGATAGGGTACCCACTGAAACAGCTTACTTGAGCTAAGAGAGTTCACTGACTCCAGCCTGACGGTGGAGGAACCAGAACAGGACCCCACTAGGCCCTCTGAATGTGGGAGACAGTTCTGTGGCTGGGGCAGACTGTGGGGAGACTGGCAGTGGGGCCAGGATTTATCCCTAGTGCTTGAACTGGCTTTTTGGAGCCCATTCTCTTTGGAGGGTTAACTTGCTCATCCTTAGGCTGCCCACTTTTATTGTTGGAATTATTCCATTGGTGACCATTCATTTGCGCAGCCCCTCAGACTGGCCTGGGTACTGTCGTCCTTTGAACTGGCAGGAGTTAAAAAAGTCTCTCTCTTTCTCAGTGCTTAGAATGGGACATTATCAAATGTTTATTGAATGAATAACTAAATGGCATAGTCCTTAGACATTGGAAATTTATATTAGCATAGGAGACTTATCTTAAAGAATATTTGGTCTAGTGGTTTCCAGGACATTTTTACATGTTAAAGATTTTGTTTAAAAAAAAAATCAAAGAAACCAACAAAAACAAACGAAGAACCTTGGGAAGGAGCTGGAGAGATGGCTCAGTGGTTAAAAGCACCAGTTGTTTTTCTAGAAAACCAAGATGCAGTTTTTAGCACCTACATGGAGGCTAGTCATCTGCAACTTGAGTTCCCGAGGATCTGATGCCCTCTTCTGGCCTTCTTCAGTATTGCATGCACATGGCACATAATCATACATGCACACAAAACACTCATGTACATAAAATAAAAATAAAAATTTCTAAAAAAAGAGGCAAAACAATCATCTTACATTAAAGGGATTATAAGCCTATTTTTAAAAAGGAAAGAAAGAAAAAGAAAAAAGGGACCACTGGGTAAGATGACATACTATAAGCTGTGTTCGAATGAGTGGCTGATCAGTTTTGAAAACAAAAAGAACAACAATATTTTACCAGTCCATCAGATAATTCTCCAGCACCTGAGTCAATGTGATCAACACCTCAACAAAAATCCTCTATCAGATTGACTCAACCTGCAAGGGCAGACTGAAGATGGAAGCTGGTTCCTGGAACACCATTTTAACATGTCCACAACTGTGCTCCAGCCAGTCTCTCGGAACACTGCAAACACACCCACTAAAAGAACAATAACAGAAATCTTAATCATCCATCCTACTGTAAAAACACAAGTCATAGGAACAACCGAGACATCTTGTCTCCTGCAAAAATTATCAACCTCATAGTAATGACCCCTGAGCAAAATGACTTAGACAAAACTTCAGATGCAAGAATTCAAAAGACAGATTATAAATAGTGAAAAACAACTCCAAAGGGCTCAAATGTTTTTTTCCCCGAGAGAACAGAGACAGCTGAAGGAGATAAGAAGTCATTCCATGATGTGAAAATGCAACTTAATAGAGACATAGAAATGAGGAAGATGATCTAAACTTATGGTCTGCCCTTTGACCTGCTGTGAATTTCTTTGTCTTTGTCCACCCAGTGAAGAAAGAAACTTCCCTGCTGAGGCCTGAGGGCTGCAGCTGTCTGCAGCCACGGAGATGGAAATTCACGAAGCAGCTCGATACCAAGTGCATTTAGCAAAACTAAGTGTCTGCGATCATCCACAATGAGACACCTACACCACACCCTCTACCCAACAATGCTAAGGGACAGTCTCAGAAGCAGTGGTAGAAAGAGGGTAAGAGTCATCCAGAAAGGACCAGATAGAAAAACGGTGTCTTTTAGATACGGTAAAATCTGCTGCACTCAGGAACTGACGTCAGTTCTAATGGTCGGCACGCACAGGATCAAGCCAGCTAATATTTAAGGATGGAGTGGGACCCATTCATGAACCCCACCCATAGCTGCGGAGCTACTGACAATTGAAGGCTCCTGTAGGAGGAAGACTCAGGTTTCTTTTAAGTGTATGATTCTAGTAGGTCAACCACGTTCCAGCGGATGGCCCTCAACATGAGTATATGAGTATATTGATATGGACAGCACAGTTTTGAATCAATTGTACAGACAAATGAAAAGATAGATGACAGATAGATAGATAGATAGATAGATACTCTACAAAATTGTGAGGGGGTGGGGGTGGATCTGTAAGTACTTAGGGGAAAGAGCTGAAGGTAACTATGATCAAAATACATTGTATATGCATGCATGAAATTCTCAAAACTCTTAATAAAGATATTTTATAAAAATGTTTCCTTTTTATTGAAAACAGATTTTTTTCTTCACAGTATTCACCCTGATTTCAGTTTTCCTTCCTTTTACTCCTCCCAGCTCCTTCCCACCTTCCCTCTCATGCAGAACCATCTCCTTTCTGTCTCTCACTAGAAAACAAACAGGCCTCTCGAGGGTTACAATGTATCTTTGTATGAAGATACAAACAGAACTAACACATTGGAATTGGACAAAACACATCAACAGGAGGAAAAGAGCCCAAGAGAAGGCACAAGAAAAAGAAATTCACTCATTCCCATACTCGGGAATCTCATAAAAACACTAAACTAAGACATTGTGTGTGTGTGTGTGTGTGTGCGTCTGTGTGTGTATGCACACACACACGCACACACACAAAGGACCTGTGGGGTAAAAAGAAAGAAGAAAAATACATAAATAAAACAAAATTAAAACTAAAATGGTAAGGCAAAATGAAGAAAAAGAAGATCTAGGACACAACATTAGGATACAAAGAATCTCCAAAGATGCCATTGAGTTCATTTTTGTTGGCCATCTACTTACTGCTGGGCATGCACCCTGCTCTTAAGAGTAGTTTATTTGCCCAGTGAGGCTCCCTTGAGGGAAACTAAATTTACATTGGCAAGTGGTTATCAGATGGAGCTAAGTTGTGGAATATCATTTTAAGATGTATTACGTTTGTTGATGCTGTGGAACATCCGTTTTATTGGTGCAAAGATGTGTTGTGTTCTTTTATGTCGCATTTGTTTAACTCTGTAAAGCTGTGTTACTTTGCCTGCCTAAAACACCTGGTTGGCCTAATAGAGAGCTAAATGGCCAATAGCAAAGCAGGAGAAAGGATAGGCGGAGCTGGGAAGCAGAGAGACTAAATAGGAGAAATCTGGGAGAGGAGGAGGATCAAGATAGAGGAACAAGAGGACAAGGAGAGGAGGACGCTAGGGGCCAGTCACCCAGCAACATAGTCAGTCATGGAGTAAGAGTGAATGTAAGATTATAGAAGTGAGAAAAGAGAAAAGCCCAGAGGCAAAATGCAGATGGGATCATTTAAATTAAGGAAAGCTGGCTAGACTCAAGCCAAGCTAAGACCAGGTGTTTATAAGTAGTAATAAGCCTCTGTGTGAGATTTATTTGGGAGCTGGGTGGCGGGCACCCTAAAGATCTAAGAGCTAAAGAGTTAAAGAAACAGGCAACAACAGAGCTAGCAGCTGGATTAAGGATGGGGACATATATCCACTTCTTTCAGCTCAGGGACACCCAACTGGTACAAACCCAAGCGTAGTTCTTGTTGATTTAGAGGGCCTTGTTTCCTTGGTTTCCTCCATCCTGTCCATCTTTTGCACTGTTTCCACCTCCTCTCTGATGAGTTCCCTCAGCCCTGAGGGGAGGAAATGAATGGTCTCTCACTCTCTGTATATTGTCTGGCAAAGGGTCTCTGTGTTTAGTCCTATCTGCTGCAGGAGGAAGCTTCTCTGATGGTGGGTGAGCAAGACGCTAATCTGTTTCATTGGTTTGCACCAAGATTGTATTTTAAAACAGGTACTGATCATGTGAATTGAATTGTTGTGAGAGATTCATTGGCTAGAAACAAACGCAAGAAAAAAAAAACACACAAGAAAATTCCTCAAGTGAAGAATCAAAGTTTAAAAGAACTGTTCGAACACTTACACTCAAATGATTTTTACTTTTTTGGGGGGGGGAGAGGGGAGTTGTTGTTGTTATGTTTTAGAGACAGAGTCTAACTATGTGCCCAGACTGGACTTGAACTTGCAGTCTTCCTGTCTGCACCTTCTGACTCTTGAGATTACAGGTATATGATAGTTGACAAAAAAATAATCTTTTAAAAACATCTTGAAAAACTCACATTAATGTTCATCAATTAGGAATTTCTGAACAATAAGCACAGAAAAATATTCTGTATTTCTAAAGATTCTTCTGTAATATTTTAGTATGACCAAGGACTAAAATCATGGGGGAAGACAAAGCTTGTTAAAGTCCCATATGAAGCCAAACAGTAAATCCAATGAACTGGGCTTTTTAAAATGTCGTCACAGTATTAGCTAGAATACAATAGTGCAGGCACGTGTTTCCCTCAGTCCTCCTCTCCTCTGCCTACAGCCTCCCCATCCCACCCCCGCCCCCAGGGCGAGCTCAGTTGCCCCTCCTCATCAGTTTCTAATACCCAGACCGTGCCAGAGGATCTCCACCGAGGGCCCTGGCCGGCCAGAGAGTAAAAGACAGCAGGAAAACAAGGACTCGAAAAGACGCTTGGATAAGGTGGTTTCAAACAGCCAGGACCCATTTTCTGACTCAGTTCCAGGGTACTGTGGTTTCCAGCTATGACTTGCAGATGGGCACGGTTTTACTGTATTTGGGCAGGAAATTTAAAAGCATTCAATGCCATATTTCACGGGATGCTGGTGATGATGATGACGATGAAGATGATGATGAGTCAAAGATTTCCCAGGAAGAAGAAAGCAAAAGCAAATTGTCATGAAGGTGAGCCCAGAGCTCATGATGGCGGGCCCAGACCTTCGTGAAGGTGGCCCGGAGCCTCTGAGGAAACACGGGGCATCTGAGTTAGACTAAAATGTTTGTTTCATTTCCCCCACATAAGAACATGGTTTTCAGAAGAGCCGTCAGAAAGAGGACTTCACCTCCTTTGGATACATATCTGTTCACAACAGAGTCATACATTAGTAACGCCAGAAACACTGAGCCTCCTCTTCATTAAGCCAAAGTTACCTCCTGCTAGAATATACGGGACCTGGGAGAAGACAAAACGGGTGGAATTTTTTGCAATTAAAATTGTATTCCTTTAGCTGGGGATTCCATTCCTTGTTAAGATGCAATTACTCGGAGAGATCGCAGTGTGTGAAGCTGCGAGGAGCCATTGGAGCCTTGCTGTGACCAAATTTTAGAGACTTTGGAAAGGCAGGATTTCATAGGTGAAAGGGGCCACCGAGTAGGAGTTCGGCAGCACACAGAGAGAAGCCCACCCAGCCTCTGCACGGGTCTCGGGGTCTCCACTGTTACAGCCGGCCTCAGAGGTATCTAGAAGCTTATTCATTAACACGCAACAATGGCCTCTTTACGCTAGCCCAGGTATTGCTTGAGGTTCTCAGGACTTCAGTGAACCAAGCAGATAATGAGCTCGGTCTTTAATAGAATGAGAGAGAAAAAAACATTTGCACAGTACCTAAAATTATATTAGGCAGCAGCTTAGCAAATGACAAGTTGTTCTGGAAAAGAGTAAAGCAGAGGCTCCCGAGGTTAGGAGCACCGAGGTAGTAGCAGGAGACCCCGCTTTCCAAAGAAGCTAGCGGTTGGCGTTTTCAGCGGAGGAACGCAATAAGGACAGCACGGAGGACGCAATAGGATGCCGCACTAAGCGACTTCCACACCCTGAAAACTCACATGACCCCTGGGCTAAGAGGGAGCGAAGGAGCTCGTTTATCCTTTTTGGATATTTACAGACGTTCCAATAGCATGACATTATCTCCTTGAGTGTTTGGTGAATACGAGGGAGGCATTGAGCTTCACAATCAAAGGCAGAGGGAAATGCCTCTTTTTGCCCCGTGGCAGACGCTCGCTTCTGCCTCACCCGCAGACCTGCGCGTGTACAGAGCAAGACTAATTAGCTGGGTGCTTCTCTCATCAACGTATGGAAATGCTCAAACATTTGAATGAAATATCCTGTTACAGGACAGAAATTAGCATAAATGTTTGGGGTGTTGTGATCTGCCTCACACTGACAGAATAAAAGACCGGAGATAGCACTGACTGTGAACACCATCCCCGTCTAATAAGCGGTAGGTCCTTAATCACGCTTTCTGAGCCCCCGCCCCATCATTAGCATTCACGGGGTAGGGAAAAGCAATATTTGAAAATGGAAGCTCATTGCCATTGACAAGGGAAAGCCATCACAAGCATCAACCAGATGAGGAAGAATTTAAATCAATCTTATTTTGTCTTATCCCTTGGTAATTCTCTCTGTGGTGACTTTGGCCTTCAGACGGCTCACTCATACATCATAGCTAGCAAACCCTGTGTGAGGACAACAGGAAAGACGTGCCTGAAGTGTCAACAATCAGACAGGGGCGATTAGCGAGGAAAGGCAGACAACCAATGGCGTTCGGCCTCGTGAAGGAAGATCACATACTCTGAGCACAAGCAGCAACTGTCTCAGTTGGAAGCTTTGTGGGGAAACAGGTAGAGTCTTGCTTTAAATGTCTTGAGTTTGAAGGTTTTAAAGATGTTTATGCTAAACATTTCTTATTGTGCTGTTAAGTATCCAATTTTTAGTCTTGTAGGGAAGAAACCCTCTCTAAGTTAGGGCTAGCTAGGTTCTCTCCATGGCTACTCCTATGTCTCAAACAATGATCTACCTAAAGACTTTGCATTTTGCTTGGGATGGTAAGATGGTCGCAAGGTGGAATCAGTTCATTGCACCTGGAGTATAACCTTAATGCCAGAGGTAGCCAGCATGGTGGCAGTGCCCAGGGATGTAGCAGGAGTGACTGCAGGGATGGAAGAGCACATCAGCAGGGCCAATGCTTCCTTCGGTACAGCTTGTTCAGGGTGTCCTGTTCCAGCCTTTGAGTCAGTCTCCCCAGCCGTACCCACAACTTCCGGATACCCTGTAATAAAATCTCTTTCAGCTCAAGGTACCCAAGGTTGTCTCCATCCTCAACGAAGAACCTTATCTGATTCCATCCATGGGAAACTGGATTGGTTATCCATCCTCTTCATCTCACGAGAGGAAAAGGTGTCTCATGGAAACTATGGCATTCTTGAGTTAGCAAGCAGCAGGGTCTTCTGAATTAAAGATACAGAAAAGATGATGAACAATCTACATAAAATGCAAGTCTCCAGTCAGGGTAAAACTGCTGCTCAGCCTCAGGAAGGACCTGAATCTCGGAAAGCATTTATTTAGGAAGTAAGGGACTGCTGAGATGGGTCCACAGGTAAAGCTACTCACCACCAAGTCTGAGGACCTGAGTTCAATCCCAGGGAACTACATGGTAGAAGGGGAGACCCGTTTTACCCCAAGTTGTCCACTGGAGTGGTTTGATAATGGGGGTAATAATGAAATAATTAAAACTGCATGTTTATATTAATGAGTTAAAGATTGGCTTTGAAAAAAAAAAGGATACACAATGCCGTCAATTCATGGAGTCAAAAGGGCATTGTTGCCCATAAGACATGGTTCAGGAGAGCAATGATAAGGTAAAAGATTAGTGGTGGTCTCTCTGGATTGGATATTTCTAGGTTCTAAGCATCTTGTTCAAAGAATAAAAGAAATACAACTGGCAGAAGAGTAAGGAATGTCATTCATAAGCGAAACAAAAGTACAAGCAGAAGTACTAAGTGTAGCCAGGGTCTCAAGAGCATCAAGCCACCAGCTGGAAGTCTGCTTTTATGAGGTCGAAGAAGAAAAAGAGTTGGTTGCAAAGGGTTGAAGCCCATCTCTTGCTTGTTTAGGTTGACAGCCTTGTGTTGTATAAACCTTTGCTCATTGTGTATATTTTTTTTCCATGAAGCACCTTATTTTAATAGTATACAAGCTCAATCATACATAGACAGAGGATGATAAAGATGAGCTTTTATTTAAAACTTCATTTTGAGGAACACAATTTTTCTTACTACACATGTACCCCCAAATGAGCCTAGCCTGGATTAGTACACTGTCCCGAGTTCCTGGCTATGTTCCAGGATGAATTTGATCACAAAATAGGAGTTCCTAGGGGATGCTAGGGAGCTGTAGTTTTGAGTGACAGTAAGCATTTGTTTAAAGGATGGTGTATGTACGGCTTGGTGCAAGTGGGGTCTGAAGATTGCTAAGTGTGCTGTTGGGAACGGGATAGATGCAGAGCAAGTCATGAAGCTTCTAGGCTTCTAAGTTATCTCTATTTTTACCTGCCTCGGATATCGGCGATTGCTTTGAAAAATACTTAAAAGATTTCTAGGCTACCACATTTCAATACCTATTTGTTTTTGTTGGTGGTGGTGGTTTTGTAGGCTTGGGTAATGACAATGTTGTCTCTGGAGGTTCTTCCTCACCTTGCTACATGATGCTTCATTGGGAAGAAAGAAGAGTCCCTGCATGAAGGCATGGGATATTGGAGATGAGCTAGCTCAAGTCTCTGAATAGCCTGGCTCAGTTTTTGTATGGAATGGAAAGGTCCAAAACAGGAGAATAAATTGGATGGAGAATAAATCTTTTTAAATCTCAGCGACAGCCTCTCCTTCCATCCCGTAAGATGGGAATGCTGGTTAAGGTTTTATGTGAGGTTTTATGGAGCAATACAATTCATTTTTGTGATGGTGCATTTTATTACTGTTGTGATTTAGCTACTTTTGTAGTTGGAGAACCACCCCTAGCTATTTTATGATCAATAATTTATGTAGCCTTGCAAAGAGTTGCTTTAAGGTCACCAGCCCACAGAACACTCACAATCGTCTCTCATCCAAAGGCTGGCTTTTAAGTCTCTAAGACTGAATTTAGGATCCAAGGTATTAATAGGCTACTGTCAAGACGAAAAAGAATCACACCAGTTGTTAATTAAATCAAAGAGAAGTGATAAGTAGAAAATAATCATGTTAATCATGAATTAAGAGTTAAGTATAGCACCCACAGAGCCTGCTGAAATCCGCATTGTGGCATCTGATGCTGAGTCTTTCAAAGCATCTATTGCCCACCACCCAGTGGAGGCAGCAAACACTGGCTGAGCCAAGATGAGAAGTCCCTGCTCTTGCACCAAATGACAGCGAGGAATGCCATCTGCTCCATTGCTGTCCCAAGGTCACAGACAGTCACTTATTTCGTGGGGTTTTGCCATTAGTATTTGAGTATAGTTAAATTCAATTCCCGCTATGTCAGTGCTACGTTGAGTTGAAGAGGCTCTTTCAAACACCAAACAAGGAAATATTTTTAACTACAGGCACTAAAGGAGGTGCTTTTTGCTCTTTATTATATAAAGACTTTCAAGGCAAGACCCAAAACACTTGGGGCAGAAGAACCTGAACCTTCTGAGAGAACAACAATATCCTTGAGATAAAAATGCAAGGTCCAAGAATTTCAGAACTAGGAGCTTAGACGTTATCTAATTCAACTGTCTTGTGTTCTAGAAAGAAAAGCAGCTGTATAGGGATAGTAAGGGGGACTCTTCAAATCAGAGGTGGACTAGAATCTAGTCTCCTGATTTTCCACTGCTTTACTTTGTTGGAAAGATACCTCCTGGTGCTGGGAGTTCAGGACTTGCTTCCTTGGTTGCTGCACAAGGCTACCCCTTTGCCATTTTGAACTGTGGACAAATCGTATCCATCATCACTGCCCATGTGGCATGTCCTTTAGCATGACATACAAATGCCAGCATGCAGGAAGGGGCAGTAGCTGAATAACGCACCAGCCCAGCATATGACGTGAGCATTCCATGACTCGACGGCAACTTGTTTCTCTCTTCAGCAAATGAAGACCTGATAGAAAAATACTGAGCATTTCCCTGTCCGGTTGCCTACATCTAATACACTCACCAGTGTAGCTTGGAAAGAAGGCTGAAGGATAGAAGTTAAGGGGCTTTTTACCATTCAGCACAGGAATTGTTACAGGGGAGACAGAGGCAGGCCACCGTTACTCGGTGATTTGTTCTACTGTACCTTGCCAATCATGGCCACAACTCTAATGTACTTTGGTGTACACTGTTACCTGAATGTCGATTTTGGCACTTGTCCCTGACCTATTCAATCATACCCATTAACTGTCACTCACCCAAGCCGCACTCACTTTCAACTGGAGAAAATGTCTCTATTTCTCTCTCTCCCCCTTTGGGAAACTTTGTAGAGTTTTCGCAAAATGGCGTGCCTTTGGGTCAGCTGAAGTTTCATTGCTGTAGGTTATTTCTTTGAAAGTGCTACAGAATAATCTCCAAAATAAGATGACATCTAACTTTGATTTCCATTAGAAATTCCTAAGAAATAAAAGCCTACAGTTAAAAATCTATAGATTTTTTTATCTATGTAAATACAATGCTTCTTTTTATTTTAATGCTAAACACCTTGTGTGGGAGGCGGTGGTCAAAATCACACTCTCATGTATAATATGCCCACTCTGTTTCTATGGTGCTACTGTAGATATGCACACGGCACCACCGGGCCACATACGAGGCACGGCTTGTGCTATTCATCCCCATTAGTCTCCTTCAGTAACCAGATGATTCATTCTGTACTCTTGTTCAAGTCTTCAGTGATGGATAATATTGTATTGGCCACCTAACTAGCAATCAAATTAATTTGAGCTTGCTTAATCTTTCTTTCAAAGTCACATATGGTTTTATTATTATTCCATTCCTTCCTATGTACTTAGATACGCCCCCAAAACAATGGGAACCCGAGCTGAAAAATCAGAGCATATACTACTTCCAAGTAGCATATGAGGTCTGTTATGAGAAATAGTTTCCACAGGACTTAAAGGTGTGCCGTGTGTTTGTATATGGATACAGGAACTGTGGAAGCAGGATGTGGTGGGAACCAGGTTGAGAGCGTTTGCTCCCATCTCTAGTTCTCAGATGATGATTCAAATCTATGCGCTATTTATCACTCCATTATGACGCCATTATGGTATGGTTAACACTCTTTCCTTTGAATCTGGCTTATTTAGCACTATAATTGTAATATTCGCTTTTTCTAAGTTCTCGTTTTATGTAATATTTATTACTTTTATAAGACACACGCTAGACTTAGTGCATACAGCCCATAGGATCTTTATATAATGCCATCCCTTTTGTGTGACCTCGTGCCCATGTAGAAATGCATTACCAGCATCCCAAGAGTTCCCATCTCTCATAATCAAAGCTCTCAACATTATAGATTAGCATCTGGACCTCATTTTATTTGCAGCTTTTCTTGTTCATTGCTGAGCAACTGTCCCCAGTTAGGGATACCATTGCTGAGACAAAACACCACAGCCAAAAGCAAGTTTGGAAGGAAACGGGTTCTTTAGCTTACAGGTCTACAGCATAGTCCATTACTGAAGTCAAGAGAGGAACTCAAGCAGAGCTGGTACTGGAGGCAGGAGCTGATGCAGAGACCAGAGGGGGGTGCTTCTTAGTGACTTGCTTTCCATGGCTTGCTCAGCTTGTTTTCTTACAGAATCCAAGATTACCAGCCCAGGGGTAGCCCCACCCACAGTGGACTAGGCCCTCCCCCATCAATCACTAATTAATGAAATGTCCTACAGTCTTGCTTACAGTTCTGTCTTATGGAGGCATTTTTTTAATATTTATTTATTTTTTTATGAAGGCATTTTTTTAACTGAAGCTCCCTCCTCTCTGATGACTTTAGCTTGTGACAAGTGGACATAGAACCAATCAGAACAGCAACTGTATAATAGTTCTGATTCTGAATCTCTCAACACACACACACACACATTAAATTCCTTAGGATATATCTTATTTCTTGTTTTTTTTAAGGAATATAATAACAGAGGTCCTTGCCCAGTAATGTCACATTCATCATCAAACCCTTATTTCTTCTCACTTATTACTGGTCAGACTTCAAAGTTCCTCTAGTCCGCATACCTACTAACTCCATCAAGGGACCATTGTTCTCGTCTGTCACCAGCTGTCCTCCAGGTTGCCCTGCTCAGGGTCCACCTTCCTTCTCCATCTCAGGGGGTGATGTGTTTTATATGTTTCAAGGTGGAATTCCCCCTCCTCCGTGATTCACTGCACAGCTGTGCTTTTTTTTCGTCTTAAAAGAAAATTAAAATCCCCTATGTATTAATTAGAGAGAAAAGCTTCGTTTCCTAAAGACTCCTTGAGGCACTCACAAGCACTTTTCTCTCATTTCTCTGGGCTGATTTAGTTGCTTTTTTTTTCCTTTTAAATATTGAAATCTAGCAATGATGCCTCCTCTTGCTTTGGGCTCTGCATCCATCAAGTTTTACTGTACAAGACTCAGTTGGAGACTTGTGTCGCCTGCTCTACGGCTTTCATTCCTGTTCACTTCTCTCCCCTGGGTTCAGAGTAAAACGCTGTATGGGGCTCCCTTCTCTGCTGCTCATACTGGTGCTTCCTCCTCTGTCTAAAGGCCAGCTTGGATGATGCAAATGCGAAGAGTCTCTTTCCCATTCTGGCCATCCCCGAGGAAACGGATTGAGTGCTTTGAAGAATTTAAAGAGTCGACACTCTAACAACATCTTGCATTCATGATAAAGTTGAACTCTGGGGACACAGAATGTTATAGATGATGAAGCTCTTGATGGGGAGACAAGGAACACATGTTCTTTGCTCAGACAAGCGCTAACTGGCCATGGGACTATTGCAGGATAATCTTCCTTTATCTACAGGATTATTAAAGGAATTCACAGTGGGTACTGGACGTGTGCATTTAGACCTTCAGAGGATACATAAGAAATGCCCAAGGCTGCAATTTCATGCCCTTAAATACAAGAAGAGAAATTCTTCAAAATTAGCCAGGGTTATAAAGATATATGGAAGCTTTATTGAAACACACTGCATGGAGATATGGGTTTTAAAATGTCAAGCAAGATTATCTTCAGGGTCTTTAATTTCTGATATTTTTGAAGAATATCTCTAGGCTCCTTTAATTTCTTGAATGGTTAGCTCTATCTGTCATTCTTTTGAAGGATACTGTGCTCTCAGGCAGTCTGCTATATAGTTTATGATGCCCTCGGGATTCTGGCCTCTCTAGTTTCGCCCATGAAGATAAACACTTCCTTTTACTCAGCAAGAAATATAATAAAAAACCAAAGAGCTGAGTTCATTGAGAAAGAAGCCTGACCCTCCCACCCAGGGCCCCAAACTTGGCTCTCTCAGAATTACAACCCTGACTGAGCATGGGGTGGAAGTAAGTTCCAAGCCTTTTAGGTTCTGCGCTAATTGTTGATGGGTTCCAGGACATACAACCCCAAAATACTTCAAGCTAAAAGAATTTGAGAAAACAGCAGAAGCAGGAAGGTTATTCTGACCTACGCTCCACCCTTCTTCCCCAAGCAGACCATAAAATCTAGGAAGGATTTATGTGTCCTTCCCTGAAATAGATTGCAGACCCTTCCTTCTGGAAGAGGGGCTCTTATCTCAGAAGGCACAAGGCAAGGACAGGAATCCAAACAAATGAAATACCTTGCTAAATGCCCTGTTTATTACCATTGGATCATATGCTCCCTTTGTCCAATTGTATTTCTTCAAGATTTTGTACTCTTTACCATGCTTAGCATAAAAACAAACACGTAGCTATTTCTTTGGTCCTTAACTCCTTTATAACGGTCTTGGTGTCACTTTTAACTCGTGTTAAACGAGTACGCGTTTTTCTCCTGTTAATCTGTCTTTGTTATAGACAAAGTTGCAGCCCAGCCATAGACCTAGATATTTTTCCCTTTCCAACATTGTGGGTAATAGGCATGCTGTTTCAACACTAAGGCTTAATCCTTGAAGAACAATTTGCTGTTTATACCTCTGTATATTCTTAAAGTTGGATGGAATCACCCATGGGGTGAGCTTCCTTGTTATAATAACAAGACTCCGGGGCACTCAGTTGACCAAATAAACTTTGCATCTCCAACTAAGGTTTTCACACCAGTGGTGCTGGGCTAAGCAGGGCGGAGGAGCCCTCTCAGCAGACTTCACGATGAGCCATGCCAGAATAGCAATGTTTTGTGGAAACGTGTTTGAATGAGAAGAGACAACAGCTCTCCTATTCATGTCTCAGACCTGTGGAGCCACCAAAAAGGACAATGGAATGAAAGAATTTCTTAATGGCCTCTGTTGTGACAAGATGTCCCGATAAAAACAATTTCAAGGAAAAGGATGGTTCAGGCTCACAATCCTTGGTTATGGTCCATTGCCAAAGAAGTCAAAGTGAGAGGACCTTGAAACAGCTGATCACAGCACACCCACAGCCAAGAGCAGGAAGCAATGCATGTCGGCTAGAGAGTTCCAAATTCCTAGGGAATGGAGCCACCCACGGTGGCAGGGTCTTCTCACATCAATTATCATGATCAAGATAATCTCCTGTAGACATAACCACAGTCTAGCCAAGTCTAGAGAGTCCTTCACTGAAACTATTTTCTGAGATGATTGGATATTGTGTCTAGCTGACAAAACTAACCATCGTAGTGGAGATTGGTGACCCCTAGGAGACAAACTCTAAGATCTTAACTTCTAACAGCTCAAGATAGTTAGGATGTGAATGGAAGGAAAGGAAGCAGGGGTCCGAGTCTGGAGATATTTACAGACTTAAGTTATTGGAACACAGTTTTAAGTTGAATGGATCTTTCTTTCCTCATGACTGTCAGGAGCTATGGTGTCCCTCCATTACACAGTACGGTGAGCAGAGGGGCTCATCCCAGGACTTGGGAGGTGTTTTATGGAAGGGATGAGTCTGTTTTGCTGACTCCCACGGGAAGTGGTGGGCGGAATCCAGCTACAGGCTTTCCTGTGTGCTGTAAATTGACCCAGTGTGGGTAAAACATTTTTGTCTGATGAAGAACGAAGCCTGTCTGCATGCCAAAACTGGGGAAATGTACTGTGTCTCTGCATCTCTGTCTCTCTCTATTTGTCTGTTTGCTTGTCCGTCTGTCTCTGTCTCTGTCTCTTCTACCTCTTGTTCTTTCAAGCCATTTTCATTTTTGGCAATCACTCAGGGCTCTGGGGTTCTTTCTAGTTTCTCACATGGTTTTAATTAGGGAAGAAAAATTCAACAGACACCAGCATTGATGTTCTTTTTTTTCCCGTCCCTTTTGGGGGCAAAAAAATGTGCTTAATTGTTAAACTTTATGTTTATATTAAAAGTGACAGACAGCATAGGTAACCTAAAAACACCCGTTTTTAATCTACTTATTTTTGAAAGCTGCCTTAGATCTTTAAATGTACTAAAAAGAAACAATCAAAAACCCTTTACCAATTGCCATTTGTCTTCCAGAAACACCCACCCGAGCTGATGATCAGTTATCTGGCTTCTGATTCCGCAACTAAGTAGCTCTGTGATTTTTCTTTTTCTGTAAGCTTCTGGCGTTAACTCTCTCATCTGTAACCACAGCTAAGTTAGATTAGGTCATCTTCTGGGAACCTGCCTGGTGCATGTGACTATCTTCCAAGTCAACCACCATGTTGCGGAGTTAGACCTCTCCCAGCTGGACTTGGTGACGGCTTATACCTCATCATGGATGAGCGAGCATGGTCACAAGATCCTCAGCGGGGTGTACTACTACCTATGGAATAAGACAGGGCCCAAAATTAAAGCACACTCCAATTTAATTTCATTGTGTTATTAATAGGTCATGTGCAGCAGGGTCATGGATTTCAGAGCTGCTCACAGGGTATGGCCTTCAGTGGGTATGCACACAGTCAATGAAGGCTGAAGGAGGCACTGTTTTGATTGTAAATGGCCTGGAACCAGAGTGCAGACTACATAAAACTTCCTACTTAACAACCGTGTGATTTAGAATTTGTCTCAACTTTGGTTTCTCTAACTACAAAGCGGGGTTAACTTCAAATCTGACGTGGAAACCCCAACAACATAACAAGCATGGGAAGAATTTGCAAACAAGATAGTTGGCATGTGTTTTGCTTGTTCGGGGAGCGGCTCGATAGCGTGCTAGCTGCTGCCCTCGACTGAGCATGCGCTGGACAGTTTTGACCCGGCGCTCATTTCTCCCCGAATTACAGCTGCCTCTGGAAACATCCCGGTCACCGATGTGACACTCGAGAAGAGTGGACTCGCGCATATAACTTTTAAAAGCTTCCCAATAAATTATTCTCACCATATGGGGGGGGGGGGGGAAGTATTCTCTCTCAACTCTCCAAGAGGGGCTAGAAGTTTTTCCAGGGTAAATATGTCCCATTCAAGGCAGAGACCCAGAGCAGCCTGCCTCTATTATGACCCCAGAAATTTTATTCATTTATTGACAAATTTTGAAAGCTTTTTATTTGGAAGTATTTTCAAACTTC
Source organism: Microtus oregoni (assembly GCF_018167655.1). Classification (NCBI taxonomy): domain Eukaryota; kingdom Metazoa; phylum Chordata; class Mammalia; order Rodentia; family Cricetidae; genus Microtus; species Microtus oregoni. The sequence continues at coordinate 24,465,708 of NW_024543069.1, read as the reverse complement.
AGTAACTTTAAAAATTAAAATTAATACAAACGCCTACAAACCTTTGTCCGTATTCACTTCACATTTATTCGTATGCTTTATTACTTGTGATCTGCCTGCCTATCTGTCTAATTTACCTACTATCTATCTATCTATCTATCTATCCATTATCTACCTGTCTAATTTACCTACTATCTATCTATCTATCTATCTATCCATTATCTACCTATCTATTTGAGGCTAGTTAATTTTTTTCACCTCTAAATATCTAAGTGCTCATTACTAAAGTATAACGTAGCCAGAGTATAGTGATCAAGGATACTTTTTCAGGACTCATAGCTTCCACAAAAGACGGCAGAATGTCTGGGGGGGGGTCAGGATTCTGTTTCCATCTGATTCCTCACTAACCCTTGTAAGTACAACATACAGCTTCTTCATGCCTTAGTCTGTATAACAAGGAAGGTGGTCTCCATGGCCCAGAAGGGCCTCAGGTTTATGCATCTGTTACCCGTGACATGATACATTCTGCCCTAGTTTTCCTGACCCTTAGGCTCCAGGCAACTTGGAGCAATACTTGTTGTGTCTAGAGATTTGGAGAGGGAGGCGAGGCGAACCACACAACCTCACCCTTGGCCTTACATTGCATAACTGGATCCTTCTTTGAAGACATTTCCTGGCACAGTCGGCTCATCTTGCTAACCTTTAACTGTGACTGAGACATTCCACCCAGGGTTCAGTGGACTGCTATCATCAAAACACCCTGGTCCCAAAATACAAGATACTGCCCCTTTTTATCAGTGTTTATGCATGCAGTGTGCTGAAGGGGAAAACGAGCTGTCATAAGCAGCAAAAGGAGTCTTTATGTTGTTTTCCACCTCAACTTAGGGATCATGATTTTTATTTCACCGTTTATTGAAAACAAGCCCATTTGCTAGTAAGAATATCCCAAAGTTGCAATGGAAAGATGAATGCTTACGGGCTCCCCTAAAATTTATATTGCATACTATGAAACTGGGTTATTATTGTATCGTGGAGGGGGGGGGAAGTGTTTTTGCCAGAAGGATGCAGCTCACAATTGTTCCACTCTTGGGTGACCTGGAGGAACCGATACAGGCTTTTCTACCAGCTTGTCTGCCTGTCAGACTTCTCCGAAAGAACTTGCAAAGTGTTAATGCTCCTGACACAGATGAGTTCCAGGGTCAACAACCTGCTGGATAGGTGATTTGTGAGAACAACAGTCAGGCTAAAAGAAAGAAAGAATAAAAAACGTTCGAGGAGCGAAGCAAGGAACAAACCCCCAATTGCAATGTAAACATCTTTTGAAGTTCGTGACATTTTTACAGTTGGGAGTTTTTCATCACAGTTGTCTCTTGTGTGCCCCCAAATGACTGTCATTACGATTATTCATCCCTCACGAGCCTGAGTGTCACCAGCAGAGGGAGGGGTGTCTGTACTATTTTTAAACTCAGAGCCTCAAGGGAGCAGAGGACACATACCACATCCATGCTGATGCAGGCTGGCCGCACCCTGTCTCACTGACAGCGGCTGGGCAGCAGCCCACACTGTGTGTGTGTGTGTGTGTGTGTGTGTGTGACACTCTACTGAGGCTTGTTCCAAGGGGACTTATGTGGTCATGAAGGCTTGCAGGTGATGAGAAGGAAGAGCGTCCCAGACAGGAGCTGGAGCCGTGGTTACTGCTCACTGCGGTCTCAGAGACTGTCAGAATTTAGTCAACCAAGTCGTCCAGGCTAGACCCAGACTCCTCCGTAGGCAGAGGACACACAGGATGAGGTGAACGCTGCAAAACCAGAGGGAAGAATTTGGCTTTGAAGAGTTTTTAAACACCTAGATTCTGAAGAATTGTGTGTGGCGAGGGGGTGGATTTATCTTTGCCAGATCAGGTTCCAAGAACACCACGAGGTTCTGAAGTGTGAAGCCAACATACTGTTAAAGCCTACTCAACCAGTATCACTCCAAGGGGCTCTGTTGTTTGCTAAACGTTAAGTGTCCCTCCCATCATTGTCACCTCTGATGGAGGACAAGAAGGAATTCTCTAGAATACGCCAGTAAAAATCAAGTCAGGTGCCAGGAACTCCTCGCCCAGAAATCCCACATCTCTGCCTGAGAGAAAAAGATCTGTCCTGTTAGGTTGAACGAATGGCCCTCAGATTGGGCCATCGATTTTGGTGCTTTATCTACATTTTTGCTAACCAGCCTAGACATACCACCATAAAGACAGAACACCTAACCTAGTCTGATAGCTAAGCCCCTTCCCCAGTGCCAGCTGCTGTTCCCAGTGCCAGCTGCCATGGTGCTAAAGATAATAGACACGAAAGTGACTTTAAAGGTATAAAGCACAAAAATCCAGAGGTATGCAGAAGCGCATTTCTGAGTCTCTCTACCAAAAGAAGATCATCCCAAAAGCCCTCTTTCCTTGTAACGGTTCAAGCAAACAAATGTGGCAGGATTTTGGGGACTGAGCATGCCTGCAGTTCATCAATTTGTCAGGAAGCTGAACAATGTACCCATTAAAAACTCATAAAATTGGAAACCATAATTCTTATTTTTATTTATAACTGAATTCAGTGAGTTGGCACCAACCTTTAGAGAGTTTTTTTTTTTCAAAACAGAGCATGACTCTGAGTCAAAGCCAAATTGATTCCAGCTTTCTCAGCTTATGAACGTCTTTTTAGTTTCTGTAGCTTCTACAGCCACCGCCATTGAAGCCACATTATTGGTTCCATGAGCACCACTGTTTTCCTGGAGCTCATGTAAAGAAGGGCAGGGTCGGCCTTAGCGGTCCAATATCACTACAGAGTAAGAAAGTCCAAGGCTACATGTTATCAGTAAAAACAAACACACAATGAAAGAAGTAGTGCATTTTTATCAGTGAGGAATGGGAGCAGGGATGGAGACACTAAAGAACATTCATTTATTAAACCAGTTATGTGGGTAGTGGCTTCTCCTTTTTTAATAAATTTATTTTTTTATTTACTTATTTTACAGACTGGTCCCAGTTTCCCCCGACTCCTTTCCTCCCAGTCCTCAGTCCCTCCCACCACCTCCACCCCTCTGGCAGTGGCTTCTCTTAAGTCACATCTTGGAAACGTTATTGGATTCTTCTTCGGTGCCCAAACAGAAAGCTCACATACATTAGCCTTTGCAATCTCAAAATCTGAACATACATTCTGCATCTAGTCTTTACTGGATGTATATCTTGAAAATTTATTTTAGTACTATGGAATTTATACGTAGTAGAAAATCCATTTTCCAATATTACTTGGTTTTAGTGTTGTCTTGAAGATTCAAAGCAATGCCTAGAAAATGCCTACTGCGGTTTTGGACACATCGTATCACGTCAGAGGCATCCATCCTATGTGGAGCTGTCCACCTGATTCCACTAATTAATGTAATATATTGCTTCTCTAGTGGCAAACCATCCTGCATTTTGGGAATACAGCTCACCTGTTCCTGGAGGCAGGCGCCCACTTCTTAGATGGTGTTGAGCTTGCTTTGCCAATGCTTTCACGACTCCTTTTCCAGCAGTATATAAATGGAATATTGGTCTGTAGTTTCCTTTGCTGGTAGGTAGAGTGTTTTGCTGGCCCCAATATCAGATAACGCTGAGAGAATGAGTTATAACAGCTTCCCTCTTGTCAAGTATTTTTGGAAGATTCAGAGGCTGAAAAAAAAATCTCGGAAACCTTGAAACTCACCCATTAATTCATTTGTCCCAAGGCTTCTCTGTGCTGGGAGGCTTTTCACTACTGATTCAGTACCGTTTCTAGTTACAAGACTAGCTGGATCCCATTTCCATATGATTCAACTGTGGTGGGTATTTCTAGGAACTTCAGAAAGTTCCCTGACTGGTTGACTCACAAATGTGGATGGCACCACCGTATGACATGTGTTCTCATTATAAAACCAGTAGTGATGTTGCAATTTGACTTCTGATTTTCGCTTTAATTATTCGAGTCTTCTCTGTTCTCCTAGCCAGTCTAGTTAACACACTTGTCAGTTTGCTCATTGGTTCAAAGAACCGCCCGTTACTTTAATTGACTTGTTTGTGTTGTTTTTTTTTTTTTAATTGCTTTTCTAACTTTGTTGGTTTGTTGGAGACAGGGTCCTACACTATAGCTCAGGCTGGTCTGGAGCTCAGTCTGTAGCCTGTGCTGGCCTTGAATTCATGGTAATCCTCCTGCCTCAGTTCTCCTGAGTGCTGAGATTAAAGTCAAGTGTGTACCATCACTTGGAATCACAGCATGATGCTTATCTCTGCTCAGATGGTCGTTAGCTCACCCTTTTGCAAACAATGAGTTTGGTTGTTTTTCTTCTCACATGTGAAGAGTGAAGTTACAGCACTGGTTTGGGGAATTGTTGTTTTGTTTGTTTGTTTGTTTTATCAAGACAGGGTTTCTCTGTAGCTTTGGAGCCTGTCCTGGAACTAGCTCTTGTAGACCAGACTGGTCTTGAACTCACAGAGATCCTCCTGCCTCTGCCTCCTGAGTGCTGGGATTAAAGGCGTGCGCCACCACTGCCCGGTGGTTTGGATAATTTTTAATATAAGATTTCATAGCTTGGGATTTGCTTTTAGAACTGATTTTTTTCATTCTATATCTTTTTGGTATGTTGCGTTATATATTTGTTTTACCTGTCTCCAAGTAACTTTATTTCTTTTGTGTCTTTTTTGATCAACTAGTTAAAAGTTTCTTGTTTAGTTTCTGTATATTTGAATTTGTTTCTTGTCAGTCTTCAGCCATTTAATAGTTGATTATCCCACTATAGTCAATATATAATTATAGTTGTGTAATGATAATATTTTGAAACTTATTGAGATTTGTTTGTGGCCATTCTGATGAATGTTCCATATATAAGTGCATTATGTTATTATTTGGTGGGGTGGTCTATATGTCCACCAGATCCAATTGCTCTATAACCTCCATCAAGCCTACTGTTACTCATCCTTAGTTTGCTTGTTCTACCCATTGATTGGGAGGTACCGAAATCTCTGTATTGGGCTTTCTGTCTGCTTCCTTCATATCTATCAATATTTGCTTTATGCATAGCTGGTACATTCCCTTCCTGAGTCAACCCTTTTAACAGTATATAATACTCATTTCTTAAAGCAGCATTTCCTTCCAAGCCAATTTTGTCTAATATTTCTACATAACTACTAAATTATCATTCTCTTAACTAATATAGAGATATAACGTATTTTTGCAGACTTTCAACTCAGTTCTATATTTAGGTCTGAAGTGAGTCTGCTGCCAATAGCTCATAGCTCTCACTTGAAAAGAAAACGATCTCTGTTGGTGCATACCTTTAAGACAGCCACATTAAGACAATCACTTCTAAGGACCAGCGTGCTCTTTTTATTTTGTTGTTTCTTTTTGTATGTCTTACATATACATTTTTTGGGGTTTCCAACTTCTGCCACGGCTTCCTTTTCTGTATTTGTTGAGTTTTGGTAGTAACAATGTTGTGTGTATTCTAGAAATGCTTTCTTTATTGAAACCATGACAATTTTGTACACTCCCCTAAAGTTACAGCAACCTAATTCGAATTGATATGAAATTAATCTCTAGTACAAACAAGCTGTTTGCAGGAAGTGCTATCCTCTTACCCTGTAAGTAATTTTATATCAGCATTTACATATTAAATAAATGTTATATATTACTAACAGATTTGTAATTGCTCCTTATACACGTGTCATCTAAATCTTGTAAATACTAAAGAATAAGGTCAAAACCTCATTTCCAAGTACTGACCATTATGTTGCTCAGGTATCGATCTCCAATGAAGATTCTCACATCTCCTCTCAGTGAAAGGACTTGCTTTAGATTCTATGGTTAACCTTGTTATAGGTCTCACCATTAGTCCAGGCTGGCCTCGAATCCATTATGTATCCTAGGATGTGTTAGAAGTGGCGGCAATCCTCCTGCCTCAGCCTTCAGAGTGTTGCGATTACAGGCATATGCTACTGTGCCTGATACAGATAGTTCCCTTTACGGTTTCCTGTGAGCCACGCCTGGAGCTGAAAACCCCCTTTAGGCGCTGCATGTTTCGCTGTTTGTATCTACAGTCTCACTTTTGAGCAGCTTCGCCAAGCACAGAATTATCAGTTGACATCTTTTTTTAGAATTCTGGGTAGACTGAACCCCACAGTCTCTGGTGTTTTAGTTTCTGCTGAGAAGTTGGCACGCCATCTGACTGAGGGGGCCTAAGTCTGACAAATTTTTCTCCATTACCACATCTAAGAGTTTCCCCTCGGCTTTGGCTTTCGTTGATTGATTGAAGTATGTCTTCATGTAGGTCTCTTCAAATCCTACCAGGTTTAGACTCAGCCAAGACTGCTTGATTCGTGTCTTTCATGAAGCTGGAGGACATTTTTAAAATTAAACTCCTTGCCATTTTCTCTCTGTGCCTCCACTTGGGATTTTCATAGTGTCTATGTTGGGCTTCTTGAGGAGGTCTCCAAGTCCTTCAAGCTCTGCCCACTTCTGTTATGCTTTTTCCTTTCTACTACGCAGACTCAATAATTTCACAAATATTTTATAGTCAATGTCTCTGAGTCTTTCTTTGGCCATTTCCAGCCTGTTTCTGAATCCCAGCACCTGCCGTTATTTAGTGATTGTAGCCCTGAGCTCCAGAGTTACTGTTGGGTTTTCTGTCACAATTCTGTCACCATTGTTGGCACTTTTTCTCGATTTCCTCCAGCTCTTTGTCCACATTTCTCTTAGCACTTCGAGCACATTTAAAAGATTTATTTTAAAGTCTGATGCCTGGGATCTCTTGGGGACAGTCATTGTTGATTCTTCTTGTTCACTTTAGTGAGTCATAGTTTCCTGTATGAGGACATTTTATTCTCATTGTATCTCATGATTTTTTCTTGTTAAACATTGATCATTTGATTATTAAAATGTTATGATTCTGAAAGTCACATTTTCCACTTGCCTCAGTATTTGCTGTTTTGGGTTTGGTTTGATTGTTGAAGATGACGGCAGTTCTTTTGTTTAGAGATCTTGTTTTCATGCTGTCTTTACAAAGTGTTCCTTATCACGTGTACCCACTGAAGTCTCTGTGTCTCTAGTTATGTAAAGGTAATGTTTGGATCAAAATTCTTGAATACAGGATCAGGGAGATGGTTCTGTGGGTAAAATGCTTACTGAGAAAACACGAGAACCTGAATTAAGATCCCCTCTCTCCATTTTATGCATACAACCAAGCGGGTGCAGCTACACACGTGCACACACACACGTACAACACACACATACATGCACAAACATACACACATACATCCACACACATGAACAAACATCCACACACATACAAACATCCACACACGCACACACAAGTAGAGGGTCATCTCTTTGATTCTATACTGCAGGTTGCCCTGTTTTGGTTTGCTCTAACCTAGAGACCAGACCTAGTGGAAATCTAAGGCTTTCCTAACTGCTAACATTTGTGTTTATTAAGGTGGACAGGTAGCTTCTAGATCACCCTCCAAACAGCTGCTTTTTGCTCTCCTGATTTCTCAAGAAGATTCATTCCAGCTTCTCCTCTTGCCTTTAGGTAGTTTATTTAATATCTCCAGTGAGAATCTCACCTCTAGAACTTGGGGATTTATTGTTCCCCGGTAGGTTCTGTGATAAGTACCTATTGCATTGCCCTCCAGTCCTCTGAGTTACATGGTACAGTGCCCCCCCCCCGCCCCCCGCCCTCCCCTGCCCTAGGAATTCCCAGGTAGACAAGAACAGATATACACAATAATTTCCAGGTAGAGTCTGTTTTCTTGCTCTGGGTCAGAGAGCTGGGAACCAGATTGCTGCCAATCAAGAACAACAGAGGACAGGAAGACAAAAGTAGATCAAAGACTACAGAGCCAACCTGCAGCTGTGATGGTGATTGGCTGTTGGTCAGGCATTTTCTTTCTTGTTATGTGTGGGGCTGGGCTTTTTTCTATTTGTTTTTGAGAGAGGGTCTCAGCACATGACTATTCTTGAAAGACTAGGCTCAGCCAGTCCTTGTTCAACCTCCACGTAACAGAGTCTGGGAGCACGAGACTCTTTTATATTATAATGAAAAAATGAGTTTGGGACTTAGGTGTTTGCCATTGCCCTAATGCCTATGAGCCCGGATTTCACCCTCTGCTCTATAAGACCTATTGTCACCTTTGACCATCCTAGGGTCTGTCCTACAGAGTGAGCTGATAGGCTTCAGGCTTCAATTGGCTTCCTACACTGGCAGGAGAAGAGGGAAGCACCATTCAATTCGCTTCCTAAAGAATGCACAAGTTGACCATGTTTTCCAGCAAAAGCCATGGCTTCCTTCCAGTGACCATCTTCGAGAGTTAACATCTTTGAAACTCAGACATGGTGTATTTCCTTCCCACCCAGGGGTAGTCGAGCGTTCATCCCTTGTCCCTCGTCATCACCTTTTTCTGCTGCAGCCCACCACCCTTCAGCATCCCTTGGGCATCTTCCCACACTCCTAGAAACCACCATTGTACTAAGACCTCTCATTTAATCCAGTTTGAAAGTGCTATTTCCTATTGACAGGCATACTGCATTGTTGGCCTTTTTTTCCCCCCCTTCCAGATAAATGCATTTGGATCTATGAAACTGTGCTCAGATACTGTCAGACTCAAGGGTCAAGAGACAGGAATTGGCTCTCCTGAATGAACTGAAAGTAGTCATCAGGGACTAACAACAATACCATTACTGTCATCACAAATGACCCCGAGGGTCAGAAAATGACACTCGTGAGACATACTACCTTACTCTGGTCTTGTCATTAGACACAGGAACAAATTTACTACTCAATTTCCACAAGCAAAGAGAATGTCAAGAGTGCATATCCTTCCTCCCCTCTCACAAGGACAGTGAAGGACAGCGATCCTTTGTCACAGTGCCCTGTCCCAACAGCACGATCATCTTGCCTTCCTCAAGCCGAGGTGACCAGTCAGTACTCAGGAGGAAATAAAATCGGCGAAGCTAGAGTATCTTGTGTGTAGAAAAGAGCTGCCTATGATTAAGCATGTTAAATGTTCCCTCTGAATTTCACCCTCTTCTGACAAACCCCTCTGTACTAGATTTGGTGAAGGTCACCTTCAACCACAAAACGAGGATGACAACTATTTAGCCTCTAGGCAGCCATGCTCATCTTCCATGGCACGCTCATTACCCAGAACCACCTCAGTCTTGGATCTTCTTACCACAGCTCCCAAGTGGCTCACACGCGTGCGCACACCACACACACACACACACACACACACACACACACACACAGTTTTATAGTGCAATGGGGCAGTAAACCTAATTTCCAAACTTGCCCTTCAAGATACAGTAATTCAAATCAAAAGCCTAGGATTCCAAAATGTGAGCCTAAGCCTCCTATTCCCTTGCGCAGTCTTTACCCCTTTGCCCCTTTCCCTGCACATATGGAATAATCTGAATATCTGTTAGACATTTACAATTCTGGGATTTAAAGTTTTCTTTACACATGGGCATATGCAGCATTTAAACTTAGAACTGAATGTAGTTGGAGCCAAATATGTTTGCAGTTGGCAGCTGGACCAGATAAAATTTGTAAATTAGTATGATATATTTTTATGCATTTATTTAATCACTTAAAGGATCGAGTATGTCTACTAGATAAAAATAAGAAATATAGTCCTTATAGATCAAAAGCTGCAGGAAGCTCACTAGCCTTCACCTGGTCCCTTCAAATTCTAGGCCTAGAGGAGCTAACACCTTCACACATGAGATCAACTATTTTCTTAACCGTAGCCCAGCTCGCCAGACTGTAACACACTACTTCTGAATCTGGCTCCAAAGAAGGTCACAAATTGCTGTCCCATTATCCTTCTCAAGTCCCAATTTCTTCTGTCCTCAGGAAAAGCCAACTGCATCACCGCTGCTGGCCCAGTGGAGCTATAGGCTTGTTAGCAGTCATTTACTCACTCTGCATTAGAATTTCAAATTCTGTTTCCTAAACAGAAGAGTAGAACAACAACAAAATCCCAGCACCTTTAAAAATAGAATCCAATCTTAAGCTGTAAACAGTTCGGCACACATCCAACTCTGACCCTTCAGCGCCGGTGAGCATCCACCAAGTCAGTGCTCACATTTAGTATACGGCATTCGGGGTCAGGTTGGAGGCCAAGAGAGGTCATTGTCTGCTCTGTCAGAGTGTGGAGGCCCTGGAGGGTAGAAGACATGGACACACACTGCTGTAGTTGTTACCGTCCAATCACTCATTTTAAACTGGATTCCGTAAGGAACATTTTTCCAAGCTAGCCCTGATCGTACACTTTGTTGTGTGGTGGGGAATGCCTTTTCGTTTTTCCCTCTGTAAAGCGGACAGGATTTATTTCATTTCAAATGTGAGGAAAGTAAGGCTCAGAAAGTATGGACAATGCAAGGTCAATTTACTCGTAAGCTCTTGTTTCCAAGAAGCCAGAGTTAATGATGGCAGAGATATGTTTTTAGGTAGGCACACTGAAAGTGTTAAAATGTTGTAACAAGGCTAAGGTACAAATAATTCAAACAGTAAGCTGTCCATTCCTGGATAATTCAAGCTATCCCAAAAATGTGGTGGTAGACAGCCCCAGAGACAGTTTATGTTCTGAGCAATTTCTTTCTTACCAAGATCTTAAAAAATAAAATAAAACCCACTGGAAAATATTTTCAAAATCTTTTTGAAAGCAGCAAAAACAAATTTAAACCCAGTTAAAAAAAATGATTGTAGATTCTGATCTCAGCACAGGATTTATCTTTATAAATAACCCAGGGTGGTATGTGGATGTGTGGCCAAAAGTGATAAGATTTAAAAATACCAACTAGAAAGACAGTCACAATAGTGGAGTCTGGGAGTGAAAATTATTTTTTAGATTGGGCATATTTGAAATGGCTTCATTTATATTATTGCGCTAGCATGTTTTGAATGTGGAAACAGAGGGTAAGTTAGCTGCAGTGATACTTTGGCTAGGGAGAACTTTGAATTCTGTATAGTTACCAGTTGAAGAAGCAAAATATGAAATCCGATTACTCTGTTAAGAAATTAAAAATATTAAAAAAATAATCAAAGAAATGTGCATTTCTTCAGGGAGATCCATTCATTCCTCAATTCATTTATTCATTGTACTTCTGAGGCAAAGTCTCATCACACAGGCTAGTCTCCAACTCACCACGTAGCTGAGGCTGGCACTTGGCCCCTGATCCTCTGTCTCTACCTCCTGGTTTCTAGGACCGTAGGCATGCACCGCTATGAGCAGCCTGGGTTATGAAGCTCTCCTCACCAGAGACAGATTCCTGTCTCTTCTGTCTCAGGCCTCCCCTTCAGTCAGGGGTTGATCAGGTGCTTCATTGCCCAGGCTGCTCATGGCGGTGCATGCCTGCGGTCCTAGCAACCAGGAGGTAGAGACAGAGGATCAGGGGTCAAGTGCCAGCCTCAGCTACGTGGTGAGTTGGAGAGTAGCCTGGGAGATGAGACTTTGCCTCAGAAGAACAATGAACGAATGAATGAATCTCCCCTGGAAGACTGTGAGCTATGCTCCAGATCAACTCCTCCCCCTCTTCCTTCCTTCTTCCTTCCATTTCTTCTTCTTCCTCCTGCCTAACATATTTATTGACTACCTAGGCTGTACACCTGCGGTAATATTCTACTCTCTGGGTTTAGGTCGAGCTCTTGAGCTTAAGATAACAGCAGATAGCGTTAAGTTGTTGATACCTAGAAAGAGGAAAATTTTTGAGTAATTGTTGACTAAGTGGTCTTGAAATAATTAGAAAACTGAGTTATTTGGACTCCTGTAATTCAGACTTAAAGTGGCCAATGGGAAAATAGAACACCTCTGAGAAGAGGTGACATAGGACAGACGGGGACAATGAGGGATGGGAGGCGAGTGGACTAGGTCCTCTATAGCAGCTTTGGAACAGTGACATTGGGAACTGCTGGCCAGTAGCATCAGGCATGGATTTCCCCCAAGGGATTGCTGAGCCTGTGGCGGAGACAGGAGCGGGCATGTGGGCTTCCCAAGAAGGAAAACATCATGGTGATGAAACACTGTGTCGAGAAGGATTTTCTCGATTCCGTTTCCACCGGATTCCCTTCCCCGGGGGCAGCGGGCTGTGATGCTACGGTGGCACTTGCGTTGTATTTATGTTTCGTAATATCCGAAAGGTTATGTAAATCCAAGCGGCCCCTGGAAGTTGTGAGTAACATTTCGACATCTCGGGGAATCGGCTGCTTTTATGGAAGGTCTAGCTCTGTCTAACGAGGGCTGGTGCTTTTGACCGCAGAAGTCTGGCTTTAGCCCTTGTCTTTTAATACGTGTTCTCAGTTCAAAACTAAAGCCGTTGCGCTCCCTTGGGTTTGTGACTGAAGTCAGTTGTATCCGTCTAAGTCTGTTAGTATTAGATTATGAACGCACAGCTGCAAAGTTCAGATGAGCATTTTCAAATTCTTATCATTTAAATCTTTCTTTCCGTCCCCTGCTTTTTGCCAGTTGGAGCTTAATGCCTCTCAGGCTTCCTAGGCTGGCAAGTTCATGTTCATCTCTGCGGCTGACCCCCGCGATATTTACTTTTGACATTCATAAAAATACCCTGCATGCCAAAACTGTCCGCTGCAGGAAGATGATAAAACATGAAAATATTTAATCAGCCAGTGGGAATTCCCTTGCACGCTAAATCAAAGGTTCTCTCAGAGGGTCCACAGTGACCTTGGAAGGCCGACAGAGTCACCCCTGCTAAGCAGCAGCAGGGGGGAAGGCTGCAAAGCCCTGCTCAGGTCAGGGCCCCTTTGTGTCTCAAAAAATAATAATAATATAATAACCCAACCCTGCAGAGGAAGCTTGGCTTCTTTGTGGAGGTAAAGAGGCCAGGGTTTTGGACACCACAAAGCTTTTTGGATGGAGTTTGGATGGCTTGCCGTATTTTCCCCAGGTCCCTCCTACTCAGGACTCCTATTCTGTTCTTTCTTCTGCGTATGTACCCTCTTTCTCTGATGGGAGGACCACGGAGGAGTTCTAAGAGGAAGGGCTCGAGATGATAAAGGAATGAAGTGTTGGGAGAAGCAACCCAGTGAAGGAGTTCTCTGCCAGCACCTGAGACAAATTACACTGAAGCTCCGGAAGCTCACAGGTGTTTGCTCTCAGCCCCGGTGGGTTCCCTGTTCAAGGAGAACTTGCCCAGAGTGCTGGCATTTATTCAGCAGTCCCCTAAAGCCCATGTGGGTCAGCTCCATCCTCTCCAGTCTGGGGCTTTGGATATTGTATACATGATTGATTCACAAGCGTATATTTGCAAATTGTCTGGCTCATCATAAAGGAGGTTTAAACACAATTGGATCAAAAGGAGATATTCATTCAGCATAGACATAATTTGGAACTCAACCCTATCCCGGAGTCCAAATTCTTGACATTCCTCACGGAGAGCTGTTCAGAAATGGCTCCGCACATCTCTGCTCTCACTACACGGTTGTGGAACACAGCTCTGAGTCAGCCTATGTAAGAGGAGAATTTGCATCGTATGGTTCACGAACACAACCCTGCATTTGCAAATTCCACAGGGTGAGCATGGGATGGCATGCCTTTCTCTCCTTGGAGTTATTTTCTGCAAGAACAGAAGCAAGAAAGTATACTCATGTCTCTACCGTCTGCCAAAATAGTGATGGTGTTGTTGTTGCTTTTTTTTTTTTAAATATATCTCGTCTTTGAATTTTGACATAACCGTTTCCCTTCCCAGGACTCAGGAAACTGGAGAGTATTGTATTGAGATACAGATGAGTGACAGGCAGCATGATAACCTGGAGCCACTTAGTCTCTCACTGTAGATGCTTTGCTGTGGGGCCAAGCTTGCCCTGAGGTGATCTTTCCCAGACTCAGGACATTGTGCAAACAGTTTCCAGAAACAGCCAGCAGAGGAGATCACCCAAGTCCCAGGAGTAGATGTCACTAGCTCAGCCACCTTTAACACATTCTTCTTTTGTTCCAGAACCTTTTTTTTGTGAAAGCCACACAGAGCGAGTTAAAATTGCACCATTGCCAACTCGGTAGAGCACTCAAGACTGCAGTCTGAGCACTCAAGACGTAGAGGCAAAGGGATTGCAATTTCGGTCAGTCTAACCTGGACTACGTGGAAAGTGTGGGACCATGGTCAAATCATCTTACCATTCGATTTAGCCATTTGTCATGATAGATGCTAAGCTTTCGTCCTTGACTCGATCGTGTGTCACTGTGATAGATAACACTGACTCAACGTTCTATTGTTAAATTCAAATAACAACAACTTAACTGGAAAACCATGAAGAATTTTAACATTCAGCTACTGAATAAAATCTACAGCCACAACATCAAAAGATGGTCCTGTTGACATCTTGTGTGTTCATCCACAACTTCTCCACATACAGGCAGCTTTGTTTTACAACAATTACGTCATTGGCACACGAAGCATCACGACCCACTGGTCTGACTTTAAACAATAGCACCTGACTGGTTTCTCTTATTAACTAACCTTCTGCAATATATCTTACGATGAACAAAATTCACTCAATGATACATTTTACGATAGAATTTTGACTTTTAGGAGGCCCTCCACATCATCCAATTTCTATGACATCATTCTAACTTTTATCATTGGGATTCTAGTATCCAAGGGAATTATTTTAGGAAAGATTTTATTTTGGTTTTAATGGTTTGTGTGTGTGTGTGTGTGTGTGTGTGTGTGTGTGTGTGCGCGCGCGCGCGCGCACTACCCTCAGAGACCCAAAGAGGGAGGTAGATTTTTCATAAGCATCTGTGAATTACCTGTTGCTGGAGCCCAAACTAGGATCCCCTACAAGAGCAACATTTGCTTTTATTGGGTGAGCCGTGTCTTCAGCCCCAAAAGAAATGCTTTAAGAAAATATTAAGCATTTTAAATCAATATTGCCCAATTTTACCTTGGCAAGGTAAAATAGTAAACACTGATTTTTATAATTTTTAATCTTTACTAATTGACAGAGGAGGAGCAATAAATATCTTGGTCTTGCTTTTAATTTAAAATTGTTGCATAATGGTAAGAATAAATATTATCGGTCATGTTCCTGTCTTTGTTGGGCAGTGTCTGCTCATGTTATTTCTCATTTCCCTTCTGGTGTGCTCATCTATTGTCCATTTCTAAGAACTGATTATATATAATTTCAGTGTTCTTTCTGATTTATATGTAACAAATACATTTTTCTAGTGCTCTGACTTTCTTTAATGTTTAGGCGATTTATGCTACAAATAACTATTAGTCTTTTTCTGACCTGTGTTTACACCATGTTTACAAAGTGATTTCTGACGCCCAAGGTTATACAAACATTGATTTATTAACATGCAAAGGTTCTAATGATTTTTGATGCTAATGATGCCACTCGCATTTCTGTTCTGATAACAGCGTTTTGTTTATATGCCTTTTTCCTATTCATTTTAATTTCCTATTCCATTCACACCCAGGTGTTCACTTGGTCCTGCTCAGCCTCCTTCTTTTTCTGTGTTTCTATTTTTAGCTATCATGCTTTTAAACGATTCTGCCACCAACACTGCACGTCTCAGTTTCTATAATGGCATAATATCCTTCTAGGCAATTCTCTTTTCTTAACTCAGCCTGGTATTTTATCTGAATAAATAAATAATTCATACACCTTTGATACAGATGGATTCATTTACATGTCTGTCATAATGCCTCTATGTGCCCCTGCTTTTTTAAATCAATTCAGAAACAATCAGGATGTTTGGGTAGCCTAAATTGATTGCTCCAAGGCAAAATTTGAAAATATACTAAGCTAGACGTTGAGTTCAGTTGCACCAAATGTCTCACTTCTCTTACTTTGTTCTTCTTGTCACACCGTAAAGCAAACTCTCCAGGCTGCCACCCTTCTTCCCAAGTCTCAGAGTTTTTTTTTTTGTTGTTGTTGTTGTTGTTTTTTTTGTTTTTTGTTTTTTTTTGTTTTGTTTTGTTTTGTTTTTTTTTTTTTTGATTTTCGAGACAGGGTTTCTCCGTAGCTTTTTGGTTCCTGTCCTGGAACTAGCTCTTGTAGACCAGGCTGGTCTCGAACTCACAGAGATCTGCCTGCCTCTGCCTCCCAAGTGCTGGGATTAAAGGCGTGCGCCACCACAGCCCGGCCCAAGTCTCACAGTTTTATAGTTAGTTACAGAATAATTGTTTTCTTTTAAGAGTGGCCAAAGAAACCCAGAAAGTGTGATTAAGTAGTAACTCTTTGCGTTTGCTGAATTTTTGTTATTTTTTTGACTTGGAGATGTATATTTGAAGGGAAAAAGTTCCTACAAGCACTAAGAAAATTCACAGAGCTGAGAGGCATACTCCAGAATAAAGAGACCTACATGACAAAGATTTCCAAAGAGCCCAAGAAAGTGTGGGGTGGAGGGGAGTAACCTGGGCTTTCATTGAGAGTAAGATCTCTTCATTAACCACACTCTGTGAAGAACTCAGGAATCAAGTACGTGCCCATTTTTCGCTGTTATCTTAATAGTTCAGTTAATTAAGCAACAAACATCTGTGAACTTAATAACATTAAGTATTGTTCTAGACTTCAGATGCAGCATTGAACAAAAGGGCAAAGCCCCTTGGAAGCACAGACTCAAGTGGTACAGATCAATCATCCTTAGCTGGCCATGTACTATCGCAATAATGCTTGATGAAATACAGAATTACTTAATTGGTTAGAGAATCAACTTATTGAACAAAATACTGACTTCATGAACACTAAACAAAAGCCCAGGGGTGAGACCATAATGATGAAGTCTACATTTGTAATAGGTCATTCATAAATCAAATTCTTTGAGCTAGGGGGAAAGTAAATTGTTACTTTAGGATTCCCGGCTCTATCTGCCCATCTTTCTTTCTGCCTGTCTATAATGTTCACTGAAGGAAAGATAGTGGACACATATCTGAGTGTGTTTGGTTGGACCATACTATGTAGGGGCCCAACTCTCTCTTACTTCTTCAGGTTAAAACAAAACAAAACCAAAAATGTTTTCTTTATTTCCTCCATTCTTATCCATTCCTACTCAACTCCCAATTTGAACCAATCATCAGGATGTTTTAGCTTTAACGTGAACATCGCTCTTGAATGTGTCCTCTGCCCTGTTACTACTACAATTGCTTTAGGCTAAGCCAAATGTGTAGACACCATCCCAACCTGATCCCCCCCTTTCCTCTCTTCCTTTTTGCCATCCCTTTCCATGGGCTAGTTAAAGGAAAAACGTTTGAAGGTAAATCATATTAACCCACTCCCCACTTAACCTTTGCTCTGGCTTCTCCAAGCCCTGTGGCTACATAACATCTTCCCACGGTCGTGAAGTCATCATGAACCTCTAGAAGGGTTTTTTCGGTTTGCCTCCACACACACCCTGCACGATGCCCTGCCTTGCTGCCTCTCTCTGTACTCTCCCAGCAAGCCCAGCTCACTCTAACTCAAGAGCGTCTGTATGGATGTGCTGCAGGGATCATACATAGAGCTGGCTACTTCCCAACCTTTACACTTGAGCTCCAGAATGCTCTTAGAGAAAAGCGATTTGACTATCGTCTCGTTATACCTCTAGGTACAGTGCTCACGGTAGGCTGGCTATGCCTCTCTTCTTTGTGCTCTTAAACTAGCAAGAGAATGATGAGAAGTAGGACTACAGGGACAAAGAAGAAGAGCGCAAAGGGGAGAGAGGAAATCCATACTCTTGATGCATACAATTTCTCTTGATAATCCCCCGCAAGTCTCTCGGTTGAATGGGCAGAAAGGGGCTGTGGTCCACACAACAGCCATAACAGAGGGAACCCAGTGGTCAGGTGCCTGATGGCAGCTGAGATAGAAATCAAGGGACAGAAAAGAGCAGAGAACATATGGCTCTGACCATTCCAGTCAAATCTAGATGTGGCCATTGAAATGCCCTCCTCTAAAAAATTCCCACCCAGTGTTGATTTTAATTCATAAGCCACTGGTAACAAGAAACATCCGGGCCCCGCTCTGAAACAATGAGGCAAAGCCGTCTGCACGGAACAGCTCAGCTGTAGAGGAGTCCCTGAGTCAACTAGTGCAGAGGCTCCTGATTGTATCAGGGTCTCATTCTCTCCCTCTCATTCCATTTGGCCTGGCTCAGCGTGGGTTTGTCTTCAGGATAACTCTGTTAGTGGTTGCCTGCCGCAGCTCCAGGCACCTCACTCAGACCTCCCAAAGTCCATTGGAAGAAATGGCCACTCTTATCAGTGACTTTATTTTTACAAATAAAGAAGGCCTTGTCAGACTCCTTCATCCATTTTCCTTGCTTCTTATCAGCCAGAAATAGCATCTAAGCAAATGGTTAACGCAAGTACTATTTCATTGCGTAATACTATATGCAACTTACCCTGAAAGTACGCTTAGGTTTATTTCCCTGAAATACGGATGCCTACTACCAAGGAACAGGTAGAGAGAGGGATGGGCTTTGAGTTGTCAACTAACAGGAACTGCTACACACATCCTTCCTATAACCTTTGCCAGTTCTTACTTTTCCTTATTTGAACCTAGTTCAAGGTATCAGTAGGGGTTGGAGTTACTAATCCGATGCTATCTGCATATCAGTGACCCTGACCTATGAGTGGGAAAGAGGACACAGGTCCAAAGAGCTTGTCTGGGACATTCCAGTACACAAAGGTCAGAGATATCAGTTGGAATCTCAAAGAAAACTGAGAAAGAGAACCGAGGAATGTGGTAACTTGGTGAACAAATTTAGAAACAGATTCGAGGAGGAGGGAGTGGCAAGTCATACCGTGTATGGCTCAAAAGATATGCGGAGGTATGAAGTGTTGGATTCAGCAACACTGAAGTCCTAGATTAAGAGGTGAAAACAAAGGCATTATCGGACTAAGCTTCAGAGAGAATGGGAGACAAGAAAATGGAGACGCTTAGTATCGCCAACTCAACTAGGAGTTCTGATGTCAAGGGTAGGAAGGGAATTTGTCTTCTCCACAGGGAAAGGACAGAAATAGAAACCGTTCCAAAGGTGGTTGGAGAAAGCTGACTGCTCAAGAAACATAGGAAAGAATTACTGGGCAATGTCCTTGACTAGAACTCAGGAAGCAGAAGTCTAGTTTCATCAGAAAGTTCAGAGATTCATCTTGCCAAGGAGTCAAGATGCTACACCCTATTTGAAGGAAGCCAGTTAGATGTCATGAAGTACTTATGGGGGTTTACTTTTTATTACTTTTAATTGTCTCAGCTAAAAAGTTAATAGTTGAGAGTAAGAATAGAGCAGAGAAAGTTCCAGGGGGAGAAAAGGTTTGAAGAAAGTATGAAAAGAATTTCAGTGAGTGTGGAAAATAATTCTATTTCCACATAAGTCTAAAAAAAACTGCAGGCGAGTTTCTTGACTTGGATGTTGCTATATATCAAATTCCAGGCTAAAATCTAGAATGAACTTATCTGACTTATAATATGCCAAGATAATTAATCTGTGTTTATGAGGTGCCAGAAAAAGAGGTCACTATACTTGCTCAGAGACAGCTGAGCAGCCCACTATAAAACAGAGGACAAAGTCTGCTTGCTCACCCAAGCTCTGACATTTCCTGACCATGAAGCTTCTCCATCGAAGACACTCATATCTTCGGCGATTGGCTGTATTGATGGCAACAAGCTAGGTCAGGTTAGCATTGTCTACTGTAGGGTGATATGGGCTTTAACACCACCAGGTGCATGTCACCTCTCCATGAACCACAGCCATGCATGAATTGGTCACCTAACACATAGCATAGTGGCTGGAACAATAGGTGTAGGTACCACTTACACCGGAACTCTGACCCCAGCTCCTGCGATATAGCTTGAACTGGCCCCTAACTCATTGTGCCTGTTCCCTCATCTGTGAATCCAAACAAAAATAAAGTTGTTATGTGCCCTGCTGAGTGAAGCAATCAAGTAAGGAGCCCAGAACTGTGCTGGTGCACTGTAAACGCTCATAAATATTAACTGCTTTTTATGGTCATTAGTCATTGTTCAAAACTGGGAAGTTCCTGGAACTAGTCACTAAGAAGAATAAATCAAGAACTGACCCTGCCTGGCTGAGAACTAAGGCGGAGGTCCCCAGGGTGTGCTGTGCCTTCCTTAGTTCAAGTGAAATTTATCTCGCACCAAGCTTTCAACACGAATCTGTTAAATCAAAAATAACAACAATAATTTAACTGGATTAGTTGCATGGAAACATATATAATAGCTTCATGCACCTGTACCTACAAACATTAATATTAGCTTCCATCTGAGGTGGTTCACCAGGTAGAAATTAGGGTAATTTAGTTCCTCAGTGCCAGAGGCTGGGCCTCAGTTAAGTTCAGCTTCATGTGTCCAGTGCCTTGGTTTCTCCCAAGGTATTCACGTGGGGCTGACCTCCCTCCCTTATAGTACTGGCTCTGGAAGGCTGTGGCCACAAGACCTCTTGAGACTTCACTTTGGCCTCATAAAGACAAAACCTTCACTTCTGTACTTTCAGAATGTCCACATACTTATTGATTGCTCCCCTGTCTTATTGATTTCCTCCAAGGCATTGAACCATATAAACTTCCTGTCCTCTGGATCAGGGTCCTCTCATAATCCATCATTCATTTTCTGTGGTCTGTAAATTTAATTCCCTCATCTACATGATCTTGGAGCAACCTGCCCTTTCTGTCCCAGCTCCTTTCATACTTTCCTGGCTTCATTTGTAATTATCTCTCTCCTACCTGTTCATTATTTCTAACACATTACAACATCTTAAACCTTTTATACAAGGCCCAATACATAGAAATGAAATAGCCAACCACGAGTGAGCCCATATATCTATGCTGACCTCCTATGTTCCTTCCTACTGCATAACTGCTGGAATTTTCACAGATATGTTTTTTTTATTTAAATTTATTTATTTATTAAGGATGCC
This sequence comes from Microtus oregoni, assembly GCF_018167655.1. Classification (NCBI taxonomy): domain Eukaryota; kingdom Metazoa; phylum Chordata; class Mammalia; order Rodentia; family Cricetidae; genus Microtus; species Microtus oregoni. The sequence goes on along the minus strand of NW_024543069.1, from coordinate 24,444,812 downwards.
TCGTCCCCACAACCGCTTCCCATTTCCCTCCCCCTCCCCCGATCAAGTCCCCCTCCCTCATCTGCTCGAAGAGCAATCAGGGTTCCCTGACCTGTGGGAAGCCCAAGGACTGCCCACCTCTATCCAGGTCTCGATATGTTTTGCATCAAAAGAAAAAGAGTTCAAGCAAACCCTCGACTCTAGTTAGTTATTTATAAGCTGATACTTGGGGAGAGGGGCTTACTTTGATAGACTCTAGAAACTAAGATGGACTCCCAGTGGATGTCACTGTGGGGGCTTGCACAGGCACACAACAGGAATGCCATAAGGGAAGTAGAAAACATCCATCAGCATTCTGCGGCAGGGTTATGGATGCTAATTGTGAAAGCCTTTTCTTTTGTTTTGTGACCCTCACAATAAAATAATTAGAGAGAAAATGGTGGCTGAAGTGTGATTAAATGACTATCCTGACGTTATACTCTGAGGCTGGGCTGAGACCCAAATCCACTCCATCAGATCCAAGTGCCCATGCTTAACAGGGCCACTTAAGAAAAGTCATTCTTGTTCGGTGTTTAAACAAAGGCGTTAGCAGTACCAGAAAGCACTAAATCCCGGCTAACCAGCCCGGCACACCAGCTCTTCCATAAAAGGGATGCTCTTTCAGAGGAGAATATATTTTAAATCCCAGAGATTCCTCCCTGGGAGTATCGCCCCCTTCATCTTGGTCCCTTTGGGGTCTTTGACATTTACTGTAACGGTGCCGCTTTGCTCAGAGGGAGCACTTTCAGGATTTAAAATTACTTCACACGTTCTCGGTGATGACAAACCCTTGTCCTTTTAAAGGATCCAAATGTCACCTGGAAGCCCAGTCAGGTGCATAAAATTCAAGGTTTGCAATACCCGAGCCAAGCTCCCAGGTACAGACAAAACATCAAAGATGCTTTTGTTCATTTGGGTTGCTTTGTCTTTTTAAATGAGACAGACCGCTAGAGTAACAAAGCCCCTTTTTCTAGCGTGGCCAAGAGTGCCATCCTCAAAGGCTTGCTTCCCAGTGCATGCCTAGGGCTCTTGTGCCTTACCCACAACAGCCTGGCCTGGAACTGTGAGAAAGCAGACTCCTTTCTCCCTAAGTTATTTTCTCATTAATAACTGTTAGTGCTACCAGTACGTGTGCAGGGGTAGCATCCTCTACTGGAGTGTGGGCAGCCGCCCAGGGGTCACAGCTTTGAAGAAAACTGACTCTTCCACCCCCAGCAGCCATCAGCTGTCACCCAGCAGCCATCAGGTGTTGGTATGTCCTCAGGTTTGGGTAGGGCTTCCTCAGCCCCTTCCCCCATTGCTAGGCTCTCTCCTGGCTTGGTCTTGTACTTGTTTTCTGATGCAGGGGTATCCACTGTGAGTTTATGTGTGCAATAGCCCTGATCCTAAGAACATCCCCCGAATCAAAGTCATCCACTATGAGTTCACGTGCGCCACAATCCTGTGTTGTCCAGAGAAGGGTTTTGCTGTGGTCACCCATTACTTCTGACTCTGACAGTCTTTCTGCTCCCTCTTCCTCGACGATCCCTGAAACTCGGGAAGAAGAGATGTGATGCAGATGTCATTACATCTGTACCAAGGGGACCGGTGATGTCCCCCGTGGGTAGGTCTGTGACAGTCTTGCCAGATTCTCTTCTCCAGTCTGAACAGAACAGCCAAGGTAATAAAGACAACTCATGGTATTGTCTCAAGGTCACCATGACCCTGGAAATCTACTTATCAATACAAGGGTTTCTTTCCCAGCAGGCTTAGAAATGAGATCAACTAGAACATTAAGGAGAGATCCTTGTCTGGGTAAGACTTGCATCAGCTGCACAGTGCAGAATAAAAAAGTATCAGCATCTGGAGGGATGGATGAGATGAAAAGGCTCTTGGGTGCAAATGATGTGTCAAGGACACAGTTGACCCAAAGATGTCAAGATCACAGGTCAAATCAATGTTCTGAGGGCAGCATGGTCACCTACAAACTGGATAACTAAGACTTACAGGGGTGGAGGTGGGCAAGTGTGGGTGCCTCCAGGACCCTGTGTTTCTCCAGTGCCCCAACAGGTTATGGCTCAGTACTTTTTTTCTAAATGTTGTATTAAATAGTCATAGTTATTTCAAATATATGTCTGAAACAAAATTTATTTTTCTTCTAATGTAGGAATGACTCTCTTAAAGCAAATAGCTTTTTTTGTTGTTTTGTGTGGGTTTTTTTTGTTGTCGTTTTGGTTTTTTTTTTTGTTTTGTCTTGTTTTTTTTGTTTTGGTTTTTCAAGACAGGGTTTCTCTGTAGCTTTGGAGCCTGTCCTGGGACTAGCTCTTGTAGACCAGGCTGGCCTCGAACTCAGAGAACTGCCTGCCTCTGCCTCCCGCGTGCTGGGATTAAAGGCATGTGCCACCACTGCTTAGCAGCAAATAGCATTTTTAAATCAGAAAAGGAAAACAGGTTGGTCTCAGAAATGTGTACAGAAATGAGAAACCACCTGTTGATATTTTCATGTCAACTGCTAGTTCCAGGTTTCAGGGGTTCCAAGCCAAATGGCAGGCACATCCTCCAGTAGAAGTGGGTGACTGAATGCCAGCAGCCATAAAGACCATCCAACCTAGGCCCCTTTTCTTCATTCTCAAATCATCAAGTTTTGATTTCTCTTGTAGCTTTGTGTATAAAAGTCCTTGAACAAATAGGAGGGCCTGGTCTGTTGCTTTGCTCTATCCATACGTTCCCATTTTGACTATTATACATAAGCAACTGAAATTCAGTCAATGTGTCTGACTCAGAGAAGGAGCTATTTTTAATTATTCTTTTCATCTCATCTCCAAGCCTCCTAGGCTCCGGACAAAACCCCAATTATAAGGCGTGAACTGATGGCAATATTTCCACCTAGCATCTTGTGTTTTACAGCTGCTAAGGGAGTGAGTTTATCCTCAACCACAAATCGCATTCTCAGTAAGGGAATCATCTCCTCTCGTTTTAAAGCCTTACCAATTTCAGCTGTGATTTTTCTCAGACTTAATAAACATAGGAATAGAATATTTATGAACTACGATCATTAGTTAAAGCAGGAATTTTTAATTGTTTGTTGAATCCTATTGGCTGTACTTGCTGTAATTGCTCAGGGTTATTCTACAAGGCAGGTAAGCACAGAAAAATATAGTCATATTTTACCATTTTATCAACAGTTTACCATAGAAACAAAATAAAGTCAGAATCTATACTATCCCCTCTGAAAAATGCTAGGTCACCATGTTTGTACAATGTACTTAAAATAACTGTTGCTTAATAAGAGACTAAACATTTCTACCAGAGTGTTTATATTCTTGAACAAACTATTTTTTCAGAAGTATGTGAAGCTGTAATAATTTTATGATAAAATGACTCAAAACCCTGAAATTCTTAAGAGAAAACACATACTCCAGCTTGCTAGCATTGGTATCTGGAATGGGTCATTTGTCCGCTATTTTCTTATGATTCAAAGCTAAGGGAAAGATGCAAGAGAGATTTGGACAGATAACTGTGTCATTAAAATGCAGGAGCTGTGACCAGTTTTCTTTTTCTCTGTGCTCATGTGTGTGCATGTGTGTGTGTGCCTGTTTATATGTGCTTGTATGTGTGTGCATGTGAATGTCTATGTGTGCATTGTGTGTGCATTTTATGTGTGCCCATATATGTGCATGTGGATGTCCATGTGTGCATGTGTGTGCATGTTGATGTGTGTATGCATATGGATGTGTATGTTCATGTAGGTGCCTGTATGTGTGAATGTGCATGTGTGTGCCTATGTAGGTATGTGAGGCAGAAGACAGCATAGGTGTCATCCCACAGAACTATCTGCTTTGTTTTATACTTAACATTCACTTACTAATGTGTGTGTGTGTATGTGTGTGTGTTTGCATGCATTTAGCTACACCATGAATGTGCAAGAGCCTGTGGAAACCAAAAGAGGGCATTAAATCTCCTGGAAAGGGAGTATGGACAGTTGTGACTTACCTCGTAGGTGTTGAGAACTGAACCAGGGTCCTCTGAAAAGCAGCAAGAGTTCTTAACTGCTGAGCCCTCCAACTTTCTTTATTGGTACAGGATGTCTCACTGTGAGAGTTTAACTTCAGTGATTGTTCAAATACAAAGCTCTTCATTCATTCTGACAGCCTCAACAAAAGGCATTTACATTTCTGACCATCTTGCTCAGTAAGCACACCTGGGATTGTGAACTAAAGCAAACCTTTTCTTTCTCAAGTTATTCTGTCAGCGTCTTTGATTTCACAGCGACAGAAATGAGACACTCAAGCTAGAGTTATCCATTCCACGGCCAATCAATCGCTCCATGCCATGTGATGGTTTGAGGCACAAGCTCTGAGATCAGGAAATCAGATTCAGCTCAAGCTCAGACTTTTCACTTGATGGTTGTTCCAGGGAAAAGTGCTTAATCACGCCAGTCCCCAGCTTTTTCATCAGTGAGTGTGAATGGCAAAATCCAAGAAGTGGGATTAGTGTATTAGGTCAACCACGCCTTAAGCAAAGTACTCAATAAAATGCTTAGTCATGAACTATGGTTACTGCAACAGTTCACTTTATACCTTGGGTAAACGAGTAGATAAATTTGCCCAATCCAGACAGCTGATAACCCCTGTTATCATGTAGACCACCCTGTTAAAAAGGATTATATAAGGGTGTGGGTATCTGAAAAGATCACCCAGGAGTATGCATCTCTTTTAAGTCATTCTATATTTTAACTTAATCTACTTTATTTCAGCTAGAAAGCTCAGAAGCACAGCTGAAGAGATGTATAGGACCTGGCTTTCTGACCCATTCCAGGTAAACAATAAGCCAAAGATTGTAATGCTTAAAAGCGAGGTCATTCATTACCAGCTGAACTCTGTATCTTAGAGGGGAGGTTAAAACTCTTCAATCAGATCTTAAGTTCATAGGTGACAAACAAACCTGGCAGAGTCCTTGCAGAATAAATAAATAAATAAAGAAGGAAGGAAGGAAGGAAGAAATTAACTCTGTATTCTAAATTGCAAGTTGATTCTCAAGCATTCTAAGTAATGTTTTGTTTTAAATATCAGGGTTGCCATCAGACAGAGGTGAAGGCCATTCTCATTCCCACATTATGGTATGATGTGACTCTCTTTTATACAAATGCATCGTGTCTCCAGATGCTATCCAAGTGAGATTTCTTGTGCTGCGAAGAAACGTTCACCAAAAATAACTTGGGGAAAGATGGGTTTTACAGGTTACAGGATTTTCTGGAGGGAAGGCCGGGCAGGAACTCAAGGCAGGAACCCGGGGGAGGAAGTGAGGCAGCATGGAGGAGCATTGCATGCTGGCTTGCTTCCTTGATTACTCAGCTGCCTTTTTTATACTGCAAGGTAGCACCCACAGTGGTCTGCACACTCAATGAGCAATCACGGAAACACTCCCACAGACCCTGCACAGATCAGTTCGATGGAGCAGTTCCCATGTTGAGGTTTCCTTTTCCCAGGTGTGTCAAGCTTCCAACTGAAGCTAAGTGTGCTGGATGCAGAGTGAAGAACCCAAAGGTGTGTGTAGGGGGGGGGGGGGCACTAGAATATTAGGCAGTATCTTAAAATTCAATAAATGTGAAATAACAAATTCATTCATGGGCGATGTCATCTCAATTTTATGACTGTGCTTTTATCTTATTTCATTCACCCTTTAAGAGTCGTGGTCATTAGGATATTTTTTAAAAAACTGAAATATCACTCACACCCCAAAAATCTAAAACTGTATCAATATGTATTTACAGCTTGTCGTTTCTCTTTATGTTTAGGTAATAGATGCTGGCTGGCTACAGTCAGCTATGTAACCATACTGAAATAATAAGTGGTTATTATTTCCTATCTTCAACAGTCAAGCTCTCTACTTTTGTCTGCCGCTCTTTGTTCAGCATTGGCTTCTGTTCCATCTCTGAATATGTGTAAAAAATATTTCATCTCACATGTTTCCAGAGCTTGCATTAGACCCAGAGCTGCTGGCTTCTCCAAGTAGCCAAATCTAGGGAGTCAGGGCTTCTGATCCCAGATCCCATTTGTTCATTGATTCAACAAGAACATCAAGTCTGTTTCAAGAGGCCAGCAAGATGGCTCAGGTGGTAAAGACACCTGTGTCCAAGCCTGACAACCCAGGTTCGATCCTCAGGACCTTCATAAGAGAAGAACTCTTGAAAACTGTGGCCATCCTCACACACTGTGGAGCAGACAACACCACCACATCCGTGAACAATAAAGGTCATTTTAAAAAAGACTGTTAGAATTAGATGAATCGGAACAGTGAAACCCATCAACCATCTCCCCCGACGTATGAAGAAGAAATAGACACTGTGTGTAGTCGGTCTTTCTGGGTTGTACAGTTAATTGATTAATTGCCTTCATTGCGGATCTCTTTTCTGTGGGTTTGCGCTGTAACCTGGGATACTGGTCACAATTGCATCAGGTAAGTAGAGTGGGCATTTATTCCGTCTGTTTCCAGGGAAAGAAGGGTACAACTTAATGACATAAATGCACCTACAGAAAACACCCATGAAGCCACAAAATGAATTGGACAGGAACTTCAATTCTACAGTGTAAAGGAGAAAACGAGGGAGGGGGCCCCAGCTGAGCTTTAACTGTTGATATAAACCGTTCTGTTTCTTTAACACAATTAGACACCAGAAGCAGACAGCAAACCTGCTAGATTTGATTGAAAGAGCTCTCTTAGTGCCGGTTAGACAGTTTCCTGAGACTTGAAGTATTTCAGGTTTAAAAAGTTTAGCAAAGCAATGTTTCTGAATTTCCGTGATGGGAAGACAACTTTTAACAGGGGAAAATCCCAAAGCTTGAAAACCTACCTGAATACCCGGTTTGAGAAAAGCTGAAAGACAGTAACTTTCCAGACAAAAATTAAAAACAGAATGTGTACCTCATCTGTGTGCTTTAGTGACCACTTCCTGGTGTGGAGATCTGGAGTGCGTCAAGCGCGCACACACGTCAAGCGCGCTCATACGTCAAGCGCGCTCATACGTCAAGTGTACTCACACTCAGCGTACATGCTTTGGGAATTGAGCTACCACCTTATTTTTAGTTATTCTGTTTCTTTTTGAGTAATTCCTTGACCTTCTGAGATTTGAAATAGAAATTTGCCCAGTAGTCTCTAAAAATTCTTAAGCATCAGGTCTCGGTGGATGACTCAGCCATTAAATATCTTTTCGCCTCTTGTAGAGGATCCAGGTTTGATTTCCAACATCCACATGGCAGCTCCGTAGCGTCTACTCTTGTCCTGGGGATATGATGCCCTCTTCTGGTCTCTGTGGGCACTACATACATGCGGTACACTGGCATATAGGCAAACACTCATACACATAAAATAAAAAATAATACAAATTATAACTATTATAAGAATGTGATATACATGAGTAGTGGACCTAACTGCTTAATCTCAATTCAACACTTTAGCTGTGGTATTTTGGAAATCTTAATATATGATCAGAAGGAGAGAGAAGCAGAAGAAACGGGGCGAAAGCTGCATTGGGAGGAAGGACAAGACTAAAAAAGAAAAGAGAAGAATGAGTAGGAGGAGGAAGGAGAGAGGGAAGAAGGGGAAGAAGGGGTGATACAGTGTAGCATTTCCAGGGACCAGGACGTCTTCTCATTGACACTACTTTCTATTATTCTTGTATACACGCACGCACATTTACAAGGGTCTGGTCCAGAGGTGAGCTCCTAGTGTTCTGAAATCAAACTGTAAACATTTACCCATTGGTATGTTTTTGGTTGATATGGGATTTTCCTCTGTATGCTGTGATTACCATTAATGAATAAAGAAACTGCTTCGGACCTACAGCAGGGCAGATCTTAGGTAGGCGGGGAAGATGGAACTAAACGCTGGGAGAAAGAAAGGCAGAGTCAGAGAGACGCCATGGAGCCGCCAGAGACAGACACTGGTTGGAACTTTAGCTGGTAAGCCACAGCCATGTGGCATTACACAGATTAATAAGATGGGTTAAATTAATATAAGAGTTAGCCAATAAGAAGCTAGGACTAATGGCCCAAGCACTGATTTAAATAATATGGTTTCTGTGTGATTATTTTGGGGCTGAGCAGCCAGGAACAAACAAGTGACTCTTCTTGCAACATTTAGTATTTGGATTCTTACCCCAAAAGAGTGATAAATGAAGCCAAACTTCACTGTATTTTTTTTCTGACCTGAGGTCATACACACAGACAGGAGCTGTTTCCTTGACTCCAACAGGATTAAAAAGCTAGTTTTAACATTTAACTGCTAAAAATAAAAAAAAGGGGGGGGGCAAAATTGACATTTCTGGGTTCCTCCTGTTTTGGAAAATTCCTTCCAAAATGTCTGTGAAGTTTGTGTAGTGTGCTATATATCTAGGTTCCTGTAAAGTTTGAAAATTTAAGAGGCCTTGAAAATCCATTTTCTTTCAAAGGAAGCCCCAGTTATCAAGGGTCAGGTCCCACAAAGCTAGGGCCTGTCCTAAGGCAGATTGTCTATTGAGACTGAGCATTTAAGAACAGAACTGTGCAAAAGGATCTGGAAGTCGGCCACAGGAGGATCTGAGGGACGACGGAGGTGGTGGGGATGTTAGAGAAGTCTCAAGCATCCTTTCTGGTCCTTATTGTCAAAAATTTTTTCAAGTTGTCCCCTCCCCCATGGTAGTTGCTTAAAATATGGGTTTTGGCTACTTGAGTCTGCATCATGTTTTCCATATTTATATACATACATATGTATATATTTGTATGCATATACACATATATGTATACACACACATATATACATTTAGATAAATGTCTTCAAAACATTTTCAGGTGTGTATTTTCCTTTTCGATAAGTTAGGCGGTGACTGTGTTTGAGACGAAACTCTCAAACATCAAGTAACAAAAGCCACTAATCCCTAAGACTATCAGATAGCACTGCATTATGTAAATGAAACGTAATAATATAATCCCAGATACCAACACACAATGAGTTCTGTGCTGAATAATGGAGAAAGTTGAACGCTTGCATTTACTTGAATTCCAAGAATGGTCTTACGAGCGAGTGAACGCAATGTACCTGCGGTAACCCTGAAACAATACTCTCATTGGTTACACCTGAGGTGTGGAATAACTCACATAACTCTGCTTGGCGTTGTTTTCAAGATGAAGAAAGCGGGGTCTGGAGGAGTTAATTCTACACCAGGGAGCACCAACGCTGGCATTTCTCTTTGATCCTACGCCAGGCACCAGGGAGCCCTCACCGCATTCTCTGGGACACCGAACAGAGCCTCGTCAGTAAACCAGGTCGTCAGTAAACCAGGTCTAGACTAAGAACACATAACGGCCCCGGCGATAGGGAGGAAGCGCGGGGATAAACACCCCTCGCGACGTCCTCCCACTCATCTGTCACAACTGCTTCATATTTTGACACCTTCTTAACATGACTTCATTCTCATAAATACTTGTCTTTAAGAAAAATAAGCCATTTATCCCCCTGATGGCTGAGACAACTCTTCTTTCCCAGTGACTCTCTGTGGTGGACGATGACTGAGAATTCTGTCTTTTGACTAGGCTCTCCCAGTGACCTCACACGGTTGGTGCCCAAGTCCCCACTTGCTCCCCCATGACCCAGTGCTTCGGGCAGACTCTTGCTTTCTCTGGCTAGACACACTATGTGAAGCCATCTGTCTAAACACGGAGTCCCTTAGGCCACATCCTCTCGTAGCTCATGTTGGGCCCCTCTCAGCGGTCTCCAGCTACGGCCTTGGCAAACATCAACAAAACAACTCATGGCGCTACCTCTATTCTGAATTGTATTTAATCATGGAAAGTTAAGTTTCAAAATAAATGATGTTTTGAATCGCCTCTGCGTGGCTTTTCTTTCCTCATCTTGACTCTCAAAGCAACAGGTAGAAAAGACCCCCCCCCCCCAAAATAGGCTATTTTGAAGGAGAAAACTAATCAAATAAAAGTGGGGTATTTATACATCTATATGTCATCTTAACAGTGCTTATGGAACTGTCTAGTGATGGGGGAATGGAGGGCACCTTTACTTCCTCCTCTTGGTAATTCTGCAACATAGTTGAGGCCTCACCTCCCTGAAGGGACAGCTCTGAAACCCTGCATACTTTCTTTCACGGCTTTCAGCGAGAACTCTGAAGAACACATATTTTCCCTATTTTAGTGGACCTGGGCCTTATTTACAAAACCCAGTCCCTAAATAATTAGGCTAATGAACCTTCCCTCCAGCCCACCTGGCCCCATGCTACCATTTAAATCTGTTCCTGAACTGAATATATGCTCGTGGATAAAAGCCCCACCCTGTGGCATGATAGTGACTACCGAGTTCACCTTGCTTTCATGAAGTGATTGCCAAACCTTGAAGTGATCTAAACAGATGAATAAATCTTTGGAGCAGGTGATGACATGGTTCCTGAGAGAAATGGAGGAGAAAATCAATCAGGATACTCATCTGAATAGCACCTAAAATTCACTTGTAAGTCCTTTCTGAACCGTGGGGAGGAAAATGTACATCCTTTGGACACAAAACATTTTGGCTAAGGAAAAGTATAAATTCAAAAATCCCTTCAAACAGAATGTGAGACCGAACTGCAATGACTTCTTTTTTTTTTCTTTTTTTGGCAGCGACCACTTTAGATGTTTGCCTAATAGGAACTGTACAAATAAATCATCAGAATTTACTATTATAAGTGAGTGCCTTCATTAGGAAATTTACAACTCTGGAAAAACATGGAGTTAAGCAGCCAGCCTGAGTGTTACTGGGAATGGGGAGCAAAGACCTGAAAGAAGGCAGTGTGTGTGTGTGTGTGTGTGTGTGTGTGTGTGCGCGTGCATGTGTGCATGTGTGTGTATGTATATGTGTGCAGTCTACTGCTGAGAAAACGAAGTACCTTCTTCTAAAGCAGTGGTTCTCAACCTTCCTAGCGCTGTGGTTCTTTAACACCGCTCCTCATATTGTAGTGACTCCAACTATAAAATTATTGTCGTTGATACTTCATAACTGGAATTTTGCTACTGTTATGAATCATAGTGTAAATCTCTGTGTTTTTCATGATCTTAGGTGACCCCATGAGAAAGTCATTAGACTCCCAGATGGGTCTCAACAACCCACAGGCTGAGAGGTGCTGTTCCGCAAACTGCCCCTCCACAAAGACAACACTAGTGGTGGTGCCTTGATTCCTCTTGATTCCCCACTCCCCGTGTGTACTTTTTCCCTGTACTGTTTACCTTGAGAAGTCAAGGAGAACATGTCTTCCATTCCACTCCAGACAGACTGTAAAGGGCAGTGGCTGGAATCAGTGACACCATTGTCAGTGCTACCCAAGTGGCAGAGCCAACCAGTGCTCGTGTCCCAAATTTGTGACTTCCTCAAAGAGCCATGCTGCAGCTAATTGGAGTCAGTGGATTTCATTGCTTTTTTCCCCAATGAGATGATTCAGCTGCAGCAATTAAGACAGACGTTCCCCGCAGCAAGGACCAGCACTCTCTGATGGCCCACAGCATCTCAATCAGAGCACTTCTCTGGTACAGAAGCACGCTAGGGATCATGTGCCCAAATTATGGGTTGGATAAATTGTGTTTTCTTTTTCCCAAAGTGGAAAAATTGAATAACCTGTGTTTGTTGCTTTGCTGTTAGTCACAGCAGAAGGTCAAACCGCTAAGTTGATTTCACAATTCTTTGGACATGTTTTTTACAATAGAAACATTCATACAAAGACTAGTTGTTTTATTTTGTTATATCATCATCATGATTATTATTACATTATCATTACTATTACTGCTGGGGATCAAACCTAGAGCCTCTTGCATGTAAGACTCTACCACTGAATTAACCCCCCCAGTCCAGACTATGTTGTGGAATATTCCTTTATACTGTGTGAAGATTTGTCACTGTGATTGGTTTAATAATGAGTTGAATGGCCAATAGCTAGGCAGGGAGAGGTTAGGCAGGACTTCTGGGGACAGAGAGGCCTTGGAGGAGAAGAAAGGGGAGAGACATCAGAGGACATGGAGAGGAAACAGGAGGTGCAAGATGGAAGGGAGGTAAAAGCCATGAGGCAAAACATCGATTAATATAAATGAGTTAATTTAAGTTGTAAGAGCCAATGGACAAGCCTAAGATGTAGAACAAGCCTTCATAATTAATAATAAGCCTCTGTGTCCTTTTTTGTGATCTATCCACCCAAAGAAAAATCTGTCTACAAGATTGTCTTTTCTTTCATGAAAGAGTTCCCTGCTGAACAAGGAAGTTGTGGACTGGGGCTTTTCACCTATCCATAGGTGAGGTTACTCTTGCCTATACCAGCATATCAGGTAGGGTCCTTCTGAACATTTCCTCTTAAACATCCCCAGGCCCAGGACTGATCTCAAAAAGGACTTTCTCGGGACACTCTCCAGCTGAGTCACGTTCAGACTCACCTGTCATCCTGAGACTCTCAGGGCCCCACAGTGGTTCTCAGCCTTCCTCATGTTGTGGTGACTCCTAGCCGTGACATTATTTCGTTGTTACTTCATAACTGTAATTTTGCTACTGTTACAAATTTGTAATGAAATATCTGATATGCAGGATATCTGATATGCGTCCCCCAAAGAGACTGCACCCCACATGTTGAGGTCCACTGGAGTAGAGTCACACTCAATTGCGTATTCTGACCTGAGAGCTGCATCCACACAATCTAGACCACAGAAAACAGAAAAAGAGCTCGCTGGGTTTCTTCCTTTTAGAACTTATCTACTCTCATCTCAACCTTGATAAGCAGGTTCATATGTCTCCCCCTCTGCTTCTCATTAGCTGTGCAACATGTGGTCTACCTAGAAGTCCCCTGTCAGCTTGTCCCAACATTCCAGACACATGGCTCCAGTGTAGACACCTTGATGCTTCTCTACAGGGTGGTTCTGCCACTTTTCCTCTGGTCTGCATCCTGAGTAAGGAACATGGCCACAGCAGCGTTGACTCTTTCGGAATGAATGTCTAGTTAATATTACCCTAGATAATACATGTGTATTTAATCAGGAGTAGAATATTACATGCCTGAGAGACTTACTGCGCACATTTACTAGTTATCCGATGATACATCTAGTATCTCTGGTTTACAGAAAAGGAATGTCACAGCACTGGATGTAACTTACCGTCAACTAGGTGGAGAGAAAGTAAACCGTATCTGGGCACAGTGACCCATGGCTGTAATCCTTGAACTTGGAAGGCAGAGGCAGTTAGATTTCTGAGTTCAAGATCAGCCTGACCTACATAATGAGTTCCAGACCATCTGGGTCTACATAATGAGACTTTGTCTTATTAAAAAAAAAAGTAAATAAAGATAAAGTGAATTCTATCATTAAAAAATACCTTTGGGGCTTTCACCAGGTGACTGGCACTAGGTTAATGTGTGATTTATTTTCCACATGACTGTGACCAAAATATCAGACAAAACACCTTAAGGGAAAAAAGACTTGTTTGGTTCATGGTATCAAGGATTCCAGGCTGTCTTAGTAAGGAAAGACCATGGGAGCATCCTCACGCCTGGACCGCGTGGTAGCAGACAGGAAGCAGAATAAGGCAGCCTAGAACCAGGGGGAGTATAGCCTCCAGAGCCTGCCCCTTCTAACCTACTTCTGCCAATCAAGCCCCCTTTCCTTAGGTCTCCACTGCCTGCAAAACAGCAAAGCAAATGAAGAACCCCATTCGCACATCACATACCTGGAGAGCACATTCCAGATAAAACCTGCTGACAACCAGGCAGTGGTGGTACACACCTTTAATCCCAGCACTAGAGAGACAGAGGCAGGTGGATCTCTGCAAGTTGGAGGCCAGCCTGGTCAACAAGAGCTAGTTCCAGGACAGGCTCCAAAGCTACAGAGAAACCCTGTCTCAAAAAAGCAAAATCCAAAACCAAAACCAAACCAAACAACAACAACAAAAAGCCCTGTTCACAGCTGTGAAGAGGCAGGCAGGGCTCTAAATTCATTGGAAATCCTTTTATCCCAACTTGCAAGGTAGACTCCTGGGATTGACGTTTCCTTGGCTATCTGTTTCTGTCCCTCCTACAGTAAACTGTCTCTTGTCTTTACTTCTCTCCATTTTCCCCTCTGCCAGGGCCATCCAGATTGGACTTTTCCCACAGCTGTCTTCCGAGCGCCACACTTGATCCCCCGTCTTTCTCCAGTGATTTCCCGTACATTGCCACAGAAAACTTTTCCAAGGATGTGCCAAAGCCATCACAGGCTGTTTCCTCTGCCAGGTGCCCAGTTGCATTTCCAAAGGATACCCACCTCCCTTCGTTTTTCAGATTTTAGTTTCGCAGTCTCTTTCTTCTTTGCGTGGATTAGCTTACTCTCTTAGTTTACTCATTCCTTCTCATTTATTGGTATTGCCTGCATCTCTCAATGGCCTCTGATATTCAGACAAAACATGATGTGTTATTAACAAACAAGCCTAGCAGGCAAGTTGCTGGACTTTATATAACCCAGCCATCTCGCATGGCTTTTCCAAAGTGAACAAGACGTTTGTGAAGAAAGCCTGGCAGAGAGAGACATTGGGAAAGCTCTTCAGAATGTCAGCACATGCCCACGGCAAGGAGCTGGCAGGGGAGGGAGGCTGACACCGTGATACCCAGCCATTTACTGCCCATAAGAAGCTTGGATGAGGACAGCGGAGGATTTGAGATGTCACTTAGAAGCCATTTAATTCTCCACCTTTATAACCAATGAGGAATTAAACACCAGAACAACAGACCAACTAAAGGTCTCCAGGGAGAAATGAACTAGGGTGTTCCTGGTAAATCTGATCATTGTCATGGGATCTCCCTCCTCCACTCAAGACTTTAATCCTACAGTAAAAGGGCCAGGTGGGTGGGACACAGTTCTTGTATTCACCATCAACCAGACCACAGCCATTCCTCACGGGTTTGGATCAACAGAGTCTCCTAGCCTGGCAGTGGGGAAGAGAGCCTGGGTGATGATGTTGCAGTAAGTTTCTTAGGCCAGAGGAAAGCCTGTGATTTGTCAAAGAACAATAAGAAGGAGAGGCACAACCTTGGCCTTTATCCTCTGGTATGAGGAGCCAGATACGGGAGTGCAATGTTGGCATAGCTCCCCGAGGGTTTCTTAATCTCCTGGGGAGAATGGTGTTGGGCTCCTAAGTACTGCATTGTGTGAGTTGCTCACCTGTAGGAAATTGTAAGCATACTCAGAAGGTACCGAATTCCTTGCCCTAGTTAGCTCTCTGATTCATGGTTCGCTGTTCTGTCTTGTATGCTGTGATTGGGGTCTGATGTGTACAGTGTTCCACATGGTCTGTGCCTGAAGATGGAGAAGTCAGATCCAAGCGAGTTACATAGAAATGAGCAAATGATGTCTGTCATGAAGCTTTGAGAAGTTGTGGCCTCTAACCTTTCAGGACCAGCCTTGTTAATTCAGCTTTATGAAAGGTGCGAGGGAGGAAAGGCAGTGGCGTGGATTGCCATAAGAAAAGAGAATTAGATGTTTGGGGCTCAAATCACCACACATCTGAATAGCTAGAACTGACAGCTGTCTTACCCTCTCCCCTTTAAAGACAGTGGCTTTCTAAGATGTCAAGTGCCCAAACCTGACAGCCACCAGGAAGCCCACTGCACACTGGAGAAGACCACTTCTCCCGGCAACGGCTTGGATCTCAAGTCTTGCACAAGCTCTTGGGAGGCAGTGGGACCTTTAAGAAGTGGAGCCTCCTGAGAGGCCCTTGAAGAGGATCTTGAGACCCTGATCCTTTTTTCTCTCCACCACAGGTGAGTGGTTGGCTCCCCCAGAGAGCCGGGAAACAGAAGAACACTTCTCAACTGTGTGTGACCATTCACTGGCATTGATAGGATCTACCCAAAGGCTTTTTTCTCACTGCCATCCATGAAATCATTCTTCATGGGAGATGCAGAAGAGACCCAGTAAGAGCCATGTGCATCTCTTGACTCCCAGACACTTTCTGCAAGCAGCTCCACCAACGGGACTCCAGACACAGTGTGTCAAAGTGACTTTTAGCATACATAATAATATATCACATTTTAATCAAAGTACCATTTGATTTTGTTATTAATTATCAAACATAAGTTAAATATTAGATATTAATGAGACATTAATGTAAATGAAGTTTCCTTAGTCTAGTAGTACTTCCCGGAAACAAACAGAAGCTGGTGTTTCTTAATTGTCCGGGGAAATATTGCAGATGGAAATCTTTATTTCCATCTGTCTCTGCTTGTGACGCCTCAGGATTCTTCCACTCCTACTCTGGGTTCTATCTAGAGTGTTGTCCTGTCTTGTTCCTTATTACCACCAATCTATTCTCCATTTCCACAACCTATAAGATGTTTACAAATGGACAAAAGCAACATTATGATAAGCTGAATAAAGGTGTACCAGAGTCTATCCATGTAATAACACTAATTCCATATGCCAACTACAGTACACTAGATGGCAAAAGATCCTCTACAGATGTAATTAGGGATCTGAAGGAGAAAAGAACACCCCAGATTGTCTGGGCAGGTCCAATATAATTACAAATATTCTGGTTTTTTTTTTGTTTGTTTGTTTGTTTGTTTTTGTTTTTTGTTTTTCGAGACAGGGTTTCTCTGTGGTTTTGGAGCCTGTCCTGGAACTAGTTCTTGTAGACCAGGCTGGTCTCGAACTCACAGAGATCCGCCCGCCTCTGCCTCCTGAGTGCTGGGATTAAAGGTGTGCGCCACCACTGCCCGGCTAATTACAAATATTCTAATGGTAAGAATACAGGAAGGTGAGAGCTACAATAATAAACAGAATGACGACAAAGCATTTAGGAGGCACAACAGAATGAAGCCACAAATGGAGGAAAGTAGTCTTGGGATAATCCCACTGACAGTCACCTGCACTGTACGAATCAATGGACTTGCTTTCATTGGCTGAATAGTAATCTACAGTGTACGTGTAAGACAGTGTTTAACTTCTCCCCTATTGAGGGGTGTTTGGCTTGTTCCCACTTCCAGACTTCTTTACTCAAGATGATACAAGCACCACACACAGGTGTGGATGTGAGCACAGCTTTCCATTCCTCTGTGGTGAATGAGAAGGGTGCGATTGTCAAGCCCCATGATGACCAAATGTCTCATTTTACAAGAAACATCCAATCTTTTTCCAGAGTGACCATACATTCCTCCCAGAAATGTCCAAATGGTCCCCTTCCACCTCTGTGCTTGAGGGCTCTACCTCCTTTCTCTTTTGATAGTAACTGGAGTGTGGCAACACTCCATTCTGTTTTAGTTTTCTCTTTCTTAACCACGGATTTTTAAGTCAATGGTCCACATTAAGTTGATTTTGTTGTAGATAGGGGCTTTAGTTTAGGATATGTTGTTTATTTAACCTGTAGGAAAAAGACGCCCTCATCATTCTACTTTTCTCCCGTATCTAAAGAGCTTATTTATGTTGATACACTTCCAGGATCTTGGCCCCATCACGCTGTTTCCCGATTACAGTTTTCCTGGCATAGTTCTGTTTCCCGATTAGCACCAGTCTCGCTTACTGAAGAACTGTGTCTTTCATCTGTATCACCATTCTTTGTCAGGGTTGTTTGAACTGCTCTAATGTTTGCATTTTTGTTGTTGCTGTGTTTGAGACAGAGTTTCTCTTTGTAACATGTAACAGCTCTGTTCCAGCTGTTCTGGAACTCATGTTGTAGACCAGGTTGGCTTCGAACTCACAGGAATGATAAGTGCTGGGATAAAGGTGTGTACTACCACTGCCCAGCTAATTATAATGCAAACTTTATAATAAGGTTGTCTAAAAAGTTTTGATACTATTTTAGAAGGAATTGCATTGTCCTATTGACTGATTTAGGGAGCATAGACATCTTTACTATACCAAAATTTCCAACCTATGAAAGTTGAGACTATGCAAAGACATGTTGCATTTGTTTAACTATGAAAAGATGTGTTATATTCATTTATATTGAGGAATATTTGTTTAACTATGTAAAGATGTGTTGCTGTTTTACCTTGCCTGCCTAAGGCAACTGATTGGTCTAATAAAAAGCTAAGTGGCCAATAGTGATGGAAGAAATTTTGGGCAGGGAGAGTAAGCAGGAGAAAGAATTTAGGCTGCAGGGCGGGGGGAGGGGAGGTAGAAAAAGATACGCCATAGAGATGACAGGAGACAGACAGACGTAGAGGAAGCAGGAGAGTAGGACATACAGAATGAAAAAAAAAAAAGGTAAACGTACCAAGGCAAAAATGTAGATGAATAAAAACAGGTTCAATTAAGTTAAAAAAAAAACTAGTGGGACAAGCATAAGCCAAGGCTGAGCATTCATAATTAATAATAAGTCTCTGTGTCTTTATTTGGGAGCTGGTTGGTGGCCCAAAGAAAATGCCAGTGACATATGAACATAATACACATCTCCATTTATTTAGTTTTTATAATTGTTATGTTTTGTTAGTTTTGTTTGTTATGACAAAGTCCCTGGATGTGGTGAAACTCAGTATGCACACCAGGCTGACTTCAAACTCACATAGATACCTGCCTCTGCCTCTGCAAGAATATTGGGATCAGGGTGGGAGGAGGGGGAGGGAAATGGGAGGCTGGGAGGAGGTGGAAACTTGTTTTTTGTTTATGTTTTTTTTCTTCTTTTCTTAATAAAAAAAAAAGAATATTGGGATCAAAGACATATGCCACCATGCTCAGGTGGTTAGCATGAAGAGACAAAGCATTCACCAAGCAAGCTGACTGCTCAGGCTTGTTGGATGGGCAAACTCTGGGCTAGAGGGAGAGATCACTCCTCAATAAACAATGTGAAGGCCAACTGAAGGAGACAGCCAATGTCAACCTCTCACTTCAACATGCACATGTGTACATGTGTACCTGCACACGCAAGAGCACCCACATG
Organism: Microtus oregoni; assembly: GCF_018167655.1. Lineage (NCBI taxonomy): Eukaryota > Metazoa > Chordata > Mammalia > Rodentia > Cricetidae > Microtus > Microtus oregoni. The sequence continues at coordinate 24,425,918 of NW_024543069.1, read as the reverse complement.
CATGCATATCACATACATATGCACCCACATGCATACATATCACACAAGAACACCCACATGCATGCATATCACACAAGTACACCCACATGCATGCATATCACACAAGTGCACCCACATGCATGCATTTCACATACATACACAAGAAAGGACAGAAAGGCAAAGAGAATGGTTTTGCCCATATCTGTTTGAAAAGAGGAGTATGATCATATGGCAATTTTTTTTTTCAAGAGAAGGGTTCTCTGTAGTTTTAGAGCCTGTCCTGGAACTAGCTCTCGTAGACCAGGCTGGCCTCAAATTCACAGAGGTCTACCTGTCTCTGCCTCCTGAGTGCTGGGATGAAAGGTGTGTGCTATCACCACTGGGCATGTGGCAATTTTATAAATTTTCATTGAAAGAATATTAAATGTGATGTTAATACATTTGAAAAAAAAAGAAGTAACTTCAGTTTTGTGCTTCTGGTATTGCTGCTGAAGCTGAAAAGGCTTCCTGTCAGCTGGCTCTTCTCGGCTGTCCTCTGCAATAGGAGCCGCCCCCGCCATGGTTGTCCTCGGCTGCAATGGGCATCCCATTTCTTCTGCTCCTCCCTCATAGCGGAAACAGCTCTGAGACTGTCTGAAAGTGGAGAGACAAAGCCAGGCCACAGCAATGCCTCCATTAGAACCCTCTGCTGTTGTTTGTTGACCGGGAGGGATCCTGCAGAGAAAAGCCTGCAGAATCAGCCCATACTCATCCGTTACCGCACAGGTCGCCAGATGCATTCTGCTCCTTTAGTTGAATTGGCACATTATTGATAAATGCGGGTCTCCAATGAAAAACGAATAAAAGTCTAAATAACTCAGCCCACACAGCACACGGGCCCTTTCCAGGGAACATCATAAACAATTTATCTGCCATTTGTTTTTCAAGGATGAGGAGGGGGATCTGGTATTAAGCTGAAATCTAAAGTAAGGTACATTGATTTACAGGAAATTGTCCCCGTACACAGAAATCCATCATCTGCAAATATTGTTTCAGGGACGGTGCTGGAGGAAGGCTTGTTTTCTGAGTCACACATGCCACCATCTGCGTGTCTGTTTATAAACAGATTTTTAGCAATTCAAGGATTCAAAGTTCACAAAAATTACTTTTTTGTTTTAAGTCATCCCAAGTAGGCAGCACCAAAGGCTTAGGGCTTGTGTGCATGGGAAAAGCATAAGGCATGCAGAGTCACTGGGGACACACAGGGTGTAGCCCACCAAGCAGTCAATGCCATTTCCCTAGGGGATGGTGTTGCATTGTGTCTTTCTGAAACCAAAAGAGAATGGGGGCATAATCCAGTCTCTGCTGGGGTGAGGACTTTAAAAATCCCCATGGCTTTCCGCTTGTCACCGAGTTCACAGACAGCCCTTTCATTGCCTCGCAGATTTATTGGCAGAACTTGGTGTCCATATGCTATGGAAGATACGAGCCTTTAGTGACAGGTAACAAGATGTGTCCTGAAACCACTTTCCGGAGCCCCTTGACTTGCTGATGAAGGGTGATGCGAGTGGGGGGGGGGAGCTGGAGTTGCTAGCACCGCCAGCTTTGCCAGGCTTCCTCCTCCACCTCTCCCCCACTTCCTCCATTTCCTCTCATTTTCAGCTCAGATAGGACCGTGAGCCAGGACAGTTTGCCATTTCTGATTCTCTTCATTCAAGGTCAAATGCTAACAGTCTTTGTATTTCTGACGCAAAGGGCCGGAGAGGGCCAAGTGTGCCTCCACCAGCGAAGTGGCTGTATGTGCCCATAGGGACGGAATGGTGCCAACTGCTGTGCTGGCTTCAGATATGGGTTATCCAGGTAGAAAACACTAGGTGGTAGGAAGCAGGGATAGGGGTTATTTTGCTTTCTGCTCTGTCTCTAGTTCTCTGTCTGTCTGTCTCTGTCTTTGTGTGTGTCTCAATTTCTGTCTCTCTCTGTCTCTTTCTGTCTTTGTCTCTGTCTCTGTCTCTCTTGTTTCAAACAAAATACTCAGAAATCAATGATGTGGGATTTCCCTCTGTATGCTGTGATTACCACTAATGAGTAAAGAAACTGCTTTGGGCCCATAACAGAGCTATAGGGGAACAGAGCTAGGTGGGGAAAACTAACCGGAAAGCGGGGGAGGGGGAAAGGAGGCAGAGTCAGAGAGAAGCCATGGAGCCTCTGCCAGAGTCAGACGTGCTGAAACTTTGCTGGTAAGCCACGACCTCGTGGTGATGCACAGATGAATGGAGATGGGTTAAGTTAAGATGTAAGAGTTAGTCAATAAGAAGCTAGAGCTAATGGGCCAAGCAGTGATTTAGATAATATAGTTTCTGTGTGATTATTTTGGGACTGAGCAGCCAGGAACAAACAAGCAGCCCCTCCAACAAATCAATGAATGTATATTTTAGACATGCCTGGTCCCTTCCTAGAACCCTAAGCCATTCCTGGGTGACTGAAAGGTGCTGGGGTTCTGAAACCCAGGCAAGATGCTAGTCTGAAAGACATCTGAGCAGGCCAGGAGCTGGTGACTTCGGTTTCACTTCCTGTGTAATCCTGTGCTGAAATACGAAGAACCAGCAATCAGTCACCAACACCAGCTTCCATCCTGAATGCTCATTTTTCATTCATGTTACCTTGAAAAGAAGGTTTGATGTTGGTCAGTTTCCAAAGCAGTGATGTATTGTGATTTCTCTGCTTCCTTATGCCATCTTTTAGCAATGAGCGCTGAAGAGCTGTCATAGGCTGAGGGTGACCTGTCTCATACCTATGGCTAGAATAGAACACAAAACCACACACACACACCACTGCCAAGAAGCCAGAGAAGGAAGAGCAGAGCTGGATCCTGCACTAGACCTCTTGCTACATTCCCAGAGACCAGTAGCACTCCCCAGGCCTATGGCCTATGGCTCCCCATGGCTCCAGAACACACTGCAGCCAAGCTGGATGCTGTTGAGCCATGACTCACCGAGTTGCACCAGGTCTTCCCTAGGATCTCATCCTTTGTGCTCTGAGGACATCTTTTAAGAGGCGTATCGAGATGATGTCCGCAGCAAGCCATCTCATTGCCATGTTGACTTAGAGAAAAATCCGTGGCTTGTTTCAGTTTGGCTTGTCTTATTATTTTTAGTCTAAGTTTCAAACAAGAGAAAACGAGAAACAAATTCACATCTATTCTGTATACCCCCATCCTTTAACCTGATATAAGACTTTCAACTGTATCTCCACGTTTTCACCCTTTCTAAGATCTCCACTAAACATCTATGGATTGTCACCCAGCACCATGCTACCAACACCTAACTTTTGTGTTCCTAAAAGGGGACCTTCCATTATAGACTAGATATGGCCACCTTTTTAACTAGAAGATACTCTTTTCCAAAGCCCCACACACCCACGAGCTCCTTCAATGCGTACTAGTATTTAGGATTCCACTGGGTTTAAATAAAATTGCTTTCTAATTGCTCCTGACTGGTTACTGTGTGCTGATCCCTAACACCTTCCTCCCCCATTACGCCATGTTTGCATGCTATTTCTTCCTTTAACCCTCCTGCCAATCAAGTTCATATAATCCATTTCAGGTAATGACAGAAAACTCTCACTGTGGCGATTAGCCACAGCTCATCAACAGCTTCGGGAACCTGCTGGAATTTTCCTCAAAAATCAGTGCATTCAACTGTGGTATTCTGATTGAGATAATGAGCTGCAAGATGAAAATTAAGAAATAATGGAATAGATATCTTTTTTTTTCTCTGCATCAGGAGAAAAGGAAGGAAATAGAAGAGAAGGAACCAAATTTGTCTAATCTTCTGAATGTGCACTTGGATTCAGTTTCTTTTATTGGATATTTTTATGGCACTGCTCATCGGGGAAATTGGCTCTAGCTTTCTTTTTTGGTTGCTTCCTCTTCGGTTTTTGGATTATGGTAACTAACAGAATGAGTCTGGCAGTTTTCTTTCACTTTTTATTCTAGGGAACAGTTTGTGGAGCACTGGGGATAGCACCCCCTTAAAGATCTGGTCCAATTCAATAGCTAACATATGAGTTTCAAACTTCCTTTGGGAGACACTGTCAAAACAAGGTAGAAGGCAAGGGTTGACACACAAGGTTGTCCCAATTATCTTTACACACACACACACACACACACACACACACTCATGAAACAAATAACAAAGAAAAACCTAAAGTGTGTTGCTCAGTGTCCTAATGTTTTGTGTCATTTCTTCTGTGAATTGGTGGTCCTTGCTCCCTATAGAATAGGGTGTATTTTTGTTAGCCTGACTTCTTCTCCTGGAGAAGAGAAGGAGGCAGCCTCTGATGCACCATCTCCTCTCCTCTCTCACTTTACATTTTAAAGCAGGGGGCAAAACTAAGCAGGTAATAGAGAAAATTTTGTCTTTGAGTATTTGCATCAAAGAACCTTTTATTTCACTGGTATTCTCCCAGCAGCAGTTTTTTCCTATCCCCCTTACTCCAATAGACAATCAATACTGACTACAGATATTTTTAATTGTCATAATGAGGGTTAACTACTAACATCAACTGCATAGAGGCCAGGGATGCTAAACATTCTAAAATACGCAGGGGAAAAAAAAGTACCTGTCTGTCTGTGGTGGTTTGAAAGAAAATGGCTCCCTTACATTCACAGAGAGTGGCATTATCACAAGATATGGCTTTTGGAGTGGGTGTGGCCTTGTGAGAGGAAATATGTCACTGTGGAGGCGGGCTTTGAGGCCCCATATATGCTCAAGCCACACCCAATGTCTCAGTTCACTTCCTGTAGCCTGCCGATCAAGATGCAGGACTCTCAGCTCCAACACCATGTCTGCTTGCATGCTGCCAGGTACCACCTGATGATGATGATGGACTAAACCCCTGAACCTTAAGCCATCCCCAATTATATGGTTCCCTTTATAAAAGTTGCCATGGTCATGGTGTCTCTTCACAGTAATAGAAACCCTAACTAAGACACTGTCCTCAAGTATCAACAGTACTGAAGTTAAGAAACCCTGCTCTCTTTTAGTCATAGAAACAACAACAGAAAAGTAATAAGAGGACTGACTGACCTCTTTAAGAATTACTCTCACGATCTCTAAAATGGGTCATTCCAACTTTGGGTGAGCCACCTGATCCGCACCTCATCTCTAGAGAGAAGCGAAGTGTCCTGTCCTCTCTGCTGTTTTCTTCACTCCTTCTCTGCATTTTTACTCCTCAAACTCCTGCAGACTCAGTCGTCTCCGGTAATTGGACCATCTCTGCCTCCTGCCTACAGTTTAAACAGCTGGAAGCTTGACTTTGACGAGCAGAAATCAGGAGTCTTGAAACTCTAGGAAGCAAAAAAAAAAAAAAAAAAAAAAAGCGTGCAGATGCTTAAAAATATCCCCCCCTCAAAGTATGTCAAGGGGAGAGTCTCTAATCATAAACGTTAGGGGAGATTCTAAAAATGTTCCAGTAGAATCTGAAAATCTGACTGAACGTCTTCTCTCAGTTTGCTGTTACATGCGAATCAGCTTGAAGCAGTCAAGGTTAGACTATTAATTCGTAGGCCCTTCAATGAGAACATTATCTTCACTGCCCTGTTTGAAACTTTAGCCATCACCCCCATGGCGTTTTGGTTCTTATGCCAATCTATTTTTTATCATACTTCTGCCTCTATTTTCGTTCTTCAATGTGATGTAGAAACATAACTTCGGTGGGCATTCCTAATGTGAGTATTTGCATTTTTGAACAGCATCTGAATGGCATCTTGAGTTCAGATCATTTAAAATTATGAGCCTTGCGGGTAGCAATCAAAATGATTTTGTACAGATAAAAATTACTGTGCGCTTTGCAGGGAACCACGGCAGTGTGCTCTAATCCATGAAAGAAATTAGCCATAAAAGTGTGAGAAGTGTGAATATTTGCCTTAAACAAAGCAGAGCTGGTCTCACACGGCATCCGTATATGGGAGCTGTTTGTGTTATTATAGTCTGTGAATACGTGCTCTTCGTGAATCCACTCACGAAGAGGCGGGCCAACACACGCTCACAGATGTCCGCTCCTCGTGCAGGTTTCCAGTTATCACCTGTCTCAAATGTACATTTGACCTTATAGAAAAGAGTTATTAGATGAGCATGCTGAGGGATTTCAGAAGCTGACGATCTGCTCCAGACTTACACTTACCTCATGTCTAGGCAGGCGAAGCCCCTTTCCAGCACATGTTATGTATTTCCACACTGAAGCATGATTCTTTAAAGAATACATTTTGCAGTCATTCAGAAACAATAGGGTAATGCAAGCAACCATTTCTGAAATTACTGAAAAATCTTCCATAATTGGTGTCAATAACAAATGAAGGGATTTTGATCATAAGAAAAAGAAAATCTTCAAGATGGAAAGAAGCAGCTGTGAGAAGGGAACCTTGCCCATTAAGATATGATATTAAAGGAGAAAATACAACCTAAAATGGCAATATTTTCAACTACGGATTTGAATTGCTTGTATGCTACTTCAATTTCCTTTTTTCTGAGGGAGAAAGTAGGGTAAAGCACTTCCTTGAGTCTCAGTATCTACAAATGTAAAACAGGGTAAGCAACCGGAATTAGCATTTGATGTAACCAGAGTTACACTGGATGTAACTGCTTAAAGAAGGGCTTTGGGATGTGGCACCTTCACATTGCAAAGACAATATTACATATCCAGGAGAAAGCATGGCTACCAGCATCACTGACTCTGTGGTTAGTGTACTCTTCTCTGCTCTTCCTTAATGATTCCAAGGCAACCAGTCATCATCTACCAAACTGATAAACCCATGATCTCCCAGTATCTCCTACTCCAGATTGTTACAGGGTGGTACCCACTGTTATGAATGAGGAAAATGGCCCTACTGTCATGTTCATGTCTATGTCAAATAAAATGATGAGGCTAGAATTTAATAACCTTTTCAAGGCTCAAACAGTAGCTGACTTTCATTGACTGATTAATGTCAGCCTCAAGCCCGAGTTCTTCATATCGGTCTTATTTAAGGCTTACTGCAAATTGGTTTTTAACAAAGAGTATTGTAGATATTGGGACCCCTCCTTTACTTAATGGGGAAACCGAGGCTTAACAAATTCAGTAGTCTGAGTAGCTCAGATCATAAGACAACTAAGCTTTGGATTTGAAAGACTGTTAGAATGACTGGTCACGTAGTCAAGTGGCATTGGGGTATGAGTAGACACTGAAGACAAGAAAGGAGAAGTTGGCAGAAGTCACTACATTTGAGGTGTCAGTCACATCGGGTTAAGGCTTGAGGGGGTTGGAGGAGGCACCTGCCCCGCTAGCAAACCAGTTAGCCTAGACACGTACGTGCTTCCCTTTGTGTGGCAGACAATTGAAACAAAGGCCCCAAATAACTCAAATCTCCCATGCAAGGAGATGGGAAAGGCAGGAGCCCTGGCGTCAGGCAGAGGATAACTTCCGTCCCAGGAAGGGATGCCACCAAGTTCCAATAACTTGTCAGTCCACTTTGCAAAACCAGCTGGATCTAGATCCAACTGGATCTAGACAGATAGGTTATGTCAGTCAGACCGCTTGCCATCTGTTTAACCCTAAGTTTCATGTCAGAAATTCAAAGACAGACTCGAGGATCACTGGTTCCTTTTGTTAAGTCTTGTCTATTGGGGCTGCTGGAGCCCAAACTTTTATCTAAAATCTCCAGCACAGAACTCATATCCTAAGATAAAGTAAAGATGGAACCAGGTAGAAAGAGGTTAATATGAACCCAGGTTGCCGAAGCAGTTTCAAGGACAGAAGACAGAAGAGGCTAGGGTCGAGGAACCCATCACTGTAAGATAGAGCCAGGGCACAGTACAAGCTCCCAATGGAGCTCGGCCCCTGTCTCTGCGTACATGCTATGAAGAACAGGCTGTCATTCCCTAGTCCTCCCTCTGCCTTACCAGGTAGCCTTTCTGTGCTTATCAAGGCATTGTGAATTTCAAAGCATTGGTCTAATAGCTCCTAGCCAGAAAGGTTTATGGCAGTCAATAAGGTTGAGTAGTGCCCATTTTTGAGAAATTACTTACAAATTTCCTTTACCAATGTTCTGAACACCACCTTTGCACACAAACAATAGACTTGTTTTGATCACAAGGCATGATTGTAAGTGACAGGTTTGTCTTGAGGAGTTTCTCCAGAAGAATTTTACAGACATACACAGCATTAGGACGATTCTATAAGCACCGTGTTCATCCCTGCTCTTGTGTAATTTATTGTGCTGTATGCGATGTGCCGGCCTTGTGAATTGTCTCCTACGTACTGCTGAAGCTGTACTGAGTCATTTGCTACCTTGGTGAGGGATTTTTTTTTTCTGTTTTCACATTTATGAATTTGTTCCCCCGGGGAAACATCAAGGTCAATTTCTACCATTTGTTTCAAAATGCAGAGGGTTTAACTGAAGGTAATGTTGATTGTGCCTGTAGCCGAATATAGACCTGGGTCTTACGCACCTATTTAAGAACTGAAAACACTGACACAGGAACATGAAATCGTGCAAAGTAAACAAGAAAAAATGAAACCAAAAGAAAAAGAAAAGTGAAACGAAATAGGAATTGTGTGATCTTAACTCCCAGTGTCCCACTGTGTGAGAAGGCCTGACCTGACCTCTGCCATGGCTGGGCTGGGTTAACTAGAAGAGTCGAGAATGGACATAGAATGGTGATGGACAGCGGCTAGCAAATGAAGTTTTCAGTTATTTCAGGGTCTTAGCTTAGTCCAGTGGTTCTCAAACTTCCTAAAACGCTATGACCCTTTAATACGGTTCCTCATGCTGTGGTGACTCCCACCAAGCATAAAATGACTTCTGTTGCTATTTTATAACCGTAATTTTGCTACTGTTGTGAACTGCAATGTAAATATTTTTGGAGACAGTGGTTCTTCTACAGGGGTCACGACCCACAGGTTGAGAAGCAACTGCTTTAGTTGCTTTATTTCTTTGTGGATATACTAATTTTGTTTGTTTGCTTGCTTGCTTTGTTTTGTTCTTGTTTTTTGTTTTTTTTTTTGTTTTTTTTTTTTTTGAGATAGGGTCACAATGCATTTGCTCAGGCTGGCTCTGTTCCTGCCATTCTCCTGAATAACTCACTGCAGATGTGAGATACCATACCCAGCAATTTTTAAAGAAAGTAAATAGCAAATCTAACTTCAAGAGAAAGCTTTAGCCCACGGACAACTTATTGAGTGCCTTTCGAGGCACTTGGCTTATGGCTCTAGAACTCCAACTGTGTTGTCTACATGCAAGAAGCAAAGGACAGAAGGTAACCAGAGAACACCAGGGCATGGGGTTCATCAGCTACCCTGATACTGTGAGGGAAACGTGAAGAAAAATAGTCTTCAAGATAGAAATCGTGTTTCATAAAAACTAAATGACAAAGGTCACCTATGGAAGCCAACGTACATGAACATAAGCACAAAAGACAGCTGGAACGTTAACTTGGAAGCCAAAAGGAGCAGAGCTTTGGGTGGTCACAGGAGAACCGTGCCATACCAATAAAGGCCAGATAGACATTCTAAACACTTGGGGCTCTGAAGATTTAATGCCCAGGCATTCTTTCTAATGACCATTATGGACAAAAACAAGGGAATAAATCAAGAGCCAGACTGAGGAAGCAGGGGCTCCCATAAAAGATCTGGGAAGATCTATTAATCCCTGGAGATTGCCCAATCCAGATTAAAGGAAGAGAGAGAACATGGGTGGGTGGCTGCCAGGAAAAAGGGAATTGGTAGGCCATGAAACCAAATACAAATAATTTTTAGATGTAAATTTTATATGAGAGTACTATTGTCTTTTCTTTCTCTTCTGCCCAGTTTTTGTTGTTAGATTTATTGTATATGTATAGTGTTTTGCTAGCGTGCATGCCTTTGCCCATGGAGGTCAAATGAAGGCACAGGATCTCCTAGAACTAGAGTTTTGAATAGTTGTGAGACTCCATTCTTATACACACAATAAATAAATCTAAATTTTTATCTGTCTGTCTATGTATCTGTCTATCTGTCTATCTATTATCAATCATCTATCTATCGTCAATTTATATACTATCTGTAGGCTTAGATGTTTCCGGAAGAGTAGGGTGCCAAAGACTGAACTAGTGCCCTTCTAAGAAGAAAGTCAGAGCTCTTGTTCTCTTTCCGTCTCCTCCCTGGCTAGCCCTCATCTGCTTTGCGGGATAAGCAAGAAGGAGCTACCTCCATCCAGGGAGCGGGCCCTCTTAGACACTGTACTGGCTGACACATTTAAATAACTGAGCCTTCAAGACTACAACTCTGAGGGAAATAAAGTTTTGGTGTGAAAGCCACTATGTGCATAGTATGGGTTCGTGGCAGCCATTGCTGACTGTGGCAGAATTTATTGAGCAATTTTTACATGCCCTCCCCCCACTGGCATAAATGCTGAGGGTGCAAGAGAAAGAAAGTACAGTGTTTACTTTGGGGAATCATAGTCTAGCTTGGGCAACAATATATAACCAAAAATGTCAATACAAATTGACCAATGCTTCAATAGACTAAAAGGCACAGGACCCTATGTCCTGACAGAGATCTTCCAAACTTTTGTCACCAAATGGCTCTGTCTAATCACTTGTGATGCTGAACTTCTGAGATGCTAGGGAATAGTGGGCTTCCTTGTGAGTTTGGCTACTTTTCTGTCCTTCAATAGAAGAAGAATCGTTGCACCTACTCTTAGTACAATCAAACTTTTCAGCTTTTTTTTCTAAGTTTACCAGCTGTTGGTTTGATGTTAACATTGGTCACGAATGTCTATATAAAGGTAGATTGAACAAGGCTTGAAGCAAAGAAAGAGAGAAAAAACAAGTGTCCATGCTCCATTCATATGATGGAAAACATGTGGGAAATCGGAAACAAATATAACCAGTAAGTCTAACTCTAATCCAATCTAACTGTGTGGCCTTCCATAGTACAGTATGCCTGTCCTTGCTTACCTTCAGTTTTTATAGCCATAGGTTGGGATAATAATAGTCTATATTAATAGAGTTATCCTGAGGATGAAGTAAGAGCAATTATGGGACATACATGATAAGTCTTCATTGGCTCTTACATTAATACTGACATCAAAAACTTTAGGAAAATTTGAATAAAGCAAGCCTTGTGGAGTGGTTTGTAGGGTGGAGACATTTGATATGGACCTTGAACGGAGATAAAATTAATGTGAAGGCAATTGCAACTCTTACTGTCACCCCCATCACACATTGGTTCACAGTCTTCAGGGTAGATTAAACGGGGTGTTTTTCTTTTTGTGTTTGATGGAGAAAACGGCCTCAATGAGTAGATTTGGCTAGGGAGGTGGGGGGAGGGGAGAGTTGCTCTTGGATACTGGTGATGAGTTCTGAAATGGTTTGTTGATCCTTCACACTAGAGCACTGATATCTTAAGAAAAGATCTCAGATCTCTGGAAACCATGACAAACCAGCCTGGCTCTACTGCACAACAGTTCCATTTACTGTTAGTATATAAACACTGGTGTGGCAATAACATAGACCTTATGAGCCAGAGGGCCTCATTCATAAGTAAACTATTTGGATAAGAAGAAATACCACTACAAACTCAGTCTATGAAGACAAATTAGGGGGAAGAAAAGGCATGGATTTAAAGGGTGACAATGGCATCAAGAAATACTTTGGATATATGAAAATAACTTGGCTAATTGGCTGTGTGGAAAATTCAAGAATTCTTCCAAACTGGTTAACCACAATTACCAAGTTCTTCAAGTGGCGGGCAGATGAACAATGCTCAAAATATGTAGCAAAATGGCAGAATCGAACTGGTACAAAACAGAAATTATCCACCAGTCAGATCCAATGTCAGCTGTTACATGTGGTTTGCCTCTTCTTAGAGAGACCCACTGATGACCAAACTAGGGTGAGCATCATCCTCTCTCTCTCTCTCTCTCTCTCTCTCTCTCTCTCTCTCCTTCTCCTCACAATGGACTCTTCCAGCTCTTTTATTCAAAACTTCAACCTTTCTCTGTGATTGAAAGCTACAGCAACAATTTCCATTTTTATTGGAAAGATATGTAAGAAAAGAAAAGAGATTTAAAAATGAAAACTTTTTCAAATGCTGATTAATGCTCTAATCTTTTCAAAGTCAGCACGTAGAATGTTGCTAGCATTGTAATATGGGGGGAAATGGCAGAGGAAGATAACAGAGGAAAGGAACAGTTGTGCAAGTCGTATCTGTGGCAAAACCGAGAACACCATGTATTCTTACAGAATAGCTGAGGAAGAGAAGTAGAAAATCAAGACTCTTGGAGAGACTGTTTGGTTATAAATCAAGAGGAAGAAGAAGAAGAAGAAGAAGAAGAAGAAGGAGAAGGAGAAGGAGAAGGAGAAGGAGAAGGAGAAGGAGAAGGAGAAGGAGAAGAAGAAGAAGAAGAAGAAGAAGAAGAAGAAGAACGACATCCATCTCCAATGTTTGAGCCTTAAAGAGATAAGAATCTATATTTTCTTTCTACACCTGCCAAAACAGATGCTCTTAATAGCTTCAAGTAGTATGACTTGAAGAATTAATGAGAAAGACTGGGGATGCAACTCAGTGATCAAGCTTTTACTTAGTGTATACAGGTTCAGTCCACAGTTGCGCACACATGCATGCAAATGCGCACGTGTACACACACACACACAGAAGATTAAATGAGGAATCATACAGATAAGTCACTTATTGCAGAAAATAGTCTGCCAGTGAGATTAGGTGGCAGAGTACTGAGCTTAGTGATATATATATGATATATATATATATATCCATATATATATGATATATATATGGATTTAGCAACTCATCACTTGTGCATACAACCTTAAATATTAAAAAACCCCTTCTAGTATAAAACTTGGCATTGATTCCTCTTCCACACAACTCTCTTACAAATCGCTGTCCCCCTCACAGCTCAACCCCTTTAAGAATGGCACCAAGGGGGTAGAAAAGGATTGCATCATAGATTCAAAGTAATATGCAAAATACTTACACATCTAACAAGTGAACATTTTGACCCAACATATTCCTGTGAATTTCAGATCTTCACGTCAAACACTTCTCCTAAATCAGCAGCATGAAGCAGAAACACGAGGGCTAAGAGAAGGCACGGTAGGACAGAAGGAAGACAAGATGTACGTCAGCTTTCATTTGAAAGGACTTTGGCACTGCTCCTCTCGATATGATATTTCTGCCCGTCTTTGCTAAGGACAGGAGATGAAGACAGGCTAGGCAGTTTTAGGGTGAAAGAACCTAAAGGAAATCCAATAAAATTTTACTAAAATCCAGTAAAGTTCTTGGACCTGTGTGGGTAGCTTCATACTGGAGGCCACAGATGCAAGAAGACAGTCTGGATTTTCCTTGTGGTCTTCCCTAAAGTGAGCACTCATTCCTGGAAACCATACGAAAGCTTGAACACCTGGAGTGGATACAGGACAGACCAGTTCATCACTGACTATCTCCATTCCTTTATCAGGTAAAGCCTTAGTAACTCCAAGACAGCGATTGACCCTTGAAAGGCACCCCACTCCCGGAGACCCTTCTTACGTACCGGAGCTCTCTCTTCCTTTCTTCCTTCTTTTAAGATTCTTATAATAAAATACTTCTTTCTAAAACTCAGCCACTGCAGTCCATGAATTTCATTCTTTAAATTCATAAGACAAGAACCCAAAAGCCACTCACTCAGGGGCGGGGGTGGCTTTGCTTTCAGATTATGGGGACTTATCCCTCCCATGCCCCAAGTTAAGCTCACCAAGGGCCAAAAAAGGCTCTTTCATTCTTGAAAATACCCTAGTGTCCCTGTCCATAAATGCATCTGAATACTGATATTTCACAGGTCCCTCAGGTTCTGGTTCCTTCCTTAAAGTATTTTAACTTTTGCACCTCAAAACTTCAAATGGCTTGCTTTATTCTCTGGTGTCTTTGAATATCTGACAGTGTACACGCCATTACCTGCTCATAATTACACATTTTAAAATTAGTGACCACAAGGGTGGACACTGTCATCGTCCTCGGTGTGATAGGACATTTGCTGACTGAAGAAACCAACTTTGTGCGGACAGAGAGGAGAATAGGGAAGTGTAAGAAAAAAAATGACAGAGGGAAAAACTGTTCAGTAAATGGAAGTTTAGGACAATTTTTTTAGATCACCTATCCTCTAATAATTCGCAGACAAATCTTCAGAGAGCAACACACAAGAATATATCCATGACAGAAACAGTTAACATGCATGTAATTCTGCCAGACGCCATTTCCAGTGTTGTGTGTGTACATTTATTCATGTAACCTTCATAACATTCCTACATACTCTCTGTGTGTGTGTGTGTGATTATCTGAGAGTTAAATGGTTAAATGGAATTTCCCTTTGGGTGACCTAGCACAGCATTGTAGCAAATCAAGAGCTGCAGATAAGGCCAATGACAAAGCCACCTGGCCACACTCTAGACAAGCTAGAGTTTTCCAAGACATCATCGTCACCTCCCATCTCTGGCACGGCTCCAGAAGCACAAGGTCCTGCATGGGTCACATGATTGATGATGATGATGATGATGATGATGATGATGATGGCAGAGACAGCAGCAGCCATGGGGTGGCCCAAACAGGAGTACATATCAGCATTCAAAGACAATGTTGTCACTGGGTGGGATTTCCTGCTCTGAAAAGGTTCACATTCCTGAGTATTCACAGTGCAGTGAGAGCTGAAATAAAGATGTATCCAGGGCCATCTGAAGGGGATGGGTGGAGACAGACAGGGCAATAAGGTTTTCTGCACACACAGGTTTGAGATAGTGTGATGTATCTAAATGGGTCACAATGTTGGATGAGTGTTCGTTGGCTTGGGAGAGAGAAAACAAGGGGCGGGCACCTGGATACCCAGGTCCTTCTTCCCTGACCCCAGGCGGCCACACCCTAGCCAAATGTGATTGGCTGAGCTCCCCCATCATCAGTGGTTGTGAAGTGAGAAGATGTTGGTGGTACTTGAGAAGGATCCACATCCCAACCTGCCTTCTTTCTTCAGTTCCCGCCTCCATATCTAAAGTCCCGAAATTCCACAGGAAGTTTACCTACTGTCTGGTAACCCAACCTTTTAAATGAATATATATGCTCATGGTGATTAACCTTAAAGAAACTATATTTTACAACCTAACGCAGGGAAGTAAGCCAGATGTGTGCTATAAATCTTCCCTCTGTGCCTTAAAGCAAAATCACTTCAAGGGTTGTCTTTTGTAAGATGGGCTGATTCTCTTTTCTAAGATTGTTGTGAGGATTACACGCACGCACAGACACACACCACTTGACAGAGAATGCAGCTCGACACCAAAGCATTTGGTTAACCGGTCTGCTAGTGCTAGCGTCAGTTCCCTCCCACATCCTCCAACTCAATTAACCCCATCCTCTTGGCAGACAAAGGGAGAGTACTTGGCGGGGCTCCGCCTGAGCACCTTGCCTGGAACTAGGTCTGGGCGCCGTAATCACCCACGCACTTCTGCTCGCTCCCCTCCCTTCACCTTTGACCCAGTCCGCTCACTGCAGTCCACGGTGTGGTGAGCCAATAACACAAAGAAAAGGGACATTTCCTACCTTTGAAAAGAACGGGCAGAGACCCAGCAGACTTGTGGTGCCTGCCATTTCCCATCTGTAAATTTCTCAAAAGACTTTCCTGTAAACGCTCTCTTAGGGTTCCTATCATGATGAACAGCGCTAACAGTCTCCGTCATTGTGAGCCTTCTCAAGAAACTGGTTTCTGAAGAACAAACAGTTGCTAAGTTATGAATGGGAGGCGGCCTCCACCACTCTTCGGGTTGCATGTACGCTAGAATCTCGGAGGCGTTACCGAAATTAATCAACTAGTAAATGCTTCTGCTTGGTTCCAACAAGGAATTAACGGTATCATTGTGGCTGAAGCCCAAGGTCACCTCCAGAACGTGGGGCCCTTCAGTCAGCAGGCGGCAACAAAACTGGCGGCTCTTTCTGAGAGCACTTGAAGAAACAACTCTCACTTTCACTGTTTGAAAGGCCAAGTTGAATGCTACAGGTTCCATTGTGAATGGACCCTCCCCATCATCATCCTAGCGGGATGGGGTCGTCTTGACTCCCGTTCCTACCTAGGCCCCACCCACTCAGCCTTAATGCTGCAAGGTCCCACTATTGTGCAGCGCCACACGCCTTCTTCCAGTCCTCCCCATTCTTCCCCCACTCCACGCCAGATAGATTTAAACAGGCTGCGCCGGGGCTGCGGGGCCGCGCTCTCTTTATCTGCCTTCACATCCCTTCCTCTGCCTATTCATGCCGCTGTGTAGGGCTGGACCGGTTTCCTGAAATCTTGTGGGATATGGGGGCTTTTCTCCCTGTAGCATGGCCTCTGAGCCTCGTTGTTTTGGGTCAGTAATTTCCTCCCTTCTCACTGGAGGACCCAGCTTCCTTTGCTCAGCGTGTTCGCCCCCTTGCACCGCTGAGAAGTTTGCCTGAGCCGGGGACCCTCCCTGTGCTCTTGAATTTCCTGCTGTCAGAATGCAGGATTTCCTGCCTGGAGGCGTATAGGGTTGAGGGATGGGCTAGGCTCTATCCTGACCACACCTCTCAGGCATCCCCCTTCCTCGCTGTACAATATATCATACTTATGTCCCAGGGTGATGAGCTCTGTCCCTCTGTCTTTGCCTTGATAAATCATTTCCTTCATTCCTCTAGGCCGAACAAACCACAAAGTCCTCCGTCATCTACTTCTCTTAACCCTGTTTTGATTTGAAAAGCTTTTCTTTTTGTGTGTGTGTGCTTCAGTCTTTAATTGGAAGGATTTCTTTAAAACAGCATTTAAATAGCTAGGCAAGAATGTGTTGCAAGAAGTTTAGTTCCACTGAAATCTCTTTTGGTACCCTATTAGAAACAGTGGATAGCTAAATAAATAAATAAATAAATAAAAGGTTGGGAGAAACACTGAAGAGCGTGCTCTCTGATCTCTTATCTATTGAGCTTGCGTGAGCGCCACTGCATACCTTGATAATTCCCAGGTGTTTCCTAGACTCTGCAGTGAGCTCCAGCCTTACTGGTGGAGCAGAACCTCAGAGGCGCCCCTTCAATTAATCTTCATTGCTGCAGCCCAGCACCCAAGTTTCCACCCAGGACAGAGTGGGGTGAGCTCCAGACAGTTCAGAGAAGTGCCTTTTGCCTGTACCAGAGTCACAAGGCTGAAGCAGTGACATTTGGCCATGAGCAATAATGCTGCCAGCCCGAGGCTGGGCTACCCCTCCAATTCCAGCTCAGGGTAGCTCATCAAGTTCAACTCCCTGATCCACAAGGCAATGCTCACGTACGTGTTTCTACAATTGAATAGGCCTAAGTTCTCCACGTTGACACCAACTCTTTTTCTTTTCTTTCTTATTTATTTGTTTGTTTTGTTTTTTTCTCTGTCTGTCCTGGAACTCACTCTGTAGACCAGGCTGGCCTCGAATTCACAGAGATCTGCCTGTCTCTGCCTCTTGAGTGCTGGGATTAAAGGCAAGTGCCACCACCACCCAGCTCCAACTCCTTTTCTTAGGCACATCCCTAGACAATGGAACCTATACACTGGGGGCTCAAGGGGAACCTATACGCTGGGGGCTCCTGAGCAACCTGCTTCCTTCAACAGATGCCCTAGGGTAAGGACCAATTTAGAGAGAGAACCCAGTTCTATCCTCTTAAGGAATTTACTTGAATAGCTTCACTCTTCCCCCTTATCTCTTGGTCTTGACTAAGGATCTCCTCTTAACATTCCTTAACTTTAAATCAAAGGGAATAAGGACCTGGAAATCTTGCAGGATCCAGACAATGACTAGGTGAATTATTCATCCCCTCTCAGGAGACTAAACCCTTACACTAACCCCAACTCAGTTAACAGCCTCCCTGTTCTAGCTTTGGAACGCACTGTGAGCACGGCTGTGTCTGATCCCCACAGCATCTGGGACAGAGCAAATGTTCTGTATAAATTGGCCGGGTGAATCTGGTGCCCCTCGGTCATCTTTTGTTTCAAGGCAGCATTTGTCTATTCTAATTCTCTGTTGGATTTTCTCAACTAATTCCAGCCTTTATTGCCAGAATCCACTTCCTGCTCCCAGGGCTTCTGTCGATCAGCTGTCATTGTGACAAACCGCTGAGGTAAATCCACTTGAAGGAATGAGGAAGAGCTTTTCTGGGCTGGTATTTTCAGGAATTTCCACCACAGTTCCATGGCATTCTTGCTCTGGGCATTTGGTCACGTAGCACAGTAGGGTGGAAGCGAGGTGTGACAGAGGAAGTAGCCAGGGTCCCTGACTCTCTTCAAAGGCACTCAGCTCCTTCTTCTGGGTCCAACTTAAAGACACACTGTTTCTGAACACTGCAGAGAGGTAATTAAGCCTTCACCACATGGGACACTCCATGTCCTTTCCTTATCATACTGCTTCTGCCCCACCTCCCAAAAGTTCATCTCCAAGTCAGTCCACCTCAAAGTGTACCCAGAGTCCTAACAGCTCCAGCATTTCTCAGAAGCCCAAGTGCAAAGTCTCCTCAGAGAAACCAAGAAAATCATTAGCTCTGGGCCCTGTCAAAATCAATAGAGCAGGCTATAAATTTACCCCATGAAGCAGGTTAAGTGTCCCCATTCCGTAAGTGGGGAATAGAGGTATAGACCAAAGACAGAAAAACCACAAGAGAGAAGACACTGAGGTGTGTAAACACTCGTGGTATGAGCTCTGAAGGGCTTGGGAAGTGAAACCCTTGTGGCTTTGCTGGCTGCAGTCCACATGCTCACACCTCTTGGGGTGGCGCTGCAGCTTCCTTTGGCACAGTTCCTGATCCTGGTATCTCCAAGTTTCTGGGGTCTGTAGGGACGCTTTGGCTCCACTCTCACAGGCCCCCTGTTGGAGCCACGTGCAGACTTTGCCCTGGCATCCCAGGCTTTTCTTCTGGAATCACAGAGGAAGTTTCTGTGACACCCCCCCCCCCCATTCCTGTGCTTATAAAGTCAGCAGTGTCTGGATATTCTGAAGGCTCGCCAGCTGGAAGAGTTACCTCAGAGCCCCTGGACCATGTCTGCATCGGGGCCTGCCTTCCTCAACTGCTCACCACAGGGAAGTAAATCCCAAGGGAACCGTTCTGTAGGTTTCACCGTGCATGCAAGGCTTCCTGAGACTCTCTTCTCAAATGAAAGATTTAAAAGGACTTTTAATTTTTAGATCTTCAGGGACTGTAATGGGTAGGTTCTTGAAGATTTCTGAGATGCCTTCAAGGCCTCTTTCCTATTGTCCTAGAACAAAAAGTTGGCTTCTTTTTTGTGGCACTAGCCTGGAATGTCACATACTTCTCTCTTTTTGTTCGGGGGTGGGGGGAGGGGTAAACTGCTAAGTTTCAGACCTTTCCACCTGGCTTTTTCCCCTTCAGTTTTGCTATTTGGCTATAAGCAGCTAGCAACAGTGTGCAGGATGGAGCCTGGATTTTGTGCTATCTTGTTATTTTTTTCTACCTTGATATTCAGCCACACATGGCATAGACAGAATATACTCAGATATTTTGCCCGTGTGCACCAAGGCGGGACTGTAGTTCTTACTCCCATCTGAAACCTCTTACTGTTCTGCCTGAGCCCAAATGGACATAACCCTAACGGTTCACATTTCTACCAGAATTATCTATTTTATTTTAGAAAGCCAGCACCAAACATTTTCATTGCAATAATAAAACTCAAAACCTACAGGTGGCATACGGAGTGGGAGACAAAAACATCACTCCTCTCACCCAATCACTTCACAGAAGAGTATAGGCTGGGACGGGTCTTAAAAAAGGACAAACCAGGAAGCCAAGATGAGCGTCCAGTGCCGAAACCCAGGAGATGCTGAAGCTGTAGCGGCCAGCATCACCTCTCAGAGAACACTCAAGGGTTTGTCCTGACAGCCGGGCTCTTATTGGATGATAACAAACAGTGCCTCCAAACTTAAACCTAACATGCTTAAAGTTTAGGAAATAGAGTTTGGATAGTTAGAGGATTACAAGTCCTAAAAAATTCTACTAGAAAAATCATAGGATGGGAAAGAAAATTAAGCCAGGTCACAAAGAAGGCTTCAGAGGACCCTGCTAGTCTAGTGACAGATGCCTGTACCATAAGACACAGCAGCAAAGGGACCTGTTTTAGAAGGCAGAAAATAGCAGCAGGTGGGAGGGGCAGGCTGACAAAGGTTTCTTCGCCTTGCCCCAAGGAATCTTGGGTAGGGCTTTAAATTATGAGAAGAACTTCGCTCCCATGGAAGAACAACACGGCCCTCAACACTGCAGAACCTGCCAGGGCTCGGCAGCACGGCCGCAAGGATGTCTTCTTATACAATAGATTAAAATTTCACTTAAAAGTAAACATTGACGCAACTCACACCACATCCAATATTCTAAAGGAAACCTTCCGTCTGTGCCTCGATGAGATGTGAACTTGGAAGCCTCGATCCCATTGACTGAAGCTGGTGTTTCACTCCACGCCAAAATGAGTGTCTTGAGGTTTATGACATATGGTTTAGGTCCCATTTACAAGAAAGAGGGAGCGGACATGGAGGTGTCCAAAGCCAAGTGACAAGTATGTGTTGGGTAAGGTAGACAGCTATACAAGGAGCACAGCGGAACATCAGGAAAACTCCAGATGGATTCGTGGCTATGAGTCTGGAAACACCAGATCTTCCTACGACAGAGCTATGTGCAGGGAGCTGAGGGAGGAGGTCACTTCGGCCCTTCTAGGTTTAGAAGCTCTACATCGAAGACAGGAGTGACGTGTGGTGGGGTGATGCCTGGGAGCCCAGTGGCTCCATAGGCATAGTCTGGAGAGGGCCTCAGATGACCACGATGCCCTCTCATGAAAACTTCCGACAGCAGCGTCTCTGAAAGACAGTAGTCCCGGGTTCTCGTGCCAAGACTTTAACAGGAAGCAAAGAAGAAAGTGAGAGAATTTTAAAACACGTTCTCACTTATTGTATTTCTAGGTAAGGTCTCTCTATGACCTTGTGCTAGCCAGGATTTTACAAGGACAACATTTACTTCCCTCTGAGAAGTCGGCATTTCTTAACAAAGGGCCTAGGACTGAATGATACAGCTTTGTCTCCACCTGCAGGAATGAAAAGAATTATTTCTTGGTTGAAAATATATGAAGTCAAGCAAAAAAAAAAAAATATATGAAGTCTCATAGACTGTTATTAAAATATAAAATGGAAAGAGAAAGTATATTCAACAAATGATGCTGGCATAGCTGGATATCAAAATATAGAAGAATGAAAATAGACCCATATCTATCACCATGCACAAAACTCAAGTCCAAATGGATCAAAGACCGCAACATAAAACCAACCACACTAAACTTCATAAAGAGAAAGTGGGAAGTACACTTGAATGCATTGCACAGGAGACCACTTCCTAAATATAACCCCAATAGCACAGACACTAAGAGAAACTATTAATAAATGGGACCT
Source organism: Microtus oregoni (assembly GCF_018167655.1). Taxonomy (NCBI): domain Eukaryota; kingdom Metazoa; phylum Chordata; class Mammalia; order Rodentia; family Cricetidae; genus Microtus; species Microtus oregoni. Next base: position 24,404,490 of record NW_024543069.1, on the reverse strand, counting down.
CCTGAAACTGAAAAGCTTCTGTAAAGCAAAGGACACAGTCAACAAGACAAAACGGCAGCCTACAGAATTGGAAAAGACCTTCACCAACCCCACATCAGACAGAGGTCTGATCTCCAAAATATACAAAGAACTTAAGATATTGGTCATCAAAAGAACAAATAATCCAATTTAAAAAATGGAGTATAGACCTAAACAGAGAACTCTCAACAGAGGAATCTAAAATGGCTAAAAGACACTTAAGGAAATGCTTGACATCCTTAGCCATCAGAGAAATGCAAATCAAAAGTGAAGTATAATTAGTAACTCTTATGGTATACTCATTCACTTTCCTATAAGAAAGTAATTATTGGATCCAAAGAAGGTCAGAAAAAAGAAATGTCTAATTGGTGTCAACCATTGTACTCCTTCTGTGATTAAAAAAAAAAGACTTATTTTAAAAATGTTTTTATTTTATGTGTATCGGTGTTTTTCCTACATGTGTGTCTGTGCACAAGTGTGTAGTACCTATGGAGCCCAGAAGAGGGTGATGGAGTGTCTGGAACTGAGTTGCAAATGGTTGTTAGCAGCTTCGTAGGAGCTAGGAACTGAAACCAGGTCTCCCTGGAAAAGTAATAAATACTCTTAGCCACTGAGCCGTTTCTCCTACCACTTGTTTTCTCACGTTTTAATTGAACGATATTGTACATCTAGGGTCGTCCAGCCATCAATGCACAGCTTCATTAAGGATGAAGCCATCCATCACCGATGAACGGCCACAAATGGACGCAGCTGTGTAACTACCATCCGCAGCCAGACTTAGACACCACCCGGGGAGCTCTCATGCTCTGCGCTTGCTTTTAAGGATGGACCCAAATTCTTAGTTCTTTACTAAACTGTCAGTCACAAATCACAGGAGAAAGGATGGTGGGCGAGAGATGAGAAACAGGCTATAGGGTGTGCTTGTTCCCTGAACACCATGGTCCAGGAGCTGCCCCCAAAGGACCATCACCTCGTCAGCTTCCATGGCGGTAAGGGGTCAGCCCTTGACCTTCAATGGCTCCCTACTGCAACTTTGGAAGCTATCAGTTGGGGCTCTTGCTCCATTCTGGGTCTAGCTTCATCTTCATTTACATGGGATTGGTCCTAAGAGTCATCCGTACAAAAACTAAACAGAGGCAGAGGTTTCTTTTTTAAGGATGTCTCAGGGAACCACGGTTTGCAGTCTTTAGGGAGGAGTCTTGTCTAACAAGATGAGAGTGAGGGACCCAAAGGTTCCCAACATCCACTGGGCGAGAGTCAACATTTTACACTCGCATCGAAAAAGCACTTGGAGGTCTCTGCATGTGGCCCAAACTGTAACTTCTAACCAAAACAGTTCCTACCCGTTTTAGGTCACCTGAAGCCCAGGATCTCTTGACTATTGTTTCAGGGACTTTACCAGGTTTTGTTTGTTTCAGACAAAAGGTTACCGTTAGGCCCTTTCCTCACCTGGCAGGAGAAATTGACAGTGTTCTTCTGTGATCACCTCTTGAGAAGGACAGAATTTCCGGTCCCACAAATCACCAGGCCATTCTTAACCTCTCTGTATGTAACAGCTGACTTCCCCCTTTTCCTGACCTTTGCGGTTGCTAGTTGTGTGATCACAAAGTCTACTTCCAGGCTTAGATTTAGGATCAATTAAAGATGCCATCTCTATCCACCGGTCCCTCCGGGAGAGAGCAATTTCACCGGGTGATGCTGCCAACCAGGGAAGGGGCGTGAGCAGGTAGGAGGAGAAAGACGGATGGAAAGCTAAGCAAATCACAGAAGGCTTTGTCTTCTTGCCCCTTGAAAAAGCCTTATTAAGAATCACTCAGTAGACATTTCTTATACCAAACTGTTCTTGTTAAAGTTATCAGAAAAAAACAATTACAAGTGGGTGCTTTTCAGTCGGAGTTTAAGCCCATCTCCAGAGGGGCCTGGGGAGGCTGCCAGGTGCTTTTGGTAAAGGACATAACTCGTCTAGTGCACACATATTGTGGGCACACTTTAGCTATTCAAAGCCAGATGGAGGAAATAGAGGAGTGGGGTAGGAGAGGGATGGGATTTAGAGCATAAAAAAAGGAGGCAAAATGTCCCCAAACTCTTTGCTGTGGCTCTTCATGGCTTGAAAGCCCACATTGTGTGAAGCAGCAAATCAAAATAAGGTTATTCAGCAATCACAGACTGCATCAAAAATACGAAATTATTCTCTTCTAGCTGGCTAGTTTCTCATACTGCTGAAAAAGGCCTCTTCATTAACTACTGTGGTTTATTGTCCCAGGGGCCATAGTCACTTCATATTTTCAGGGAAACATAATTTAAAAAAATTTTTCTTACTTGTCAACTAATTTTGCAAATCCAGTAAATAGAGATGAATTCTCAGACCTAATCTGATGTTAAAAAAAAAAAAGTCCTCCAGCCAGCGGACTCTTAAGTGTCTATGTATTCTGTGGGAGAGCCGCCCTCCCTTCTCTGGGGGACAGCTCCCCTCTGGGTCCCTGTCCCCAATCCAGCCCCTTCACCTCTGTCTATTCTCCTTGCATAAGAGCCTCACAATGAATAGGCAACTTTTTTTTTTAAAGGAAGAGGAGGGCATTATTGAGAAAGAGAATTAGAGGTCAAATGGGGCCCTTGGAGGAAAAGGAATTCAACGACTAATATAACTCAGCGGCATTCACTTTGCAGAGAGTAATGAACTTTGTACTTAGCTAGCCGCAGTTCCCCTCATGTCCTCGACCCATCTGAGACCATTTTCCAAGAATAAAGAAAGCCATGTGGGTCCATGCGCTGTGGACCTCCGTCTGCCTTTTCTGCTGGATTTTTGTGCTGGGAACGCAAATCTCCTCCCTTTGTCTCCCTCCTGCTTCCTTGGGTGGCATTCTTTTGTAGAAAGAAATGGAAAAGTTGATGGCTTGCCACCCATATGGAAAAGGTAAATTTTGCCTGATAAATATATGAGTGCCATAATTTGGTATAATCTTCCATGTGCAAATGTCCTCAGATGTCCCCGAAATAACATAGTGTATAGGAAACACCCAAATATTTATCCCAAAGTTGGCTGAAAGCATAATGTTTTAATAAACTACAAGATCTCTTTTTCTTATTTCTTCTATGTTAATACAGGTGCCTTACCAGTCATCGTAATTTTCATGTGCTATGTTACTATCTATAAATTACTTCATTTTAGATAAAAGGCATATTTCCTTCAGGAAGAGTCGGTCTCCAGGACACACAAGCTAGAGGATGACAGTTATGCTCCCTTATGGCTCTGGATTTTCTTTTATTTTATGTATTCCAAGGTAATGTTATTTTGCATTTATTTTGGTTAGATACTTGGAGTGGGATACCTGAAACCCTCGAATGTTGTGTGTTTGGAAGAACACTTGCTGACACGAAATTACATCTGGAAGAAACAAGCCGTGGTTGGATTTCTGGAGTGAACTTGATGTATTCATAAGTCCAAAGTTAGAAACTCTCATCACCCAACCTTCTGAGACATCCTTGGAATATCATTGTGCATTTGTACTCCAGGAGATTAATCTCTCAAAGTTCTAACACAGTTGCAAACATATTTATTCCTCACTCATCTGAAAGTTTATTCCAAATCAGCAAACATTGTGAGACTTCACAGATCCTACCTAGTCAGTGGTTATTAATTGGATTTATTATAGGATGCAATTTGCATGGACTATTTGGTTACTAGATTCTTGAACATTCTTTTTTTTTTTTTTTTTTGGTTTTTCGAGACAGGGTTTCTCTGTGGTTTTGAACTAGCTCTTGTAGACCAGGCTGGTCTCGAACTCACAGAGATCTGCCTGCCTCTGCTTCCCAAGTGCTGGGATTAAAGGCGTGTGCCACCACCGCCCAGCTTGAACATTCTTATAATATGTATCCATGATCATTCAGTTGTTGGGAGTGAAATCAAGATAGAGGTCCCTTTTTTATAACACCAGAGACCCACTTCTAAGGTGACTTCAGGTCAGATTCCTACAGAGGCTCTGGTTTGATGAAGCCACGGTCAAAATCTGAAAGAGTCTATTCAAGGGCTCCCGGATGTCTCCTGCAGATGTCATCTGAGATTTATACCTCTGATTTCTCCAGCACCCTGGGCTCCATTTGACCCCCCCCCCCCACCTCCTTACTGTTGAATCTGAAAGTCCCAGCCTGGAGGCACCTTGCCCATTCACTTCCTCTAGTGGGCAAAAATAACAAGATTTACAAAGAAGAATGCGTGCTATCTGGGCTGAGTTTCCAGACCATGCAGGAACAGTGCTCTGATTCATAAAAATCCAGAAGGACCACATAGAGATTAGCTTGCTTATATATAATAGGAATAATTAGTGTATGGCTCCCCCTCCAAACTGCCAGCATATAATGTTCTGCAGAGTCGTGGAGCCTCCTGGTACCTCCATCATAGGTCAAAGAGGTCCAGGATAGAATAAATAACCAGCATAATTGCTGATATTCATTGAGCACTTAGCCAGTTGTCTTGTATCATGTTAGGATCATGTCTTAGTTAGGGTTTCTATTGCTATGAGGAAACACCATGACTATGGCAACTCTTATAAAGAAAAAAATTTAACTGGGGTGGCTCTCTTACAGTTCAGAGGTTCAGTCCATTATCATCATGGTGGGACATGGTACCCGTGCAGGCAGACATGGTACTGGAGAAGGAGCTGAGAGCCCTACATTCTGCAGGCAACAAGAAGTAGTCTGTGATACTGGGCAGTATCTTGAGCATAGGAGACCTCAAAGCCCCTCCCCACAGTGACACACTTCCTCTGACAAGGCCATTCCCTATGAGATTATTGGGGTCAATTACATTCAAACTACCACAGGTCCTTTCAGTAATTATTATTTCAAGTGGAGAAACCAGGGCAGGGGATTTAAAATGACTCGTACTGATCAAATAGTATGATGATTCAAATGCATGCAAAATGCTTTGCAACTCCTTCCAGAGTTGGAATCCAATTCTATTCTCTTTGTTTGAGCTGACAGTAGAGACCACATCCTAATGAACGTGATGCCATTTGAGGGATGTGATGCTTCCTAGGCTAAAGTTCAAAACGTTTTCCTATCTTAGTACGTGCTCTCATGGATTTCTCCCTCTCGGGGATGTATGCAGCCTTGCAGTGCCATGGCCAAGCCATCGGAAGACAGAATCTGAAGGCAGCCATCACAGTCTACCATTCTGCCCTTCCTGAGAGCAAAGGAGGCTACTGGAGGAGTTGTGGGTCTGACAATCTGCGCATACTTGATGAATGTCTCACTGAAACTGCGGAAGAACAGAGTCTGTTTCTTGAACCTCAGCAGTCCATTGATGGCAATACCCACATCAGCTACCTAGGGTCACTCATTTCCTCAGAGATTCTGAATTGGTGCTGGTTGAGATCTTTTGTCCGAGCCTTCCTTTCCAAGGCTCCAGACAGAGTTACCTTTACCTGTCAACACATTACCTCAGGCAGGGCTGATGTATCATCAATCAGATCATAGCTTCTCTTAGGGCTGTTTCTGTCCTGAGAATACCCCGCAGTTACCACCACATTGGATACAATGTCAGTCTATAAGTCTAAAAGAGTAATTATCTTTTTATCCTTTATTACTTTAGGGGCATGAGTACAATACAAGCAAATCATCTCTTGGACTGGACTACTTTGGCTAGAGGTTGTCCCCCGTGAGAACTGTTAAAACTCATTTTTAGAACCTTTTTTCCCCTGTAGCCATCTTATTATTACAATTAATTTTTATGGCCACAACACTTGGCCGAGTCAATGACAGCTCTTGACTCTCCTATACATGCAGGTAGGAGTGTTAGTCTTCCTTAGAAACTGTTAGGCAGCTTTCAATAAGTAACCATTATCTCATGGGGTATAGGAAATATACTTTCCCCAATACCTACATTTTAGTACCAAGGGACTTAGTATGTGCTCTATCCAGGGAGTCAGGAAGTCCTTGGTGATAGGCTTCCTAATTACTTAGTGCTAAGGGAGAATGGCAGTGTGTTGAGATTTTCATCACTGGGACAAATAGTAGAGAAAAGCATGTTAAAGGAGGAAGGGTTTATGTTGCTCATGGTTTCAGGGGCCATAAGCCATCAGGGGTCATAGGCTGTGGCTGGATGGTTGTACTGTTTCTCGGTGGTAAATTAGAACATCACGGCTGAAACGGGTTGAGAGGTGAGGCTGCTCAGTTCACAGTGACCACGGAATAGCGAGCAAGGCTCAGGCCACAGCAAGGAATAGTGAGCAAGGCTCAGGCCATGGCAAGAAACAGGCCCAAGGACACATTCCCAGCTAGGACTGGGACCTCCCCCAAACAGTGCCGCCAACTGGGGACCAAACCTTTAACACTTAAGCCTGTGGGGATATTTCGTATTTAAACTGGGACACATGACTGTAAGGATACGCAAAAGAGAAGAGAGAAGAGTTAACCCGACTCTGCAATTTCAACACGTTACATCTTTTAAAGGGCAGACGCCACTACTTCTTTGCCGCCATCTTTGCGGGCTTTCTCCATAGCAGTTACGTGGCTCCTCTGCCTGCACTCTAGATAGAATTAGCTTCCCCTAAGTAACAAAGCTTTTCATTCCTGAGCCTGGCCTTGCTTATCTCCTAATTACTCCCACAGTTTCTACTCTAGTAACACCAGACAACCATTCCTTCCGGCTTCACACCCCTTTCCAACTCAGGCAATTCTTACTGGTTAGGGACTCAGTAGGTGGCCTGTGATCTGGGATGTCACCCCCTCACCCAACCTGGTCTCTGCTCTTGACCCTCTCCACTGTGGGAGTTGACCCCCCCCCCCTCCATGCCCCAGTTATTCTGAAGAGAGCCCATGCTGTTCTGGTAGTCTCGGTTGAATGCTTCCTTCCTGTTTGTAATAAATTCACAGACCTCGTCAGAGACGTTTCTGTGTGCTGTGGACAGCAGTCCATGCAGACACTCAGAAATGTCAAAGCACAGGCAGGAAGGGTGTCTGTCAGTGGCGTCCTGAGCCACAGATGGGGTCCCTGTGTGACACCCACAGCCTCCAAGACGAAGATCCATGGAGAACTGGGACAGAAAGCTTGTGAGATCCAGAGACTGGGAAAACTGGCGGGAAACGGCATCTTCTAGACACGGCAGGACCCTTGCACGTGGCGTCATGGCAGATGATGTGGGCTATACAACGCCTGCATAAGCCAGTTAGCCTTCCAACACGGATGAGGAGTGGCATGTGAATCCCATCTCCTAGATGAGGGGTTCTTGTTAGCCTCTGAGGAAAGAAGACAGATTTTCTCTGAGGATGTCGTCCCTGGTTGATAGGTCTAGTGGATGATAACAAACGCACACTCTATTCGGGCAGTACAAATTGGACTCGGTGAGTTATTTAACAAAGGGAAGTGGTGCAGAGGTTGGGATAGGTCTGGGAGGAGCTATGGGAGGAGTAGCTGTGAATTTGATCAAAATACATTGCATGCATTATGAAACTATCAAAGAATTAATAAACATACTTTTTTTTAAGAAAAGAGATCATGTGTGCAAAGTTCTCCACCTTACTCTTGTCACAGTGCTCATGTATGGCCACTGCTGTTGTCACTACCTCTTGACACAGTGCTCACGTGTGGCTGTTGCTGTTGTTAGTGTGCAGCCGAATCAATGGTTAAGCTCTCCTATCCCTGGCAACCATGAAAGAGAGGAAGGTTGAAAGATAAGTAGAAAAAGACCAAGGGAAATCAATGAAGGCTCTTAAAAACGGGTAGGAAACCAAGCGAGCCAAAGCAATGAGACAAACAAGAACATTAAACAGAGCAAGGGAAATCTGGCAAGCCTTCCCAGTAGCCAGGCCATTCTTGCTAGGAGAGAGGCAAAGTGCCTCCAATGTGTCACTAAAGACCAGACCAGACAGGAACCCATTCGACAGACGCAAGACCAGCCATCAGCCTTCTGACTGGCTTGGGGCTTGAGTCCTCAGTTTCTTAGATTCCTTCATAAAGTATTTATAGAAGACCATGAAATACCCTTTACATCTTTCCCCATTTACTCTTTCATCCCCTTCCCCCCCACCCAGGGCAAAGTGTGTGGTATCAGTTTCACATATTAAAATTACTGAGCAAGGGGACTTTGCAAAACAAGAGTGTCTTATATTCAGCAACACCACTGGGAAGAGAGAGGCAGCCCTTATACTGGCAGCCATCTTTTTAACTTACCTTCATTGTTTTTACTGGGTCTACATTGGAAATAAAAAAACAAAAACGGGGCAGAATGTTTTTGGGTATTTGTTGATTTATTCTTTGAATAAAATTGGTCAGAATACATTTTCTTAAAATAACGACCACATACAACATACAAGCTGTACTTTGTTCCCCTTGCCCCCGCTGCCTCCTCTGGCTCCTCCCCTCTCTGCCCATTTTCAACTAATAGTTCCTAGAATCCAAGGCAAACACTAAAAGAGCTGATATTACTGCTCTCCTGTATTTCATTTTTTAAAAGGCTTTTAAAATACAGCCATTTCCCCCAATTCTTTGTTGATCAGAATTCTGCCTAGAAAACATCTTTCAGAAGTATCTCTCATTATTTTTAGAATATTGGTATTGCTTTCTTTACGTGCCTGCTCGGTGCTTTACATTGTTTTAGTATTGCCTTAGAATACTGTAATACCAAAGTAACGACTAAGTGATTAGGGTTCTGTTCACTACATGTGCAAGATCACAGGATGTGAAAAGAGGAAAGACCCATTTTATTGATGAGGAAACCAAGTCAGAACTCTACCCGGATGGCCTCGCCCTTCAACTAAAACCTTTTCTATTATTCCTCGAATCAAGTAGCAACAACAAACTGCTGTGTTTTATTTCCTCCGATCTAATTCAAGCCGCATAACAATAGCGAATGCGAACAACTAGCAGCCAGAGGACCCTTAATTTGCAAACTGAATTGTTCAATAATTTTTTATATCTAAACTCATTTGAGTCACAAGATCATTAGCCCACCTCACCCACAGAGATGTCAGTCTGCCAGGATAATCTATATGAAGTGGCAGGTGAGAGGCATAGGTCGGGACTCCAGATACCCACACGTTATAATGGATGGTCTCTCTGCAATCAGCTTTCTCTCTCGGGTCCTGAGAGCATAGCGTCACCTGTTCCCCACAGCCTTGCACCTTCAGAATAGCTCATTAAGAATGGATTTTTGCTGCGTGGTGTTGCACGCCTTTAATCCCAGCACTCAGGAGGCAGAGGCGGGTGGATCTCTGTGAGTTTGAGGCCAGTCTGGTCTACGGAGTGAGTTCCAGGACAGCCAGAGATACACAGAAAAACCCTGTCTTGAGCCCGGCCCCCCAAAAAGTGTTTTCAATCTCCTTCCTTTGGAATTATCTTAATACAACAACATTAATTTTGTAGTGATGTACAGGTATAAGCATTGCCGCTATTTTAATATTTTCCAAACTACCCTAACATTAACAACTACTAAAAATCTGCCCCAAACTGCTGATACAGTGATTATAAACAAGAGCACCTGCCACATTGTATAAAAAGACACAGAAGGAAAGAAATTTCACAACATCCCAACTCGCTGACCAGATCTGTGGAGCATTATATAAATGGTAGCGAATCTAAATATAACTCTTCTTGTTTTTTTCTTTTTTTCAAAACACAATTTAATGAGTATCTGATATTCTGTTCTATACAACAGAAACAATTGGCCTGAGAATTTATAGAAACATCTTTCCACTGGCAAAGAGAAAGCTTCATAAAAGCCTTAAAATTACGCGCTGTGTAGGAAACAATAGGGATGCGTTAGACTTTGAAAGTCATGACTAAGGGTTCTTTACAAAGACATAAACTTGAAACCGATTAATTAGAATTCTATCAGTGGCATGCTCCCACCTGCCCTTGAAAATATTAAAGAAAATAGTGGGTCGAGCCTGTCCCTTTAATTCAGCACCCTGTCTTCTATTCTGTGGAGTACCGCTGAGCCTGGGCACTGGCCACACACCATTCACCTACATATGTGACCGCAAGGACTCCTGATAAGCGTGTTCCTTTGTGTGATGAATGTTTAAGTCATGACATTAGTGTCCACGCACTATGTGGTAAAAAGTAAAAAATTTGCAAACAAACAAAAGAAATCAAGACATTTATAATGTATATAATTTATATTTATAATTTCCATTTCCATCTGGACCATTAGGAGTTCAGCAGATTTTAACAGTGTCCACCTCGGTATTTCTGATTCTAAGACTTTTTTAAGCAGTGAGGGACTAATTATGAGGAGGGTGGACGGAAGTCATAGAAAAGTCCTTTAACCCGTGTGCATAGAGCACCAACAGATTCTGGAAGGAGCCAGCCTAGTGTGGACAAAGGTCAATGAGGGGGCCCATTATCTGTAACCTACAGGGCACTGTCAACCTAACCTCACACGACCTTCAGCTCCCCATTTTCACTTTGCTTTCCTCTTGGTCTAATAGAAGCAGAGGTAGAAACAGGCAACCCACTCCTGTAACTGACCCTCTTGGTAGCCTGGGTTCTCTGTTATCAGTGGGCACCTTAGTAACTTTCACATCACCACGGCACAGACAAGCGAAGGGAGGGGAATCATTTCCATACATGAATTCGGACACTTTCAGTCAGTTGACTCCAATGGGCCGGCATGGTGGGCAGCTCTGTCCCTGGAAGCAGGACTGTCAGGTAAAGACTGTCCCCATCATGGCGAACCCGAGAGCAGAGCGGACAGAACAAGAGGCAGCTGTAACCTCGAAAGCCCTGCCCCCGGTGATCACCCCACCAAAGCTCCTCAGCCTCCCAAAATGTCACCAAGGTCTAGGGAATAAGTGTTCAAAATATGAGCTAGTAAGGATGGTACATTTTCAGAATCCAACTATGATGGGGATAAAAGTCTAAGTTTTTTGTTTGTTTGTTTGTTTTTGTTTTTTGGGTTTTTTTTGAGGCAGGGTTTCTCCATAGCTTTTGGAGTCTGTCCTGGAACTAGCTCTTGTAGACCAGGCCGGCCTCGAACTCACAGAGTTCAAAGAAATGTGTGGAGATCTCAGAGTACAGCTAAATTCCCGTGGGTGGAGGAGAGCAGAGGATGGTTGGAGCTGTTACCTGCTGAGCGCTGCCCAAGAGGCTGGTCCTGAGTTGCTGGGTGTGGACAAATTGTCCCATCAGCCTTGCAAGGGCTGCTGGTGATGGCGTACCTGCTGCTCAGGACACTAATGAAGCAGGGTTGTTTGGTTTTGGGGGTGGGAGGTAGGGGACTGTGTATTTTTTAAGACAAAGAACACTAAAAAGACAATTAATACAAATGAACAAGGAAGGTGATGGGGCAGGAAAATGGTTTTGAGAGACGAGCACGGGACCACAACACTTCAGTTGTTATTAATCTTGGCAATAATTATAACTTGATCGCGAAGATAGCGAAGCGTGAAAGGCTGTGACCGCAAACCTTTTTCATGACAAAGGAGCTTTCCAGGATTCATTCCCCAGCCTTTCCTGTTAACAAAGTTGCCAACGAACTTTGTTCCGTGATTCTGACTAATGGCTATTGCCAACTGGAGACACAAACGGATTTCCTTCTCGTCTTATTACAGGAAGATGGATTAAGCTAAATAGCGTTGAAAGGAACAATGGCTAAACAAATGCTAAGGAGCAGAAAGGTGCGGAAAGGCAGAGAAATCACTGACCCGGTGAGGGAAGGACCAGGGCTTTAGTCAGTCACTTCCCACAAAGCCTTTTCTCCTCTCCTCTTCATTTGTGAAAGACTGGAAGTAACAGGAACCTGGAGGACCCCTATGAGGAGGCCAAGGAAAGGCTGCATGTGGCTGCTTCCTGAAGGCTCAGAGAGAATGATGCTGCTCCCAGCATCCCATTGGGATGCTCCATTGCTGTCACAGAGCCTTGGTGTAACATGGGCTGCCTGCGAGCTCTGAAGGGGATGACACTACCTGACAGCCCCAAAAGAAAACCCAATGTGCTGAAGACAAGGGCTACAGTAGTTGATGCTAATCAAGTAAAATCACCCAACTGCCACCTGTAATAACAAACCAGGAAACATTTTTACCTTATGGTATTAATCTCTATTTTTTAGGGCAGGGTTGTGTGACTTCTTATATGGAAATATAAACAAATGTCTATTGACCCAAGATAGGGCACTGAAGACAGATTAATTAGTGAAATTCATCAGTCCAAGCCTAGGTTGGTTACTTACAGGAGCAGGAGTGACTCAAAGGCAGCTCTGTATCACCCGAAAGCCACCTCAGCATCTGCATCCCTGGAACTTCTTGCAGGACTCATAGGCAGCTCAGCTGGTTGGAGAGCGCTTCACCTGAGTCAACTGTTATCCTGAATTCCTTGGCCTATTACTTATGATTTTGACTACTAAGTCTGTTCATAATTTAAATGTGTCTCTTGTGTAGCTATTTCCCCTGAGTTGACGACATATTCCTTCCTGGAGGGAAAAGGGAGGTTGATAGATTCCGGAAGTGAAGGGAATTTACAAGGCTCAGGAAGTAAACAAAACTTACAAGACTGAGGAAATTCCTGAAACAAGATTCACAAGGCCTTTTCCTGAGGCTATACAAGCAGTAATCAATGATCAAAGCTCTGGGTTAAGAGGGATGCTATATTTCATGATGTAAGGAGTTCACCAATGTGACTAGTAAATGTTACTTTTTTAACATGTACTTATGTGTATCATGCCCATTTAGTGCCAACAAGGCCAGAAGAGGGTATTGGATGCCCTGAGGCCAAAAAAGGGTCATAGATCCCCCAGAACCGGAGTGATAGATGGTTGTGAGCCATCATGTAAGTGCTGAGACCCAAGCCTGGGTCTTCTGCAAGAGCAATGAGTGCTCTAAATCGCTGAGCCATCTTTCCAAAAGTACAGGATGCTTCCTGAATCTGTCATCTGCGCAGCTGCCATGCTAACCCTCTCTCTATCATTCCAGTTCTGTGTGCTACCCAAAGGAACACTACATGCTTCATCAATCTGTTTCTTATTAAAATAACCAAATATTGTAGCATGGGAACCTATGATAGAAACCTACTGTTTGCAGCTGTCACAGCCAAGAGGTCCCAGATTAAGGGGTCAGCAGATTAAAGGCCCTGGGGGCTATTCCATTCTCACTAGGACTCCAAGGGTGAACGGATGAAGAAGCTTCCCTTGGCTTCTTTTCTTTTCTAAGGGCACTAGATACCGATAGCGATTTATAAATCACCTGCAGAAGGATCCCCTCTTCATTCCATCACCCTCTGGGTTCAGTTTCTGCATGGGGGTGAGGGATGAATACAGGAAGCATTAGAATGGTGCATTTGACTCTTTCCCTCTACTTGCGGCTCTGGGCCTCACACATAGCTAATGGACATTATTTGTATCTGTCGCTGTGGAAGACTATTTGGCATGCACAGATTAGCTAATTCTCCCAAGAAGCCCGTCCCACCTTACTAGAGTCAAATACCCTCTTTTACAGAGGAGGGAACTGAGGTCTGGAGAGACTGACTAACTTTCCCGGGCCCCCACAGCCAACAGACAGAATTCAAATCCGAACAAAGAACACCATCCCTACCTTCTGTTGTCTGGAGAGGACCATGGGGCTCTGGCAAATTCTGGAGCAAGCAGGAGCTGTTCTGATCACTTTGGCAAATGATCTTAATAGGGAACGTCTAGTCCAAAGTAGAGAAACTTCTCAAACATTCACACAAGTATGTGTGTGCAGGACTGTTCTGGAGGTTTTGTCTTGGTGATGTATTATTCACATTATAGCGAATGAGTCAAAAAGTCAAAGGGAAGTCACCTCGAGAAGGATGAGGCCTTAAAAGAGTCAGAGCAAGCAGATCTAGCAGTAACAAACATTTGTACATGGAAAAGGTTAAAAAAAAATCTTCAAGTGAGAGGTAAGAGTGAAATTCTAGCAGTTTCCTTCGTGGACAGGCAGGGAGGACACGGAGGACCACGGGAGAGCACTGGGAACATTCCAGGTATGTAATGTTTGTAGGTCACGGCTCTGTCATGCTTTTTGGCTCACATTTTATAAGTTGGCTGTAATAATTTGAACAAAGTGTAGGTCTATCTTTTAAAAAGTGACCATTGATGGGGGCTAGAGAGACGGCTCAGCGATTAAAAGCTCTGCTGTCCAGCTCACAACCATGCACAACTCTAGTTCCAGAGGATCCAAGGCCATCTCCTGGCCTCTGCAGGCACCAGGCATGTGTGCAGTGTGCTTATATACAGGCAGGAGCTTAAACCTATAAAATAAACAAATACCTAAATAAAATAAATACCTATAAAATAAAATACCTATAAAATAAAAATAAAAAAATCTTTTTTTTTTTTAAAAAAAAAAACTTACCATCGAGACTTAGCTACAAAGCGAAATGGCTGAATCAGGAGCTTCCTCTTCCTTCCCCCAACCCCAGGTGCACGGCTGTGATTAACCAGGCCTGTTTTTCAGGTCCCTCTAAACTAAAGGACTACCTGGGGCTCTGGAGCCTGGATAAATAATCCTGGTAGCACAGCGAAGCAGAAGAGGAAGATGTAGGCCACCCACACAGCAATCAAGAGTTCCTCTGGTGGGGCCAGGAAACTGTAATTATCCCTGCTCCGTATCTCGCCAAACCACTAGCAGAACCACAGCAGGGGCAGCATCGGTATCGGTGTGCACCGGGCCCTCTGGCCCAGTGGACCAGTAAGACCCACTCACAGGTCAACGCCCACATGGTCTGGCTGAAGCAGTTCCAGAGGGTGCACAATTGCACACAATGGAGCAAAAACATCATTACCTCGTTAAAATGGGACACTCAATCTCTTTAGCCTGAGTGTGGAGAAGACAGACTCCCGTGACAGGGCAAGATGAGTGGAGGGATCTGAGTGTGCCTGGCAGTGTCACCTAGGGGGCAAGAGACCACAGCTCCTCTTGGGCCGTGTGTGAAACCCAGATCTCTTCTTCTACAAGAAGGTCTACATTTGGGGAAGGAACCTTAGCTCTTGCTTCGGAGACACTCACTCTCTGTTATTGCCAGTTTGCCCACGCATGGTCACCTGAGCCAACTGTGGCAGTCACTTCCCTCGGAGAGTTCAGAAGAGGAACTAGGGAGGTCTAAGGAGAGAGCAGGGCTACCCTGGCAGAATTACACCTGCCACTCCAGAGGTAAAGGAGCCCCCGCAAGTGACAGCCTCCCTTCCTCCACTGGAAGTTTGCACAGGACCCAGGCTTTGCTTGGGCGCAGTTAATGGTCCCAGCATCACCCCGCCTCCCCCCTCCCCCCCACAGATAAATCTATACTCAATCCCAGAAACTGTACTGCTCCTACTAGGAGCTCCCCAGAGAGGACAGTCTCAGATGCTCGCCGCTTTTGGAAGGTTTTGAAATAAATCATGATTCCTGACAGTACTCCCATAATGCCTTTTGCCTCACTTTGCTGTGGGTTCTCTAACTGGATAACAGTCTGACAATTAACACAGCTGAGGAAGGAGCAAAGTTAGCTCCTGAACCAGGGCCCTCACACACTCAAGTGTCAAGAATAACGAGTTGTTTTCTTTCCCCTATTAGAAAACAGATAAATGTTAACAAACTGGTGTCGTTAAGGTCCGCAACAAAGCTCACAACATCTAGAATGTTTACTGTGGGTACAGTTTAGGCAAGGGGACGGAGAAAGAAAAATCAAAAAGACGAGGAAGAAGAGGGCCCATACCCCAACTCCAGCTCATGCCCAGCACCCCAATTGTGGTCCATCACCCTGAAAATCAGAAAACACCATGCCTAAGGAGGGTTAATTGCTTACTCCAGGTCCACTAGCTTCCTTGCTGTCTCTGCTGGATGCCCCTGACTTCACAGGCAGCCTTCGCTTTCAGGGACAGATCTGTTTCTAGGCATGATTCAACGCTGCTGGTTCCCCGGATAAGTTCAGGAGTGCAGAAGAGGACGAGGAGAAGCATTTTAATTATAAACAATTCAGCTTGGCATACAGAACTCTCAACCTGTCCAAGTCCCAGACTTCTGACCCTCTCCAAGATGGCCATCTGCTTCTACTGTGGCAGCCTGGGGAGGGGCTGCCCATGCAAGTTCCCACACAAAGAGAGAATCTGGGGCCAAATGCTAAGAAGGCCTTAGTTCTGTTGAGATATTCCATGGCTCTGGTTTTGGAGCAGAGGAAAATGGGGTACTGTGAGGGAGCTGACAGAACCCGAGTTCAGTCCATCTCGGTGGAATGTGGGAATTACAAAGGCTACTCTTGTCCCCCCTCCCCCCCCCCCCGCCCCTCCTGGTTTTCTGGTACAGTTCAGGGTGGGCTGGCTGCTACAATCCTCTGAAAGGCTCTAACTGCGTTCCTCTGCTGGCTTTCCTTGAGTGGCAGGCCACCCCAGAAGCCTCTCAATGCAGGCCCTGAAATGTTCAAAAGTGAGTTGGCAATGCTCTCCTTCCTGACCGCCAGGCTGGTGAAGCGGTGGTGGGGGCGTTGTTGCTGGAGGCACAGGAAAAGGGGAATGTGATGTCTGTTTAGTGTAGTGAGCCAACTGGCAATGTGCTCCCAGCGGTGCCCCCACAGGTCAAACGTCAGGCAAAGAGGGCAGAGGCGGTGCAGCACGGGATCCAGAAGGCAGAAGGGGCTGGGTAGCAGCTGTAGTGTACCATCCAGGCAGCCACAGCTACCAGGGATCCGAGGCGCCCCCCTCTGGCGAGGCAAGGGTTGGCCACTTCATCCTGTAACAGAACTTTGGTTGCCATGGCTGGACATTTGAGCCTCCAAGGCAATGGCACCTGGCTAATGGCTGAGAATATGTGCCCGGCAGAGAGGAACCCCTTCTTCATACTCCGTAACTATGTGCACACAGCAGTGAAGCTAAGAAGTCTGGGTTCCGCTCACTCCTCTGCTAACCGCAAAAGTGCTATGAAAGTTTCTCTGAGGCTACTGGGTATGAATGAAACTCAAGCGTTTTACAGTAAGTGCAGGTTCAGGATTAGAGATGGTTTTAAAACAAGCAAGAGTTCACCACACGAGAAAGATCTTCCCTATTTGTTAAAAAAAACAAAATCAAAATAACAATAACAAAAAATTCACCTAGAAGGAAACTGGCACACCCAGTTATAACCGGGATTCTCATTTTATTTAAACCAAACCAAAAAACCCAGGAGCTGGGAAGCAATGTGGCATAGAGCCCCCTTTTATCATTGTGAGGAAATACAGCTTTAAGATCAAGTCATTGAGTGAATACAGAGTAGCTCATCTCCAGTGTGCAAGATACCGGGAACCTTTAGAGATTAGAGTATAAAACCTCGTCAGAAATAGCAGAATCCAAGTCACCCAACTACAGATGAAAAGAAAGAGAAACAACCAAAATGCCTGGCTCCTCAACACACTGAGGATTTGGTTTGCTCTGCCTGCGGATCAAAGCGGTTGGTGCTGCCGGCAGTTCACTGAGCAGTGGCTGGCTTTGTCGGCCAGTGCACCATGTAATAGCTGTGGAGTTGGAGGCCACGAGACACGCATCAGGGGCACGGCAAGGGACACATTCTCGCTGGTCGTTCTTTGGAAGATGTCATGGCCATGCTCCCTCCTTGAGAGCGTTAACAGCAAAGACGCAAACCACATATTTCCAAGTGGATGGTACTTCAGAGAAATAAAAGTCAAATTCAAATGGCTAGAGATAGACTAAACACATAATAAAGCAAGCAGGAACAGACTGAAAACATAAATTCATAATTGCTATGAAAGCTTATAGCACTCACAGATCAAACATCAGAAAGGCTACAGAGGCTTTACAGATGGCAAGAAGGGGATGAATGGAATCATCTTAACATGTAGAGCACGTCAGAGTAACTAGGGCGAGACTTCACTCCTCGCTCTAACGAGGACAATTTACTAGACTGTATCATACGCTGGAACACAAAGTAAGCAGAGAAACAACAAAGGATTGTTTGTTTGTTTGTTTTTGGAAACAGGGTTTCTCTGTAGCTTTGGAACCCGTCCTAAAACTAGTTCTTGTAGACCAGGCTGGCCTCAAACTCGGAGATCTGCCAGCCTCTGCCTCCTGAGTGCTGGGATTAAAGGCATGTGTCACCACTGCCCGGCGAAATACAGAATTTTTTGATGCAAAGGAATAAAAAGATAACTGAGAAATATTTATGTTTTTAAATATACATCTAATTAATTCAGGAAGCAAAAGAGGTTACTATGGAAATTAGAAAATACTTGAAGTGAGACCAACTTGGGGAGCCCAGCCCCTCTAAGAGGTACATCTGCAGCGCAGCTCTGCCACCTAGGGCTCAGGGAACACTGCAGAAGATGGGGTGGGAGGACTGGAAGAGCCAGAGGATCGGGAAGTCTGCTGTGAGGCAGCTTCTCTCTTGGAGTGACTGCAGGAGCAAGAGCAGAGCAGTGCTAAAGGGCCTGATAGTGTGATGGTGGGAGGAGGTCCCATCCCTAGACAAACAACTACAGGAGGTCATGACCTCAGGGGAAGGAAAGTCAGCATCTCCCCAGAAAGGGTCCCTTCACTAGTTAATGGATGCAGTGGTTAGCCTTGAAACCAGACACACACAAACAACAGAAACAGACGCAGAGGGCTGTGTTTATGTATTTCTGTGCCGCTCACACACACACACACACACACACACACACACACACACTCACACAAATAATAATCAAAGAGAAAGAGGCTACCACCATGAGTGGGGAGGATGTGGAAAGGGTTTGAGAGCAGGGAGCTGGGAAGAAGATGTAAGGAGGAAATGGAGGGAGACACAGTATAATTCTATTTTAACTAAAATATGTTCTTAAAAATTAAAAGTAAATGGAATTAAAAAAGGTAATGAAGATATAACATACAAAGATATATGTACGTAGGTAAACTTAGATGGAATTACAGATTAACATGTTAAAGGTTAAATGTAAATAAAATATCACTGCAGGACAATCTATAGATATCAATGATCAGGTTTTATCTTGACAAGGTGGAAAAGAAAAGACCAAATAAAATCCAAAGTAGAAAGAAGAAAATAATGAAGACAGAGCAAAAGCAAATGAAATAAAGAGAAAATAAGAAAATGAAACATCTAAGATCATTCCTTTGAAATGGTGAACCTAAAATAAGGAGTCTCCAGCTCCATTACCAGGGAACAGGATGACAGGCAGAACACCACAGCACTAAATCTGGACGGAATCACACCTTGAAATGAAATTTACCAAAATGGACACAAAAAGACATGAGGCCTTCAAGAGTCTAAATAAGAACTAAAAGACACAGTATATAAACTGCAACTTCCAAAAATATAAATGTATATACAGAAAACCCAATTCAGAGGAAACAATGTCAGTTAGGTAGGGGCCTGAATGAAGTAAAGTCAACAAGTACAAGTTAGCTACATTTCATTGTACGACATCACAGAACTTTAAAATGTAAAATGAATTCATGATATCCATACTAAAGAACTGTAGCATAGAAATAAAAATACAAAGTTTTGCTTATCCTGTAAGGGGAGAGTTATCAAAAGTTGTTTGGAAGACAGTAACTCCCCCAATTAGGAAATATTAATATATTATGATTTTGATAATCAGAAATAAATTAGTTCAAAATACAAAAGTACATAATTCATGCTAAAACATAAGTAAATTGCTTTCCCGGTGGCAAAGCTGTAACATTTATATGAAATATAAGATCTCTGAAAATTTTAGAGTAGCTCAGAGTTCACTGTTTTTAAATATATAATTCCAAACACTTTGCCAGAAAATTGCATATCCCCGAAGTGAGCAAATTTTTTATGATTTGATACATTTGATCCTGTCTAAAATTCCCTCCAGATCAGCCCAGTTTATAAGCTTAGTATTATGATGAGCTTTTAGTTATTTTCACCACAGATGCTTTTTAATATTCACTGGCATTAATGCTAGCTGGATTTGATAGATTGGCATGCTATTAATAATGCAACATTTACCCCACTTTCTCAGCTAACATGATAATTTTATATTTGGACCTATATTATTGCATCTGTTTTCAAAAGTAATTTGAGCATTAAAGTATTTTCATAAACATATGACTGATACACATACTTAAATATAATTAGCACCTCCAAGTGACCGTATGTAGGTCTGGCTACACTATCTAAAAAGCATATTTATCTTAAAAAATGGCCAGGGGAGATGGATCGGTTGTTGAAGGAACATCTGAAGCAAGCATGAGGAATTGAACTTGGATCTCATTATCCATGTAAAAAGCCAGGTCCCGGGGCCTGCAATCCGTAATCCTATGGCTAAAGAAGCATTAGGAGAATCCCTGGGTCTTTCTGGCCAGCCAGTCAAGCTGTACTAGTGAGCTCCAAGTTCTGAGAGACTCTCCTACAAAATAAGATAGAGAGACACAGAGGCCTGATTTCACCTCTGGCTTTGGAAGGCTGTGCACACACCTGTACCCCCTCCCACACATGAGAAAAATAACCTGTTGCAAGAAGTCAGTATTATTGAACAGCTCTTCATTCTACTCCAGAATTCAGTGTCCACTGTTTAGAAAAGATAAATATTCCTGACGGACAATCGATAAGACTCCACTGACACTCGCAGGGAATCATGCCTTACGCTCTGCTTCCCAATAGGCTGCTGGGTCGGTGGTGTTTCTAAATCTCAAAATCACTTCAGATCGTAATATTTGAGTTTAAGATATGCAAACTGGCATGTTTTCACTTTCTGTTAACTTTTTTTTTTTAAATCAAAACGTGTCAGAAGTTTAAATTTACCAAATGGCAAATTCAAAGAGTACACCGCAGTAGTTTGATAGTATAGTCAATATTACGACTACATCACCCCTAATTGCAGAGTCTTTCTGCCTTCCTCCAAAGGGACCTGCCTGCCTGCCATAGTCAGTTCCCACTGCCTTGTCCCTCCGCCCCCTCCGCCCCTGCACCTGCACACCTCACACACGAGTCAAGCTAGATGGCGCCTTTTCTGCTGGCTTCTTCCCGTCAAGCCTCACAGGCTACACTGCAGCATGTATCAAAATTTCACTCTTTTCTAAAATGGGTAAATGACATTGATGAACTTTTGGATCCTATCCACGTGGGGTGGTTATAGATGCTGCCTTAAACAGTCCTAGAAAAGTTGTGTGTGGATGTGCTCTTCGAATCACCTTGGCACACTGGATTGCTAAGTCATATGGCGATCCTCTTGAATTTTTTAAAAAGCCATCAAGTTATTTTCCACACCCATTTTACACTCTCAGCAGCATGAATAAGACAACTACTTCACACTCCCACACTGACCTACTGCTCTTTAAGAAAATGTTAATGTTAGCTGGCTGGCGCACGCCTTTAATCCCAGCACTCAGGAGGCAGAGGCAGGCGTGTAGTAATAGGGGCGGCAGGGCTGCGTTCTCAGCACCCCAGGCCGCCTGCCCGGCTAACTTATGCCCAAAATAATTACACAGACACTGTATTCTTTTAATCACTGCTTGGCCCTTTAGCCCTAGCCCTTACTGGCTAATCCTGTTATCCCGATCAACCCATCTCTAATAATCTGTGAGAACCGGTCTTACCGGGAAGATTTTAGCCTAGTCCATCCTGGGTCGGAGCTTCATAGCATGCGTCTGCCCAGGAGCCAGGAGCATGGCGTCTCTCTCTGAGGCGTCTCTCTCTGGCGTCTGCTCCCGAGAGAGCTGTGGAGTCTCTGACCTCACTTCCTCTTCCTCCCAGCGTTCTGATCTGTTTACTCCACCTACCTATGTCCTAACCAATAAAATGGGCCAGGGCAGTTCCTTTATTAGCCAATGACCTTCCTCCATCACAGGCGGATCTCTGTGAGTTCAAGTCCAGCCTGGTCTATAAAAGCTAGTTCCAGGACAGCTAGGACTGTTACACAGAGAAACCCTGTCTCGAACCCGCCCCTCCCCCCCAAAAAAAGAAAAAAAAATTGTTACCCTACTATGTGTGAAATGGCATCCTACTGTGGCTTCAACTTGCACTTCCAGAGTACCTATCAGCATGGAGCTTCTGTCCACAAGCTTGCTGGCCGCTTCGGTGCCTTCTTCTCAGGGGCTCATTAGTCATCTTTTGTATCATCTTTGGGTAAATGCTTACGCAGAATGCAGCTATAAAAACTCAGTCATATTGGGGTTGTACATTGTATTCTGAAGACATATAGTCTGCACAATAGGCCTTGTCAAATACATAGACAGGGTTTTTCTGTGTAGCTCGGGCTGTCCTGGAACTTGCTCTGTAGACCAGGCGAACCTCAAACTCACATAGATTCTCCTGCCTTTGCCTCCCGAGAGCTGAGATTAAAGGTGTGCACCACCATTCCTGGCTTGTTTTTCATTTTAATTTTTTTATATTAATTCTTTAAGAATTTCATACAATGTACTTTGATCATATTTATTCCCTTCTCCCTGTTCCCAGGCCCACCTCCACCCCAACCCCAACTTCATGTTCTCTCTTAATCAAACCCCTTGAGTTGTATTGTGCTAGCCAACTACTCTTGTGGGGTCTGCCCTGGCATGTGGTAAACACGCCAGAGGTCGCAACAAAAAAGAAAACTGACTTTGCTTCTCCTCAGAAGCTAAAGGCTGAGTGCAGACCTCCCCGTCTAGGCTGGGATTTTATCTGGTTTGGTTTGTACAAGTCTTACCCTTTAACACACATTTTAAAACATCTACTGAAATCTATTCCCCCTCCCACTGGGTGTGGTGGACAGCAGCAAGTCAAGCCAGCCCACTGTCACCAGCACACGCTGCTAATGCTCTACCTCGGTGCTGTGTGGCTGAGTTCTGCTGTCGTATGGTTAGGCGGATGGAATATATTTCCAACTGGGCAGTGCCCACTTACTCTGGGCTTCTTAGGACAGAACCCCATAGCAGCCCATCCTGGTAGCAGTATACATTGTTCTGAGTACTAATATACTATGGTTGGTTTTGTGTTTATATAATTATTGGACAGTTTGTCCATTTCTGAAAGAAAAAAACAAGGCAGATGGAATTTCATAGGGACTGCACCGATCTGGCCACTGGGTGCACTGCCACCTTGAATCTCCAGTTCTGCACACAACACTCATTCCCATGCACCACGTCATCTTTGATGAGGTTACAGTCATGCAAATCAACACAGTCCAGGATACAAAGCCTGGCATCAGCAGACCTCGGTGTTGGGTCTGTGCTGTCCTCCTAACCTTCCACGTCACCGTGCTTCTCAGCCTAAGACTGTACCACACCCTACCTGCTGCTTTCCCTCCGCTGTACAGGACACATCTGTGAGAAGGATAAAAATACTACAAAGACTGTTGTTCCAGAAATAGTTTAATATATATTAAGAAAACCAAGTAACAAGAAAAAATATATTTTCTCTCAGCAAACGAAATGCTAAGTGTGTCAATCTTTTTCACAATAGTAATAAATTATGTACAATGTAAGCTCCTGCCTTGTCTTATGCTGTTCTGATAAAATATGCCACATGTATTCATTGAAAAGACCAACAAGACAGACTGACACCACAATGGATAACATAGAGTTACTTTTGCTCTGAACGACCTTTTTAGTGTGAACATAGAACAGAGAGTGTAGGTGGCTAGATTAGGTGAATACCCACCCGGAAAAACGAGGCTTCCCATGTGCAGGCTTTCTGACCTTTCAGCCCGCACAAATGTCTGCAAGGAACGAGGCTGCAGGTACAAAAGTAAGAGAAAGGAGACGATAGCCTCAACTTCGCTTCTTTCTAACAAACCCTTTGACACTTATCTGGGGGAGAGAGAAATGAGCTAGGTTTAAGAAGCGATTCATTGCAAGGAATGCAGAGGAATCTTCAATAAAGGGACATTTGTTACCAACAACAGCTGCAGTTTATGTCACATGGTACTTAGAACTCATTGCACTTAATCCTGAAATCTTCCCTCTGACTTTCTGCCTCCATCTATAATCCCAAATCAAGGGGACCTTTAAGCTATGTAGAGGCAGCCAATGAACAACAGAACATTGCTACCTAGAAAGAAGACATAGCAGTACAGACTCAAGTCAAAATTGATTTATCTCCATGCGAGCTCAGAATGAAAGAAACTCACCTACAATCTTACATTAAGAAAACTATAACCCCCAAATTTCAAAATAAAGACTCAGATTAAAAACCCAAACCACCCTTGGTGTTGCCAGGCAGCAGTAATCTGCAAATGCCATCAAGATCATCAGGAGAGCAGTGTCTTCACTTGCTCAGGCGACCTGTGTAGGATGCTCTCCGGATCTTTGTACGCGTTGACGGGATTCATCACGGCTGCATGAACTTCCTCATAGGCTCTGCAGACCAGCTCAGTAGACTGCTTTACGATCTGCTCCCTGTTGATGAGCAAACAAAGCCAGAACATGACATGACCCCAGGGACTCTAAGATCACACATCTGAATGACGTCTGAATGTCTGAATGATACGCTTCACCTCCATGCTGAGCAGTTCCTACTGATGGGGACGAGTAACTACTGTTTACTAACATATTCCTCATTAACATGCAGCCTCCAAAAGTCAGGGGCTGCGCTTCACCCGCCGCTTGGCCATCACGACTAAAACAGCACCTCACATACAAAGATTCCTTGACTCAGGGTGGGCTTACATCTTGATGAATCAAGCTAGAAACATGGGAGGAGAAAAAAGCATTTAACATCCTTAGCCTACCAAACAGTGCAACCCAGAATACCTTAAATGTGTTCAGAACACTTAACCTCAGCTTAGAGTTGGGTCAAACCATCTGATAAAAGCAGTAAGAAATTATTCTAGTTGTCATACATGTCTATGCAATGAAGTTGCCAAGAATAGATGCTAATTCTTTAAGCTGTCTTTCTGGGATTTATGTTCTTCTCTATAATAATGCCCAAAATAATTTGTAAGACGATCTACAGACACGAGTCTGTGATTTGTAAGTATGGAATGTGGATGGGAGTAGAAGAGACGTCCATTCCGAGATGCTGGGTCAACAGTACCTGGGTTCGGATCTATCCTTATTAAGTTAAGGAACTTGATAATTTTTCAAGAACTGCTAAATATTGCAAAATAAGAGCAGGGAGAAGGAAGGCATGTTGAACAAATGCTCTGAACACAGTGCAGTGATGTTTACTTTCTTCTAGGAAGGGGCGGCAGAAGATTGACGGAGAGCAAACAAGGCTCAGCAGTTAAGACTACTTGTTCTGCCATCAAGAGGATCCAGTAGCCACGTAAACTGCCTAGAACCCTAACACCAAGAGGTACAGAGACAGGAGGATTTGGGGGGACTTGATGGCTACAAGGTTCAGCATGGAAACATAAACTCCAGGTTCAGGGAGAGACCATGTCTCATGGGAATACAGAGAATGACAGAGGAAGAAACTCCACCTTCACACCCAGATGCACACACACAGATAAGCCCTAAGAAATAAGGAAGAAACTGGTTGGGAATCTACTTAGTCACATCATGTGATCTACTGTCTGGTGAATGATCCTGTAGTTACTGACCTTCATAACAAGTGTATCAAAATAATGTCAAAACTAATTTTCATAAGTTAAACAGTCAAAACCTGTTAAGAGATGGCAATTAACAACTGTGACACATACATTTGAAAACCACATTTTGTTGGGGTTTTGTTTTGTTTTTCAGCAAGTCAGAAGTGAACTTTAGAAGCTGTTTCTAGCTCATCACTAGGAGCAGGATGATGGATGTTGTTATTAGCCCAGCCTCACACCTCATAGTTTGTTGCAATCTGACTACAACATAAAGAATATACAGGAAAAGGACTATGCTGCCATACAAAGGGTTTAAAATCATAAGGCACAAGAGGGTATTAAATATCATTTTAAAAACAGATAACTATTGAAGGACATCTAGGTTGTTTCCAGGTTCTGGCTATAACAAATAATGCTGCTATGAACAAAGTTGAACAAATGTTTTTGTCATATGATAGGGCATCTCTTGGGTATATTCCCAAGAGTGGTACTGCTGGGTCCAGGGGTAGGTTGATCCCAAATTTCCTGAGAAACCGCCACACTGATTTCCAAAGTGGTTGCACAAGTTTGCATTCCCACCAGCAATGGATGAGGGTACCCCTTCCTTCACAACCTCTCCAGCAAAGGCTATCATTGGTGTTTTTGATTTTAGCCATTCTGACAGGTCTAAGATGATATCTCAAAGTTGTTTTGATTTGCATTTCCCTGATTGCTAAGGAGGTAGAGCATGATCTTAGGTGTCTTTTGGCCATTTGAACTTCTTCTGTTGAGAATTCTCTGTTCAGATCCGTGCCCCATTTTTTAATTGGGTTAATTAGCATTTTAAAGTCTAGTTTCTTGAGTTCTTTATATATTTTGGAGATCAGACCTTTGTCTGTTGCAGAGTTGGTGACGATCTTCTCCCAGTCAGTAGGTTGGCTTTTTGTCTTAGTGACAGTGTCCTTTGCTTTACAGAAGCTTCTCAGTTTCAGGAGGTCCCATTTATTCAACGTTTCCCTTAATGTCTGTGCTGTTGGGGTTATACATAGGAAGCGATCTCCTGTGCCCATCTGTTGTAGTGTACTTCCCACTTTCTCTTCTATCAGGTTCAGTGTGTTCCGATTGACCTTGAGGTCTTTGATCCATTTGGACTTGAGTTTTGTGCATGGTGATAGATATGGGTCTATTTTCATTCTTCTACAGGTTGATATCCAGTTGTGCCAGCACCATTTCTTGAAGATGCTTTCTTTCTTCCATTGTATGCTTTTAGCTCCTTTATCAAAAATGAGGTGTTCATAGTTTTGTGGGTTAAAATCTGAGTCTTCTATACGATTCCATTGGTCAACTTCTTCAATAAAAGAATGGATGAAGAAAGTGTGGAATATATACACATTAGAGTACTACTTACTTAGCGGTAAAAAACAATGACTTCCCGAATTTTGCATGCAAATGGATGGAAATAGAAAACACTATCCTGAGTGAGGTATCCCAGACCCAAAAAGAGGAACATGGGATGTATTCACTCATAATTGGTTTCTAGCCACAAATAATGGTCATTGAGTCTATAATCTGTGATCCTAAAGAAGCTAAATAAGAAGGTGAACCCAAAGAAAAACATATAGTTGTTATCCTGGGTATGGGAAGTAGACAAGATTGCCGGGCAAAAAATTGGGAACTTGGGGGTGGGGTGGGACGGGGGTAAGGGGAAATGGGGAGAGAAAAGTAAGAAGGGGAGAATGGGGGTAACTTGGGGGGAAAACGGGATGATTGGGAGAAAGGAAGGTTGGATAGAGGAGCAGGGAATCACATAACTTAATTAAGGGAGCCATCTTAGGGTTGGCAAGAGACTTGAACCTAGAGGGGCTCCCAGGTGCCCAGGGCGATGTCCCCAGTTAGCTCCTTGGGCAGCTGAGGATAGGGAACCTGAAATGACTCTATCCTATAGCCATACTGATGAGTATCTTGCATATCACCATAGAACCTTCATCTGGCGATGGATGGAGATAGAGACAGAGACCCACACTGGAGCATTGGACTGAGCTCCCAAGGTCCCAATGAAGAACAGAAGGAGGGAGAACATGAGCAAGGAAGTCAGGACCACGAGGGGTGCACCCACCCACTGAGACAGTGGGGCTGATCTATTGGGAGCTCACCAAGGCCAGCTGGACTGTGACTGAAAAAGCAAGGGATAAAACCGGACTCTCTGAACATGGCGGACAATGAGGGCTGATGAGAAGCCAAGGACAATGGCACGGGGTTTTGATCCTACTTCATGTTCTGGCTTTGTGGGCACCTAGCCAGTTTGGATGCTCACCTTCCTAGACCTGGATGGAGGGGAGAGGACCTGGGACCTTCCACAGGGCAGGGAACCCTGACTGCTCTTTGGACTGAAGAGGGAGGGGGAGAGGAGTGGGGGGAGGAGGAGAAGAGTAGGAGGAGGGGGAGGGAAATGGGAGGCTGGGAGGAGGCGGGAATTTCTTTTTTTTTCTTTCAATAAAAATAAAAAAAACAAATAACTGACAAGAGTAACATACTGAAAAATCTTATGTAGCAATTTAATTTTAGTTTTTAAGTCATTATAAAAATATTAGTAAAACCAAGTTGCAATTTGTGCCCTGTTTCTAAGCTAAATTAGTTTACAAATGTCAATAATTAACAACAGTTGAAAAGCAGAACAAAGGTAAAACACAGATAATTAAATAAAACCTGGCCAAAAGACCTTACAAGATTGTAACCGGTTCTGAGTGTTGGAATGTGATAGCACGGTCTTTCCCATGCTGCTCCCTGTTTAAGAGGCCACTGAGATACAGAAGGAATTAAAACTGAACACGGACTGTGGAAGACAGAGAGAGCAGAGGTGGTGGATCAACACAGTCTTGGAAGCAGTCAGACAGTGGAGGGAGGAAAGGCAGGGTTCCTTCTCCCTGCCAGCTCAGCCACAGCCAGAGGAGAGCCAGAAGTGGGGATTCCCTGCAGTGAGCCACGTCTAACCCTTAGTTGAGACTCATGAACTCTGACAGTGTGGGAGGTGGGATCTCCACCAAGTCCACACATTCGCTTTCATTAAATGTTTCCCGGGGAAGTCTACATGGCATGGTAGAGAAAAAACAATACTGGGAAGGAATTTTAAAGCCTGGAACTCAGGTGAAGGATGTAGCACTCACTACAGTTACCTTGACTGTATTCTATATGTCCGTACAAAGCACTGAGTAGATGAATCTTTGTAGAACATCTTCAACATTTAAACTATATGATTCAGTCGACAGATGAGAGCTTTTTAATGAGCTTTTCTTAAAAAACCCTATATATTCGTCTTAGTGCACACACACACACACACCATTCTACACAGAGGAAATGCGGTCCTAAATAGGCTGTTGGCTCTCTGCATGTTAGCTGTTACTTAGGCAGTGCTCAAACGACTTTGCCTCTATTTCATTTTGAATTCTCTACTCTCTCTCTCTCTCTCTCTCTCTCTCTCTCTCTCTCTCTCTCTCTCTCTCTCTTTTACTTCAAGTAGAAACTACCCTGCAAGTTCATCCTTTATCTTGGAAAGCCTATGTAAGTGTTTTGTCTGTGCACCATACTGTTTTTCTTCCTGCCTGGTGTCAGGTTATTGCGCTAATTAGCAGTATCATAAAATAGTTTGAAATTATGAGACTCATTACAGTGACAAACTACTGATGTCTAAAATAGAACAGCTTGAGGGACTGTGTAGTGAAATCCAAAGTGATCAAGAAATCATCTAAGTCCAGTTGTGTGCTGGGACCTTGGCCCTCTTGCAGGCAAGCTTCACAGCGGTGCTGTGGAGCAGGACTTCGAGCCTGGGCACCCACCCGCCTGCATTTACATCCATCACAGTCATGCTCACGGCTGATGGATGAAAGCTTTCTGTGGTACAAAGACTCTAAGCACCAGAGGGACTGGCCAGCTATAGTGAAATGGTTTTCCAGACCCAGTAGGCTAGTTAGCTGCTCCTAGGCACTCAGAGTGGCCAGGGCTGCAAGCACAATTCCCGCACCAGGTCAAGGCAGCCATGCCAGTGTGGAGAGCGGAAGAGCACATCAGACAAACTCCAGGGAACTACTGGTGACTGATGGCTGCTGGGGAAAGGAAAAGTCACTTTTCTCCAAGGTTGTGGCTCCTGAGAGGCTGCCCATCCAATATCGGATGGTCCTTCACCCAAGCACATGCAGGCAGCACTAAGTGGACTCAGTAGGTTTTTTAAAAAGAGTACATGGAGTTGGGAGGAAAACTAAGTTGAGGGATGGGGAGGAAGTAGAGAGAGGAAATAGGAGTGGCTTTGATCAAAACACATATGCATGTATGAAATTCTCAATTTTTAAAGATAATAAAAATGGAGGGAAATGGTATTTTAATAAAAGGTGTAGTCATTAATAAAGTTAGGCCACTAACCACCCCATGTCTCTGTTACCATGAAATCTTGGGTTTATTTTGGTGTTCTAATCCATCCAAGCTAATTTTCAAAAAGCAGAAACTCAACTCTTATGTGGATATAAAAATGAACACATCACAGTCTTAATTCAGGTCAACAATGAAACTCCTAATAGTAAAGCTGGTCACAGAATACTCTGTTAAACCAGACAACACATACCCAGGGTGGTGTGGGCCTTAGGGCATTTATAGGTATTTCTAAAGGAAGGCTCAAATAAAACAAGTTATGTCTGAACAGGCTAATGTGCTGTGGTACAAAAAGAATCGTGACCTTTGGGACTTTCTTACCAAGCACCACTACCACTTAACAAATCTACACAGTTTGAGACCTTTAAGTTCCAAAGAGCAGAGCCGAGTAAAGGCTCACCTCCTCCACGGGTCTCCCCTGTGGGGCAGGTCGGCAGTCAATGACACCAAGAGACAGGCTACTCTCCAAGACCTAGTAACTCCCCAACACATCTCACAGTTAGACAGCAGCTGACCACACCGTGGATCACACGCAAACAGCATAACCACGGGGCTAAATTACCATGAGAAAATGAGTGAACTGATTCTTAACGTCACAGTTTTACTAAAAGGCAGTGCCGTTTGTTTCCCTGTACGTACTTCAGGATGCTGGACACTAAGAACTTGTTTACCTAGTCACAAATGTCAAAATTTCAAAACTCTTAATACAGACCACTACAGAAGTGCACAGAGAAATCATTCTCATTAAAATCAGCTCATGCAAATTGGTTGTCTTTTAAACAGTTATATACAGCACTGAGCTAGCAAATGAACCGCTTGCTTCTAGAATCAGGGAGCTTGTTAACCAGCACTTAGGATTCTCGTTGCCTAACAACCTGGCGCATCTTCAGCATTACCATAAACCTACTGTTCCCAAAAATAGCTTCTTTCTACACACAGGTTCTGAGAGCACTAAGCGTGAGCTTTGGCAAGGCACAACCACGTGCACACCAGGAGAAGGCTTGCCCAGTTAAGGGCTGGGAAGATAAAACATCGAGGAATCATGAGTGTTGGTGTGTGCAGCTTTAGCGTTGCTGGTTTGGTTTTGTGTTTAGCTCTGGCTGGCCTGGAACTTGTTATTTAGACCAGGATAGCCCGGAGCCCACAGAGATCTGAGTAGCTTGGCCTCCTGTGTCACCATCCCTGGCTCCATAACTACTGTACTCCATGCTCTTCAGTGTTACTGTTAGACAAATGCACCCTTTATGAACTGATGCTATTATCACCGGGAAGTGTTTCTGTTTCTCACGTTAGCACCTCGTCTAATTCCCCTGGTGCTGACACAGCTATCTCAGCATTATTGTGATTAGTGCTGCCTGGCTTCTATCGTCCTTTTAATTGTACACTGTCTTCTGCACTCAGGGTGTGTGTATTACAGACAGCAGGCACCTGGGCCATGCTGTAATTCAGTCTAAGGTATTACTGCCTTTCTACGGGAGCACACCGTCTTCTACATTCTAACAGCTACCTGCCAGGCTGCACGTCCGTCTATTGTCTTGCTGGTTTCTCCTGTTTCATTTGCATTTCTTTCCTTCTTTCCTTGTCTGCTGCAGAGACTGCTGGACAGTTTTCTGTGTACCCTCCAACACTGCACACCCCACCTCACAACAGTACACTCCTACTTCCCTTGAAATCAGTGGTTCACATGGATTGCGACCTCTTTTGGGGTCAAACAACCCTCTCACAGGGGTCACTTAAGCCCACCAGAAAACACAGATATTTACATTATAATTTATTACAGCAGCACAATTACAGTGACGAGGCAGCTAGGAAATAATTTATGGTGGGGGTCCCCTCAACCTGAGGAACTGGCATCGGGAAGGCTGGGAGCCACTGCTCTAGGCTCCCTTAAAGGTCCACAATTCACTTTCTTCATTACTCTGAGGTTACTTTCCTTCATCCTGAAGAATTCCCTTTATTATCATCTCCTACAGTGTTTATGTAGATGGTAAGATGTATTAATTTTGCTATTAGCTTTCAAGGATTTTTTTTCTTTGGTATAATTTTTTGGTTTACTGGGGCTAGGAATTGAAGCCAGGGCTGCAAACACCCTAAGTAAGCTCTCTACCACTGAGCTGAGGGTCACACATTTCATGTAGACACTGTTGTAGTTCAGTGTGCTACCAACACCCCACTATCTTGTACCTGTATTGTTTCCAACACAGAGTCAGCTCCTATGAGCACCAACTCATCCCCCTGGCTGCTCTAGACGGTGCTGTTTACATCAGCTTTTGATGCCCCGTGCATTCTGCTCGGGCTGAGTTAGCTTATTGGGGATGAGGATTCCCATTTGACATCATACCTGGAGAAAGTTTTCCTTCCATTAAATGTTTTTCTCCAATAACGAGACACTCCTATCACACAGAACTGAGTGTACACACATGTATGTGTGCTGCTTGATCCCCTCTCGTGTGCTTCCTTCCCTCTTTAACTGGGAGCTGTTTCCCTCAGGAAGGACGAAGGCTTCCTTTTACACACTGGACTTTCCAGGGTAAGTGCAGCAGCCTCGGGGAAGTGTCCTTCTTTACTCTCTCAGCATATTGAAGCTTTCCCTTAATGCCTGGACACACTTCCAATACCTGCCATAAGTATCCACTAGTTCTGTAAGCACTGTCTGTGGGTCTGTCTCTATTAATGGATCTCTTTTCTCCTTTGGGTTCACATTTTCCTGCTCCTAAGCAGTTCTGGGGTGTTCCCCCAACTGGGGACTCACGCCTCTATGTATGGCACTAGCAGGCATCCTTCAGAAGCCAAACTGTGTTTGGAAGGTAGCGCACTGAGTTGGAGATTAATGTGGTATTTAGTATGAGTCTCCACCAGCCCATCCGTACCTTACTTCGAAGGTTTGGGCTCTCTGAGGTCTCTAGGATGTTGTTCAGGCTACAGCTGCTTTTCAGTTTAAAGGTTACCAGTAGTTATTCTTTCACTAATGTTTCTTTTCCTTTTCTTAATTAAAAACTTGTTTCAGTTTTGTTTATCTATGTTTAGTTTTGATTACACATATAATGAATACAAGTGCTACTCAAATCTTCCTTAAATCAAACAAAACAATTATTTCACTGAATCTGTGTTTTTACTTTTAATATAAGAAAAAATGGAAGGAAGAAATTGACCCTAGAGAAATAGTTCTTCAGTCACATAGCCTTTCCTGCAAACTCGTCTGGAAGCACGCACACTCCCTCCTCTTGTCAAGCCCTTGAACTCTACTCTGATGCTGACATGGTCATAACTGCAGACTCTGTGGTGCACAAGGTGAACCCTGGGCACTGGCGGCAAAGAGAACAGTGCCTTTCTAATTTATTCCACGGAAAAAGGAAAAACTCTTTAAAACCACTTATTTTTTCTATTTCTTTCTTCGTTTTCTTGACAGCCTTACTTCCTAGTCCCTTAAATATGCTCGGTATTTTCCTTTACGACTGAATGTCCAATCAAAACTCTCCTTTGAAAGCCAAATCTTAAGACAAAAAAACAAACAAAAAACAAAACAAAACAACAACAACCCGAGAGTGGAGCACTGTACAATCACAACTCAGAACAGCACCAGCAGGGCAGGCAGGCAGGGGTGCGGAGGATGCTCACTCTACACAGACCTCCTGAAGGGCAGGGACGAAGGGCATAAGGTTGTATATATAGTTACTTTTGCCTAAAGTGAGTATCATTTTGGAAAGACTCACAATTTAACTAGATAAAAGTTATCTGTTCCTATTTCAAGTACTATATAAATAAGATCAAATATAGACTGCAATGGATATGAGAAATGCCTATTTTTGAAGGAAAAGAAACGCTACCAGCTAAAAACAGAAAGATGTCTAATTAGCATAGACACTTCAGTGCTACTGTGTACACTGCTCTCTATGATCTAAATGTTAGAGAACAGGACAGGCAGGATGGTTAGCCAACAGCAGTGCCTCCGCCGAGTCACAATCTGACTTTAATCCCTGAGGCTCACAGAAGTGTAAGGACACAATTCCACTCCCTCAAGCATCTTCTGACCTCCACAAGTGCACTGGGGCATGCATATGCCACACACACACCCCAAATGTTATAAAAGTTTAAAAAGTAAACAAACTGAAAACATTTAAACAAAAACTGATAACATGATTTTAAGATAGCAATGCTATTTTTTAATTTTTTTTCTTAGAAACACAACTTGAGGTACAATACACTGTTTTTTTAAGAACTGTCAGGTGCTTAAACTCAGTTACAGGATAATAAAATAATATCACCAAACACATTAAATTTATTACTTAAAAGTCACATAATATGAGAAATTCTTGAACCTGCACGCAAGAGGGCTACGTTCTTTCCATGAAGCCTATTCTGATGCTTCTGGCTCTCACTTCCAGCTGTTAGATTTGGTTTCTCTTCCCCATCCGTGTAGAGGACTGTGATCCTCTAAATAAATAACCCTTTATTCTATGTAATTCTGAACTAGTGTGGGATTATTCTGTAACTTCCATCATCAGAAGATTACACATTAATGAGAAGGAGGGAAATACGAGTAAGGAATAAGTATTGCCAAGGTTGATTCCCTGGGGTGCAAAGGCAGGAGAAACACTGAAAACTGCTCTTCATAGCGAATGTCTGTCTGAAAAGGAAAACTGCTGTTTAAAAGGTTCCGATTCTCTCCCGCCTCCCTCTGAGCAGCACTTACTTCACTGTGGCGCTGAGGAGGAAGTTCAGCTGTGGCATCAGAAGGTGGTCTGGGGCTGAGAGGTAGCGGTCAAACTGGGCCTGAGAGAAGAATGAGTGAGAGCTGTGTGGACCCGCTAAGGAGCCACTGAACAGCCACTTCTGGGGAGTGTTAAAACTTCAGACCCCGCCCCCCAAACACAACTGTCCAGGGATTTTTGTTCAAATGAGCACTTCCTATCACAGAAACACCCTAAAACTGCCTATACTAACTTATTTAGAAAGGCGGGCAAGGGTTAGTGGGTAGTCAAAGAGTGTGTGTGCATGTTACTATGTGCACGTGTTTGTGTACATATGTGCATGTGTATTCAGAGGATGGAGGGCAAAACTGGGCATTCATCTTTTCCCACCAAGACACTGTCTCTAGTAGCCTAGAATACACCAAGTGGGCTAGAATGGTCAGTGAGCCCCGTGGGTCCTTTCTCTCTCCCCCTCCTCCTCCTCCCAGCACTGGGATTACAGGCATATACCACCATACCTGGGAATCAACCCAGGCTCTCAGGCTTATGGAGCAAGCACTTCACTCACCGAGCCAACCCCAATCTTACAAACAAATTCCTAAGAAACTTGTTTTTTTTTTTAAAGTGAATCTGAAATTCATTCATTGTGATCAGAAATTTTAAAGATAAAATTTCCTCTGAGATTCCAGTTTGCTAGTACAATTTACACTTGGTGTATATGCTATGATTGTTATTTCTCCATGGGATCTTTCACCATGATACAATGTACCCTGTCCATCTCACTTAGGGTTCTAAATCATACACTGTCTAACAGCAGTCCTGGTTGTTGTGATGGTTAATTTCAATTGTCTATTTGATAGGACCTGGAATCACCTGGAATCTCAATGATGAACTATCAAAATTAGGTTAAGCTATGGGCATGAGAAAGTTTCTCAATTGGATTAATTGCAGGAAGATCCACACTAAGGCTGGGCAATACCATTTCATGGGGTGGGGCCACATGAACTGCAGAGAAGGGGTTGGATGTATATGCATTCATTGATCTCTTCTTCTGACTATGGACTGCAGTGGCCAGCTGCTTCAAAACCCTATCAGGATGGATAGACCCTTAACCGTGAGTTAAAGCAAACTCCTTCTTCCTTAACTTGATCAGAGTATCTGATTATAGCAACAGGAAAAAGAACTAAGACAGTAATATGTAGGGCATCTCTGCTACCAGAATTATTCAGCAGAGGACGTTCACTTTGTTAGGGATTATCTGAAGAACTCAGGGCAGATGGTAACTTTAGGAGGCAAGCCCCAGGCTCTGGAAGGTGACTTCCTAGATGAACAAATGAAGGAGTTATAGCAAGAGAAGTGCTGTGAAACTTGCAGAGGGGTCATCTTCTGAGTGACAGGGTTATGGGACTTACATGTGGGGAGATATGCACATAACATAATGCATATCTATGCTGCAGGCACAGAACAAACAGAAGACCATGCTACACGAGGTGGTGCTCATACTGAAAGGAAGGAGTAGGGTATGTGTGTGTGCCTGTGCGCATGCATGAGTGTATGTATATGTGTTGGAAAGTAGACATGAATATATAGGTGTGTTAATGACTGTGAATCTGAGTCTGTTTGAGTGTGTATAAATATGTATGAGTGCATGTGTGCATCATGAATGAGACTGTAACTATGTTTGTGAGTTTGTGTATGAGTAGGAATGTGTGTATCAGTGTAAATGTGCATATGTGTATCGGTGAGTCTATGTATGAGTGTGCTCACGTGTGTGACTGTGTCTTAGTGTACATGTTGTACAGTGCTGAGGCCTGAGCACAGGATGGTGTACATGCCAGGAAAGCATTCTACCACTGCTGCAACTGCTCCCACAAAAAGAAAGTCTAAGCTAAAGGCTTTGTGACTCTCCTGCTGAAAGTAAGACACTATTCTAAAACAGGAATCCGAGTTCAGTTAGCATCTCAGAAAGAACAAAAAAAACAAGAAACAAAGACAGGCGTTTGAGCCGGGAGTCACGGCCAAAGAAAGTCTGCAGCCCACAGCCCAACCCACATGTGCCACCACTCCTGTTTCCCCACCAGATCAGGAGCCAAGCTCTGAAAATGAGGAGATCCTAAACTGCAGTACTGTGGACTTCATCAGGTCTGAGGGGCGAGGACAACCAAAGGCAGCCCTGGGCAAGGCTGATGAAAGGAGCCGACAGAGCTGCAGGGCACATCATAGGAGGAAACCTATCACCCAGGACGTCCGTCACTGCACATCACGGCCAGTAGTGCCTAAGGACATCCACCTTGAGAGGGTGTGTGAAGCACTTACCATTGCAGCCTTCAGTGCCACCGAGTCTAGGTTGGGCAAATTGGCTAAAGAACCCTAGGAAAAAGTTATAAAAATGGTCTGTTACAAGATTGCCCCCTTTCAGAAAAATCGTGTAGTTGCTTCTAGAGAAGAGTTTGCTCTTCACTGCAGTAAGAGTAGGGCCATAAATGAGGGGCAAAACTACATTTATCAACAAGGGAAATAGCACCACACTTGAGATTTACTCAAGCAAGAAAAGCAAGCGACATAAAACTTGGAGGATGCTGGTGAGGTGTGGAGGTTTAGGGAGCAGACAACATGAGGAACTTGCTCCCCTGTCAATCAGCTACACAGAAGGGCGGAAGCTGTGAGTTCCTTGCTTCTTGAGGCAGCTTTTTTTTTTTTTTTTTTTTGGTTTGCTCCGCATTTATGGCCCTACTCTTACTGCAGTTAAGAGAAAATGCTTTTCTTTGGAAGCACTTACATGAGTTTCTGAACTTGGGCAATCTTATAATCTTACTTTGTGTTAGGGTTTCCCACCTCTCCAGACCTCTTACTATTGGGGCTCTGTAAGATCATTTTGGCTCAGAACACTTTCCTTCACAGATCTGCTAAACTAGATGGAGGATAATTTTACTTTCATAGTAATCCATTTATTCATTCGGCTGAAGGTGAAATGGGACTGTAAAAATTCACCAGGATACCGGGTGGTGGTGCACGCCTTTAATCCCAGCACTCAGGAGGCAGAGATCCTCATGAGTTCAAGGCCAGTTTGGTCTACAGAGCAAGTTCCAGATAGGCTCCAAAGCTACACGGAGAAACCCTGTCTAAAAAGGAAAAAAAAAATCACCAGTATGAACGTCTTGTACACTTTATAATACTCATTTCTGTGTATTTACATCTTATGACAGTAATTCCTAAATATTGTCATTACTCCTAACAAAGAATTACCTGCATTTTCAGGCACTCTCCTGACTCATGACAGACACTGATTAGGCCTGTCTCAGCAGAGGACACGAACAGAGAGAGCTGCTAACCAGTGGCAGAGCCAAGATTAAAATCTACAGTCCATCCCTAGAAGCCACCCCTGAGTGCTCACCTGCTCAGGCTTGTGTTGCTGTACAGTATTGTAAATGTAGCTCAGGCCAACTCGAGTCAAAACATAAGACGCTTGCTCGTTTATGAGAGTGTCCAAATGGGCTTCAATCTAAAATAAATACAGAAGAAAAAGCTCTGTAGAAGAGAACCAACAGAGACACAGTAAAGGAAGAGCATGCTGGTGATGGAGGAAGGTCATTGGTTAAGTAATAAAGAAACTGCTTGGCCTCATAGGTTAAAACATAGGTGGGAGGAGTAAACAGAACAGAATGCTGGGAGGAAGAGGAAGTGAGCTCAGACTCGACAGCTCTGCTCTCTAGAGCAGAGACGCCATGCTCCCCTCTCCTGGGCAGACGCGAGAGCTCTGCTCTCTGAGGCAGATGCAATGAACTCCGACCCAGCATGGACGTAGGCTAGAATCTTCCCGGTAAGACTGATGCTACTCAGATTATTAGAGATGGGTTGATCAGGATGTGAGGGCTAGAGTTAATGGGCCAAGCAGTGTTTAAAAGAATACAGTTTGTGTGTTGTTATTTCGGGGCATAAGCTAGCCAGGTGGCTGGGGTGATGGGGACGCAGCCCCGCCGCTCCTATTACTACATGCTGGGGCTGTCGTCACAGCCTTCTCTTGCTGTGGCCCAGACTATGGGACCCAAGCAGCCTCCACAACAGATTTTTCTTCCCGCTGTTACTTAAGAAGTTACAACTAAAAAGGATTCTAAGACAGCCACCAGCTAAGGAATATGGATTGATTCTCAGCTATTTCAAAAGCAGAACTCAAACAAAAGTCACAATGACTGTTAAAATAAATTACTCGGATATAAGAAGGGCTTGAAGGCTGCATTCTGAGCCTTCCCTCCACTGCCTGAGGAGCCCCATCTCCGAAGAACCCTGATGGGACCTGGCCCTGCAGCTGAGGAATGGGGCCCCGGAAGGAAAGCAGTCCAATAGAAGAGGCTGCTCCTTCCATCTGCCTGGTCCTCCCCATTCACTCCAAAGTGTCCCCAGTTTAGCCAGTTTGCTTGCCAACGACACAGAGCACCTGCCAACTCTCATTTCTGTCACCACATGAAAGCCTTCTAGTTCAAGCGACTCCAACACCTGTATTCCTCCCACAAAAAAGCCCGCCACATTGTTCTTTTTAATGAAAATACCCAAGGAAGTACAATTAAGAGTCCTTATTTCTTGGATTTATGGAAAACCAAATATTAGTAATAATTATAATAATTTGCTTAAATACAAGCATTTAATGAAAGTGAAAAGGAAACTAGTTGATGCTAACAACCAAATTAGTGACCTGAAGGAAAAACAGAAGAGAGAGAAAGTATCAAAGAAACATGCTAAAGAGACAGAATAAATTGGAGAACAGATTCATAACATAAAATAAAACAAAGACAGGACCTGCAGAACATAAGACAGTAACACACAGAGAAATTATTTTTAAAAAAATTAATGAGTAAATGAAAGGCTTCAATCTCCAAACTGAAATTGCTCTCATTGTCTAAGATGGCAATAATAAGAGAAACGCCTACAATATGCTGGGGACATACCTGAGCCCAAAGGAAGATCCTTATAGGCCTCTAGGTAGACAGAGCCAGTTGCTCCAAACAGGAGACTCAGCTTTCCCTGGTGTTACCAGCCATGCTGGAGAAAGCTGAGGGGGAGGGGGAGGTGAGGGAGATGACGTCTGGGCATCTAGAACCCATGGTCTAACAACATGAGCTGTGTCTCTGGAGGACTCTGAGGAGCCATGTCTCTGACATGCGTGTGAAGAGTCCAGCTGACACATGAGGATGTGGGTGGAGAGAACAGACCCTGGACACACTAACAAACTCCATTGAACAGGTACGGGACATCGTGCTGGCCGGAAACGTGCACAACACTGTGGACAAACATCACACGGCTGACAATGCAGAATAATGGCACTGTACGAACATACATCTGAACCTTTCAAGAAAAGAAAGAGACAAACGGCAGAGATATCGATAAAAACCATATTATGAACTTAAGTCCGCGGAAATAAAGTTATTGAAGACAGGAAGTTTAATCACTCTCTCCGACACGGCTCAGCTAGCACAGCAGCTGTGCTGACAGAGTTCACCGCAGCATGGCTCTCACTGTCCAACTGCAGTGGGAAGACGAGGAAGTTCGGGGAGAGGCATCACCCGTCTGGAAGCATATGTGTGGGGACCAAGAAAGCCTGGGGATCATGAGACAGGAGGATGAGGGTGTGAGGAAGGTGGGACGCGGAGAGCAATGGAAGACATAAAATACGCAGAAGGAAGGACCGAGGGGATGAAGGTCACCGGCTGGAGAGGGGGAGGGAGGGCAATGGAGGAAGAGTGAAGGAGACCAAAAATCAAGCCTCTCTAAAATCTTAAGTGGCAATACATACAAGTATTTAGAACTACCAAGATAAATTAAAAAAAAAATGAACATCCAGAGAGACAAATGGGAGAGGTTGAGAACTGTGCTTTTTTACAATAAACTCCAAAATTATTAAGACTTTATGATTACTGATCATTCTTAAATGTTCTCGAATGAATTAGAAATTAGAAAATTTAGATGTATCAAAGTCACTCTTCAGAAAAATGCAAGGCTACAAATCAAACTTCATTATACCCACTACCAGTCTTCAGGCTTTTAGTGACAGACATTTGGGGCTCTTTGCTTTAGCCTTGTTCTCCTGAACATTGCCTCTACCAGTACTGTCAGTATCAGAACCCAAGTATTATGTACCTGATGAATGGCTTTGATTTAGCCATCATACAGACTTTTGAGAGACACCAGCTGGCTTATGGAACAGTGACTGCTAGACCAGGGCATCTTGGCTAATACTGCTTTACTCACGGACAGAATAAATATGTCTGGTCTCTGGAACACTTGCTGCTCCTGCTACATGCCCTGCAAATTACAATTACAATATAACACGACATCTGCACACAGCACTGAACACTCAAATGAATCAGAGGGCTTTCTCATACCATCCTATGCTAGAATATAATCAAGTTCTTTAACCATTTCACATTCTGGCTTCTTTAAAGCTGAAAATCAGAAGTGTGTGTGTGTGTGTGTGTGTGTGTGTGTGTGTGAGAGAGAGAGAGAGAGAGAGAGAGAGAGAGAGAGAGAGAGAACATCCTTCAGACAAACTGCCTTAAGGAATTGATGAAGTCAGGCCGTTAACATGTGTCAAAAGTTAGTAACTTAGAGTTATCACACTGAAAAAGCAGGCTCATAGAGAAGCCACTCCCTAGCAAAATTTACCTGAAACTGAAGCATCTCCAGGCGCCTGTCTGTGAATTCAAACAGAGCCAATGTCGTCTTCATCATGTACAGTGAGTTGACCATGAACGTGGCCATGTCAGCTGTGCCTAAATTGCTGGCTGATACCGTGCACATCTGGAGGAGAGGATCTAAGACACATGACAAAACCTGTAAATGAAAAGGAAATGGATTCTTATTTCTTAATCAGGATATAGTCCTGGGGTTATAGTCTTTCAGAATTAAATGCCAAGCTAATTGGAAGACAGCCAACTTATAAAAGTTCATGAGGTCAAGATTTAATAACAAAACCAAATAGCACAAAAATGGGCATCATTGAATTCCCCTTTAAAATCAAGAACTGACTTAATATTGAAAACATCAACATCAACAGTAAAGGGATCATCAAAGTATACAGACGCATACGCCAACATCTCACACAACGTCTAACAGAAGGTGAGCAAGCAATCAAGGAATTTACAAGCTACCTGCACGAAGTCAGCCTGCCGAGCATCCAAGGGGACAACTGAAGAATCGTGTGATGCCAGAACCTCCCGCAGCAAAGTGAGTGTCTGACTGAGGGCAGAGCTGGGTCCAAGGTCAGGTGGTGGGAGCTCAACCTGCACCAGAAGAACAGTTTACCTGCTGCCCAGGTTTTCTTCAGGAAGGTTAAAGCACACAGAGGGCTCATGATAAAACACAAGGGTAACACAGCGCATGTCTGATGTATTAAAAGCTCACAACTTATGGCCAGTTTATTTTGAAGTACGTTGCTCAGAGTGACAAGGTTTTACCAGCCTGCCCCAGAGCTGTTATTATGACTTTCTATGTGAAAGCTCAAGAATTTATGAGAAAACTTGGTGTTTACTTGAATTGTAGAATTACATTTGTTTTATACCTAACATAACCTGGCTTTATTTTGTTTTTAGCCCAAATTGTAAGAATAAAAAAATCCCCACAGCAGCAGTGTCACTGAGAACTGCTGTATCTCTGAGAATCATCATCTGCTCTTATGGCTCAGTGTCTAGGAAGGGGCTCTTGACTCCCTTCTCCATCAAGGGCCCCCTGAGAATTCCAGGTTAACCCATAAGCTATGCACTTTGAAAAGTGGTTCACAGAAAATAAGTACCACTAAAATTTTGAGAGATAGGTTTAATCTTCTCACGGCTACATCCTCAGAGCATCAGAGGGACTCTGAAGGACTGGGTAGAATGCTGTATCAGCTGTTGACTTGAGCCTGAGTTACCCTGGGAAGGGAAGCCAGGCCTAATGTCACTGTTGCTTAGAAGGACCACCAGAGGCCCCTGTGAGCTTCCTTTTTACTGTTATTTCTTTTTAATACAAAAAAGAACTTATACAAGTTTGAGAGTCTGCCTAGAAAACTTCAGAAGGGCATCAGAGTACTTTTAACTTTAATGGATACGTATTGTAAATAAAACAAAATTTGGCAATTAGAAGTCTTTACAAGACACTATAGCCTTGGGTCAGACAGAAAAAGAGGAAACTTTTAAATGTCAGGATTTATTTAAAACTTTGCATACATAAAGTTGATGAATAACTGACATTAGTAGGAATGGCAGAGTGACCGTGTAAATATTTTCTTTTCTGAAAGTAGTATTAACAAGAAAAGTTATGAGACACATAAGCAGAAAAGAAAACGTGGTCTATGACAGCCAAAGGGAAGGACAGAAACAACTGACTACCAGAGCACTACAGGTGAACACAGTAACTGGAAGACAATTTCACTACAGCGTTCACCAACAGATGTGAGCAGGCACAGAACTTGAAGACGGGAAGAAAGAAAGGGAGTGAAACGAAAATGAACAGAGCCCCATGAACCAACCTCAGCTTAATCCAAAAGAAACAGAGAACAAGAAACAGGAAGTGCCTGAAGAAACAATGACAGATGACCCCCCAAATCTGCTGAACACTCATCTCAATGGCCAAATAGCTGACTGAATTCCAACATAAATCTGCAGTGGTCTCCATGGAGATAGAGCATAACTCAAAAGAGAGGGGCTCAGGAGATGGCTCAGTGGTGAGGACCACAGGCCATTCTTTCCTCAGCACCTGCATTCAACTCCCAGCGCCCACATGGTGGCTTGCAACCTTCTGTAACTCACTAAGATTAACAGCCAATGTACCACCAGAATGCACTAAATATTGCATACTTAAAGGGTTGGAAGAAGTAAAATGGCAGCCAACAATTGTATTTCTGGGAGAGGTAGTCGTCAGAATGCAGGAGAACATGATACTATCAAGACAAAAATATTTTTTTTTAGTAATTTTGTTTATATTTTCTTTTCCTCTTTGTGAATGAAAAGATAACTTCATGAAGACAAACTACATGCAATAATACCAGCACAAGAAAGAGGAGAGCAACAGAGGAGGGAGAAGGAAAGGACAGAATGGAGAGACAGGGATGAAGACTCATAGAAAACATAGAAAACAGAGCAAAAGAAACAAATTCTACTCTCAGGAAGTCATCTGGATGTAAATGGGTTACACATACTAATTGAAAGGCAAAGACTTGAGGGTGAGTTATTTTTTAAAAACCATACTCAAACTGCATGTTATCTTTTAACAAGTTCAAAGGAAAAGAACATAAAAAGACATAATTTACAAATAGCCAAACAAAAGCTAGTATAGTCACACTAACATAAGACAAAACACCAGTAAGACAAAAGCATCACCAGACATAAAGGCCATCTTCTGACAATAAAAGGATCAACATGTGATGAGACCACACAGCAGCTACGTCCATAGACGCATCCAGCAAGACAAGTCTGAAGCTGACAAAGAACAATCGTTCCTGCTGCAGAACTCTGTGAGAGTTACAACGCTAGAGCAGACAGGTCCCTCTGGTTTAGCTGTTTGTTTATATTACATGGAGCTTCTCTACTCACGTTCATAAATGTTCATGGGTGTGACACAGAAGATAAAGCTGTGCCACTGGGAGGCGAAACTATGAAACTGTCTAGAAAAGACATCTTGTAAGAGCTCCAGGTTTCACAGTGCCAGAGTGGCTCTCACGTAGAGGATTAAGCTCGTCTTAGTTACACATATTTGGAATGGAACACTCTGCATTGAAATGTTTAAAACTGAAACATTTAGAAAACGAGGTAGTGAAACTCATCTTGAGATATTTCTCCAATTAGGAAACAGTTACGCTAATCCAGAGAGATAACTATAACCTGAGGCACACTAAGCTTCCCC
Organism: Microtus oregoni; assembly: GCF_018167655.1. Lineage (NCBI taxonomy): Eukaryota > Metazoa > Chordata > Mammalia > Rodentia > Cricetidae > Microtus > Microtus oregoni. Next base: position 24,360,123 of record NW_024543069.1, on the reverse strand, counting down.
AACATGAGCTTGAAGGGGGAAAAAGTCACTAAAGTCAGAACATGAAAGAAGTCCCTTATGGCTGCAGCTCAGGGAAGCTGAGCACACCCACCTTGTCCATCAGTTTACTTGCATGCAGACTCAAGCTATTGAAGAATATTTTTTTGCTTAGCAAGTGCATTTCTTCAATTGTCGTCAGTAGAGTAGCTGCACTATTTCCAACGATGCCACTAAACAAAGAACATTTCATGTCAGATTGGAAAACAGAAGCTAACACAATTCAGCCCGCTGAGAAAGGCGCTTTAAAAAGAGATCTAGATGTGGAGGCTGGGGAAACGCACAATGAGTAAGACTTCTGTTTTCTAGGTGGAGGGGCTGAGTGTGACCCCTAGCACACACATAAAGCCATGCCGGCTGCATGTGCCTGGAACCCCAGCACCAGGGGCCCCAGGAGCCCCGTGACCAGTCTAAAAGGCAAGCTGCAGGCCCTCAAGCGAATAAGGCAGATAGTGAGAGAAGTCCCCTGACATGGGCTCCACAAGCAGGATGGGCATATGTCACACACGTGGACATACACCATGGGCGAGGGGAGAGGGTACTAGTAGACTGACTGACCTGGGCTACAACAGTAAGAGCTAGCAACAACAACAGATTTATACAGGAGAGAGAGAGAGAAAGAGAGAGAGATCTACACACCAATCACTCCAGTTTCATATAAAAATGTCAGTTTCCTTTTCATTTGAGTAAGGAAATTAAAAAGGGAAAGAAGCAAACTAAAGTTTGAGCAGCCATAGTACCGGAATCTGAAATACGAAACTGTACGCCACTGTTCAGAAAGCTTTGGGTATGAGTGGTGTTGGATTGTTAAAGGCCTTTATAACTACTCCACAATCCTGGTCCCAAGCATTCTGGGTAAGGTTTAGTTAACTTGTACAACACTTCCAATATTTCCTAACATATTCTAGCGAGGCTGTGAGTCAGAACTGACATATGTGACATGCAAACACTGTCTTCTCAGCACAACAGACAGGCATCCTGATTACACAGCAAAGTCTGGTTTTAATTTTAAGGAAGAATCAACAGCTCATACTGATTTGATAATTAGATTGCATAATACTGAGTTCTTTTCATTAAAACTAGCATAACCTATCAAAAATATATCTACAAACTAGAGTTATTCAACTTTATACAGCTGCTTAAGTAGCATTATATTTAAGACTAATTATAAAACTATGCTATTTTGAAATAATTATATTAGCATATCTGGTAATATTAAATTTTCTATTAAATAGATGATTATTAGAGCCATCTAAAGAAATTTCTCCTGTTTTGCAAGTAGGTAAGTATGTACACTTATTTTCCTCATTGATACATTAAAAGGGATTTCAATTATAATATATTTAGGTAAGACACAAGATTTCCAATTCAATAAACTTACTTTTCTGGAGAGAAGATGAAGCTATGTCTATGTTATCATTCATGCAAAACTAAATGCTAACGAAGAATTGAGGACAGTGGTGCCCAGATGACAGAGTTCACCATTATGTCTTATTCTCCCTATAGCAATGGCTCTAGCTATCGTGGATCTCATTTACTAAAGCAGCAAGGCTTACTTTGTAGACATATTTTGTTATGTATGTTGTATGCCACTCCGTGTATGTGTGTCTATGTCTGTGTCATCTATGTGTGTATGCCTCCCCCCCTCTGTGTGTGTGTGTGTGTGTGGTCATTCACAGAACAGAAAGGGGAGAAGAATGACAGCCCCCAAGGGCATACTGGAACACTAAGCATGCATGGTCTTACACGATACACAAAGAGGAAACAGAAGTGTGTCCTGAATACAGAGAAACACTCCAGGGGACACAAGCACATTTACTATTCAGTTACCTGATTGTATGGTGGTAAAACTTGAGGAGATTAGAAATTTTATATAATAAAACTGCCCCAGGTTCAGCAAGTATTACTTGTTCAATTCGAACCTATGAAAACAAAAAGAAAACCCTGAACATTTATTTCTTAAAAGTATACCTTTTCTTCATTAATAATGAGGTATAAACAACATAAAAGTACTTGAAACAATTTCATTATTGCAGTAATCCCAAAATGCTTTCTAAAGAAATTCTGTATATTAAATGATAACATATGATAAACATTTTAACACAAATTCTTAAAAGTGACTATCCACAACATTTGGCTCAAAGCAGGCAATACTGGAAACGCGAGCAGGGCCACTGTGAGGCTGAGCACCTCTATGTAAGTGACCTGGTGAGGCCTAAACTGCAAAAGCAGCTGCAGTGTTACTGAACAGATGCTTAGCCAGCAGCACTCATAAGAACGAGAGAAAGAATTCTGTTGCATTACATGTTTGTTCCTATTAGCAGAGAGTAAAGTCATAAGAGAATATCAACAATCCGTCCAGCTGTAAGGCTACCAGTATGAAGATGAACTTACTCTTCCAGGAATCTTCTAATTAACTCCTACCACCCACTGCTCTCCTTGGTTAGCATCCCTCGTTACTAATGATGCTCACACCATCTACTCTGTCTGTCCTTACGCTGCTACTCCTGTGGTTCTCTTCCTGCTTTCTAAACAGACATTGTTTCTTACACGCTCCAATCTCTGCAGCATCTGGTACAACAGTGCACACATGTTCAATAAGCCCTCTCAAGGTTGACGTTTCTCTGTTCTTTGCTCCCAGGATATAGACTCTGTAAGCAAATATGTGTATATTGTATGTGTAACATTTTCAAAGACCTCTCTCTATTTATGGGAATTAATTTATCTTCACACTTGCATGTTTATGAAAGTGACTCCTCTTTGGTGTGAGGCAATAAGACAAGGAATGACATTTGCATTGAAAAATCACCAATTTCTATATGAACACCTTTTTTGGTGTGTGGATACGCGCACACACATGTGCATGTTGCACGCAGCTGTGAATACTATTGCATGCAATCTACACAAGGTGTCTTCCTTTATCACTCTCAACCTTGTCTTTTGAACAAGGTCTTTCACTGAACCTGGAGCTCACTGGCTGACCCCACGATTATAATTACGTATTACATCACTAAAAATGGTGTTTTTTGAATGTTAACACAATCATGAAACTGTAAAGGACGTTAATTGTAAACAGAAGGACAGAGAGAGCAAGCCAGCACACAGTACCGACCTCTGCCTCAACTCCTGCTGCTAGGATCCTGCCCTGACTTCCCTCAGTGATGGACTCTGATGTGAAAATATGAGTAAAATAAACCATTTTCCTCAAGGTGCTAATGATCATGCTGTTTTATGACAGCAATAGAAGCACTAACCAACACAACTTTCATCTTAATAAATATTTTTCTTAGTGACCTACTGCTTTACCTCACTAATGTAAAATTCATTCAGTTAATGTCTCCTAATAGCATAATAGATGTTTTGGCTATTAAGGAAAGTTGGAGGAAAATAAAATTTTGGGGTGGTGGTATTGACACCGGGTGTTTCTGTGCTGTGCAGACTGGCCTCAAACTCAGTCTTCCTCCACAGCCTCCTAGAGTGCTGGTCTTATAGGTACGCACCACCACATTTGGTCTCAAACTCTGTCTTCCTCCACAGCCTTCTAGAATGCTGGTCTTATAGGTATGCACCACCACATTTGGTAAGAGCTTAATTTCACTCTCTCTTTTAATCTTTTTAACAACCAGCAGTATACAAAACAAGTAAAATGTGTATGGATTATGAATGTCTAAACATCACACTGCAGGACGTATTTCATTTGGTGAAAGACATAAAATAATTTCAAGTACTTATTATCAAGTTATGGTGAGATTTGAATTTATAAACATATTACACTGTCAAAAGGTAGGTCATCTGAGGTTTCTTTTTTCCTGGATCAAAACACCAAAGAAAATTTTAAAGTAATAATAAAAAGAAGTTCAGTTTATAATAAGAATAAATAGTAAAACGTAACGTCTACATAGTAGAGGGAAGTCAGGCACTTCCAAGAGCTCTGTGACCCCATAATGGAGAGGAGCCTGCGGCAGGAGCAGCCCTGGGAACCATGCAGCTCATCTGCCTCACTTTGCCCTCGACATTGTGCACAGGAGGCACCCGAGCGGGGCCCATGGGAGCATACTGCAGCCCAGAAAAGTTAAGGCCTGGGGCAGGAGCAGAATGAGTTCTGAACCCTCTGACTCCAAAGCTTGCCCCTGGGTGGCAACAGGTAAATATGTTCATATTTGAGTAAACATTATTTATTAGTATGATAAACGGAAGAAGGCACTGTGCTCGAGGTAATACATTAAATGCACTCATTCGCTGTTGTTCAATTTAATGCTTTTCCTTACTTGCTTACCAGTGGCACAGGAAATATAAACTATAAAGTCAGTTCATAAATGCAAACTACAGCTCTTCCCATTGTAGAGAGCAGGCAATGGTTTCAGTTTAAGTGTATTTTATCAGTCTAGATGATGCATTAATTTGACAAAATTGTAGCTCAATTTCAAACTGTTACTTATCAATTTATCTAAACTCCAAAGAACAAGTCAATACTTTGGTCAGATACCTTCAGAGGCCGACACACACCCTCGGTGATATGTCCAACAACTTCTTGAATATTTTCTTCAACGCCTAAAATTAAGTACAACATAATTATTTCTTCCCAAGTTATACTTGACGCTTATACGTTTTAAGAACTATTAATCAAAAATAATTAATTAAATGTCATGAATAGCATTTAAAATAAACAGCAACATTTTGTTAAGTATAATTTTTGACATGTTTTTAATGGTGCTAGTACCCAGTATGTATCTACAAAATGCTGATAATTTGTATGAATGTTGATTAACAAAATGAACCCTGTTGTAGAATATTATTTTAAGATGTGTTACATTGTTCACTCTGGGGAACATCTACTTAATGATGCAAAGATGTGTTGCATTCTTTCATGTTGTATTTGTTTAACTCTGTGAAGCTGTGCTACTTTGCCTGCCTAAAATACCTGATTGGTCTAATAAAGAGCTGAATGGCCAATAGTAAGGCAGGAGAAAAGAAAGGCAGGGCTGGCAGACAGAGAGAATCAATAGGAGGAGCTTGAGAAATGAGAAAAAGAAGAGAGAGGACTCCAGGGGCCAGCCACCCAGCTACACAGCAAACCATGGAGTAGGAAATTAAGAAAAGTATTTAGAATAGAGAAAGATGAAAGCCCAGAGACAAATGGTAAATGGGATAATTTAAGAAAAGTTGGCTAGAAACAAGCCAAGCTAAGGCTGGGCATTCATAAGAAGGAACAAGACTTTGGTGATTTATTTGAGAGCTGGGTGGTGGGCCCCCAAAGAGATGATGATGATGATAATAATAATAATAATAATAATAAATAATAATACCAACTACAGTACCCTTGTGTGAAGAACCCGACTGGAGCCCTGTGAGCTGGAAGAGGCGGGGAAGGACAGCAGGAGGGGTCTGCAGATCCTCACCTGAGCATGGAGTGGCTAACATACAAGGGAGTAGAATGCTGAAAACTGACCACGCCACCCCAGGAGAGATGACATTGCTGCGCGCTGATCATTACTGAGCACCAGGCATTTATAAGGTGAGGCAGACAGGTAACCATTTTCATTTTCAGGCTCAGGATTTAACCCAACAATAATCTATCTTCAAACTTCTAAACAGTCTCTTATATAAACTGTTCTAAAGGCACCTTTAAGGAAACACATCCCTTCTTCCACACCCCACTCCCACTCTGGGGAGGGGATGGGGCCTTACTATGTAGCCCTGGTTGGCCTAGAGCTCACTATGTGTAGACCAGGCTAGCTTCAAACTCACAGAGATCTGCCAGTCTCTGTTTCCAGGGTGCCGGGATTAAGGTGTGCACCACTGTGCTCAGTCTGGAAATGCATTCTTTTAAAACTGCATAAGAATAGTAACAAAGGAACAAAAAAAATGAGTACAATTTTATTCATGCCTATAATTTCAGCACTTAGAAGGCTGACACAGGAAAGCCAGTTTGAAGCCAGTTGGGATACACAGAAGACCATGTCAGACTGTGCCTTACATAACAAAAAATGCAAACTTCTTCCCAATCTAAGACTTATGCTTCATCAAGTCTCATTACTGAGGAGCTGAGCCTGCGATATAGTGCCACCACCAAATTGTATGTGGCTTCTCCCACAAACCATCTGATGAGCTACTTTGCACCACCCAGTCGGGTGATACCACGAACAGTATTTCTACTTCCTATCAAAATCAGAACACCCTTACCTTACACACTAAATTCTGCACTCTAAAATAAGTCTCCTGTAATGTTTGATCTCATCAATCTGACTAGATTTTAGAATCAATCAAGGCACAAGTATCTGGGTATTTTTATGAAGGCATTTTCTAGAGTGGTTTAATTTAGGCAGAACATTCACCCTAAATGTGGACTGGGTCCAAAGTGATTCAAATGGGAAGAAAAACAAGAGTGCCCGAGACACACCAGAATCATCTCTCTCTGCTTCCTGACTCACCGCTATGACCAATCACCTCCCATGCCTTTCCTGCCTCAGTGAAGTTCTCCCGCCGTATATTGCTTTTGACAGGAATTTCATCACAGGAACCAAAAAAGTAGCTAACATACCTCTTAAGAAAGCTACAACTAAGAAAATTAGAAGTTTTACAGACATCAGCACCTCTAGAATATAGCTGTTATTCTCACTTAAAACCCAAACTAACATTTTAAGCACCTATGGTAATTATAAAAAAAAAAAAAAGCAAAACAAAGCAAAGTGCCCTGAGAATGAAGAGTCTGGGTGGCAGAAACAAGCCATTCCAGCTCAGTGATATCAGTAATATAAGGAACACTCAGCCTGTGCACTGTATTCCCACCTCTAAGTGTGATGCTGACGGTGTGAGCTAACATATGCTGGGCACTCCAGCCGTGTCTTAAAAGAAAGCAGCAGTGTAACAGAAGGTAAGCAGATCCTAAGCAACAGACAAGAGCACAGAAGTCTATTAAATAGAAGTAGGGCGTGTGTGTGTGTGTGTGTGCGTGTGCGTGTGTGTGTGTGCGTGTGTGTGTGCGTGTGTGTGTGCGTGTGTGCGTGCGTGTGCGTGTGTGTGTGTGTGCGTGTGTGTGTGTGTGTGTGCGTGCGTGTAAGGACAGCAGGAAGCTTATGTGTCATCTAAGTGTGTGTTTATCTCAGTGAAGACAGCAATGGAAACACAGGAGCCACACCCATTTTCTCTATTAAGCATTAGCAATAACTGTTAGCACACTCACCCTGTGCAGTCACTTGCTTTAAGAGAGCTTCCAGATGTTCCTTCTCAGAGGCAGCAGCTTGATGGAGCCACGCCAGCATATCCCCCACATACCTACAGGAAGCCACCTGTTAGTACAGATGTCCCCAGGGAAAAGTATCAAATCCCCTACTAGTGTTGGTTACTATACCTCAGAGGGTCGTGGGAGTGCATCTCAATGGGTCTAGGTGTACCTCCTGGCCCTCCTCTTGTGAGAGCATCAATAAACCCACGAACAACAGTGCTTCGCCTGGCCGTTCCGAATTCATCTAAGGTATACCTAGAGGGAACACATCATGAGATGAGAGGTAGCTCCGTCCCCTAACAGGCTCCTCACTCCATGCCTGAGATCAGCAAGACAGGAAAGCTTCGGCAGGCGCATGCTCCTCAAGCAGGACTACCTGGATACGAAGAGTGACAGTCAGTTGAGCATGCAGAAATTCAATCGATAGGTACCAGCTCTGCTCCTTCAAACAAAGAATGCCTGGGACTAGGCAGCAGGAGATGCAGCAGCAATAGGAACAGCTGGCTTGGATGCACGGCAGCTAAAACATGATGCTCCAAAGTTCACGGGAAGCCACACTTCTCAGAAGCTGGTTAGGATTCTATAGCCCAAATACCAAGAATTTCTTCCCATATTACAAATTTCTCCTTATGTTACTATAACTTAGCACCAAATACTGACCCAAAATTGCTACTCATTTTTAAAAGCTTATTTTGACTCCAATGAGACATATTACATTTATTAACTGGCTATCTATAGACAGTAAATATCTTTTCTCTTATATCAGAAGTCAGCCATTCTTGCTGAAAATGGAGGAACTAACAGAGAAAGAAAGCTATAAACTAGAGCACAGGGCAATCTGGGATGAATCTGTGGGTGGCTGGAATCAGCTTGTTTCCTAATATAACTGTCATTCTTTCATTCTTTATACTCTCCAATTAAAAGTTATAATTTTAAAGTACACAGCAAAAAACTAAAAATGTAAAGTCAGCAGATTCCATACCACCAATTTTAAAATCCCCAAACAATATTCTACCAGCCTAAATATTAAAAATGGATTCAATAACTAACGAACAGAATTTACAAGTTTCCCCAAGACGTCCAGGAGAATTATTTTCTCAGGCTATACTGGTTTCTCTATTATGCTGTAGACAGAATGAAAAGTCCGTGTTCTGTTAAACACAGGAACATGGATGTTATTATTTATACTGCTTCCTACTGTAAGGGAAGGAGTGAGGATAGACAGCTACAGTTCCTAGGGCACGGCCCTCTTCTGAGGACTGCTCACTCTAGTTTTGACATCTCTGCAGATGCAGTGTAGCAGAGGGAGGGGGAAATGCAGGCAGGCATCAGGCAAAGCTTTGCTATGCTGCACAGATGCTCACACTTACTTTCTATACTTTAGGACAATTTAGAATCAAACGATTTGTGTTTATTTTCTTCCATGTGTTCTTTAATCACACGTTTAACCTAGATAAATCTTTCTGGCAATTTTGCCAACGAAAACCTCCTGGATGATCCAATGACTGACACTTATTATAACAACACCCCCAAACCTTCATCTTTTTAAGCAGAAAAATTCAATCTTCCTTTCCTAGGCCCCATATATAGTAAGGTAACAACTGTTTCTAGGACTGAGGCCATGATTCCAGTCTACTTGGTGTTCTAAAGGCTTGGTGAACACTGGGATTTAACTTGTGTAATAACATGAAGTCTCACTTAATGTTAGATCATCCCACAGGAGAAATATAACTTAAGAAAAACAACGCGAAGTAGTCAGACATGGAACATCTGTCTCAGAGACATAGAAAACTAAAGACTTTCCCAACAAAAGTCAAAATTTCAAAATGTAGCTTTTATAAGAGTAAATATTCAAAATACATACATATTCTAAAAGGCAAATTAAAAGAATACTATGAGTCGGGTGGTGGTGGCGCACACCTTTAATCCCAGCACTTGGGAGGCAGAGGCAGGCGACCTGTGAGTTCAAGACCAGCCTGGTCTACAAGAGCTAGTTCCAAGACAGGCCCCGAAGCTACAGAGAAACCCTGTCTTGAAAAACAAACAAACAAACAAAAGAATATTATAGAATCTCCTTTTTTGAATGAAATACAAATTCATAAAAAAAATGGATGTGTTTGTTGCCATATCCCCAAAGTAACTTGTACTCTTTGGGCTTACTAACGGTGAAGAATCAGCAATTTGTTTTAAAAACTTCCATTTATACTCAGATTCAAAAGAATTATCTGGGGCTCAGTGGTTAAGAGCATTGCGTCGTCTTCCAAAGGTCCTGAGTTCAATTCCCAGCAACCACATGGTGGCTCACAACCATCTGTAATGAGGTCTTGTGCCCTCTTCTGGCCTATAGGCATACACACAGGCAGAATATTGTATACATAATAAATAAATAAATAAATAAATAAACAAACAAACAAACAAATAAATATTTTAAAAAATAAAAAATAAAACAAAAGAATTATCTGTCCTGGTTTCATTTCTGTTGCTGGGATAAAAACAGCCTGACCAACAGCAACTTTGAAGCGAAAGTTTATTTTAGCTCACAGCCCATCACTTTTGGGAAGTCACAGCAGGACTGGAAGCAGTCACTGCACGTCCAGAGCCCAGCACAAAGATGCACCCTGCTGCACACTTGCTGCCTCGTTGGCTGCTTCAACCCAGCAAGCTTCTTCCCTCTTACACAGTTCACACCCAGACTGCGCAACGGTGCATCCATGCAGTCTTCCCACTCGGTCAATAATCCCACCCCACCCTGGCACGGCCGCAGCCAGCCTGATGTAGATAATTCCTCTCTGGGGCTCTCTTTCCAGGTGGTCCCAGGTTGTGTTGAGCTGACAATGAAAAATAATAGGTACAGTCGTTTATTAATGTAACACATTAGAATTCCAGTTATAACTACTAAGAAACATGAGCTAGGCAGCTTTCTCAAGGACTTCAATTGACTTTGTCTTGTTTGTGATACCTACACACTGCTGACATGAAGTTCAGACACTGCCACCTGCTGGCTATAGGAAGCACCCCACAACCTGACAGACACCAAGGAAGATGACAGACACCAAGGAAGATGATCACATAAGGAAAGGCAGAGTTCTCTTTCTGGCCATCACCACAGCCTGCTGAATACCTGCCCTCCAAATACCCCTGACAGCCTGCAGCCGCTATCCCTCGCTATCCCTCCCCTGTGCTCGCCCTCTCAGTTTCCGCTCCTTTCACTGGGCCTCCGAGCTTCCCTCTGCTGTCCTGATGGCTCCACAGAGCCCTGCTTAGGCCGTCGCAGATGCCTGCCTCCCCTCTGTGGAAATGTCTAATGGAATGAGGCTCTCCACAGCCTCGTACAGCAGGCTCTGTTATATCCTCATTCTACCTAGGAAACTAATGCTCACGGAGGCTCAAGGGTATGTTTAAGATACCTGACTCAAGAATCCACTCTAAAAGCTCAGTACTTGGTGTTCTAGAGGACCTGCCAAACAACCATGAGGATAAGGTTTAGGTCTCCAGCACTCATGGAAAAAGCCAGGCATGACGATGCACACCTGGCATCATGGCTCTGAGGAAGCAGAAACAGAGGACCCTGCAGCTCACTGGCCAGCTGGTCATGCTGAATGTGTGAGGGACCCGGGCTCACAAACCAACATTAATAATAGCAATAATGACAATAAAGTGAGCGATAAGACACCCAATACTGACCTCTAAGACATAAATCAGTCTAGGTGCCCACAACAGATAAATGTATTAAAAATTTGGTACGTATGTACCACAGAGTGTTAATAACCACGAAGAACTATGCACCTTTCCCTTTGCAGCAAGATGGGTGGAACTGAAGATGTCACTGTAAGCAAAATAAGCCAGACAGACAGCCAAATTTAGCAAACTGTGAAAATAATTCTCCCCCTCTGAAAACACTTGCTCTGAAGCAAGGTCTACGAGGAACTGAATGCGGGTAGTGGAAGGCCAGCTTGATATTACCAGTGAACACTGTGTGCTTGCGCGGAAATCATCAGTGTCCAAAATAGATCAACTTCTGAACAAGGATAAATCTTTAGCAAAGCAAACCTTGCTTAAGACCACGCACGCGTCTGAAAACTACAGGGCTCTGACAATCATTGCCAACAGCATCAGGTCGATGGGTCTGGAAAGCCACTGATCAATAGTCAGCACCAGTTTGCCATAGATACACACTAACACACAGCCAGTTCACACCTTTCCAACCAATTCACATCTTCACACCCACTACTTTCTCAAAGAAGAATATTCTGCCCCCTCCCAGAAAACGCCTTTTTAACCTGAGACTCACTTTATACCATTTCCCTTAGGAAAGGCACCCTGAGGTCATCCTCCTCTCCTATCATGGGACACTTGGGCCACACAGCACCTGGAACACGGCATTCAGACTAGACTACCAAAGACACATCCTGTTATAATCCATTTGTTTATATGACATTCCAAAGTTATAGGAACCTGGGAGAAGCGGTCAATTGATGTTTTCATCACTAGCACTCAGAGGAGGACCTACTCTATAACATGTACTTGTAAGTTAGCAAAGAGAGCAATGCTGTCATTTTACACAGCCGGCACAGCATTCGTGTTCTGTGACGTGACCATGAGAAATACTTCAAACACTGATGAAAGGGGACCCTCCCAGGGTCTCTAGGACAGGTGACTGTCATCTCTCACAGCATCAACACCTGCTGTCCTTACAGCTGGCTTTCATCTGCTCCAGAGCTTTAAAATGCACTGACTCTTGTTCTGAGTAACACCAAGATACAGAATTTAAAAACCAACAAATGAAAAGGCATAGGGTTCCTACCCAAAGCATTGATATGAAGATCTTAGATGGCATACTTACAAGATCAAAGACCTGGGCCTTTATTTAAAAATGCCCATTGATGGACCAGACTGTGTCTACTCTTTTGTTCATCTCAGAGTAACTACATTATGCAATCTATATAGCTGCATTCTCCCAGGGCTGTGCTGCTATGGGGTTTCAGTGATGTACAATTTCAAGGGAGTTAATGAAATGGCAAACTGGCTAAGTTACCTGTCTGCCACATATAACTAAGAGATAGTCATACCGCAGAACCCCATGGTCTTCCCTTAACTCCATGCAGCATTCACACAACCTGATGCTCCAATAGCACACACGGAAAAGAAGTGAAGTATCACTGAGCATCACAGAGACGTGAATCTGGTACTCCTACAATCAAGACAATAATCAAAGACAAATCAGTAAGTCTTACTTGTATAAGATAGGTCTGTCCTGCAGGGCTTCCATGGCCTGAGTTAACACGGCAGACACATCACAGGACTCTTGGGTCAGTGCTCTGCATTCACCTGGAATATAGTTAGCATTATAACTTCTGCTATCTGTTCACGCTTCAGCTCTTTTCTTCAGAAGCAATCACTATTTTATTTTATACCTCAGTTTTAACTATAAAGTGCTTGCAAATCCCTACTATGTTCAAAGAACTGAGGACATAGAAATTCCCAGTCTTTCAGACTCACAGTTGTGGTTCATTTCCTAGCTCACGATGACTGAGAAATACTGAGGCTCCTTAACTTGGCGTAACCATTCCTGGGAGCCGAGGCTGCACAGCTTGTCAACACCAACTTAAACATTAAACATTAAGGGAGCACAAGGAAAACTGAGGCAATGCCTTTGAGGAAGTCGAGTCCAGCCGCAACGACAAAACAAACATGTGGAAAGTTATATAATGAAACAGCAGCTTGTCAAATACATGACAGTTAGCCACTGCATCACAGCAGGTGTGGACTGCTCCAGGGGGGCACAGAGACAATCCAGCAGTCTTGAAGACTGGGACAAGACTTGGATACGGACAAAGGTAACACTCCAGATGGCAGCAAACCATATAAACAAGAGGTAGAACCAGCCTGGTCTACAAGAGCTAGTTCCAGGACAGGCTCCAAAACCACAGAGAAACCCTGTCTCGAAAAACAAAACAAAAAAAAAAAACAACAACAACAACAAAAACAAGAGGTAGAAAAACAAGGTGTCCAGACCTTAAAGCAACAGAGCAAAGGACTAGGCATCTGGTACCGTGTAATGCAGGCACATTACAGTGTATTAACTCCAGCCCTTGCCCCAATCCCTGGTAAAACATAACACACTGCACATTCACACTCCACTACTGCTCAACCTAACTGTCTTCTCTGATTTAACACACTGTTGTGCAAACACTAAAACATTTTAAAAGCACAATATTTTATTCTATCATGCAGACTTCCATGCCCTGAGTTAACACTGGAGACACACCACAGGACTCTTGTGTCTAGGCAAAATAACCTCTGAAACTACCCACATTCAAGTTCCCAGAAGCTGTAAATGTGGCAAGAGAAACATTGATGATGGGTTGAAAATGAAAAACGTTGATATTGGGAAATATTTTCAAACTGCCAAAGTAAGTTCAAGGTAACCCCATAGCCCTAAAATAGAAGAGGATGCCATTAATAAGTCAGAAATAAGAAATGGGCAGATGAAAATGGGAGTGAACTGGCCAGATACATGGGCTTTAAAGATGGAAGACAAGGATAAAGTCGAATCACATGACAAACAAGCAGGTGAGAACCCTAGTGAGCAAGGAAAACTCAAGACTTCACTCTCACAAATGCAGGCAACCCATCTAGTCCGACAGATGGACAAGGAAGGAGAGGAGCTACATGACAGGCCCTTCCAACACTGTAATGTTGACAAGCTAAGACCCATGCCTGATTTCCTCCTGGACGGCCAAAGTGACACACTAATCATTCTACCTCAAAGTCTGCAGTAATTATCCGTGGACTGAAAGTTAATTCACCATTTGTAACACTAAAGTTACATGAGTAGCAAGAGCTGCCCAATCAAATGCTGCCTTCAATTATTTCTTCTAAGCAGGAGCATCCTCTTTGCGGCTTTCCTTTAGGGAAGATACACTCTCTTCCTTTACCCCGCTCTTCAGCAAGGCTCCCGATAAAACATAAACACAGTGTGGGAACATGTCAAGTTTGCTCTGCTTTGTGAAAAAATACCCACTAGGAACTGAGAGAGGGCTCAGCGGATAAGGTCCACGGTGCTCTTGCACAGGGCTCAGTTCAGTCTCCAGCACCCACGCTGGCAGGTCAGAGCCACCTGTGACTGGAGCTCCAGGGGCTCCAACCCTGTTCTGGCCTCCGTGAGCTCCTGCACACACATGCATGCTCCCCACACACATATACAAATAACTTTTCAAGAAACCAAATCAAGGCCAACTGAAATTTTAAGAATTAAGTACTAGTATGCAAAAAAAAAAAAAAAGAAAAAACCCAAACACTTACTTTGAGCCCATCGGTAAAGTCTTTCATAAGCCGTTTCTTGAAGCAAGGCCATCTGTTCCATAATTTCCAAACTTAAATGAAAATCAAAGGGTTATTACAATGCAAACTTTAGTCAACAGTTGTAGCTAAGAATCTAATTATTCATGGATTTTTTTCAATTTTTTTTACAATTAAATAAACGTCAAATTTAAATCCATCAGTTAATTCCAACTCTTCTTTCAGTCAAATATATAAGGCTACGAACTTCCACCTTTCCCAAAGGCGATGAAGATTAAATTCCTATTTCAGAGAATATAGTTTCAAAAAGAACCTAGAACGACTCTGAAAGTTAACACATATAAGCGGCTACTCACCCTGCCGTCTGCTGGTTGGTTCGCAAAAGAACTTTGACATCATTATGAATCTGTTTCACTTTTCCTAATGCCTTGAAAAAGTCCTTTAAAATTAAAAATGTCATTAAAAAAAGATCTGTGTTTTCAGGAAAACTACACTACTCTGAAATAAAAGATCACTACAAAGATGGGACAAAATTCTGCCCATCCTAGTGAAGTCTTACACAGGTTTCAGCTGCACTGTTAAGGAAGCATAATAGGTATTTCTTCACATTTAAGACCGACATCAATCCAGCGCCTGGCGTGGACCGCATGGTGACTACTGCCACTTCACGAAGTCTCAGCATTTCGACTTTGATGCAATTCTCCAGCACCCTTTTACCTTCATTTTTAATGAGTCTCACTATGTGTTATGGGAGTTCGCTTATGCCTTTTCCTTTGGGAATTTTTGTGCGGGTTCTGAAGTATAAAAATGTATAAAATGGCAGCTTCTTAAAACAAAATAATTCTTTGGAAAAAATCCCAGCCACCGTGGAAACATATAGCGTGATAACTCTGTTTACTCACCAAGATGCTGGAAAATTTAGGCAAACGACACATGCTTGATAACTAAGGAAGATTTCTGAGCCCCTAAGGTATACTCAGGTTCACGGTAGTGTTTCTCCAGCTTCGTCTTTGCTCACTTTAAGCTTTAGGTGTTTGGATAAACTGAGCCATACAAAAACTGCAACATTCTATAATGGAGGGTCTGGTCCTGAGAAAGTCCTTTCCCCATGGTCAGGCATTTCGTCAAAAGTTCCCAGTCTCTCTGAAGCTAGAAGAAAGTCCCTGCTGGCTAAATGGAGTTGTTCTTAACTCTGGCAAGAGGAACTTGCGGCCCTTCGTTAACATATGGCTGGTGCCTATTAATTTGTCAGGGTCAAAGCTGGCTTCCTCAATATCCACTCACAAGCCACACCCAGTTCACAAATGCCCTTTCTCCCCTTTAATCCTGCTCCAGCTGTAGAATATGGAAAGTGTAACAAACAGTATGCTAGTTACCGGCGATGGAAAATGTGTGAAGACTAAGTAAGTCCCTGCCCTCAGCAAGCACACAGCCAAGTTAGAGGGCTGTAAGCCTCAGATGGACTGAGACATCTAAGCAGAGCAAGCCTGGTTACTCAGGAGCAGGGCCACCCTGCAATCACTGCCGCGGTCTTTGCTCCAAGGGCACCTGTGCTCCCTCACCCAGGAGGTAAGAATAGAAGATGCGCATTAAACAGACAGGACTCAGCTGGAAGAATACACCGGAGCATTAGGAATGAGGAGACAGAAAGTTCTTTCTGGGCAAACTGAATGTCTTTAAGGAAAACAAAAAAGAAAGAAAATAGCCTTTTGCCGGGCGGTGGTGGCGCACGCCTTTAATCCCAGCACTCGGGAGGCAGAGGCAGGCGGATCTCTGTGAGTTCGAGGCCAGCCTGGTCTACAAGAGCTAGTTCCAGGACAGGAACCAAAAGCTACGGAGAAACCCTGTCTCGAAAAATCAAAAAAAAAAAAAAGAAAGAAAATAGCCTTTTGAGAGGTTTTATGATTCTTTCATTCAGTTTGCAAAGTGTAGCAAATCATAAAAAAAAAACGATGAGGAGCAAATTGCAACTTGAGAAAGACAAAAAGTTATGGAAGTAAGTAAGCAATGTATTATTATCCTGGTCAAATCGGGAATAAAGAAAACATAGATATGCATTGTTTACACGGAAAGAGGTGATGCAACAGGCTAAACCCTGTATTCCATTTCAGAAACATCCATTGTAGATCAGGCTGGCCTCAGACTCAAGAGTTCACCGGCCTTGGTCCCCAGCATGCTGGGATTAAAGGCATGGGATACCACACCAGAATGAATAAAGAATATCTATCCTTTTAAACACAGATCTATAAATACAATCTGCACAAGAGCAGTTAACAAGCAGAACTAGTTCACAAAGGGCAGAGGTGAGAAAAGGGGAATGGAGGGTTTTCTGTTGTTGTTTGGTTTTTTAGTTAGGTTGTACTTTGACTTCAAAAAACATGAATAACTTCGAAATAAACAAAAACCCAAAACTAATTAATATATTTGCCTTAACCTCAAATTTGGATGGGAAAATTAGCTTTTAAAATCTCATTTTCTCTGTAGCATTTGTAATTGCTACACTGTAAATAGCTAGCACACACACCTCAGTGACAGGGCCCCCTCTTGTGCCTCGGAGAAGACCCATCTCGTCAGAAGTCAGCTGGAACTTGGATAAAAAGGCATCTGCTACTTGCGCTCTGATTTCTAGTCTTTGGCTATAACAAGAAAAACGAAATAGATTATGCTTTTGTACAACTACAAAGGAAATGATGTCCCTGACATAGTGAAAGAGTCTCAACATCTCTGAAAGCCTTGCAGGACCATCAGCAGGCACATGACTAAGCTCCTCAAGCATGCCGGCGACAGAGCTAGCTGATACTGCCCTGCAGGTCTGCACGCAGTGAAAGGTATTGCTCATTCTGGAAAGGAAGAACTACGGTGACAAATGGTACCTGTATTACTAACTTACACAGCCTCTTACATAGGCCGTTTTCCAAGACAGAGATGTGCTCTTGATTTCAAGCAGTTTCTCTTAGTCATTAATATATCACATGAAATACATAGCAAACAAAAGTTAATTCTGTTCGTCTTTATTTATTAGAATTTATGTTATTTTTTGTTAGAATTAATTTATGTTAGAATGAGAGTAAGAAAATAGGTCATGTCTCTGTTCTGGCTTCCCCACTTGTGATGGCTATTCTTGGTTGTCAACTTGACTACATCTGGAATTAACTAAACCCAAATAACTGGCCACACCTATAAGGGATTTTTTTCTTAATTAAATCATTTGAAGCTGCAAGACTCGGTTCTAATCTGGACCTTTGAGGTGGGAAGACACATCTTTAATCCAGATCTTTGACCTTTTATCTGGACCACACTTTCTGCTGGCAGCCTATATGAGGATGGGGAAGAAGGAAGCTCTCTCTTTACCTGCTTGCTCTCGCCTTGCTAGCAAGTCCATCCCTTCGCTGATATTACAGTCTACTTCTTCAGGATCCCAGCATCTACCAGCTGAGACATCCAGTCTCATGGACTGAACAACTTCTGGATTCTGGGAACTTGCACTCATAGGCAGCCATTGTCGGATTAGCTGGACCACAGTCTGTAAGTCATTCTAATAAATCTTTCTATGTATAGAGAACCCTAATACACCACTCTTTCTGCTCGACAATAAAAACAATACTGTAAACTCTTCCATCTGGATGTAGCCTAAGTGGGGTAGCCAGCAATAAGGAGAAGGCATGCTCTACACTAGAAGGTAGCCTGCAGGGACCATGGAACTGGAAGGGTTTCCATCCAAAGGCCAGTCACTCACTGCCAGAGCTGCCTGAGCAGCAACTCAACACCCCTGGTGCGTGAAGCCTGGATCTGGAGCTGTATATGTGGTGGATATACAGCTGGGCATGGTGGCTCTGCGTAGTTAATTAAGGGGTTCCATTAGTGTTTGAAGTAAATACCTGGATTTAGCTCTACACAGAGCTAAAAGGTGTATGTACTATTATCCAAAAGTCATCTTATATGTTTTAATTTTTAGATAAAGCACCAATACTTGTTTCACAGGTTTAAAGTAATCCCAAGCATTATAAAATTCCTTGAAACAACAGAAACTAACCATTTTACTTACAACCTTCTTCGGAGCTGATTTTCGACTTCTCTTTAGCACCAGTTATCAGGCACGAGGAGAATCAGTCTCCCTGTGGTTTCATTCATTAAAATGGTGTCCCTGCCATCCTGATTGATCACATGCCTTATCATTACAATTGATTCCAAATACTAGTGACCTCCATTCCAAAACAGAAATAATCTCTAAAAACTAAGAACCAGGTATAATGTTCCCAATGATTTTTTTATGTTAAAATTATTATTAGATAAAGTTTAGAAACTTGGGTCCTCTGTGAACCTTGAATCATTTTGACTTAGCATTATTTACCACGTTCCATTTAATCTGCAACAATAAGGAGGTGACTGTATAAAGAAAAACTTACCTTTCCGCTTGAAGCTTAGTGGTTTTTACTATTAAATCTTGAGTCTGTTCTTTTGCTGCCTGGAATTATAAATACAGAGAACTTCAGTATATTATAATTGCATTAAACTAGTATTACCCTTCCTGGAATCTGGACAAATGGCAAAGAGCTCAAAAGGCCCAGGTAATTGGCATGGATATTTCAAGGCTCATGAGCTGTCTTTACAAGGCGTGCTCCCTCAAAGGTCTCAACACGTGCATGATGCTAGAACACAGAAGATGATAGTATCTGCATGATTTTTAGCAAAGCAAAAGTACTGGGAGAGCAATCTGAGGGCAAGAACATGGCTTCAGTTGTGGACCTGTGAGCTGCACACCATGAGACCTCTAAATGGGGCTATGAATTAAATCACTGGTCTACAGAGGGCACAAAAGTGCAGGTGACGAGAATGAAGTCTCAGAGCTGGAAGACACAGGCACTGGACATAGACCTGGTTGCAAGCCTAGAGACTTGCATTTGCTCTCCAGAACCTACATGGTAAATGAAGAGAAACAACTCACAAAATTGTTCTCCAACTTACACACATATACCACGGATACACACAAAAAAACAATACACAAATTAATGTAATAAAAAATTTAGGGCAACAGCAATGAAAGAAAAAACAAATGGCCAAGGATGGGAGGGACACAGGGTCCATGTCATGCAAAGACACTGAACCAGAACTATGAACAAACTAAGCCTCCAGTGAATGCACACTGTACGGTGCCCCCTAACAGACAGGAACACACAGAGCAGAGGGAGTCAGTGCACACTGTACAATACTCTGTAACAGACAACATCATGCAGAGCAGAGGGAGTCAGCCAGTTAAAAGAGAAGCTAGACTAAGCATCTCAAGGGAACGGGTCATTTTCGAGCTCTAACAGTACACTGAAGAGTCCAGATTCTGTGGATCAGGTCTCTGGACCTGGAGGCAATTAAAGCCTCTACCTCCCTCCTGCAAAGTCTATTCTCAGTTGGAATTCTGTCTTTCTGCTTCCTAAACATCCTGTCGGAGAATGACGGCACCTGACCTCTAGTGATATTTTTAAGAAACACTGAACCGTGGTTCAGTGTGCCACTGACTCTTAGGAACACAGTTAACATGGCAGCTCTAGACACTCCACTACAACTGCAGTGTCTCCAAATGCCTGCACTGCTTCATAGTTTCCCTTAAAGCTTATCTTCGACCCTTTGTAGTCTAACATGAAGACATTTTATCCTGACAGACCTAACCGTCAGCTAGAGAGAACCTGAGGAAAATTTGTATTTTTATTCTATGATAAATCTTGTGTACAGAAATTTATATTTTTGAAGAATTTTCTGTTTTCCTCTAAGTATTTGCTACAAGTTCCTAAAGAACTTGTTCCTGCTGGACTCTGGCAGTAGAGATCTCAAAGACTCACCAACAGTCTACAGATAACTCTTCACAGCTTAGACAAAATATAAAGGCTCTTGGAGTTAACTAATATTAAGAAGCCATCACAAAAGAAACACAAGAGCACTCATTTATGTGTTTGGGCTCTTTTAAAACTATGACACTTACATACAGACTTCCTACATACATGTTAGATGTCCTGACACTTCTGAAACCTTCTACCAGGAGCTTCATTGAAACCCAGCCACCTTGACACACCTGTAACCGGCTTGTCATGTCCTGACAACAGCTGCTCATGGCTTGCACATCTTCATTAATGCTTTCAAGTTCCTGAAAGGGGAAAAAATAGTATCAACTATGTACATAACATAAAGACATTTCCCCTTTTTAGGCCAAATTCCACAGTTTCTATTGTTTTGTCAAAGCATAACAAAAGATCTTTATGAAATCCATCATTATGTATAATAAATATCTGTAATGAAAGAAAGGAGAATCCATATTTCAAGTTGGAAATGATTAAAAAGAAGAATATCTACTGTTATAAAGGTATAAAGAAACTGGTCCACTTCTTTTAGAGGGTATAAAAAACCAAAAATATCTTATCAGATGAATATTATTTTGCATACATCGACATAAGAATAACTACATAGGTAATAAACATATTAGCTAGGCCTAACCACTTCAAATTTATATTTACTTCAAATTTATATGTATATGTAGAATTGTATATATATATTTTTATCTGTCAATTTTTAAAACTGAAAAAAGAAAAAAAATCATAGCACAAAATAGTAAATGTACAACATACACAGGATAGTCAGGAATTCTCTAACCAAATGAAAACTTAAATTTTAGCCAAGCATAGAAAGGGTGTATAGGTAACAACTCTGATGAACCTGTACTTTTCAAAGATGTCTACACAAAGTTAAAACACACAGTGCTGGGGGCTGGAGAGATGGCTCAGAGGTTAAGGGTACTGATTGCTCTTCCAGAGTTACTGAGCTCAATTCCCAGCACCCACATGGTGGCCTACATCTGTAATGAGATCTGGTGCCCTCTTTTGCATGCAGGTATACATGCAGGCAGAACACTGTATACAAAACAAAACAAAACAAAAAACTTATGTACTTTAGGAGATAACAAAAGTAACTCAATACTAATCAATCTCCAATGAAGAAAAGATCATCTGAGCAGTGCATGAAATGGAAAAATATTTCCTATGGAAAACCATTCAGAGAAATGTTATATTTTTATTAAGAAGTTACAATTCCTAGCTGAGTGGTGGTGTTGCACAACTTTATTCCCAGCACTTGGAGGCAGAGGCAGAGGCAAGCAGATCTCTGTGGGTTCAATGCCAACCTGATCTACAGAGTGAGTTCCGTAACAGCCAGAGAGAAATTTTCTCTTAAAAAAACAAAACAAAACAGACCAAAAAGTTACAATTCCTAAGATAATTTCTCAAAATAAACATTACAACTTTGTAATAGAGGTAAAGAATACAGAAATCACAATAATTCAAATAAAAATGGAGTTATGTTGGTTTCTCTTTGATCACTTACATTATCAGCTAACACTGCAATTTAATGTTAAAAAACATCAAAACAGCAAACACATAGCTCCCTATAAAGGCAAAACGCAGTTCCTTACCTCCTTCACCTCCTTGAAAATGCTCACAAACTCCTCATTGATGGCCAGGCTCCTACGCTCAATATCGCCACGTAAATTTCTCCGAGTCCGCAAACTATTCTCCACAAAAAAAGCTGAAAGTGCCTTGAGAGCTTCCAACATCTCCTGCGCGAGGGACAACAGAGGAAAATCACCAGGGCTGACTTTTAGACGGTTCCTGATAACCCAGTCAAAGCTCAGTGAAATTATTTTTAATGGACTCATTTCCAGTAAACTACTCCAACAGTGTCCGTCTTTCCAATTACTAAGCAGCAATCTTATTTCCAGAACACAGAAACTTATATATACATATAATCATATATGTACAAGGTAATATACAGCAGAATTGCTTCGACAGTGATTCTGTATGCAATTAGTATATATCCTCAGAGATTTAGGTAACTGAAGCAACAAAGTAAAGGAAGTTATGGCAGCAACTTTCATGAGATAAAAATATGGACGTTTATATTAAGTTGGTGCAAAAGAAACTGATTTTGGAAAGTGAATTTTAAATCATCGTAACTTGGTTCAAACACCTTCATTAATTAAAACAGGAACCATTACAACTGGCACATTATTGCCAATGAGAAATGTTTACATCTGTAATACAAACACCTATGTTTTGGATTCAGTGGACTCCTGGAGAGCATTTTATTCATTCTGTTGGTTGTGGAAGTGGAAGATAAAATAGGGTGGGCAAGGCAAAACTTGACAACTCAATTCATTCAAGTTTTGGAGCGCTGCTGTGTGTCAGGCAGTCTGGGGCTGGAGAAATGAGCTCTTTGTACTGATCAAACCTTGCATCAGGGTTTGCAGTTTTAGAGTTGCTGTGCACTCTTATTGGGTGTAACGTCGTCTCAACGGGATTCAAAAGGCTGTTATTGATCACACTGGCAGTGAACCACACAAATCAACGACCACGACGTTGTTTCTGTTCCGGTTTGTTTTTGCGGGATTAAGGCTGATTTATGGGAAGTGCTCTGTAGTTTCTTCTTCAAACACAGAGCTTGCTATTCCAAGCCATCCTATTCAATCCATAATTTGTAGCATGTCACAATCCTATCTAGTCCCGAGCTTTACATTTCAGTCAACATTTTAAGGACTGTTCTTAAATACGTAAGAGTCAAATTCTTGCTGACCGCTTATTTCCTTCCATTTGACCCACGTATTTACCCACCGCTTTACAGCTCTCGCTTTACGTGTGCATGTGTGCCACGTATATGCCTGGCTACTCAACGCTGCAGAAGAGACAGCCAGCTCCGAGAAGAGCTGCCCGGTCTCTTCTAGAAGGGTCGGGGAGGCTGTGCGGGTAGGTGTTCCTGTAAAGAGCACAGCAGGGGCGGCGCACAAACACCGGTGCACAGCTAACGTCTCCCTGCCCCTCCCGGGTCCCCCGACCCCGCCCCCTCCGGTTACCTTGTCATTGTCCAGCCGCGTCTCCAGGATCTTGTGCAGCTTGCGCGACAGCGGGTGGTTGGGCTGCGCGGGGGTCGCGCCCGCTCCATTACCGAGGCCGTCGGCCGGCCCGGAGGCGGGGACCGCCGCCACTTCTCCGCCGGCGTCCGCCATGGCAGACAGTCCCGGCGCACTGGGAGGACTGCGCGTGTGCACCCGCCAGCGCATGCGCACATCCGGCAGAGCATGCGCGCTGCGACCCGACAGGTTGTTTCCTTTAAAATCCTAGGAGGAGGCGAGAGGACACATTCAGGAGAGAAGAAAACGTAGGTGCTGAAAGGGGCTTCGGGAATCTGAATCTAAAAAAATGCCGAACTAATGATGTAAAATACGCTGAAACCAGTAGCTGGCATACGTGGTCAACAGAAGTGATTCTAATTCAATTCCGTTATCTGAGTTCATCCCTCTGAAAAACATCTGGAAGGTAAAGTATGGGCTAGGGCCTCTGGTGTGCGCTGGACAATCTACTGTGTGCACTGAGACAATGGAGTTAATAAACGTTGTTGGGCCAAGACAATATACAGAAGAAAGAAAAAAAGAAATGAAAGGCAAGACGGTTACTTGCAAGGACTTGTTCTTTTATCTGAGATTTGAAGGCGATTCAGAACCCCAATCCGATAAATCCTACCTGTAAAAGCCCAGGAAAAAAGGAACTTTGCTTTCTTGCAAACTATTAAAAAAAAAAAAGCCAGTGTAGCTGGAAAACCTTGAACAAGAAACGGTTTTGCGTGTATATATTTTTTCACTGTATACATGCAATGCCTGTTGAAGCCAGAAGAAGGCGTCACATCCCCAGGAGCCGGAGTTACAGATGTTTGCGAGCACCACTTGGGTCCTGAGAACTGAACCCAGAGCCTGTGCAAGAGCAGCCAGTGCTCTTAACCCGTGAGCAATCTCTCCAGCCTCCGCTATCACTTTTTGGTTTAAATAACATGATTTATTAGTAATGGCTATATTGGGATGGTGTTAATGAACCTTCTCAATTCGACCTACATGTTCAGATTCACATTATCGCCCTGCTCTTATTCCTAGGCATTTGCTCCATGACAGCAACACTCTCGCTATAATGTGTTACTGGGCACAAACACAACGCAAATTTCAACTCTCTGCGCACTAACCCCTGCAGCCTACTTTAGCCTTTTCCAGATGTTTTAGCAAAAAGTCTATACTTGTTAGCTTAGAAACAAGAGAAACTTATTTCTCATTGTTCTAGAGGATGAGGGGTCCAGGATCAAGGCTCCAACAGACCTAGAGTCTGCTGGGCATCCCTTGCCCGTGTCCACGAATGGACATACTGGTGCTGCCTGACTCATCTGATAGAAAGGAGGCTGAGCTGGCTCTCCGAGGTCTCTTATAAGACACAGATCCTCATGATCTAATCATACCCCCAGGTTCAGTCTCCAAACTTTGTTGGCGGTCAGGAAGTCAGTGTCTGAATTTTAGGACGACGCAGCATTCAAACCAAAGCCCACTCTTCCAAGGATGTCGGACCCGTGACCTTTATCAACCTCTATATATTTTTCAGATTCCTCTCAAATAACTCTCTTCCCACCACTTCTTAAAAAGAATTTATTACTCTCCCATGCAAAGTCCATAGCAATAAAAACATAACTCCTATTATAAGTCCCTCATGATTTATAAAAACATTCTGTTTTTGGTCATTACTTGCACGAAGGAGACCCTCAGTCTAATCTGGCTTCGTGTCCACTCAAGTGAAGCTTTTGCTGGGCTTCCCACTTTTGTCACAGCTAGCCTCTTAGCATATGCTGCAGTCTGCACGGAAAGGTAACTGTCAATTACCAGTCTCACAGAAGCTGTTACTTAAGAAAGAAAAGATAGAAGAGAACGGGGCAAATGCTACAGTTCTCATTCCAGCAACTGTCCCCAAGCTGATCAAAGTTTGCTATCCGGCGAGGTGACCTACATGGTCGCACAAAGAGAAGCAGAGCCCTTGATGGATCTGCTGCGTGAGGGTTCCTCAGTTTGCTTTTCATTTTGCCCTAGAGCATGGCGGTTCTCTAGGTCCCCAACTTCCCCCCACACTCCACAGCTAACTCTAGTTCTCCTTAGGGTCTGTCACACATCTACCTAAGCCTCTTTTAGTTTGTTCACCCAGTATCATAAGGGGCTCTTCAGCCCCTGCAGATACTCTGTCTTAAGGTCCTAATATCTTTCAATGCCAGACCTTGTCTTTGTCAATTGTAAGCAGCAAGATGTCTGAGCAGGTTGAAGTTCCAATATTGGGGTTAAGATGATTATAGGGTTTTTTTTTTAATACAGAGAGTACTATGATGAAAGGTGATGAAAGGTCCCATT
This sequence comes from Microtus oregoni, assembly GCF_018167655.1. Classification (NCBI taxonomy): domain Eukaryota; kingdom Metazoa; phylum Chordata; class Mammalia; order Rodentia; family Cricetidae; genus Microtus; species Microtus oregoni. Next base: position 24,334,321 of record NW_024543069.1, on the reverse strand, counting down.
CTGCACACACACACACACACACACACACACACACACACATACACACACACACGGGGGGGGGGAGAGAGAGAGAGAGAGAACGAGAACACACACAACACACTTTGTTTCTAGATTATATATATAATGGGAGGTAATGAACAAAGGTAATGAAGTCTAGTCTAAGCATGGGCCCTAAACTAATAAGATACCATCTCCTGACTGTTCTATAGCAGGTTATGCGTAGTTTCTATATTATAGGCAGTCCCTTCTTCAAAGTGAAATGTCTACCAAAACTAATGAAGTCCATGTTTATTCTTTCTTTCAGTGTAAAGAAGTTTGATGTAAGAAGCAAGCTGTATGTGATATTATGGGGATGTAGACAGTATTCAGTAATTGGTGAGGAGCAGAAAATCAAGCTCCTTCCAGTATGACTTTGGAAAGAATGAAATATTCCTTTCTTCCCAAGGGAAGAAGTCGAATTATCCCATGCATCCAATCCTCCTGGTGTGTATGGATATTCAGAGGCTCTGCTTTGACTGCCCTCCCTCGGCAAAGTGGGTGCTCAATAGTTAGTGTAAGGAAATGCCTGTTGTTGAATCCATAGTCTTAACACTATTTTACTTCCTTCCTGGGCTCAGATGGGTGGCTGGGAAGAAGGATAGCTGACACAGAATTGATGACATGCTAATCTTGTTACCAAGACCAAGCATTGTAACGGGGCCTTTGATATACAAGCATTCATAGGAATCACAAATGATTTTTTTTGTGCTTGTGCCGTGATCCTTAAGCTAATTTATTGGCTACATGAGAAGGCAGGTCATAGAACTGCAGGCTGAGAACATGGACGGAAATCACCCAACAGTGTGGGTCTTTGGGAGAGGAGCCACTGGACAGATTTTAGGACCACCGTCCATTTTTCTGCTTTTGCAGAACATTTTTTTGCACAACATTCAGAGTCTGGATACAAGCTCACCTTGGCTGCATGCCCATCTATTGATCAAGACAGCGTGATTTACAGACCCAACCTGACAGCATACAACTCAGGAGAGTTATTTCTAGTCGATGTAATAACTATAAATTTGTGGTTTGCGAGACAGGTCAGAAAGTAATCCATAGAATAAAGGTGCAAAATCCAGCTAGGTAGTGAAGATATTAGTCACAGCACTAGCGTGGGAGTGGAAGGGTAAGAACCAATTAACTTCAGCAGTCAGTGGAGATTGATTGTAATTGGGAGGGGGCGAGTTAACAGTAAGACGTCAGGGACCCAAATTAGGCAATTAGATTTATGCAATGGGTTAGAGTTGGAAGTTGTGGTAAAGGTAAAATAGGCAGGTGAGACCACTTGCAAGAAAAGGTAAGGAATTGAAAAGCCTCTTTTCTGCACTAATGAATCCAATGTATAACACACAGCCTAAGTCAAACTTGCTGGAGAAAGTAGGTCCTAGGTCTTTGTCCAGAATCTCTAAGAATTACATTGAGGTTTTTGAACAGATGGAGGATAGATAACTTAGTGTCTGAATGGTGTGTAGATATGCACGGATGAAGACAAGGATTGAATCAAATCCTGGGAATCTAAATCTTCCTGTACCAAATTTAGAAAGAAGAAGGCAAAAACAGGACTCACAACACAGACAATACATGGAAAGGAAAAGAAGAAAATTTAACAGTACATCTGTCTGTCTCAATAGAGAGAATGATTTTGTTTTGAAACTTGGCACATTGAACTTGCTATTTCAGCCCATAAGTTAAGGTTTTCAATTCAATTTAAAAGGTACAGCATTAATAGGCACATTTGGCCAGTATGGTAGCTATCACTTTATCTGCAGGGGGTAACTTGTGTAATCTCTGGTAGACATCTAAAATTGCGGCTAGTACAAAGCTCTATATATGCGATTTTCTGCATCCACAGACTTCGTTTTGACTGACAAATGCATGAGAAACCTGTGATGGCTAATCTTGAATGTCTACTTGACCATGTCTGGAATCAACCAGAACCCAAGCAGCTAGACATTCTAGTAAAGGAATTGCTTAAACAGATTATCCAAAGCAGGAAGACACACCCTAGATCTGTCTCACACCTTCTGGTGATAGCCCACTTAAAATGAGATGAAAGAAGGGGACATTTGCTCTTTGCTTGCCTGCCCTCCCTCTCCCTGACCAGTTCCTCTAGCCTGTTGCTTTGACTTCACTTCACTTCTTTAGGATTCCAGCGGTCATCGCTTTGTGTTACACGTTCCTGTGGTGTTACAAACATGGCAGGCTATGCATGTTATTATTATAAACACACTGCAAGTTGTTGACTATGATCGTGGGAAAGAAGAAATATTTCACACCAAGTATCCTACTAACCTGGACTCAATTAGCTTCATTATTCAGTGCTAAGGGAAATCAAATTCTTAGGTCAACCTCAGATTCCTAAAACATATCCAATGAACTACAGGTGGTAAGGATGTTATCGATACCAAGGGTATTGATATGTGATATATTTTAGGTAAGGAATTTAGCAAGGAATTTTATGGCACTTATTAATCTTAAATTTAGGTTGATCAGAAAACTGGCAAATATCTGGTAACAATGAAGCTACTAAAAATGTACATGTACACATTGTTACTAAAATATTATGAGTTTTAAAAATGCTAAGGAGGGCCACAAAAATCAAACACAGTTGGCTAAAAGCAATTTGTTTCATGAGCACAGATTTATGACGCAGTTAATCAATATTTAAATTATATATGTGTAGCTCGGTCGTTAAGCCATTTCTCCACAACTGCAAATTAATATTAACGAGCAATCTGATGACACTCAACAGCAGCATTCTGTCACTGTGCTAGAGCAATCGTTGATTTTCATTTAAATATTAATGTGACACAATTCTGTCAGCTTAAGGAAATAATTGTCCAGAAGCAGCAAGACCTCAGTCTGGGGAGGAGCTCCTAGATTTGAGAGCAAAGCATCAATCAGCAGTGACTGCTCAGCAAATGTCAATCATTTTCCAGCCACGGGCAGGTGACTTGGGATGATTTACATACGCATTGTACATAGCTGATTCGGTTTGCAGTCTGGGGCCAGTCTGCTTAAGGAGCTGCCTGGTGTCTGCGATGGACTGGTTCATCATCAGCAAGCAATTCACTCATTGGGTCGTAAGCACTGCCAGTAGAGGGAAGAGCCCGAGAAAAGAGTGGCCATAGACTGGCCTCTGTGAGGTCTCAGGCTCCCACTGAGGGGCCTGATGGGAGATTGGCCGCAGGTTGCCAAGATCAGGCCTACTCTCTAAAGCCAAAAGAATGAAACCCAGCTATCTCACGCTGGAGCAGAGACTCGCTTTTCTCAAACTGTAGGGAGTGACTTCATGCTTCTGTAGCTGGTCTGGGAAAGCACTATATAATTTGAGGTTTCTAAGTAATTTAACCTAGCCATCCACACTGAATCATTTCCACTAAAATATGCTTGACAATTACATTTGAGCAGAAAAAGAAATGGTTAAGGAGAGGGATTTTATATGTAATTAAACACGAATTGTGTATGTCCAGTCTGTACTCCCCTTCTGCCGTGACTCAACATTGCTGTGGATATGCAGGGTGAAGGAAAGCGGTCCAAGTGGAGAGGAAGAAGCCACAGAAACACTTCAGTTGAGCCTAGAAGGATGGCAGAGATATTTTAGATGCCCGGGGACCGTGTGGTTTCAGAGAGAAGTCTGAGAACAAATGCTCAAGTTTTGACTCATTTTTTTCATTTCATTTTTTTTCTCTCTCAACATCCATCCTGTTTTCAGCCCTTGAATCTGTGGATGAAGACGCGAGGTTAGAGACACATGACATCCAGCAGCCCCCGTGGCAGAATCGGTCATTGCCAGGACAATCACTTCTGTTAGAACCCACAATGGCACGTAAGAACCCTGAGACTGGGCTCTCGTCCTTACTCCTGGCGTAGCAACAGTCAGGCAGAATAGAACCCCTGAGTCTGTTTCCTCATTGGTGGGTGGACAGAATCCTGCTGCCAAACGCTGCCACTACAACCTAAATCAGAGATAGTGCCCGTCTGAGAACACACTGAGCTGCGACGTGTTTCTCGAAGGTAAGGTTTAATCCTCAGGACACAACGTGGACACGGGCATAGAGAAAATAATATTTCTGAAGCAAAAGTTTCATTTTGGAATATTTGTAAATGTATGGGAATTACAAAGAGAACACAGTGAGCTCTCATTTGCCCTTGGTCCGTGTTGGTGTGCCCTCATGCCAATCTAGTATTCCTGTGGTACATTTGTTCACACCAAGAAGCTGGCATTGGTGTTTTATTAACTAATATCAAGCTTTCACCAAACTGGCTTCCCTAGTTATTTTTGGTTTGGGTTTTGGTTTCTACTGCCCATTGCAGCACAAAGATCCATGAAGGATACTGAATTTGAACCTCATAATCTTTGGGCAAATATCTTAGGGATGAAACACTGTGACCGAAAGCTACTTGGGGAGAAAGGGCTTGTTTAGCTTATACTTCCACGTCATGGTCATCACTGAAAGAAGTCAGGAGAGGAACTCAGCAGGGCAGGAACCTGGAAGCAGGAGCTGATGCAGAGGCATGGAAGAGTGCTGTGTACTGGCTTGCCCCCCCCCCATGGCTTGCTCAGTCTGCTTTTATTATTATTATTATTACTATCACTATTACTATTATTATTAAACCCAGGACCACTAGCCCAGTGATGGCACCACCCACAATGCACTGGGCCCTACTTCATTGATCACTAATTAAGAAACTGCCTCACAGGCTTGTCTGGTGCCTGATCTTATGGAGGCATTTTCTTCATTGGGTTTCCTTTCTCAGATGACTTCATCTTGTTTCAACTTGACATAAAACTATCCGGTGCAGTAATTCTCCGAATTCCATTTTATTTTTCCTAGATTGACAGGGGCAGACTTTTACAGGTATTCAGTAAATTGGCCTCAGTCTTCACTGATGCTGTCTGGTTAGCTTGGGTTTGGTGTAACAATGTGGCATCAATGATGCCTGGCATCTACATAAGATCATTGATGATGTTCACTTATTCACGTAAGTGAGGCCACATCTGTAGACTTAACTGCAGTTACTCTATTGCCCTTTTCATATACCATGTGGGTGTGGGTCACTCAGTCCAGCCCACCTTCAAGGACCAGAGGGATAAATTTATACCCACGGGGAAGAGTAGCCAGCAGACATCAGTAGGTGTCTGTGTGTGTGTGGGGGGGATATATCTACATGTACTAATTGGAATTATTCTGTCTCCAGGAAATCAATATGTTTTCAAGCCATCAAATAATGGAAATCAAGTTATTAGACTTGAGGTTCCTTCTCCTATTTTTTGCCTCTTTTTTTCTGTTTTGGTGATAATGAGAAGTATAACTTTTAAATCTGTAAGCAGAGAGCAGGTGAGAGTTTAAGACTCCTATTGTAAGGCTCTTGAAGCCTGGCGTTCCTGCCTATAGGAGTTGCTTCTTGAAGTGCTAAACTATACCTCTCTGGCCCCAGCAGGTGTCGCTGTTGAGAAATAGATATTTTGTCTCTGCTTTGATCTGACCATTAATACTTGGATTGAAGGGAGGTACCTTATCCATTATTATCGTCCTTCCAGGATAGATTTCTTTTTGAAGTATATAAGAATAAATAACATTAAGTTTCTCAAACGATCAATATGAGATCATATTGAAATGATCAATATGAAATCAATGTGGGGTTCTATATCAGTTTCAAAGCTAGTACTGTTTTAGCTGACTTCCTCATGTTCAGAATTCAGACCTATCTTTAGTCTAGAAATAGTGAACATGGACAACAGAATGGTGCATAAAAGTGTGTTTGGCACTGAAATTACAACATCTTCTGTGCCGCTCCACAGCTTCTGTTCTGAATGGCTACTCTAGCTACAGAGAAGTTCATTGATTTGTGGTACTAGGTATGATTAACTTCAGTGTGTGAGCTTTTTGTTAGTATATGACTTTTTATACTATAATTTAAAATAAAAAACAAAGGATTTGAAGATCATTGATTTTTTTCAGATTATTTTGCATCTAATACAATGGTCATTTTCAAGAACAATTATTAGAACTGATAAATATAGGTAAGAGCTACTGTGTTTTGACCTAACACTATTTTGTAAGGACTTTGGGGATCAAAAGGGTGTGTTTTCTTTTGTGGACCCAAACTCTTTTTGCTTTTCTAGGTTACCGTTTGGCCCTCAGATTACAAAGGAGGATGCTTTAGGTGAGGGCTAAACCGGATTGACAGGATGGGTTCAGAGATAACATGGAGAAACAAAGCCTCATTAGAGGACAGCCTTCTAAAGCCTTCACTCAGATCTCAGGAGCTCGGGGGCAACATCTATTCCTTCTTCTTCCGTATGCCCAATAATCTCTAAGAAAGCCAGTTACAGAGAAATTCTTTCCTGGTCATCATCCTAATACTGAAAACTCAATAATAGATGAAAATTAGGATGCATTCTGATTATTTTTATGTGGTTGGAAGGTTTTCATTTGCTTGGAGAAGACTCTCGTGTAGCCTGGGCTTCCCTGGGACTTCTGATCCCCTGTCCAGCTGTCTTTGTCTCCTTCAGGCCGGGTTATGGGTGTGCACGATTAAGCCTGGTTTATGTGGTGTTGGGAATCAAATCCAGGGCTTTCCATGAGTCCTACCAACTCAGCTACATCCCCTGTCCAAATGTGTCTCTCTTTAAATCATGGAGGGCCACTGAGATGTCTCAGGGGTCAAAGTCTCTTCCATGGCACCTGGCACCAGGATCTCTACTGGGTGTTTTGAACTTCCAAGGCTTTCTCATATGACTTTACTGGCATACTAAAGTAAGAAACCTGATACCAGCCTGATGGGCCATTGGCAATCTCCCTGTCCCTCTCATGACATGGTCTAATTGTCCTGAACTCACTGGCATTTGGGAGTGGGTCATTTAGGAGATGAACAAGAATGAGGGAAATATTTTTTATAATCAGGGTTTATTAAAAAGAAAAATAAAAGGCCAGAGAGCTCCCTAGTGCTTTCTGCACTGCGGAGACACAACTAGAGAAAGGAAGGAAGGGAGGGAGGGAGGGAGGGAGGGAGGGAGGGAGGGAAGGAGGGAAAGGAAGGAAGGTGGATTGATTCCCTCTGTCAGATAAGGTAAACTGGAAAGAGATTGGATAGCTGCTATCTGTAGGCCAGGAAGCTGGCCTCAGTAGATGTGGAGTCTTCTGATAGACTTCATACCCACTCGAACTATGAGAGAGAGAGAGATACTTCCATTGTCAATAAACTGTCTCTGGGGTTCTTGGATTTTGTTACTGCAGGCCAGTGGCTCTCGATTGCCATCCTCCTGTTTGGAGTAAGAAACAGGATAATCGGATCCTCATTTTCCAGTGTTACTTGTCCAAGGTCAGACAGTATTTGGCAGCTAAATCAAGCCCAGGACTGTGTGTCCCTGCCTTCTAACTATGCTTAAATCTTACCAGGATCTTTTTTGTGCCTTCCTCTTTTCTTCTTTACACTTAAAGATGCGAGTCGGAGGGCATCACTCAAACAGCAGATATTCACCCTCTGTCTCTTTCATTTAACCAGATGCAAGGCATTTCTCAACTAAAGGAAACTGGGTTTCTTCCCTTCTCTGTCTTTTCTGAGCTACACCCATGTTCAAATAAGCCCCAAGATGGCTTGTAACCTATGCCGCAGACAGTACGTAAAGAACATAACTTTTGTTTTGTTTTGTTTTTCAAGACAGGGTTTCTCAGTAGCTATGGAGCCAGTCCTGGAACTCGCTCTGTAGACCAGGCTGGCCTCGAACTCACAGAGATCCGCCTGCCTCTGCCTCCAGAGTGCTGGGATTAAAGGCCCGCACCACCGCCACCCAGCAGAATGTAACAATTTATCAGTAAGCATAATATGTGTAATTTCTGGTTGAGCATCGTTTGTAAATTGGGTGTGGTGACACAGACACCTTTAATCCCAGCACTCTGGAGGCAGAAGCAAGTGGATCTCTGAGTTTGAAGCCAGCCTGGTCGATGTGGAGAGATTCAGGACAACTGGGGCCACACGAAAGAAAAAGAGCACATTTATAGCAGAGAAGGGGCTGGTGACTCCTTGGCTTATCGGTATTGTCCACACATTATACTAAGCCGCACATCTCGGGTTAAAGCGTTCCAGTAGAGAGGCCTTTGGGAGGCTAGTCTGTTATTACCGGAACAGTCATTAAGCTGAATAAGTACCTCCGTCCCTAGAGGGGAAATTAGGGAAAATAATCCCCCTTTGCTGCACTTCGGACACTAGGGGGCTTCTAGTACCAGGAAACAGGCACACAGCACTGTGGGGAAACTCTAACCCCCATACCAGCATTCTTTGCAGCCTTCTCTGTGAACTAAAATAAATCAAGGACGTGACCATCTCTCCCAAAAGCAATGGGCCATGTTTGTTGATGGTTTTATGAGGTAAAGGTATTGATCAACATAAAAATGAATAAATAATAAAGAAATTACAGCTGGTTTCTGAGTCATTATCAGTTTGTTTTAGGACCTGACTCTGAAGTTTGACACCCATATGGTATTCTTTCCCCCAAACATTCTTCGTTTTCATTACACTGGTCAGAAATTGGTTCTGGTTCTTTTAGAAAATGATAGTTTTATGTGTTCTCTCTTAAAATGTCATCATGTGGATTTCTTATTTTTTATATTTTTGCTTTACATATTTCTCTAAGATGAGATAAGAGGCATGCTAAATAGATGAAAGGTACTGTTTTTAAAGAAAGTATCCTTCCTCTGCACGTGTGTGTATGTGTGTATATGTATATGTGTATTGTATGTGTGTGTATGTGTGTATATGTGTGTGTGTGTATATATATATATATATATGTGTATATGTGTGTATGTATGTGTGTGTGCATGCATGCCAGATATAAATGTTAAGTGTCTTTCTCTGTATCTTTCACTTTTTCACCCAGCCTGGAGCTCATTGCCTGTGGCTACAGCCACCAAGCCCTAGCAAGCTTCCTCTCTCCATTCAGCACCAAGCCCTGGATCACTGCTCTTTTTAAATGGGTATTTCATGCTTGTGCAATAAGCACTTTACTGACTAGGCCACTTTTTCTAGCCCATAATAAAGCTGCAGATGCATATACATGCACACATACATATATACATGCATGCACATATATGTATGTAGGTGTTTTTCTTGCATGTATGTCTGTGCACCACAGGGATCAGATCCCCTCCGACTGGAGTTACAGATGGTTGCGCTACCATGTAGGTGTTGGAGAGGGTCTCTTTTTGGTTCCCAGCCACCTGGCTAGCTTAGACCCCGAATAATCACACAGAAACCATATAATTTAAATCAATGTTTAGCCAATTAGCTCTAACTTCTTATTGGCTAACACTTACATATTAATTTAACCCATCTCCATTAATCTGTGTATCGCCACGTGGCAATGGCCTACCAGTAAAGTTTCGGCATGCCTGGTTCTGGCCGTGGCTTCATGGCGTCTCTCTCACTCTGCCTTTCTCCTCCCATGCTATAGGCCAAGCCAGTTCTTTATTCATTAACCCATAAAAGCCCCACATAGACAGAAGGACCTCCCACACCATGTAGGTGTTGCAGTCAGTTAATATTTGAGGAAGGCGCATGATCTGTCACCCTGAGAAACGTTTCTTTGTTTGAGAAGTGGCAGGGAAGAGATTTTATAGTACCCTTGCCCACGCCTTCTCCCTAAGGATGAGTTAACAGCATTGATTTAAAATAATGGGAAAAGCTGAACATTTTCATAGACTAGAACCAAGACTCCACTTCCAAAGGCAGCCTGGGCAAGAGGCACAGGATAAAGGAGGGTCTGGGGAGATGAGTATGAATAGACCTGGCTGTGCTCAGAGGCAGCAGACCAGCAGGTGGCGCTTCCTCATCAGATGCCAGCAGGGGACATTCTGCAGGGAGGGCCTGTAGGCTGCTGAGGACTGGGCTTCCTTTTGACAGGGTTTTAATGAAGTTATAAGGCTGGACCTTCTCCCTTGTCATTTCCTCAAATGATTGCCTCCTGTGGTCTTCTGAGCTGAAGCCGTTTCCCATTTTGGAGTCGGTGTGAGACAGATCTGAGACCCACAGCCCAGTGAGAGGTTTCTCCAACAAAGTAGCAATGTGGGTACCTCAGTCAATGAAGACCTGAGCTAGGAGGCCAACATAGGCCTCCTGCGGTTCAGAGCAATTTTCTTCAAGTGAGGCCTTTGGGCCCTGTGAGTCCCAAATGTGTTTATGTAGAAAAAGAAACCGTGGGTCCCTCTCAGTCACCTGTTTTCTTATCCCTGCTTCTTGTGTCTGCTCTCTCTTGCCCACCCCAGTGTCTGCTGCTGACACTTTGGAGGCCACATCCTGCTCCAAACTCTGTTGTTATCCTTGTGACTCCTGCGCTTGTCACATTGCCTGCCCCTTTAGCTTTCAGCACGCAGAGCTATTGATCTTCTAAGGCATAGCTAGCCAAATGCCATTCATGTCTGTTCCCTTGTCCACCCGAGTTGGTAAGTCAACCACATACAGCATCTGAGATACAATCTTCGGTGATTCAGCCAGGTGTCGGCTTAGAGAGTTAATCCCCTTGTTTTCTCTGTGTCTCTCTAGCCCTGCTCTGGTGCTCCTAGCAAACTGGTCACCAAAAAAGTCATAGTTAAACTAATGTGCTAATAACGGTTTTGCTGTCATTCTCATGGGGTCTCTGAGAGCGGGCAGTAAATAGTAATCTTCTGCTACCGAAATTTGAACAAATTGAAAGGGGATAAAGTCACCGGTAGAACCCAGAGCATCTCACGGTTGGTAGCTAACGGAGACCTGTCACTCGGTGAGGAGCAAATGTGACTTTGACCTGAGCCCTGAGCATGTCAGTCCACTCTGCTCGGTCTCTGCAGTGTGATCAGAGAGAAGGACCAGGAGGGTCACCAGGTGCCTTGCCTCTCCTGACTCTTCCACCTGTTCAGGTGACAGGCTTGAGTAGAGGGGCCAGGGTTTGTAGGAGAGCAGAGCTGGGAAGAACTTTTCCATTTCATTTCAGCTAAATCAGGCAACTATTTCCTTAAGGAAAAACGAGTCCTTTGGGGGAATTACAACACCAAACTTTCAGTTGGACCTTTCTTTCACTAGATAATCCTACTAACATTGGTCCACACAACGTCCTTTATTACTGTGTTGGGGGAATTAAGATTTCAAAATTCTCAGGCATTATGACTGATTGATAGTCTATATTATTGTACATAAAAATCAGTTCTTTCAGAGAATGATGGTATGTGCCTTTTACGCGGAGGCAGAACTGCTGTGAGTTCGAAGCCAGCCTAGGTATTTAACAATACACTGCCTTAAAACGCCACAGAATGCAGTGACAATTCTTATCTCCATCAACTGTCCATCATAAAATGCATTCCTTAACGTAAGAAAACAAAGACCAAACAGAGAACAGAGAACGCCTGAAATGACAATGAAAGAGGAAGAACTTTAAAGAAGCACAGAATGCTGATCCTTTCAAAACCTAACTGTGTACAATGCAGACTGGCCATGTCGCTCAAACATGTACTGTGGTCATTTCCCCCTTTGACAGCTCAGTGTGAAGCCCTTAGTACATTGAATGTGATTTAATGCTTCATGTTTTCCAACTTATGAATAAATTATTGACTTAAAATTGGTGTGCCACTTTAATGTATAAAGGAATAATATATAGAAACGACATGACATTTTACATTTTCCAAGGTAATTTGCAAACCTTAAATGAATAATGCAGACAGCTCCGCTGGGAGCAGGTCAGAGAACAGTACGCACAGTGTTTCCATGAGAGTTCCCAGGGAATACAGTCACATAACTGCTATGTTTAGAAACTGCACGTAAGGAGACAAATACAACTCCTCTGGGGTAAGGTGACTTTGAGTCTAGAAAAGCATTACAGAGGGTCCACAGGAAGTGGAATGGGCATCTCCAGTTGGTATAACTATGGTAAGGGTATGCATGGCTTATTAGTATTACACACATGACATCACACAGGGGCCAGGAACCTTGTTCCTTGTGTACAAGATGGACAAAATGGAATAAGATACCTTCACAGGATCTGGGCGCAGAAGGATTATTTCCGAATGAAGAAAAGGAAGGGCCGATGTAAGCTCAAAGCCCGTATTTTAAAGCTTGGTCAGTGCGTCTACTGAAAACTATGGCTGCCGTTGTTCAGCCTTGGGACATCCGAGGGGCTATCCCACAGCACTGCTCCAGAATACAGTGTGTTTTCTCACTGTTGGGGTCTACGGTAGAGAGTAACCTCTCTTTTCTGGTCCTGTCAGCCCCACTTCCGTCTACAATTTTCTTTGGTACGTACAGTCTTCCTGCCTGCTCTTTACGGCAAACTTTTTCTATCAGACGATTCTATAGTACTGTGAACTTCTGTCTCTACAGCAGCATTCACAGGTCTGACTTTTGCAAACTGTTTTCAGGCTACTCCAGCTTCTATTGCTGTGCTCTTTACAAAAGGCTTGTCTTTCAAATACATGCTGAGGACAATGACTATCTACCATGCTCCGGCACATTTGCTTGGGGACTCGCGGACTCCCTACACTGGTCTCTCCTCCCTCTGTCTTAAGGCTTTGTCCAACCCATTTTGCTCTAGTCCCAACTGCTTGACTCAAAGAACTAAAAGTGTCTGAGCCAGGAGATGCTTACTGAAGGCCTCCAGACAGTCAGACATAGTCCAGTGTTCTGCTGAAGGCATCAAGAATCCCCATTCTTTTCCACATTCTGCATCCTAATTTCCCCTGTATTGAATTTTGTCGTCAAGCCTGTCACCTCATGACTGAAACACGGATGCTGCATGACTAAGATGCCATCAAACCCATTTCTGGCCCAGAGAAGAACACATGTGTGGTTCTGCCACCACCACTTCTCAGAACTGTGACTTGGCTGCCCAACCCTAAGTGCAGGCTGGAAACAGATCTTAGCTTTTATAGCTTCCTGAAGAAAGAAAGACAGGGAAGACAGGAACAGGAAACGAAGTTGAACCTGCTAGACAGGGCTGTTCCGACAGATATAAAGAAATCTCCTCTTCTTCTCCCCAGTGGCCAGAATGCTTGGTTCTGTTGCCTGTGTTCCAACCCTACGTCAGTGACTTCACATAGCGGACCTTATTTGTTTGAAAGGAAGTTCCATTCATGCTACAGCAAGTGTAATAATCACAGAATGTTGATTTATGCATTAATTCTTCCCTTCATGTTCCGCTGTTGCGCCCCTACCCTCTATACCAAGCACAGCAGTACCGTGTTGACTAATGTGTTCTTCTTGTCATTGAGCACATGTGTGATCTATAGGGCTTAATTAGAGATACAGCTAGTAGAAGAAAAAATGCATCTTATGGTGACTTCGACCATGTTGTTTAATTAAAAATACTCATGAGGCTGGGCGGTGGTGGCACACGCCTTTAATCCCAGCACTCGGGAGGCAGAGGCAGGCGGATCTCTGGGAGTTCGAAGCCAGCCTGGTCTACAAGAGCTAGTACCGGGACAGGCACCAAAGGTACAGAGAAACCCTGTCTCAAAAAAAAAAAAATACTCATGAGGACCTGGGCAAGGTGGCACGTGACCATGATTCCAGCAGAGAGAAAACTGGAAAGGAGGTAGACAGCTGACAGTGTGAGTGTGTTGGGTCCTGTCTCTGTGGCCTTCCCCATCCTCATGAATACAGGATCGTTGTCAGGCCAAACATCTCATGCTTTAAGACCGTGAGCAAAGCCAGTCAGGAAGGTGGGAGAAATCTTCTCCTAAGCATCCCTACTTGAGCAAAGAATAGTTTTCCCAAGTCCTCCTTAGATTCATGGGCTGAAAGGGAGTCAAATAGTCACTCCTAAATTTAAGGGACGCCAGAAAAGCATCTGTTGAGCTAGGGATGTGGGATTGGGAATGACAGTGAACAGCCAACCGGAAGTGCTGTCACGAGTGCCCACAGTCTTCTATATGCTTTTTACCTTCACCATCTCATCTGGTGACTCCATAGGACTGCCAGCCAAATGCTCTGCTCTGGAACCGGGAATGGGGGGTACAGCAGCATCTGCCACGTGGGAACTTCTGGCTGCGAAGTAACTTCCAGAGCCTCTGAAGATGTAAATGGAATGCAAAGCAAACGTCTTTCCAGACATTATAATGCATGTGCTCATAAAGTATCCCTGCCAGATCCTGGAGGGTAACTCAGAAGATTTTATAGTTTGGGAAGATAATTATATGCTGGTGTGACAAGGTAAGTAAGAGCTGGGATTCTCCACTCGGCTTGGAGTGGGATGCTGGAAGGATTCTGAGCCCATCTGTAAAGCCATGCACTAGAACAAGAGTAGATGATTCCTTACGCCCCGCTCCAAGATTGGAGAGCCCATAGCATCATCATGCCGGCAGCCTGGGGTTCAGAAACATTCAGTGTAATTGGTTTCAAGCTCTGTTTTACAAACAAGGTAGCAGACTCAGGCAGGCAGGTCATTGTTTGCCTGAAGTCTCTCTCTTAGGTTGGAATGTTGAGTCCCAGGAAACACAGCACACAATGACTCCACATATCAGTCATATTCCAGTCTGGTAGGATTGACAGTTTTTTTGACGTCTTCATTTCCTATCTTTTTGTATCAGCCAAAACCTCTCTGATTACAGTTATACCACTTAATAGAATGCAAATAATGAGATAATTTTTATAAGCCCATGTTTTAACCATGTGCTTTCAAATAAATCACTTGTTTCTCTGTAAAATAATAACTACCACATCTCCTCCCTTTTGTTGAGAATTCGATGAAGCCATCTATCCATAAACCTAGAGTACCGACATTCAGTAATGAAAATCTGCACTTGACCTCATCACTGCTAATGCCTCCCTGGCAATCCCGGATACTGTCTAAGCCTGAGAAAGTGTCCTGGACAAGTTCTCCAGTAAGCAGAGTGTGAGTGTGTGGGTGAGTCTGGCTGCCACTATATAATTTTGTCTGTGCTGGTGTCTGCTACCTCCACATTACACAGATGGATGTGTGATAACCGGGGGGTGGGGGATGGTGGGGGGTGGCACTTAGCTGGACGGCAGACCAGTCATATGGCTACCACCCACGCTCAGCAACTGGTGATTTGCACATGAAGAATTCAAACAAGTTAACGAGGGGAAACTTCTAGACCTCCTCCCCAGCCTTGGCCCTGTTCTCACTTCTAGCTTCTGGATGGGCCCTGTGTACTACAAGGAGCTGGATCCCTGGTTTTTATGGACTAGTGGCCAGTAGTGTCTTCCCAGTCATGGGTCATGCTTATCAGAAACATCCCCAGACTTTGCCCAATGTCTCCTGGGAACTATGTTTTGCCCTTCTGAGGAATTTTGTGAGAGAGCTTCATGTGGGCTCCATTGTTTTCATGGGCGGCTCATCACCTGCATTATATTCTTACAAAGGACTGGCTTGGAATCAATCCCTTAAAACCTTTCGACCAATCAAGAAACATCTTCTGTCTCCGGCTGATGCTCCCTAATTAAACGGTGTACTTGAAATTTTATTACGAAATATATTCTCTCCCATTTATTACTTCCACCTACTTTGGCAAGGCACATCACAAAAACTGTATCTGGGAAAGGCCAGCACTACTTCAAAAGTTGCCGTTCCCAGATGGCAGCTTCCTAAAAATAACCGTCCTCAGTCAGTGGAGGCTCCCGGGGTCAGTCAGTTCCCTACAGAACACCGCTGAGGCTTCCAAAAGGTTCAAATGCTGCCGGCAAGTCAGAACCCGGGAAGATCCGGAGGGGAAATAAAAAGGAGCTGGTTTTCAGAAAGGAAATCCAAAGGCTGTGTAGATTATAAGATTGATTATGGGAGGGGAATGGAGAGAGTAAGAGGAAGGGAAGGAGAAAGGAAGGTGGTGGAAAGAGGAGGGAGGGGGGTTGGGTGAGAGGAAAAGCGGGGGAGGGGCGGGGAAGGGAAGACCGGGAAGAGGAAGAGAAATGTCTCCAAGGAGGTTCCCCAAGGTGTGCAGCTGTTGGAAGAGGCTGGCTAGAGGAGTCATCTGCCTTCTCCCTGACTTGTCCCTCTCTGAACCCAGCAGTCTCACGTGGCGTGCCCAGCCTTTTCCCTACGTCCTCACCCTTCCATGGTCTCTGTCCTCCAAAGTGATCACTTCTCAAGAGCCCTTTAAAGCTCACAGACCTCACTCTACCCGCTCTTCCGAGGCTACTTCCCACCCTCGTCTTGGTTAAGGCTGCGGGAACACTGCAGTTGCAGACCCCAATGTGTGACCCAGAAAAGAATACAGGGGTAGGGTGTGGCCTCGGCGCCCCCGAGGAGCTGCGGAGAAGGCGAGCAACTTTCTCCCAGATTTCTCGGTCTGTCTGCCGCCCCCACTCTCGCGCGTCCAGGACTGCGCGGCGGGGCCAAGGGGAGGGGACAGCGGAAAGGGGAGGGCGGGGAGGAGGCGGCGCGTGCCTTGCCTGCCAAAGCTGGAGCCGGCATCCGCGGAGCTCCCGGGCCGCACGGCCACAGCCGGCGGGCTCTCCGAGCGGGTCCTCCTGACCCTCCACCCGAGCTCCCCAGAGTCGTCCCGATCTCAGTCGCGATAGTGGCGAAGGCGAGAAGGACAGTCTTTCGTGTCGCCCGGTCCCCGCCAGGAAAAGACAGCAAGTTGTGTTGAGCTCGGGACCCGCTAGGGACCGTGGCCGCCGCCCGGCCGGGTAAGTAGCGTGCCCCGCGGCCCCGAGCCCGGCACCGGGGTCCCCGATGACTTCCTGAGCAGCGTGGTTCAGCTGTGGTCGGTGTTGGCCTCCGGGGGGTGCTGCCTTCCCATCCTTATCCGCCCCTTTCTCGGAGCCGGCTGCAAGAACTTCCCCGTGCCGCTTAGCATCCAGAGATCATTGTGTGTGTCCCTGGTGCCCCAGGGTGCGGTGGGTGTGCGGAGCAGTTTGCGAGGGTTGGGGGTTCTTGTCTCTGAATTGATCTGTATTAGGGCACCTCATTCCAGCTGAGGAAGAGGCCCTCCTTTCTCCTACTCCTCTCAGTTGCTGGTCAGCCCCAGAGCAACTCAACTCCAGCCTCTACTCACAGCTGACAAGATTTTAAAAACTGTAGCCAGAGGGAGCTCCCTTTGGAATCCAAAACTAAGGGCGAGAGAAGTTTGCTTGAAGGCTCAGAAGCTGGAGTTAGAAAGCAGTTTGCAGATGGAACCTCAGGGTGGGTGTACTTTTGCGTTACTTGTGGCGAGTGTGTTCAGGTGTGCAAATCAACCCACATCGTGGAAACCTTTGAATAGCTGATGTTTGACACTCTGTATCGGAGAAGTACGGGTGCCTGCCCCGTTAAACACAGGTGAAATGGGCAGCAGCTGAAATCACTGAAGCCACTGAGTCAAACTAGGAGCTGGGAAAATAATAGAGGCTTGCATTTACCCCGCAAGATTAAGACCGAAGGAATTCTCAGTGTTGAGTAGTGGGAGTGTGTGACCATGGTTCTACCCAGTGCGTACACCTGGGTGGCAGGTGATGTTAGTTAAGCTTACAGTACTCTCTGTGTAATTGTAAGAAGCTGCCGTCATTTCGCTTGGCTGTCACACCCATCAAGAGTTGCAGAGAAACTGCTTAGGAACTAAGAGTGAACTTGGAAGCCGAGTAAACAAACAGCAGTATGGTTCATTTTATTTTAATATCCTGAGTTATGTCTACTGCTAGTAAAAAAAAATGCTACATTGCTTTTAATGTGAGTATGTGAAATGAATTCACTGGCTTGGCAAATAGAAGCCATTCATTTCTTTAAGTAAATAGCTGTCAGAGTTAATTTGGGAGCGTTTTCCAGGAGATAAAGACGTGGGAAATCTTTGAGCTAGTTTGGCAAAACTTGTGTAGAGTTGTGTATGGAGAGAATTAGTTCTTCCTGCTTTTGAAGGTAGACTTAAGTGAAAATTGTAGCGCTTCTAGAGACCTATAAATGAACTAGAAGTACTTAACTTTCACTGTTTCCTGTTGCTGTTTTACTAGGGGCCGCCATCAGTACTGCAAAGTCTGAGAGACTGATACCCTGTCAGACTGAAGATTTGTCACTGCTGGTAGCTGCATCCTTCTTGAAGAACCGTGGATTACCTGGGAGCGTCTAGTGACCACAAGCCTCCATTCCCACCTTCCGGACGATCACATTGGGTTGCCATTGTATTGCCTGCTCCAAGATGGCATCCAGCCTGACTTGTACTGGAATGATCTGGGCTTTGCTCTCCTTCCTCAGTGCTGCCACCTCCTGTGTGGGGTTCTTCATGCCTTACTGGCTCTGGGGATCTCAGCTGGGCAAGCCTGTGTCCTTCGGCACTTTCCGGAGGTGCTCCTACCCTGTGCACGATGAGAGTCGGCAAATGATGGTGATGGTGGAGGAATGTGGGCGCTACGCCTCCTTCCAGGGCATCCCGAGCGCCGAGTGGAGGATCTGTACCATCGTGACGGGCCTGGGCTGTGGCCTGCTCCTCCTGGTAGCGCTGACCGCCCTTATGGGCTGCTGTGTGTCGGAGCTCATCTCCAGGACAGTAGGGAGAGTGGCCGGAGGGATACAGTTCCTGGGAGGTGAGTGGCTTCGCTAAAGTTGAGTCGTTTCTAAGTATTGAAAATTATATTTTGTTTGACTGCTGATGCAAGTGTGATTGACATATGCAATGCAAGGAGAAACAGATCTGATATGACCACGGTTATAGATGCGATAGAGTCAAAAGATTTTTACTGAAATTCTTTCAGTGTCAGGGTTATTCATGCCTGTTCATCCTCACACATACACACGCGCACGCGCTTGGCCCGCTGGGTACCATCTATGTGAGACACGCATATGTAGGCTATTTATAACATATGTACTGGGGAGATAGTTTATGTCTTATAGCTTCTTGCTGTTTTGTCCAACAGTAGACCCATGGGTTGTCTTTGCCTTCGTGGACGCTTGAGGTCTTTCGAGGCAAATATTTCATAGAAAAATGCAAAAGGTGTTTGGTTCAATATTGTGATCATGATAAGCCTTGAAGACGCCTGGCAGATATCACATGGACCGTTGTTTAATTTTACACTACATTAGACGTGGGTTTTAGGTGAGTTACGATGTCATCTTGGCCGCTGTGTTTTTCACTGCGTTACAGATACAGTTCTAGGCTGATTATGGCGTGAGATCTTAAGTTCCCCGGGCAACTTTTTCTGTGGAGGAAAGAAAAGAATACAGTGTTTAGAGAACGGTGTGAGCTGTCCCAAATGAACTGGACAGTCTCAATAACACCAGACAGGGTCTGAGTTTTCACTTGGCGCTCTTCCAGCACGTATTGCTCCAATATCTCTGGTCATATGGTTCTAATTGCACTTTATATATTTTCCACTGGGCTTTTCCACCTCCATCCTTCAACCTGACTGGCTGAACTTGTCTGATTTACAATACGCCCTGGTGAAATATGACAGCTTCCCTCAATGGCACAGACTGAAGGGGAAAACAGGAAGGCTGGAAGACCTGTAAAACTGCATGTGTAACTTCATAACAAAGTAAAAGTCTATTATTCTTCCACGTGACGTTTTCTTACAGTCTTTTGTGAAGAACCCCCCCCCCCCCCCAAAAGAAAAGGCCTTAAAAGTGACCGTTTTGTGGTGTCTGGTACAGATTAGAAGACCCCAGCACCTCATTACACGTTATTTACTGTAAAACTTTGTAAGTAGGGATCCTGAGAATGGGTACAGCAAGGCAGCTTTGTGTGTCCGGGCAAGACTCAGACCGATGTGCGGTCCTTTATTTTCTCATCCAGAATAAACTCCACTGGGTTTTGCATCTTCATCTGCGCTGGGAGGTGCTTTGGGGGCCTGACAATCCCCCTGCCTGCTTCTCTGTCCACCACTGGCTCTGTCTAACACATATGTTTACACAGAAATATAGTAAAACTTTTAGGAAACATAAGGAAGTTGTCACTGAAAATGGAAATATAAATACAGGGTTCAGAAACTTGTTTTTGTCACAGATATTTAGAGCAAAACCAATGCTGGGAATATTGAGAGGAATTTTTTTTTTTTCTTTGAGAATGAACTGGGCTTGCTATTGTTTTACTTGGCTCTGGAAAAATGCTTAGGCAGTTTCATTTTTCTCCTCTTATGGTAAACATTACTTTCCATTTTTTTTCATTTTGGAGCAGAGATTGCTATTATTTCTGGCAGAATAGGAAAGTGCTTACAAAGAGAAATCAGCTTTTATTGATTATCTCTAAACGTGTAATGAAGGAAGGCAACCAGAAGTGAATCCGAGACCCTGGAGATTTATCCTCCCCTCTCTAAGCTATGTATAGATTTTTTTTTTGAATTATATGGAGCCAACCCTTCTCTTAGACTACCCAAGGGGAAAGACAATTGAGAAAGTTATATACATTTTAAAATAACCATGCTTTTCTCTGTATATATGCTTCATGATCCTCTGTTTGGTAAGAGTTACTAATATTAAGTTAGGGACAGATATCTTTGATAAGGTTGCCCCTTCCTTCCTCCTTCCCTTCTTCCTTCCCTCTCTTTCTTCATTCTTAGCACTTTTCCTTGTGTGTGCTTGTGTTCCTGTGTGTAGTATGTGCACATACGTGCATGTATAGGTGTACACAGAGGCTAGAGATGGACATTAGGTGTTCTGCTATGTCACTCTCCTCCTTGTTCCCATGAGACAGAGTCTCTCACTGAATCTGGAGTTACACTGGCTGCCTGCAAGTCAAGGAGTCCTTCATTTCTGCTCCCAACGGTGTTGGGGTTTCAGGTATATGCACAGCAAAGCCTGAGTTTACACGTGGGCACTGGGGATTTGAACCCAAGCATTCACACGTATACAGCACAAATATTCTTTCCCATCTCAACAGTCCCCAGCAGTTGGCATTGTCTTATTTCCTTCACTTAGGTCAGGTGGAAATAATTCTGGCAGTAAAAACCCAAGAGGTCTATTAAAAATTCCAGCTCTTGAACAGATATGCCCATTACCACAGATAATAGTGAACTTAGGGTTAAGAAGATAACTTGGACCATGGAGAGAGATTTTGAAAATCTGTTGTTGCTCATCAACAGCTAATAAGAGGACAGATGATAAAACGCAATGCCTTCTGACGAACTTCTCCAGTTGTTCACTACATAGCTGTTTCTCTTTTTACCCACAAAACTTACGCGGTTAGTAGTTCTCTTCTACTTGAGTTTTCAGAAAGCGGTCGAGTGTTTTTAAAGACCAGAAGATGCCAGATCAGTGAGTTTTGAGAGGCTTTAGCTCAGTGTCAGAATGTAATCAGCATTTATGAGGCTCTGCCGGGAGGCAGATTTCTCTTACTAAAAATGAATCACCCAGAAGGGTTATGTTTAGCTAAAGTGAGGCTTGTTCCAAAAACAACAGGAAGCAGAGGAATGGCAAGATACAGAGGCATCTTGCTTACCCCCGTCTGCTGGATCTGGAGTCTGCCCATATGGTGTAGCATCGGGCAGTACGACCCCTGTAGTAGTTTGGAACGAAGTAAAGGACAGAGTGTCAACCTTGAATTGGAATAGTCTTGTGATGGCTGACGAGAGGTTGAAATGTCACCTTTCAACCAGTCCACCAACGAAAGTTGGGGACTTCTGTATGGAGACCTTCTGTCTTAGGGACACTTCAAGAAACCAATGAATACTTTTTTCCCCGAGATAACTTGTGGGTGAGCTTTATTGCTGCTGTTTTTATTAAGAGGCATGCTTGCATCATAATTTAAAAATAGTGAGCTTTGAGTTTTGCTCTTTCTTGAGTTTTTAAAAAGCCTGTAGAAAGGCTTTGGAAAATAGAGTATGTCATAAAAACATTTGTGGAATATACTTAGGGTACTCTGTAAAAAAAATGTTTGACTTCTGTCTTTCTTGTCCAGTATAAGATTATGTCCCCTCAAATTCTGTAGTCATTAGACACACACACACACACACACACACACACACACACACACACACAGAGAGAGAGAGAGAGAGAGAGATTGATTTTCAGTCAGCCAGTCAGTCTATGCATACTGGGGCACAACTTATGCTAGATATATGACCAGATAGCAAACACATACACACTCACTCATAAACAACTCTCTCTCTCTCTCTCTCTCTCTCTCTCTCTCTCTCTCTCTCACACACACACACACACTTAAGAGGAGACCTGATATTTGCATTCCTGCCAAGTTCAAGGCCTAGCACTGCTGTTGCTTCTGAGGCCACAGTTTAAAATGCTGCTTTAAGAAAAGCATTTCATATTAGGATGGCAGATGACTTCTAAGACTTAGTTAGTTGAGCCATGATCTTGTATAAACTTCCCTAATCTAGCTATAAAAGGGTCCCCACCTTTGTAGTTTGCTATTTTGGGTACATCTTGGGCACATTTGCCTTGTTCTTGTCACCTTTTCCTGGAATTAGTTTTAGATATCTATTAAATGCATCTCATCATGTTTGTGATATTTGTGTTATATAAAATTTCCCTTCATTTGTCATTTTCCTATACCAGACACAAGATTTATAGGAGGAAAACTAAAAGCAAGACTGCATTTTAGCCTCTGTAGTTGGCATTGAATGGATTTGGGTGTCCAGTAAGGAACTTTTCACTGGGATGGTCCCAGGCAGCTCCAGGCCAACTCCATACCACTAGGTACACCTTTGTGATGCTGAATGGTTAGATGGGGAAGGCACTTGAGGAACTAGCTTTGGTTAGTGAGCCATTTCCTGATACACTCTTGCTCAATGGTAGGGACCCTCAAATTTTAAAGGCCTTGCCTTTCATTCCTATCATGTGTACTGATAGCACACAAGGAATAAGATTGAGCTGGAGGCATAGACCATCTTCGGTGTGAGCAGGAGACATAGACCGTCTTCGGTGTGAGCAGGAAGAGTTATAGTCGGACGTGACATTGACAATGCCTGCCAGATTCTGCCTGCTCTGAGTTCTAGGTTTCTCACAGGCAGGAATGATGACAAATCAGCCAATAATTCACAAAATCTGTAGCATCAGAGTTTATGTATTCGTACCTAGCAACGGTTTTGAATGGCGTGTTTCAGGGAGCCATTGATGTCAGTTTTACTTTTCACTTACAGATCTTTTCTGAGTCTTGATCTAGGACTTTTCCCATTGTTTGGTTATGTCCCTATAAAGCTCCCAAGCTTCTTGGGTAGGAATTCAATGCAGCATCCTTTTAGCTCTATGAGAGCCTAGAGATGTCACCCATGACCTTAGTGTCCGTGAAGTCTCCAGAGTTCTGCCCCAAAAGGTGTTGAGCAGGGCTAGGTGGAGACCAGGTGGAAAAGGCTGAATGAACTTTCCCAGTGATGACTAGCCCAGTTGGTGTACAGAACCCGTTTTGAACCACAAGCCAGTGCTACTCACTTAGACCTCACCCTCTGTTCTAAGTCATGCTGTTTAGGTCACTGCGTAGACTTACACAGGTGCCAATCCTAGATGAAGTCATCAGACTTGTTATTTGGGGATTTGTTGAAATACGAGCGGTGGGCTGTGTCCCGCCACCCGGCTAGCTTTACCCGAAATAATTACACGGAAACTGTATTCTTTTAAACACTGCCGGACCCATTAGTTTCAGTTTCTTATTGGCTAGCTTTTACATATTGATCTAACCCATTTCTATTAATCTTTGTAGCCCACGAGCTGGCTTACCAGGAAAGATCTTAACCTGCATCTGTCTGGAGTGGGAGAACCATGGCGACTCCTTGACTCAGCTTCTTTCTCCCAGCATTCCATTCTGTTTACTCCGCCTACCTAAGGGTTGGCCTATAAAATGGGTCTAGGCAGTTTCTTTATTAATAAGAAATCATTCCCACATCATTTCCCCTTTTTCTGTTTAAACAAAAAAGAAAGGCTTTAACTTTAACATAGCAAAATTACATATAGCAAAACAGTTATCAAGCAAGAATTACAGTTACAATATTTATATCTATTTTATCTTTTATCATAACTAAGGAAAACTATAACTATCTATTCATTCTTCAACTCCATCAAAGACTCCAGAAGGATATAATACTACCTAAGTAAACAAGAAATAAGAAAACTCTAGAAATGACAGAGACATCTCGCTGCCTGGACAGTCACCCAAAGTTCTTTTGTACTGTTGGGGCATCCATCTTCAGCCTTCAGGCCCATAGTATCCAGCAGACATTTTCATGAAGCAGGAAATTCCAAAGACAGTTCAGTCACTTTCTGCTGTATCCTGCAGAATGTCTCGCAGACTCTTTCATGAGTCAGGAACCCCGAAAGACCATCTCACCTTTAGGCAAGTTCAGCAGTCCTCTCTCTGCAGGTTCTCTGTGTCCGGTTTATGCAACAGTCCAGGCAAGAGCAGTTTCTTGCCCAAATGGCTATCAAACTCCATAAGGATCCTTTTTGATGCCCATCTTCCTCTCGAAGTAGATTGGTGCCGCCAGGAGCAGATATGTCTGATTGTCATGAAAAGTCCTAAGTTATTAAAATATTTTAAATGCCATATTCTGTAGCCTTTGAGAGATATGAAGAATGCCTATCTGAAATATATCTCTATATATCTAGAAAATCTAAGTAACATGACTACAAACTTGACTATTATTTATGATTATCATCAACAACCTATATTTCCTAATTATACATTACATTTTAAAAATGAACTACACAACCTTATTCAAGATCAGAAATACATATACATATAATAAAATTGACCTTAAATCTCTATCAATAAAGCAAAATCTATACTAATGCAAATTATTCATATCTATATCATATCCCCCTTTAAATGTAAAAGAACATTTATAAACAATATTTTGGGAATTATGGGCGCAGTTTTTTCTCTCCAAACTGCTTCCTGCTGAATGGGGGCGTCGTTAATTAGGTCATTTAGGGTGTAACCTGGGTGCCAGGTTTATCTCAGTTGCCAGTTGAGTGAAGTAATTTTTTGAGGGTGTTCACAGGAACTTTTCAGGAGGTCGTGGTCTATCATACCATATCGGGATAGATGCAATCCACAGGGTCTGGTCCTCTGTGAAAACAAAAGAAGACCCTTTCCAAAGCATCATATCCTTAGACCCAAATTTTGAAATCGTAATACCCTTATATCCATCCTGGTTTAGCTTGGCAGCCCATGTAATGAAATGTCTCTCTGTACTTAGCTCCTTCACAGTCAAAAATTTTAAAGAAAACACAATATACATAATCCAGACTCTCTGTGAATTTTCCATTTTTACATGGCTTATTTTTCTTTATTTCTTTTAATCTCTTAACTATCTGTACTCTGTCTCTTTAAAGACTTTACCTTTTTTAAAAAAAAAAAACCATTAACTTTATTTTCTATATTCTCTTTCTTCTCTCTCCCAAGTCTACGTACATTCATCCAACAGTGTGGTCTTTTATGTCTGAATCTGTTTTATTGTGAATCTGTAATTTTTTTTTTTTACTATCCAGGAGCATTTCTTAAAATGTTAAGCAGTTCTTAAAAACTTAAGTTGCACCATGTACAGGTAATACGGTAATAAGGTACAGCCTGTTTCCTGCCCAGTCTAAACCTTAACTGAGCTGTTTTTATGGTAATTACGGTAGTTCCTGCCTGAGACCAGCACAGTTCATCATGGTGGAGCCGAGCAGCTCCTGCCTCAGAGCCATTTGGTGCCCCTGAGCCACACACAGTTCCAGGCACACAACAGTCCACATTGCCATCAACCAAGCCGTAGCACATTACTCCAAATGCTCCATTCAAAAGCTCTGTCTCCCTCAGGATCCAGACAGAGATCGCATTGGTGGCACAGCCCAGAAAGTCACACTTTAAAATGACGCAGCTTTTTTTCTGCTGCTGTTGCTGATTCAGGAACTCTCTCTACAGCAAGCCACCAACAAACAGCCAAAAGCTGTGTTAAACTCTGTTTTTTTCTGTGATAAAAATTAAGCTCTCTCAGGTTTTACGTGGAGTTCATTAGCACGTTGGGAGCCACTCTGTTGAAATACGAGCGGTGGGCTGTGTCCCGCCACCCGGCTAGCTTTACCCGAAATAATTACACGGAAACTGTATTCTTTTAAACACTGCCGGACCCATTAGTTTCAGTTTCTTATTGGCTAGCTTTTACATATTGATCTAACCCATTTCTATTAATCTTTGTAGCCCACGAGCTGGCTTACCAGGAAAGATCTTAACCTGCATCTGTCTGGAGTGGGAGAACCATGGCGACTCCTTGACTCAGCTTCTTTCTCCCAGCATTCCATTCTGTTTACTCCGCCTACCTAAGGGTTGGCCTATAAAATGGGTCTAGGCAGTTTCTTTATTAATAAGAAATCATTCCCACATCAGGGATTATAAGATTTGAGGTAAAGAGCATCAGAATTGGTGCTGTGGAAACAACCTTGTTAATTCAGATACTGGCTTCTCCTGTATAGTAGCCTGTTTACCTCAGGTGGTAGTTACCCTACCACCTGCCATTATAAAGCAAAGGAGAACCAAATGTTATTTTCCATGCTATACTTTGAGAAAGATTCTATTTTGAGTGCAGTGTTTGAGTCCTTCACCTTGGGATCATGTGCTACAATCTTATATTCTGTTGGCGTCCTTAGTGTCTTGGTTTCTTTGCTGTGAAACTGTACTCGGCTCCACCTCCCCGCCATCCCCAGTTGGTGTTATTGTTTCTGGTTTTCTTCCTAACATTACCTCTCTGAACTAAATAATAATTATAATGTCAATTATTCTTCAAATAAAATAAAAACATAAAAATGACATAGCCAGCTAGTTAGCAGCCCATGACAACTCTCCCTTCAGTTGTGGAGATTCCTGAGCTGCCTCACTTCCTCCATATTTTTTGAGGGTGGGGAGTCAAGTCATTTTTCTCTTACTCCCCTTGTTACCATCAGTTAATCCACCCATAGCTGGAAACTACAGTGGCGGGGGCCAATAACGGGCTAGTTACCTTCACTAGTGTAGAGGCTGCAAACTGGCTCATCACAGAGTGCACTGACTGAGGAATGTGAACTAATAAATGTTTGCTAGAAAGCACTTAAAGGAAGACAATTGAGATCCTTCCATTGTTTCTGCATAGCATCTGAAGACGCGTGATGTTTTCATGCTACACAGGGGCATCATTGTCTGCCACCAGGACTCGAACCTTCCAGCATAGCCAGAGTGGCTCTGTAGGTGTGTGTGGGTTAGAATCAGACAAAAAAAAATTATTGTGCTAGTCATAAAAATTCATTCTTGGGGCCTTCAGAATTGACCTTGTTGCTTGCCAAGTAGCATCTTCAAGGTGGTCTGAGGAACATTAATTCCTGTTTGTACTAAGATGTGTTACCAAGAATAACCTAATTAGCATGAGCAAGAAGAGTTCAGCGTGGCTAGCTGTGAAAATTATCAGCTTACATTACAACGGTCTTTACATGTCCTTGGGGTGTTGAGGCATACAGGCAGGCTTTGGGAGAATGGATTGGACTATAGTCTAATTAAGCATCTTCTTCACCTACTCAGGTCCAATACCATGGAGAGACCCATGGTTCAATTTTTACTTCACCTCATTTAAGCAAGAAACACTTTTTAATAGATGAGAACACTAAATTCTAGAGTGAGACCAATGATGTCCCCGTTTTTTATTGATTAGGCTACAAATACTATCACTATACTATTAAAGTGTCAATCAAATGCTACTTTCTGCGGCTGGGGAGATGGTTGATCAGTTACGAGCACTTGATACACTTGCAGAAGACCCAAGTTTGCTTGTTAGCACCCACATAGGGAAGCATACAACCACCTGTAACTCCAGCTTCTGGAGATCCAATTCTCTCCTCTGCCCTCTCATGCATGAGGGCACCCTCTTGTATGTGCTCACACACATAGACACATAAACATATACATAGTTAAAAATAAAATAAATTCTTTCTGCAAGCTATTTTATGTTGTAATACTCAGGATCGGAAGCTCAGTTTGGTTAAGCACACTATGAGCAAGAATTCAAAGTTTCTGACCGTGATGGGTAGTGAATCTCTAACACAGGTGACACTGTTTAAACATTATTTATTTTTACTTTATATGGATGGGTGTTCTGTCAGCCTGTGTGTCTGTGCACCTTGTGTGTGCAGTGCCCTCAGAGGCTGAAAAGGGTATCAGCTCCTCTGGAACTGGAGTTGTAGATGGTTGTGAGCTGCCCTGTGGGTGCCAGGAACCAAATTCAGGTACTCTATAAGACCAACAAGTGCTTGTAAACACGGAACTGTCTCTCCTGCCCCCAGGTGAAAATTTTATTGTCTCTGTTGGCCTCAGTTTATGAGTCTGGAAGAAACTGGATAGTTGTATTATACAATAACCTTTCCCAAATATGCATTGCAGGTTTATGATAATAGTCCTCTTGTTCATGAGGTCAGTGCTTTCCTGACTGAGCCATCACTATAGCCCCTGAGAGGTCTTTAGTGACTGTCTAATTCTATCTATCTATCTATCTATCTATCTATCTATCTATCTATCTATCTAATCATTTATCTACCTATCTGTCTGATTAGGGGAATGTAACCATTTTCATTTGCACTCTATCCTCAAAGTTACAATCAATCACAGAAGAAAGACATTATACTCCTAATTGCAAAATGTCCTTAGCACATAAATTTTAGGAAGGGAGAGAACAAAGTCAAAATATTAAAAATAAGACCTTATTTTTGGAGTCCAACAAAGTGCCCAAGAGATCTGTGATAATAATTTGCTATCTGCTCCAAACTCTATATAATTTGGGCTCTTTGAAAGTTTTTTTTTTCAGCATGGCAGATGCTAGCCTTGTGTTGAATATTGATGTTAGCATCTGCCATCAAGATGTCCAAACTCCAGAAACTGTGCAAACAGCTGTGATGAAAAGGCTAAGAAGCTTCAGTATATTTCTCCAAGATCCTTTGCACACACCCCTTGGGTAGGAATGAAAGAAGATCAGCCCATGGTGATCAAACTTAGCTTCTGATCCTGAGTATTAAATATTCAGTATTCCTATGAGAGAGAGGTAGGGGCAGACAGGCAGGCAGGCTCCACCTTAGGAACGCTGGAACTTTATGGCTGGTCCAAGGCTCACTTTGTAAAGTGTTCTTCAGAATTACTGTGGCCGTTGTGTTTCTATCTTCTCTTCATGCCTTGAGGACAAGGACTGTCTCTGTCTTCAGTGCTCTGCTTACTAGATCTTCCAATCCACTCGTCAAGAGTTCTCACCGGACTGTGGTACCCTTGGCTGGTGATTCTTTTGAAGTGGACTCTGTGGATGTGTATGAGGCAGAGAGGAAGAGGAAGGGAGGGTGGAGAAGGAGCAGAAGAAGGGAGGGAAAGGAGGGGAGTTGTCAAGGATGAGATAAAGCAGCAATGGTCATTCTAGTTTCTAGTCGAAGTGACACCTAGAAGGAAGATGTCTACAGATTTAGGCAGCAAGGCCATCAGCTCAGTTCTGGACATTGTGTGGTTCCAGTTCTGGCAGGATTTTAAGGCTGAAGGTCAAGTGGGGAAGTTGGGAACATTGAGCTTAGAGCTCCTAGGAATGATCAGGATTAGAATATATAGAACTGTAGTGGTTTTGAAACTTCTTGTAAGAAGACCTTACTTCATTTAGTCTCCAAAAGTCACAGCGTTTGCAGCTCAGGCCTCCTACCGTTTGACGGCATTGGCTGATGGACCGTTTGACCACCTCACTGCCTCTGATTTAACCGTGGTTGTTAAGCTTCCCCCAGAGAGTGCCAGCTGCATGGCAGTTGTTATGATATTGCTCAGGATCACGGAGAAGTTTTCACTCTATGGGAGTTGATTTTTCTGCCTGGAGTGAAGTGCAATGGACATCAAGGTGGGATGAAATCCTTTTGCATAATGTTCGTTAACAAAAAGCTGCCTTGGGGATGATAGAGTCTAGAACATGCTGGACAAAAGAAGAAAGGTGACTACCGTGTGTGTGTGTGTGTGTGTGTGTGTGTGTGTGTGTGTGTGTGTGGCCTCATGCATAAAGATGTTGTTCTATTTTGATCCCCTGGTGGAGAAAAGTCAGCTCATTTATCTCATCTCGGCTGGTGGCGATCCTGATTATACCCACTTGTAGGAGCCTTTTAAAATTCAATTTGTCTGCCCATGCCCTCCGTGCTCAGTGGGTTTCATTAAATGGCACAGCGGTGACTTCTTCTTCCCCGGGTGGCACCTTTTGATACACATCTGACTTTGCTGTAATTCCAGACAATTGCACTCTGTGCGGACTGGCCTCACCACAATAATCTTCCGGTCCAGTCAGGGTGAGCCCAGAGGTAGGGATCTGATGGCGTCTGAAGACAGCAGAAACTGCTCAGAAGAAATGTTTACATTTCTCTGTACTTTGCTACTTAGCTTGTGGCTTTTTGGCAGATTGTTTTTGTGGCATTGCTTACTGTACTTGTTACAGTTTTTAAATACACACACACCGGCTAATATTTTTCCTCGTGTGAGGTATTTCAGAATTTACATGGAGTTGGATTCAAAATCACAGCCTCCTTGAGTTCTTAAGTAAAATTAAATATTAGTATTTGTGTGTGTGTGTTTGTGTGTTAGCAGTCCTTAAGGTACTGCCCACTGTTTGTGGGATCTTGTGGGAACTAAGTAGACTCAGGACACGTTCATCAGTCTTGTGTCTTGACTCTCCCCTCCGTCCTCCAGTTAGTGCTTACAAAATACTAAGTCCCTGAATTTTTTGTTACTTTTAAGTATATTTACTATATACTTCTAAAATAGATTCCTCGTAAATGATGTCTGTTATTGATAGGCCTCTAAGTAAATGCTCACTGACCGCTGCTGGGTGCTAGCTGCATTCCTGATGTTAAGGGAAAGCAACAGCCGAGGCTAAGAGCACAGCATACGGGAAGAAGGCAGATCCTCAGCAGTGACAAGGAAGGAGGAAAAGAAAGAAAGACGGAAGGAAGGATTGCATCTTCATTTATTTTAAGTTTGCGATTGCTCCACACTGCAGCTCTTCATTAGTATTCTATCAGGTGATGCTTTTCAAATTAAAGACATAGAAGCTCCTCTTTTTTGTATGTATATATGTGTGCACACATGGAGGCCAGCATTGACATTGATTATCTTGTTGGATCTCTCTCTACCGTATAGATTGAGGTAGATCTCTTGATGAACTGGTGGTTTTCTTTCTGACTGCTCTTTGGTGAGTCCCTCATTCTGTCTTCCATGCACTGGGGTTACATGGCATCACCATAGCCATCTGGCTTCTATGTGGGTACTCTGGTAGGTGAGCCAAGCACTTTACCTGCTGGTTGTCTTCCCAAGTCTGAAAGATGTCCTGTGGGGATCTGTAGATGTTCTTAGCGTCCAGACAATGTGTTTTGCATTGTTGCCCATTTTCTTGCTTATGGTATACTTTTGAGTCTTGTCTGTTTCATCTGAGAGGCTTGCTTGCTTCTGGGCACAGAAGTCAGGGCTTCATATCTGCTGCGCGAATGCTTTACCCCAAGACCTACCTGTAGCACTCCCCATCTCCCTGCCAGAGCACCCCCATGTATTTTTAGCTGGATAACAGCTTGCTTGCATTCTTGAATTCAAAATCACCAGTGTCACACTTTTAACAAGTTTGTCATGCGCTGGATTATTTCCCACGTTTTCTCATGTGATCCAAAATGCTATATCACCTTCTGCTTGCAACTGTGATGGGTGGAATAACAGAATCGTATCTAATTCAGGACGTAACTCTGAGAAGGCTGCAAATCCTTGCTTTGACTGCTCGGTCTTTCCTGTAGGAACACACTACTGTTATTCTACAACAGAAAGCTCCAGCACTGTTGTGGGGTTGGACTGCTACTCCGTCTTCACAGAGGGATGCTAGTAATGGTGTTTTCAGGTATCTAGTGCAGTGATGTTAAGATTAGTGCTCAATTCAGGGGTTTTAGGAGCTTTCATTTCTGATCCTCAAGGGAATTGAAGATACGTGTGTGTGTGTGTGTGTGTGTGTGTGTGTATGTGTGTATGTGTGTGTATATTTAAAAACTGTAACAAGTACAGTGTAAGAGAAAGATAAAAATATTTTGAGATCAATGGGTCATGGGAATTCACTGTAAAAGTATTGCTGGGTGGTAGCGGCACAAGCCTTTACTACCGGCACATGGGGGGCAGAGGCATGTAGATCTGTGTGAATTCAAGGCCAGTCTGGTCTGCAAAGTGAGTTCCATGACACCCAGAGCTGTTGTTACACAGAGAAACACTTAGGATCTGAAGATGGCCCTTTTCTCCATTCTCATTTTGTTTGCATTCCTACCAATGGCCAACGAGAATGGACTCAGTGGTGTAACTGTTCCTTTGGAACCCTTCAGGGCTATTGCTTCCAGGTGATGCTGTCAGGATATCTGAGTGGGCAGGGTGCTTTTGTCTTAGTCCAACATGATTGAAAGGGAAAAAGGAGAGGTTGCCGTGTGTGTGTGTGTGTGTGTGTGTGCGTGTGTGTGCGCGCGTGTGCGCGTGTGCGTGTGTGCGTGCTCGCGCGTGTGCGCAAGGCAGTAGGTCTCTTCAGAAGCCTTCTCTTTACTTAGTCTTTGTGGATAAATATTTTTTTGTGGTCAGGCTTCCAAGGCATTCTTAGTTCTGTGTTACACAATATTTCTATTTGAAAGAATTAATCAACTCAAGAGCTAACTATTGGATTGTAGAAGGAAGCCATTCGTTGATCCTGATCTGCTCAAGTGTCTGCCCAGTCCCTGTCCCACCCATATGGAGTGGATTGATGATGCAGAGTTCCTCTAAACAAAAACCTCTAGTAAATACCTCGGGTATTGTACTTTTCATGAGACTCTGTAGTGATGAGGCGAGCAGGCCTGCTTTTCGTCCTACCCGGCTCCAGCACGGCTAGCTTTACACCTGAAATAACAACACACAAATTGTATTCATTTAAACACTGCCTGGCCCATTATATCTAGCCTCTTCTTGGCTAACTCTCATATCTTGCTTTAACCCATGTCTAGCAATCTGTGTATCACCACAGGGTCGTGGCTTACAGGGAAGATTCTAACCCACGTCCATCTCGGGCTGAAACTTCATGGTGGTGGCCTGACTCTGCTTTCTTTCTCCCAGCATTCTGTTCTGTCTTCCCTGCCTACCTATGTTCTGACCTATCAGGCCAAGCAGTTTCCAGTTTCCTTTATTAATTAACCAATGAAACAACAGATAGATGGAAGACCCTCCTACATCAGGACTCACCTTTGGAAGGTGACCAAAAGCCAAAAGACAACCATCTATCTGTCCATTTGTCTGCCTATCTATCTATCTATCTATCTATCTATCTATCTATCTTATTATTGAGACAGTTTCTTACTATGTAGTCTTGACTGGTCTGGAAATTGATATCTAGATCAGACTGGCCTCAAACTCACAGAATGCTGAGAGTAAGGCTTGCACCACCTTGCCTGGCTGACCAGAAGATGTTTCACAGAACAATCCGTAGCTCGTTGTGTTGCTTGGAAGTTGATACTTCTGAGACAAATGGAACTCCTGGATGTGGGCTGTGCACCTCACTAAATCTTTCACTTGTTCTGTGAAGCTCTTTACTTCCTCTCTAAAATACAAACTTTTCCAAATTTAGAAAGAATTTTCCTGCAACTGGCTACAGTTGACTCTCAAGTGTTTACTGCTTCAGTTTTTTTTTTTTTTTTGGAAGTAACTCCACTGTATCATCCCATATGGGCAGGACAGGGATTGGACAGGCTCTTGGGTGCCTGTTCATTGGGGACCAGGGGATCAGCTAAGTTGTGTATTTTTACTAGTTTAGGAATACATCTTTGCCTTGTGTATCTCTTGTTCAAGTTCCACTGTTTTTTTTTCTTTTGCCTGTTTGATTCAAGGTAGAGAGTATGTCCTGGCAAACTGAATTTTCTTGTGCCCATAACACATCTAATTTACTGAGATTTCATTATTGATTGGTTGATGCATTAATGAACAAACACCCTTCACATGTCTGTGATTTCAGCACTCTGGATGTTGTGGTATAAGGTTCAGGAATTTGAAGCCAGCTTTAGCCACACGGCAAGTTTGTAGCCAGCTTGCCCTATATTACAGGATCAGAAACAATGACTTTAATTCTATTATTTAAAACCTAAGAGCGATTGACTAGATACATTTGTATCTCTAACATAGTTACATAGTGACATAATTTGAAAAATGGAAGAATAGTCAAAATGAACACACAGGTCTCCAATTATTGAGATTTTCAAAAGGCATTGGAAAAGCCTTAAAAATTAAGAGTGAACCTGTGTGTCTATCCAGGTTGGGCACCTTTCTACTCTTCTGTAATATAGAAAGGAGAGTGAGGCTTGGATTAGCAACGTGTGTGCGTGTTGTGCACATTGTGCAAGTGTATACAGAAAATAGAGGAAGATGTTGCGCATCCTCTTCTATCAATCGCCATTATTTTATTTCTCTGCAGCAGGCTTTTCCACTGAACCTAGAGCTAAGTTGGCAACCAGTAAAGCCTGCCAGTTCTTTTGTCCACTCCCTATGGTGCTGGGGTCCAGGCAGCATATGGAGGCTTTTCACGCTGTTGCTGGAGATCTGAACTCAGATCCTCATCCCACACAGCAAGCGCTAGGACCACGGATACACCTCACCAGCCTTCTACATGGAGAAATGAGCCTGCGCTGTGGTTTTATTTCTAGGAAGCGGTAAGAGAGCCTTCCTGCTGAGACTTCTTCTGAAGCGGAGAGAATGGGTGCTTATGTTCCTACCTGTCATGGCACAAATTGGAACTAATGCTTAATTTACCATCTTTGAAATGTGCCTTGTATCAGCACAAAATCTAAGGTGGTACACCCTACCCATCTGAGCAGCCTGTTCTTATCCACAGCCTAGTATTTTTATAGGCTTTAGCGGTACTGCACAGGTAGATCATTGACTCAGCTCTTGTCTGTGTGAACTCTGGTAAAATGATTACAGATCAGAGTAGTGGGAAGGGAGCTGAGTTCCCTAATTTTGGAAACATAAGTGTAAGTCTAAAATGAGATCATCAGAGTCTCTAGTCCCAAGATCAGGAAAGAGAGCTTCCTGTTGAGGAAATCCCCTGGAGGAGGTTTAGTTTACACAAGAAATTGAATTGTAATAAAGCAGATGGAGGTGATGTCTCCTTCAGGGCTCCTGCACAGTATATAAACTTGAAAGTAAATGCTGGCCACTCTGTGATCTCCACAGACTTGAGGTAAATAGGATTGCTCGTCTGCCCTGTCATACTGATTATCTTTTGGCCCCCGGAAATCAATCTCAAGGTCTGTAACTTTTTGTTTGCTTTCCATTGCTGTGATAAAAAGGAAATACTTTATTTGGTTTATATATTCCAGTCACACTCTATCACGAAAGGAAATTAGGGCAGGAACCTAGAGACAAGAACTCAGCGGAGGCCATGGAGGAATGCTGTTTACTGGCTTGCTCCTTTTTGCTTGCTAAGCCTGCTTTTTTATAACATCCAGGACCACCTGCCCCAAAGTAGCACCACCCACAATGGGCTGGACTCTCCCACATCAATCATTCATTTAAAAATGGTCCATAAACTTGCCTATAGGCCAGTCTAATGAGGCATTTTCTCAGTTGCGGGTCCTTCTTCCCAGATGACCCTATCTCGTGTCAAGTTGTCAAAGACAAAACAAAAATCTAGCGAGCACAGAAAGCAAGCACTCTGTGCCAGGGCTACCGCACAACAAATGGTGCACATCACTAGAAGGGAACCCTACCTTCAAGAAGTATGAACAGTTCACCCCCCAGCTACCCATTGACTTCCATGTAGGCATTTGGAACTTTATAAAGAGTAGGTTGTGGCCCCCGTTTCTTGCTGCTTCTTCGTGCTAGCTGCTTGTCCCCTGTCCCTTGCTTCAAAGAGGTAGGTCTTGTGGACATCAAATGAAGCTGAAATCAACTCTGGCCACTTGGACGCTTTCATTCCTGGTCACAGAGACTTTAGCAGTGATTCGGGAAGATGCTATGACCGAAGAGAAGCTTGCGCTCTTCCCTTCACCCAACAGACTACTGTAATGATGGATCCCAAAGGGCTAGGAAGTTTCCAGAAATACCCTGCTGAGGAGAGAGGGAAGGAAACGAAACCCTGCTTCCCAGCAGGAGAGACACTTGCCTTCTAGGAAAGTTAAACAATCAGATCACCTTGTGAGATAGACCAGAACTGAGGTCAGTGATAGGCAGGGCCACACCCTGACCAGGGCCATTATTTATGCATACTTTTTTTTTTTGTTTAAACCTAAACATTAAATTTAGGTTTATCTTAGTGTTTAGGTTTATCTAACAGGGACTACCCAAAGAAATTGACTTGGGCTCAGTCACTGGATCCCTTATTCAATCCTCTTCCCTTTGTAGCCACAGCCACATTGATCAAGTATTTTTTTTCTTTCCTTTTTTTTCTTTTTATTTAAACTGCTGCTTGTGGTCATCAATCATCTATGGTTTATAACAGAAATATAAAAAGAATATTTCAAACTTCATTTCTTATGTTTTATCTATAAAGTTGCAAAATCACTAACTCCCAGACTGCAAGATGATTTCCAGTATTTCTTTTGTGGAGTAAAATACAGCAAA
Organism: Microtus oregoni; assembly: GCF_018167655.1. Classification (NCBI taxonomy): domain Eukaryota; kingdom Metazoa; phylum Chordata; class Mammalia; order Rodentia; family Cricetidae; genus Microtus; species Microtus oregoni. The sequence goes on along the minus strand of NW_024543069.1, from coordinate 24,297,842 downwards.
GATATATTGTCATTTTATTTAAACTTGAAATATTTTGTGAGACATATAAGAGCTTGTACACTTTTCACTTCGGAACTGATTTTGCTTGGGTCAGATTCTTGGTTAATACAACAGGCACTTGGAAACTGTCTTCACTCTTCACGGGAACCCATGAAGTAACTCCATGCAGGCCGAGAGCCTGGAATATCCACCTTCACTACTGACTTTTGGACAGTCTCTTGCTTGACTTTGCATATGCATGGTAGCTCCTGAGGAATGTCTGTCTTCTTGAACTATACCAACCCATCTGAGGCTGGAGACGCAAAGAGAAGTCAATATTATGTTGTGTGTGTGTGTGTTTGTGTGTGTGCGCCTGTGGATGCATGTGCATGTGTGCGAGTGTGCATGTGTGCATGTGTGTGTTTTGAGGCTGAGGAATCTGGGCCTTTTGCCCTAAAAGTATGTCTATTTATGCTAATATTTTCCCTCTCTCCCCCCCCCCCCCCCCTCTCTCTCTCTCTCTCTCTCTCTCTCTCTCTCTCGTGTGTGTGTGTGTGAGAGAGAGAGAGAGAGAGAGAGAGAGAGCTGCACACACAGCATTTTGCTCTATTTATCTAGCTTTATATCTTTTTATAGATTTGAATTGAAATCGATCCATAGAAGAAGCATTTTAGACGGGAGGGAGCAGGTCATTGTTCTGCGTAAAGCGAGTGATTGTGTTCGCTTAGCTCTACTTCAGCTCACCAAAAACTCATCTTCCTCGGAAGCACGTCTTTCTGCCCAAGTTTATCCCGTATATCCTCCTTTGGGCTTTTAACAGGCCATTTCAACCTTTCATAAAACATTTCACAAAAGGCACCATCTCTCATTCTCTGCTGTTACAAACTATGAAATTATATGCCACCCATTTTAAGGAACAAATTCTTACCTCACACTGGCTTCATGTATAAAATTTATAATGCTTTGACTTTTATGTTTATATATATATATATATATGTATATATATATTTATATATAAAACATTGGCAAAAAAGAAAATCTCAACCAAACAACTGGGGCCATTTGCTCAAATTCTTCCTGTAGTTGAGGGCAATGGAGAAAGTGCCAAGAATGAGGTGTTTTTGTTGCTCTGGAGCAGAAGATGTGGTCTCCCTTAAGAGCCAGTCAATAAACAGTATTTGGAGCTTTGTGGGCCACAGTGCCTCTGTGGAAAGGATTCTCCTGAATGAGAAAGTGTCTGGAGGTGGTTTGTGGATGAGTGAAGGTTGTGTCAAATAAAACTTCAGGCAACATTTGGCCTCTACTGTGTAGTTTGGAAGCCTGTTTTTGTCTGGCCAGAGCCTTTAGAGGTTTTATTTATTTGTTTCTTTGTTTTTGTTAGGTTTTAAAGCTTTGTCAGAGAGAGGAGAGTGGAAGGAAGGGGGAGGAGAGGTCGGCAGGGGAGGGCATGAAGAAAGGAACAGGCCTCATGTGGTCTACAAGGCCTGAAATCTGTGCCTCAAATTTTTTGGAATAATTTGTTGTGACTCTAAAAGATTCTTACTTAATAATCTTCTTTCTTAATAATCTCAAGCTATGGTTGGATTTGGGGCTGCCTATTTGCCTCTTTAAATTCAATAATAGAGAATAAGAGAATGTATTAGAGAAAAGGTAGCCTTTAAAATTTTGATATTGGATATGAGAGAAAAATAAACTGATAGTTTTCTTTGGTCACTTCGTTGTTTTGTAATTTAAGGTTTTATGAGAAATTTAAAGATTTATTTTTATTTTGTATGTTTGAGTGTTTTGCCTGCATGTATGTGTTCACCAACAAGTGTAGTGCTTGTGGAGGTCAGAAGAGGGCATCAGATCCTCTGGAACTGGAATTACAGATGGTTGTGATGTGGGTGCTAGGGACTGAGCTCAGGTCCTCTGGAGGAACAGCCAGTGAGCCATCTCTCCATCCCCTTTTATAAGACATGAAACAAATGTCTAATACTGTCTTATCCTGAAAAGCCTGTCTCTAGTTGAGACCGCTAACAAGCATTACAAGTTCTGTGCGTGAAAAGCAGTCTCCTAGGCTGTAACTGGGACACCAGGGCTGTCACAATAGCTGGAATGTTCTAGATGTGAGGCACAAAACAACATGAGTTGACACATGCTCGTTCCATGGTTCCCGTGTAAAAGGCACCAAGTGTTTAATCAACATCTCCTCATTCTATCGAGTCCCCAGTTTTAGAGGAGATTAAGTGACTTAGTCCGAAGCAGCAGCCAGAAGCTGTTCCTTTCTGTTTTCCTTCACCTCCCCCACTGCCCAGCTGCTCTTCCCCACCAAGACTTTAACCCCAGTAACCTTCTGAAAGTGAAGCTACAGGCGCAGACCACGCACTCTGTCAGGAGCCTTTTTCTGCTACATAGAGACATATTAATATTTCAGAGTGATGCTTGACGTTCTAGCAAGTAGAAAACCTCTGGCTAACCTACATAGAATTTAGCAAGAAAACCAAAACAACTAGAAAAATTAGCGGTGTCCAGCTCCCGTGCTCCCGGAAGCTAAATCCCACTTCCACCTCCTCAGACGTGGGTGAGAGCTCCCCTTGAAGACACCATCCTGTCCCATTCGGCCTTTCCAATGTGACAAAAAGCATGCCCATGGTGCCTGGCACTCCAGAGGAGCAACTGGCCTCTCAACACTGTCTCTCAAGCCCCCAGAAGCCATTTCGGTGTTTGCTTGCCTTTGTCCTTCGGCTGCACCTGAGGGCACCATCAGTTACAGACTGAGTTAAAATCTAAACAAAATGACCTCCATTGCTTTTCTCTTCATCCGGGGCCTTTTATGTGGCAGCAACCTTTCTCATCGTGTTGCTTTTCTCCATATGATTTCCTGGGCTGCTTGGCCCAGAGGAGGGACAGAGGGTGGGACCTGTTCTCACCCAGCTCAGAGTGGTTGGTGGCTAAGGCTCTGAGTCAGTGCCTTGGAATCTGGGGGCTCCAGAGGGATGATGCTCATGCAAGAAATTCTTAAAATTTCAAAAGAATGGCTTCCAGCTTTATACTTTAGGAAGCTACTCTGCCAGGAATTTACACTTGGACTAAATTTTATGTGGAATGTAGTTTTCTAATAAGCCAGTGTTCCTTGAGAAAGTCCCCAGCAGTGAGGGCTAGAACTTCCCACCGCCCACACAGTCTCCTGCATACTGTTAGTCTCCTCTCTGCTGTGTTCCTTTGACGGTTTCCTCCTCATTCAGTGGCTCGTCTTCTCTCCTGCGACAGTCTGCCAGCATCCCGTCTTATTTTAACAGCCACCTAAATATAAAAACCCCAGCATTAAAATTGTTGCCAAAGCTTCGGTTTGCGGTAAGGACTGTATTGTCATGTGTAGCCGGCAGTGAACTTGAACACAGCCAAATTCTCAACCTTCTTCTTGTCTGTAGTGTTTAGAATTGATCTTCTCTCTGATATACACTGGGTTTTATTCTTTTTAAAGAATTCTTTGTCCTTGATACTATAAATGCAATTGTAACCTCTTTTCTAACCTTCCAGCTTCTTTTCCTTTATATATATATATATATATATATATATATATATATATATATGAGCTGGGTAGCAAGTTTATTGGGAGACAGTTTGGTTCGAGTCTAAGCCAAAGGTCTATTTTATCCTCTATGTCTCTATACTGCCTGGCTGAGGATGCAGCCTAGATCCCGGGCAGCATGTCGGGTGAGTGGTCTCCCTCTGAGCTCTAGACTCTCCATCTCTAAATGGTGCCTTTTAAAAACAGCCCTGGTCATTTCTGCAAATGCCCTTGTAATGTCGTAATGTCGGGGAGGCACATGGACTTTAGGGGTACCACTCATCTGGTGTGCTTCTCCATGTGAAATAAAAACTCCTTTTGCTTGTCACGGAAGGGTGTTCATGCCACAATATCAAGCTTAGCGTAAGGAATAGACAGGCCTTACAGACTCTTGTCTCGTGAGACTTTAAAATTCTTCTCACTTAGTACAGTGCCTCAACTTCCAGGTGAGAATTAGGTGGTATGGGGAGGAGAGAGACACCACCTTGACTAATTGTGAACATGAGACTCTCTGTTTAGGTCTGCACATTTACTCTTCCACCAGTGTTCCTATGACCTCGTGTCCACTCTCAACTCTCAGGCCATAGCTTGATGGTTTCAGCTTGTATAACCCAAATCGTCTGGTGTTGCTACGCAGTTTAAGGGGGGTTGAAGAGCGGTTATTTTTGGTGGGCTGCTTGCCTGGATGTGATGTCTTAGGAACAGAATCAAAGACTATCTCTTCTTGCTCTTGGTCTTGGGTAGCATGTAGAGGTACACAGGTGTTTGTTGCTCTTGGTGGCTTTGATGTAGATAGATGAACATCTGGTAGTCATGGTTACTTTCCCCCTTCCACAGGGAAGTGTTGTGGGGAACGGCGGGGCTGCGCCCGCCACCCAGCTAGCTTTACACCCGAAATAATTACACGGAAACTGTATTCTTTTAAACACTGCCTGGCCCATTAGTTCCAGCCTCTTATTGGCTAGCTCTTACATATTGATCTAACCCATTTCTAATAATCTGTGTAGCCCACAAGGTGGCTTACGGGGGGGGGAGGGGGGGAGATCTTAACCTGCGTCTGTGTTGGGTGGGAGAATCATGGCGACTCCTGACTTGGCGTCTTTCTCCCAGCATTCTGTTCTGTTTATTCCACCCACCTAATTTTGTGTCCTATCAGGGCCAAGCAGTTTTCTTTATTAATTAACCAATGAAACAACAGATAGAAAGATGACCCACCTCCATCAGGGAAGGAGTCCAAGAGGTCACTGCATTCCATCCTGGCAGTGTTCATCACGTTTTATCAAATACTCCTCACTGAGCACTCAGTATTTCTCATGGTGTTAGATGTTATATGCAGAGTATACTAACTAGAATTAGAAACTGGCCTTGGTGATTTGCATGCTAATCTGACCAAATCTGTGATGTGTTTTCTTTTATTACAAAACAAAACCTCTCCAGAGAAAACCAGTTCATAAACTCCTTGATTTAGTGGATTTGGGCAGTAGGAGCCCTTCCGGCCCAGTGCTAGCAGTTCCTGTGTGTTCACCATGATCCTGGCATGGTATCCTGTGTGCCTGGTGTTCACCATGAGCCTGGCGTGGTGTCCTGTGTGCTTGGTGTTCACCATGAGCCTGGCGTGGTGTCCTGTGTGCCTGGTGTTCACCATGAACCTGGCATGACATCCCGTGTACCTGGTATTCACCATGAGCCTGGCATGGTATCCTGTGTGCCTGGTGTTCACCATGGGCCTGTGGGTCTGGCAGGGTATTAGGTAACTTGAATTTTAGGGTAAAAGCCAAGATTCTAAGAGTCCAAGTGATAAGCCAGTACATTTTAGAAAAAGTCTCACTTGCCTTTTATACTAGGAGTCTTGCATGCACGTTGCAGAATTCTGATTGCCTTTGGGGACCACACAAGTGTCTGCTCTTTTGTGTGACAGACAGCCCTGGGGATGCTATCTATTAACCTCCTCATACAGAGAAAAACAGAGGATCTGGGAAGAAAAGGATCCCGCCAGACCTCATTCTTTTTTTTGTTTGTTTGTTTTTTTGTTCCCAGTTTCCTCAGTTATCCTTTGTATTTTATGACCTCAAATTATTAATATAATCTGTTACCCTGGCAGGAATAATAAAATACAGAGACATTACAGTCGATTAATAAAGCTCTGACGAGGAGCAAAAATCTCCCGATCACTCTATGAAATGCTGTTCCCAGGGCAGCAGAAATTATGGCCCAAGTCCCATACCTGCGTTTGCTTGTCATTTTTATTCTTATTAGCCATGAAGACATTAGAGTGTGTCACGGCGCTGCTCTGGAGAATGGAGAAAGCCTCTGTACTGTTGACCGGCAAGCTTTACTCTCTGATCTCCTTCCCTAACATCTGTTTTGACCTGTGTAAGTCACTTATCAACCCCCTGCATCCACTCACTGCAGTCAACTAAGAATGCAGTACTAGGATAGACTTTATATATATATATCCATATTGACCTATGTCTTTATGACTCATCATAAGGAATTTTTAAAAATTACTATCACCCCCACTGTACTCATTATCAGTCATCAGTCATCCTTACACATAAAATACATTTTTTTCCTTTGAATACCCTCTATTTCCCCTCTGTGTGGAATTTATTCTCCCCTTGGTGCGTGGGGACAGATTACGTTCATAACAGTCATTAATGGTAATGGGAAGAGTATATAAATCTTTGATGCATTGAAAACTAAACGGTGCCCTGGTGGGTCTTTTTCTCTATCTTGCCTTACCGGATTTTGTTTTGCAGCATGGACAGTAGGTTGTGTAAAGTGCACAACACACAGCGCACACACGCACACACACACACACACACACACATACACACACACACACATACACACACACACACACATACACACAGATGTAGCACTTCTCTTTCTGTGTGAAGATTGGCTCTTATTGCTTGGTATCCCCATGAGAGCGAGAACTGATTTGGCTTGCTCTGTTCTCTGCATGTTCAATATTGAACACAACCTTATGCGAATAGTGGGAGCTCCATAAGGTTTTATGAGCACAGGAGTGAGAGTCCATGAACATTAAAGCGAGCGGCTTACCCGTGCCTGGCCATGATCCTAATGCTAAGATAAAGACTGGAAGGGGCAAGGAGCAGATGCGCATCATACAGTGTGAGCACCCTGTAGGGAAATGACAAGGACTCAAAATTTAAAATTAGCTAAGTTTGGAGTTCGTCTTGGTGACCACGGATTGAATTTTGGGGAATTTCTCTCAAGTCTTTAGCCTCAAGCTTTCTCATCTCCGGCTCTGAGGGCTGCAGGGAGAAGCCCATGGAAGTGTTTCCTCATTGATTCCCAGAACAGCCATGGAATCCTGGCCTCCTGAGCTACATTGAAAGATAAACAAGACCCTACTCTTTTCATCCTGGTTTCAAAGGTTGTGAAAAAGGGTTCTCATCAAAATCTGTAGTCTAGACATACCCCATGAGATTTTGTCAATGTGAGATCTCCTGTTCTAGGTTTGGGGACAGCCTGAGATTCCTGGGAGGTTCTGATGTTGCTGGTCCATGGAGCACAACTTGACTAGAAAGGCCCTAAGGAAAGTTTAGTAAGTGTCTTAGTTAAGGTTTCTATTGCTGTGAAAAGACCATGACCATGGCAACTTCTCTGTCTCTCTGTCTCTGTCTCTGTCTCTGTCTCTCTCTCTCTCTCTCTCTCTCTCTCTCTGTGTGTGTGTGTGTGTGTGTGTGTGTGTGTGTGTGTGTGTAAGAAGGGGTTTGTTCCAGATAATAGGTTGCATATTCCATCATCTAGGGAATCCAGAATGGGAGCTCAAGGCAGGAAATTGGTTGTGGAACTAAAGCAGTTGCGGAACTGACCATGGGAAAACATCACTCACTGGCCTTCTCAGCTATTTCTCTTATGCAGTCCAGGTAGGTCCACCAGCCCAGGGGTGGCACCCCTACAGTGGACTGACTCCCCTTCACCACATCATCCATTAATCGAAGAACTGCCTCACAGACATGCCATAGCAACTCTTACAAAGGGAAACGTTTAATCGAGGCTGTCTTACAGATTCTGAAGTTTAGTCCGTTACCATCATGGTGGGAAGCATGACGACATGCAGGCACAGGCATGGTCCTGGAAACAGAGCTGAGAGTTTTCCATTCAGATCGTCAAGCAGCAAAAAGAGATTGCCCCACACTGGACCTGGCTTGAGCATCTAAGACTTCAAGGTCCACCCCCAGTGACACACCCCCCTCTAACAATGCGACACTTACTCCAACAAGAATAGATCTTCTAAAAATGCCACTTCCTATGAGTCTATGGGGGACATTCTCTTTTGGACCACCACAGCAAGCTATAGCACAGGGTGGAAAGGGCTGTAGCTGCCTTCCAAGAGAACAGGGGAAGTAGAAGTGAGGTTCAACAACCATATGCTTAGCACAAATGAGGCTGGGTCCAATTCTCAGCACTGGGAAGCATAAGGATGAAAAATCAAAGCTAGAAAGACAAAGCAGGGTGCATTGTCTAGGAGTGGGCAATCTGGATCCTGAAGAGTTGTGATTCTTCAGGCAGAAAAACAGAACGGTTCTGGCTATCCCGATGCAAACTGTAGCTAACTCCAGCTAGAGAGCAAGGAAAACTGAAGGAGGAGGAGGAGGAGGAAGAGGAGGAGGAGGAGGTAAGAGATGAGAATAGAAAGCTCTCTCAAAGCTGGATGAGCAACGATTGCCTCTGTTTTCAAGGCTGAGACTGAGAATGAATGTGAAGCTAACTAGGAGGCATGAGGTTCAGTAGAAACATTCCATGGTATATAGGAAACTGTTGGGAAATTTTTATCACAAGGTAGATTGTGCTCGGATACTCAGTATTTGCGGGTAGTAAAAGCCCTTGAAAGAGTAAGACTAAGACGAAAGACAAATTTTTAGATTTCCATAGGCTTGGGAGACACATGGAACAGGGATTGAACCCTTCCGTGTTCTAGCTTGCCATGGTAAATCTTGGTTCTCAACTTGGTTAGACTGAGACATGCCTAGGAGATGATAAAAGCACACTTAGGGTGTGTCTGTGAGGGCAGCATTTCCCGTACTAGCGGTGGAGGAATCTCTGTCCTGAACGTGAGCAGCAGCAAGGTCACATAGGCCCAGAGTCCAGAGGAAATGACAAGGAAGAAAGGAAAACTCTGCCTAGCATGACCATTCTCCCTCCATGCTTCCTGGCCGCCATGATGCGGTGAGAACAGATTGAAACCTCTGAAATCATGAGCCAAATTAAGTCTCTCCTCTCTGGATTTTAGTTGATTTTCTGGGCATTTGTCTTCGTGACAAGAAAGGCCAACACATAGTTACATGGCCCTGATAAAAGCTTTAGTGTTCTGACCTTATTTTTCTTATCAATACAGTGAAAGTAAAAGATACTGTCATCCTCTTCTGGCCTCTGTGGGTACCACACACATGTGGCACACAGACATCAATACAGGCAAACTCTCATAGATGTAAAATAAACCTTTAAAAGAATCTTTTGGGGCTGGAGAGTAGGCTCAGCGGTTAAAGCATTTATTACTTTTGCAAAGCATCCTAGTTGGTGACCCAGCATTCCCATCATGGCTCATAACTGTTTGTAATTCTAGTTACAGCAGATATGAGGCCCTTTTCTGGCTTTTATGAGTACTGCATGCATGTGGTGCACATACATACATGCAGGCAAACATTCATACACATAAAGTAAACCTTAAAAATCTTTCAGACTTACATGGGTGTCCATTATCATTGTGACAAGAATATTATACTATGCACAGTTTAGTCCCTAAATCCATGTCACAAAAATCTTGCGTTCTCTTATGCTCATTGGTGAGAACATAGACTGAATGTTTTAATAGTTCACTAAGTCTATTGCTATGTTTGTCTCAGCCAATCACTGTACAGATTAAGGAGAGGGTGACCTACAGAAATCCTGAGCCTTTTCTGAAGGTAAATGAGCTGCTGTCTCAAGGAACACCATAAGGAGTTTATAGAACTCCCTGCTGAATACAATTATTTGTACCTGAAGGTAGCCATCCCATGAGTCTTGGTATTAATGTGTCATTTTCATTCTTCTTTTCAGAACAAAATGTGAAACATTTTTTTTATTGGAAAAAAAAATCTAGAGTTCTGTTTTGCAAAGTTTCACTGCATGTATAAACATCTCTTACATATCTAGTTCCGCCAAATGTGACAGACAGGTGAGACGAGAAAGACACTTCTGGAATATCTTGGATCTAATTGAAATCAGAACAGTTGTTGTTGACAGTCTCTGCATCGGGAGTGGAACATCTGTGGTGTGACATTAAAGTGAGGGTTTTGAAAGAGCCCGGCGTAGCTTCATTCTGTGCCGAACTTCCCATTTTGATCTTGGTCATAGGCATTTATTTGCCCCCAGATCTTGACGTGTTTCTTGGTCAAACAAATTCCTTCCGTTCAGCTCCTCTTCCCTCTGGGAAGCCAAGATTACAACACATTACATTTAGCATGTGAAACCTGTGCTGTGTGTATGAAGCGTGCAGAGAGCCAAGAGCTGTGGACTCTAAGGATTTACAACCTTCTAGCACCCTGGCTGAATAGAGATCAAACTACTGTGAAGATCCTATCAGAATGGAGGGATGGTTAGGGCATTATGGGAAGCATCAGATCTACACAAGGTGCAAAGAAGGGCCTGGGAGTGGCGGTGAGCAATGCGTGCCTATGCAGGAGGGTTCTTAGTTAAATCTGTTGGTAGCAAGTTCATTAACCAAGGCAGAGAGAGGACAGCACTTCAAAGGGCTGCAATATGAAAGAGCATGGCATGCATTGGTGCTAACTCTAGTTTGACAAGGCTGAGGAAGCGCAGAGGGCGGCATTAGCAAAGAGCAAGAAGAGAAAGTTGGCATCAGATAATGGAGCATCTTGGCATTCGTGCTAAGATCTTCAGAATGTCCTTTGGGAATTTGGGAGCTATTAAGGTACCTGACTTGTACTTATAAGATGATGTGTCTTAACATGTATTTTAGTAAATAATGATTCTGATTTAGCAGGAAATTGCTGCGATGATTAAAGAATGAACTAAAAGGGCCAAGGAACAAGGAGAGGCGATCTTTTAGCGGGCAACTGATGAAGGGCTATGCGAGGCACAAAGGATGGAGAGCCATGACCTACATGGCCCTTAATGGGAAGAACAGAAGGAGGACAGGCTGAGGTCTATGCCGGAGGTCTTGAGTCAGAGAATATGGCAATGTGACGACAGAAAACACAAGAGGAAAGGAAGATGCTGAATGAGTTCTGAGTTTCAAGGAGCAGCTTTGGGCTGACAGTGATCCAAACTCCTATCACTTTGCGTAATAAGCTATCCCCACAGATTGTTGTCTTCAAACAACAATCATTCGATAATTATACACAGTTTATGAGTTGACAGTGTGGTTCTTCTGATGTGGGCTGGCTTATTTTAGAATCACCGTTCATTCATGAATCTATCCTATGCAAAGGACGAGAGTGGGGGCTGGCTGGCTGGCCCAGGCTGACCTCAGCTGACATGTTTTTCTCCAGTTTGTATTTTATCACACAACAGGCATGTGAAGGTTTGTTTTCATGACTGCCAAGCAAGATCCAAACATGGAAATGGTCTTTGGAGAGTGAGTTTCTGCACTGGGATGGTATTACATCCAGAACATTCTCCTGACCAAAGCAAGTGACTGGAGTATTCCAGTTTCACAGGGAGACACTAAAATGTAAACTACAAGTTTACATGTTAAGGAGTATGGATAAGATTACTGCTGTAATCAGTCTACCAGAGTGACTCATAATTGTTAGGTGATTATCAAAATAATTTAAAAATTATATTCCATTAATTCCATTCATCTGCTTCCCAGTGAAATATTAAGATAAATGGTGTTCTCATGTGGGCATAAAATTATTGAAACGTTTACTTAATTTTCTTTTCTTTTGTTAGATTTGTTGAAATACTATTCTGGCTCTCCTTTCCTGGTTTCTTAGGCTTTATAAATCTGCATTTAGCTGCACTAATTGGGATTGAAAGTCCCTTTTATGTAGAAGAATATACTGAAAAGCAATAGCGTGCAAGCAATCCTACCAGTACAGTCTCTCAAAGCAAAGTGTATGGACCCTCTTGACCACCATCTCCAAAGAGGCATCCGTTATATCTAAGCTTGGATATGAAAGCCAAGGGGCCTGTGGAGCCCCTGGGTGAGGGCCTTCAGCGCACAGGCTTCACAAGCTGCACAGGCTGACTTACCATCTTGCTGGTGCCTCACAAATTGGCAGTGCAGGCCAGGTGGACTCTGTCTCAGTGACTTGACTTTTGTCTTACTAATCACGTTGAGCCGCCCCATGCAGAGCCGGAGAATAGCTGTTCCAGAAGAGACCACCCACAGTGAGAATATTAAGCCTATCCGGTGGCCTTGAATGCGTTCCTTATGAAGCAGAATCTTTATGTGGAATACACACTTGGGAAGCAATTATTATTAATTACCGACCCTTTCATCGCATCTTTTGATCCTTCACATGCCCCAGCTCTCTCTACTGTTCGCTCATAACAAGGGTAGCCCAACAATAGCTTCTGTGCCATGAAGAACAAAGAGACTTTTTGAAAAAGATTCAATTTACCAATTACCGTCATAATCATAGTCTTTGTGTTCCTGTGTGTCCCTCTCAGTTAATAGATTCTCCTTGTATTAATGCCGGCTTTTTGCCTCCGTTACAGGCTTCAAGGGACGTGTTTAAAATGCCCTGCTGATATCAGGATTGGGCTGACCATGTACCTAATTAATTTTGGTTAAAAAAAAAAACCTCTCATGAATGAGATGAATGTATGCAGTTATGGACCCATGAAGGCACATGACATGTGCTTGGCACAGTTATTCAAATTTTGTGTTCTCATGAATTTTTTTCTGTTGTTGAAATAATTATGTGTTCTAATAAAAATTCGAAGCCTGGAAAGATGGTTTAGTTGCTAGAGTACTTGCCCTGCAGGCGTGAGGACTTGAATTCAATCCCCAGTATTTGGGTGGAGGGCCCTGTATACCTGTATTTTCAGTGATGGAGAAGCAGGGGCAGGAGGATCCGGGGGCTCACTGGCCGTTCTAATCAAATGAGCTAGCTCCAGGTTCAATGAGAGAACCTCTGGCTCTCAACACATTCCAGAGCAGCTCTCACATATAATTTAGAAATTCAGTCAAGATACTCTGAATTCTTCTTTGGTAGAAATTTATAGGTACAGGGAACTATCATGTTAGTAAATAAAAACTTAATAATAAAGCTATCTGTCTATAGATATAGATATGTAGGTATATTTGCCATGTTCAAAGAGTATTTATTAATGAGCATAAACCCAGCTTTGGGGAGTGGAATATTCTCATCAGAAACAGGCTAAAACCCTCAGAGGCTTTCCCTGACTATCCACCTCCACCAACCTTATCTTAACTTTTAAGGATTTTATAAAAATCTCAAAACGAAGTCACAGAGGGCGACCAAGTGTTAAAATCCATGAGCCTATGGGGAAAGATCCCACATTCAAACAATAGCAATGATACATAATGTTTTTAATTCTATTGCTATTCTTGCAAGTCCTTTTATGCGTTTGGCTTTTCTGATAGAAATTCCATTTTCTTAGAAAAGTTTCACATACTAAGTATCAGAAATTGAAATGACTCAATTTGTAGTATTTCCCTTAATCCCTAATTGCTTCTCAAGAAACAAAGCTCACTGCTAACTTAATAAACATATGTAAACCAAATTTATTTTATTCGTAAACAGTAATCAACAGAGGCAGGTCTAGTTAATAGCTTTATATTGTTACTGGAAATGCATATTATTACATTACCTCATGGTTATTCGAAACTTACAGAGCAGACTAGATCCACTTTAGTTATCAAAATGCAAAGCCAAACTAAATATCTGGACGTCCTCTATAAAGCCTGAGATGGTCCATTGACCAACAAGCTTTCCGGGGTAGGCGACCAGTTTACAAGTCAGTATACAGATTTAAAATCCCAAGACTAAAGATTGTTCCTTCTCTGATTGAAGATAAAATTGCTTTTAAATGCCATCTTTATCAAGATGTTACTTCTGTGGGGGCTGGAAAGATGGCTCAGTGGTTAGGAGCACTCTCTCCTCTTGCTAAAGACCTGGGTTTGGTTTCCAGCAATGACCTCTTCTTGCCTGCGCAGGCTCCATGTGGGGTCTGGAATCAAACTCAGGTCATCAGGCTTGTTAGCAGGTGCCTTTGCCTTCAGAGCCATCTCTCGAGATCCCAGCCCTCTGGGTTTTGATTCACCCTCTGTGCACCTCAAGTTCCTCTCTTCAAACACTCACACAGCATCGGATGAACACAGAAGAGGTCTAATGATTCGGCACTTTGGTCTTCATGCATAAAAGGTTGTAGAACAACAAAAGACACTAAAGCAACAAGGCACACGTGTCAAAGCTGACAGCGTGATAATTCGGTCCTTGTGAAACAGCCAAATCAATTTTTTACCCACATTTTATTTGTTATCAATTTTACCCTCTCTTTTGATAACAGGTGTATGTCACGCTTCAAGATTTCAGTCAAAATAATGGTATCTCTCCTCTTTCCTTCTGTTGTCAGTAATGATAACTAGTGTAGTGCAGCTAGAAAGGATGGCGTCCTTGCTCACAGAGAATGGAACTCTGGATAGTTTTTCAAAGTGTTTGAACTGAACAGGAAGTGGTAGAGTGTAATTGTTAAAGATCTGTAGGCAAACTGTTTTTGCAGATAGATCTCAAGAACACTTTGGAGTCTTATACATCCTCCTTCGATGTGCGAAATTTTTCATCACGATACGTGCATGTCGTCACACTAACTGGTACCAGAGAAGGTCAGAACCACACAGGACCTGTTCAGAATCCTCATTTAGGTTAGATAGCAGTGGATTCCTGAGACCTGAGGGACTGGTGGTGGCATGCAAGGCTGGACTGAAATTCAGAACAGCCTTGTACTTCCGCAGCCGCCCTCTGTATCTTTGGAGCCTACGTTTGTCAATTCAACCAACTGCAGATTTAGAATACTGCGTCTGGGAAGAGTAAAACAGTTTCCATACTAACTGTACCGCCTTCCTTCCTTGGCATTATTCCCTACGCAAAGCAGCCCAGCAAGCATTTGTACAGCATTTATTTTGAGGGAGGTAGTCTATTAATCTAGAGATGGTCTGAGGTACACAGGAGGGTGTATGTCATCACATGTTATATGAAGAATTGGGACATCTGAGGAGTATCTGAAGGGAGTTGGAACCATTGGGTATTCAGGAAGGTCTGCCCGGGTACCAAGGGCTGTTAGATAAGGGCTGTGCTTGAAAGTGAGTGTTTGAAGGTCGTGAGGTCTATTAGATAGGAGTTAGGGTAGCAGAGCTGGAGTCGGAGGCTCTCAGATAAGGCCTGAGACCTAGAAGGCGGCACAGCATGATGTTAAAGAGGCCAGATGATGTCACATCGCAGGGTACAGAGGGCAGTCCCGAGACTAGCACACCATGATGGTTAGATATGTCTGCAGAATTTCACTTTATTATTTTTTTCTATCATCTAAAATTTTTCTTAAGGGACAAATATAGAAAAACGACAGCACTTAACTTATCTTCCCACTGTGGCTTTAAAGCGACTCAAAGCAAACCCTTCCCAGGGTTGCTGTCTCTATGATGCATTTACTCAGTGGGACTACGGGCCTGGAAGACACTTCTGAGAGCAGGATTGGGATACCCTGAGTCGCCTCTGTTCCCAAGTGATGTGCCACAGTGACTGCTGTTGAAACAACCCGGCAGAGGACCGGAGAAGTAAAACATTGCCAAGCCCGCCAGGCTGGTGCGTCTCCTCCAGGACATGTCTGTATGGTTGCTCCTCCGTGCCAGAGAACTTGTCACAGCTCCCCTGGTCCACCTTCAACCTCTATTCGAGACACAAATCAGAGGCTTAATGGCTGAAAATATGTGGAGAAGAGTGGGGTTCCATTAGTGCCTCATTAACACAGTGATTTAAATTCTTAGGCAAGTATTGACCAATGTGCGCTTGTTTTGTGGTAGGGTAAAACTGTTTTGTACTCATAATACCAATTAGTCACCCCAAAGACTCCCACAATGTTTTCAGACTTCTACTAAACAGACTATAGATATCCTTAATGACCTTATTTTCTCTCAAAAGTTTTTTTTTCCCCCATAGGAAGAGTTGAACCCAGCTTTTTGTTCCTACTAATCAAGTTCCCCATCACCGAATGTTCCCTTGTTAAAGATTGTGATTAAAATCTCACTGAGTTGCCCAGGGTGGCCTTGAACTTAGAGTCCTCCCACCTTAGCCTCTGGTGTAGCTGGCAGTATAGGCCCCAGTCCCTGCCAAAAAAATGCTTTTAATAGGTTAGGGTGGAGATAAATCTCCCTTTCCTCTTGACAACTCTGACATATGTTTCAAGGTACCAATTAGCGTAAGAATTATAGCAGTGTTTCTAATAATGTATGGATCGTGTTCTGGTTGGGTGGGGTCCTTGGAAGCGGGTTTAAAAAATAATTAACATGATTATAAACAGCTTTTAAACAAGACTTAAAAGTATTATTTTTTTATTTATCTGTCAATTTAAGTGACTCCTTAAGCAATGCATAGGATTAATTAGCAGTCTATAATATAGTATCTTTTTTATCAGTCTCCTACTTTACTGCCCGATTTGATCTACAAAGAATATCAATATGAAAAATATGATCCTGTGTGTCTGGGTTTGTATTTTAGTTCATCTACTTTTATGACTTTGAAACTTGGCAGGGATTTGATCCCCAACCCTCATATTTTGTTTCCAAAGAACTTATTTGCCATCTTAACTCTGTGGACTTTTAAAAAAATAATTTAAATTATGATTTGGCTTGATTTCCTTCTTTCCTCCCTCCCTCCCTTCCTTCCTTCCTTTTTTTTTAATTTTTTTTTTTTTCGAGACAGGGTTTCTCTGTAGCTTTGGTGCCGGTCCCAGAACTAGCTCTTGTAGACCAGGCTGGCCTCAAACTCCCAAAGACTCACCTGCCTCTGCCTCCCAAGTGCTGGGATTAAAGGCGTGCGCCACCACCGCCCGGCTTTTCTTTTTTTGTTTTTTGAGGCAGGGATTCTCTGTAGCTTTGGAGCCTGTCCTGGAACTAGCTCTTGTAGACCAGGCTGACCTTGAACTCACAGACGTCCTCCTGCCTCTGCCTCCTGAGTGCTGGAATTAGAAACACGCGCCACCACTGCCTGGCTTTGACTTTCTTCTTTATTAATAGTGAGTCTATATAACATGACTTTTCTCTCAGTTTAAAAAATACATCTATTTCTTTTTATTTTATGTGTATATTTACCTGCATGTATGTTTCTGCACCATGGGCATTCAGTACCTGAGGAGGGTGATGTATCCCCAGGAACTGGAGTTACAGACTGTATGTAGTGAGTCACTGTGCAGGAGCTGAGAACTGAACTCGGATTCTCTGAAAAGGTCAGCCAGCACTCTTAACCACTGAGTACCTCTCCAGGCCCATGTCTTCGGTTTTACTCTTTGATTGACATTCCTTCAGAAATGAATTCTATTTAGCTTTCCTAATGTGTCCCATCCTATAAAAGTTTATTACTTTTGGTTTTAATAGCAGAGTTGAATAGACTAGCGCCTCTGACGTTAGGTGAGCCCTTAATGGGCAGTCTGAAAGCGATGGCGCAACTTAATTAACTCTCTAAATATTTAACGCCGAGTTCTATATTTCTAATGTCATTTTGAAGAACAGTCTGAGTGTGTGAGGGTCGTTCTTGAAGGTAATTCATTCATGGGAACCCAGAGACATAGACAAGAATATTTTAATCATATCTGTGTATGTTTGGTGTGAAGTACTGCCCCGCCGATGCAGCATTCAGACTGAGGCTGATTTCCTCAAAACCAGCGAGGCCTGCATCCATTCTCCCCAGCCAGGGAAACCAGCAACATATCATAAAGGAAAAGAAAAGAAAATAAGAAGAAAAAAACAACGACTCTCTGAGTAGCCGTTGTCTAGCAGACCTGGAAGAGGGTGTTGGTTCCAGGGGTTAAGTTCAGAGAAAGGAACTGTTGACTTTTCTGCTTGTCTTCATAAGTTATCTGGTTGCTATAGCTCAACTCTGACATTTCCCCCAAGGGTCCATTTGTTGAAGTCTTGGTCTCCAGCTTTGTAAGATCAGGAAGTGGTGGCCAAACTGGAGCCTAGTGGGAAAGAACTAGGTGATTGGAGAGAGGCTCTCAGAGGGGGCTGTGGGATCCCAGGCTCTGCCTAGTCCTTTATTCCCTAACGGGGTGAGAGGCCCTCCTCCCAAGTCCCTGCTTTGATATACAACACCAGAAACAATGGAGTGGATGGTGAAACCTCCACAGCTGTCAACCTTTTAGTAAGATTTGTTTCAGATTTTCCTTAGAGTACCAGGGAGGTAACTGACACCGTGGTCAAGTAGTGGTCAGGGCCAGGCCTTAGATCCCCCGTGTTTGTGACCCATGAGCTAGAAGAACCTTCTCAAGAGCTGAATTTCCTGCTTAATGTTTGCTTCATTTAATTAGAGATCGTTTTCAAAGGTCCCAGGGATACCTGGTGGAAAGAAGACTAGCTGTGTAAAGAAATACTTGGAGCTAATATGGACCTCAGTGTTGCTATTGGAGAAAGGTCTCACATAGCCCAGGCTGCCCATAAGCGCTGCCTTCCTGTGGCTCCCTCCCAAGTGCTAGGATTTTAGGCATGTGCCCTGCAGTTGGCCAGGACTTCATTTTTTTTTTTGTATTTCTTTTTCAGTGAAGGAATGTCCCAGAAATGCAACCAAATGATTAAAGATTATAAACCTTGATAAGGTAGAATAAAAATGTGGTTATTGGAATTTATATACAGAAAAGACAAGCTGTAACTGAACAGTTATACTTAGTTAATTATAACAGATAAGAACTTTGAATAGTGTTAGAGCTCTGAAATCCCCTAGCATTCCAGGTTATAGAACTTCAGTCTTCCTTAGCATAGAATATACCAAGCATAGAAGAATATAGGTGCTCAAACCTGTGTGTGACCTTTTAAAATGGACTTCTATTGTGTTGGTCTAAGTTTTTTATTTTGATACACACACATATACACATATATATATATGTTCAAGAATTTGTGTTTTGCCAAGTATAGTTTTGATCACGTGTTCTTTAAAACCACATGGACATGTTTGAGAGTCTGATGTGTTTAGGACCATGAACTCACAGTTGCTAGTGACCTAATCTGCTCCATTATTGTCAAGCAGGAATTCATTGAAAGCAAGCAGTGGGCCCGATTGAGAGGGAGGGAGACAATGTAGACAGTGAATGGACTTTAAAAGGCCCAAAGAGACCCATGACTAGGAAGACAGTTAACTGAAATAGCAGTTGCAGAGGGCGTGGCCCATGGTTGGCCTGTGAGGTTGTAGGTAGACGGGAGAACCAGAATGGGATCCATTATTTCACCACTCAAAGTAGTCTTTAACCCCATTCTGCTCATGAGATGCACATGATTTGGATGAGTGATAGAAAATGCTGGTGAATGATAGAGGGAGAAGAGGGGAAGAGGGCAGAGATCTGCAAACTGGGCTGGAGTCTGGCCTCTCTGAAGTGGCTGAAGAAGGAAGACAGGCTAGGCAGTGGGACTTCAGAGTTCATTGCAGTTCTGTGAAGGTCTCAGCCAGGCTGAGTAGGGCTCTCTGAATAAGCATTGACTGTTAGAAAAACCTTGAGTTGAGTAGGCATGGGTGATGCTCATCAGCTGGGTGCCTTGGGAGAGGAGGGCTGAAGATGTTACAATGTATCTGTGGATTCTCATCACTCTTGAAGTGGCTCTTGAAGCTGAGTGGCTCAACCCCATGGCCGCCACAGGTCATCCACAGAAATAACCGAGATCATGCCTCCTTCCCTTCCGCCATGGTCTCCATAGCGTTCCAGTCATCACCTAGCTGTATAATTGTGCTAAACATGAGCTCAAGAGTGCCAAAGAGACACAGTGATGGATATTTCCTTAACTCTTAGAGCTTGCTCCGTGGCAAGCATGTTTTCAGAATAACAGAAGTTTGCTGCTGGCTTGTGTGCATGCAGGGTTGTCACGTGACATGCATGCAGATCTTCTGCCAGGAAGTTGAAAAGACACATCACATACAAAGACAGTGGGATGCGATTACCCCGCCTCCTTCCTCTTCGACAAGGCATCAAACACAGAGCCAAAGTCAGTAATCAAGTACTCTTCATGGATGGTTAAATACGTTTATTCCGCTCATTTATTACTTGAATTTTTTTTTAATTTGGATTGTTAATGGTCTCAATGAAACCTCAAGCCTCTTCTTTCTTGTGTCCAGAGCTTGATTGCTTATTCACTTTAAAGACTAAGAACCAGGTGATTGTGACCCTCAGAAAAAGGTAAAATTCCTGCAGAAGACTGAGAGTTCTCTATTTAATAAATCAAAGTTTCTTCTATTTTATTTAACTTAGTTATAAAATTTAACATAGTACGTGTATATATAGAACAACTTCAGCCAAATAGAAACTGGCAGCTAGTCAAGCAGAGAACATATATTAGCTCTGAATTCATAAAGTAGGCTTGTCAAGCCTCTGGAATTTCCACTCAGCACTTTACATGAACGAGCTGATTTCTTACAAAATGGAGAGAAATGTTTGCTTTCTCTTTAATTTTTAATCAAAATTTCTTCCAATAAGAAATTAATTTTCACTATTTATAATGTTAGCTTACTATCTAAAAGCAGGGAGGTGATCACTGAGGTCACCAAGTCACCCTAATGTATTGTGTTCAGACCAAAATGAAGGGGCAGAGAAAGGAGATGTAGAGAAAGGGCCTGGTGTGCAATGGTATGATTATAGTAGACACTGGACTGTCTCCTGAAAAGATGCTGAAGCCAGGTTTCAGGTATGTAGGAGTATGACCTTATTTATAAATGGTCTCATAGACACAGTTGGGCTAAGATGCAGTCTAGGATGGGCTCTAATCTAATATAAATGGAGCCTCTGGAATGATAGGGGATTTTGGACAGAGACACACAGAAAATAATCATAACACACACACACACACACACACACACACACACACACACACTGAGAGATCACACATCCAGCTACCACAAGTCAAAGAAGAGTTATGCTACAAGAAGCTGGAAGAGATAAAGGAGGGTTCGTCCCTCGAGCCCTGACTTTCAGCACAGTCCTTCCCAAACCTTGAGCTTCTCTAGCCTCTAGACCTGTGACGGAACCAATTCTTCTTCTTTTACGACGCCAGTTATGCTAGCCAGAGGAAAATAACATGGGTAATATTTCAGGTGGAAATAAAATAGTAGCAATCTGAAAACATGTAATTATCACTTCTGATTTATTTGAACCGGTAAGGCATGGGTATGCTGTACATTTATAGCATTATTAATGACATCAACGCATCTCTCCCTCCCTCCTCTGGTCTCCCCAGAGCACATCTGCGGTTCCCATTTTCTCGGGTGTCATTCACATATGCATAACAGAATATATACATACTTTTCTTTCCAATCTCTCAACGAATGGCAATCTACCACTTACATATTTAAAATCTTGACTTTCTCATTTATAAGGTGTTTTGAGGAAAGCTCAGTGGTTAAGAGGGAGTGCTCTCTGCTCTTGCAGAGGTCCTGGGGTTCTGTTCCCAGCACCCACATCAGTCAGCTCACAATTGCCTGTAACTCCAGTTCCCAGAGGTCTGATGGCCTGTTCTGGCCTCTGCAGCTACCAGACATACATCTGGGGGCACATACATACATACAGTCACTAATATAAACACTGGAAATAAAAATAAGTCTTTAACATGATACTTTGAAATTGTTGAATACCAACATTTATAGAGTTGTACAAGAAGGGATTTTAAATTTTTATCTGTGTACAAGTCCCAGGGGTCTTCTTCATTTGCTTTCTGTTACTGTCACTCAGCACACACAGTCACATAAGAATGCTTAATGCCACCAAGCTTTGCAGAGTGTGTATCAGTTACTTTTCTTCTTGTCATGGTGATCGAGTGCATGAAAGAAGCAGCTTAAGGGAGGGAGGCTTTATTTGGGATCCTGGTTTGATCCACGTGGTCCATGGTGGTAAGGATTCAAGGCAGCAGGAGAATGTGGCTGAACCGTACAACTCACATCCTAACAGACCAGGAAGCTGATAGAGTCTCAGAAAGACCACGAGTCCAATAGCACTGAAAGCCTGCTCCTGTTGTCCTATGCCTGTTAGCTAGGCCTCCGTGTCCAAAAGATGCCACAGCCTCTCCAAAACGCTCCACTGGCAGAGGACCAAGTGTTCAAACCCATGTGCTTGTGTGTGTGCATATGGCGGGGCCACCCCACATTCAAACATAACCGTCATGCACCAGGAACTATGCAAAGCCGTTTGCATTGCTTTCTCTAACCTGTTTCTGGGTGGCAGCGGGAGGAGTAACAAGAGAGCGCCAATTTCCAGGCCCTAAAGAGCATAAAAGATGGATTTGCGATTGGAACGGGATCAACTTCTATTTGCGCTGTAGGCTCCTGAAAAGAATGAAGACTGGCAATTTTATAAGTAGTTGTGATTAATGCCAAATTGCCTCGAGGTGAGTTTCCTGCTAAAATACTTATCTCTTGTCTATTACTTGTCGTTCCTGAAAAACATATTTCTTTGGTGTCATAAATCTAATTATCCTGTGTACAGAGGTTATTCTCAGCAAAGCAAAACCTGATTTTAATAACACTGGATGTTCTGAGTAGGCTCAAGACAGCAAGAATACATATATGTTTCGTACTGAGGTTGTGACCCCATGACAGGCCCAACTCATGTGTTGACCCCATAATATCATGACTGTCTCTGGCAGCCCTGTTTGGAGACTTGAAAGCGGGCAACAGGAAGGACGTGTTAGGGTTTACAATGAAGTGTCCCCAACCCTTCCTCCCTCGGTTCACATTTCGATGGTTGGTCTCTAGTTGGTGCTATTGGGGGAGGTAAGGCATAGCAGGAGGAAGTATGTCAGTGGGTCATGTGCTTCTGCTCTGAGTTCTGTTCTGACCCCTCATGCTGCTTCCTGGCCATTGCGGTGACCGCTTTGCTACTTCCTGTCCTTCCCACCATGAGCAGAGCTGTGGGCTGAAACCTCTGAAGAGATGAACACAGGTAAACCTGCCTGCCCGCCCGCCTTTCACGTGGCTCTGTCACAACAGCCGGAAGCTGACCGCCACTGTATACATAGTCTATGGCAGTGAGGAAAGGGGCAGGGTCACTGTGGCGTTACTGCCCTAAGGCACATATGGGCACACAGACCACAGTGTGCCCTTCAGGGATGGTTTGGCACCTGCAGAGCACATCAAAGACCACTGCTCTCTTGTGGCCTCCAGTGGAGGAAAGGACTCTGGTTTCGCTCAGTCCTGTCTCTGCTGAAACCCCATGGGTGTCCTGGCTAGGGAGATCGATTCTGCCTCCTTTGCAGCCCTGCGTGGGAGGTGACCAAGTTTGCACTAATGGGATGTAGGTGGAAATCTTGCAGGCATTGCTCTGTCTCGAGGGAATGCATATGTTTGGTTGTGTCGGAACGATGGCGGGGATACACGTGTAATCGTGGGAACAGGAGTTGCTGCCTTGAGTTCAGTAGGAAATCCACATGTTGAATAGTCACGTGCAGGACAGTCACCTCACAACCTGGGTGTTAGTCCTCTCATTAAAGCTCCCGCCCTTGGAGTGGGGGCTATTCTTTTCTTCAGCAACCAAGCTCGTGCCCTGATTAACCCACCCACGTGCCCAGATATTGATGGGGACCCAACCCACTCACAACTGTAACTCCTCTGGAATCAAGTATTGAACATGAAATGGCTATTTTCTTCAAAATCAGCCTATCACCCAAGACTGTAATGTATTTTCTTCTTTTATGTATTCAATTTGGTCCTTCAGACATATTGATGGCTTAGGGTAATCCTGGCCATTATTATGTTGGTTATAGCGATATTTTCCAAACTGCTTTTCAGAAACCTTATATTCATGACTGCTCCTACAAAAAAAAAAAAAAAGGTGAGACGGTCATTAAAGATGGTAGGTTTGAAAAAGTCATGAATCAAGTGCCTCGAAATCAATTTTTTCGAGGCACTCAATGAGGATCAGCTACACTTACTTTTTCACTGGGAAGAATGGCCTGTGATGTGCCCCAGTGTCATTTAGCTGTGAGCTCTCTTTGAAACACCTAGTGATGTTCTGTGGAACCCCATATTTTTCCGACATATGGCTCAGGGTAACAGCATTTGGGGTTACAGTTGTACCTTCGTTGCAGGTCTACAAAGTACTCCATTCCTATTAAAGATGACTATGCATCTTACACATTTTGTTTTAAAATACAGAAAGGACCTTTATTTTTCTTCACTTTTGATTTTAGGGAGTATATACATGAGACCAGTAAAAGGCACAGGACTTTATAGAAAGGAGTGGATGCAGGTTCTAATCACGATATAACATTGCAATGATGATGTCTATTTTTATTTGTTTTATAAGATTTGGGTTATGTTTCAGATTTTTCTGGAAAAGATCCTACTGTTAACCAAAAAGTCAATAAACCTTTGCTGGTATTTGTTGAGCAGTGACAGTTGCTGTATTGGAAAACATCAGCTGTGCAGAGCTGTGGAGGGCAATGAATTTAGATGTGATGGAACGTCCTCTTGGAAACCACTGAGGGTTTTTGGAGCAGGTCAGGAGTAAGGTCAACATCATTTTTGCCCCTGCTCTTTCATCAGAACAAAACGTGGTCCAGGCTGGAGTGGAGAGGGGAAATGTTACCAGCAGGAAGTTTCTAGCCATCCAGGATGTGATAGCTAGCAGATGGTTTTGATGGGAAGATGGTTGTGGGTAACTTCCACACTTCCCATCATCCATAGCGACTCAAGTTGGCATTGCATTCTGAGCAGATCTGACTTGTGACTTTGAAGAACCACAAAGCAAGAGTAGAAAATTAACAAGTTGAAGTGTCCAAAGGACATTGGAAACTGTCTGAGCCGGGCCTGGCTTCACCATGGCTCTTGGCAGCTGTAGGCAGAGTAGGCTGACAAAGGACCTTGATGAGAGTTGCTTATACCATCAGCCCTGTGCCGTACAAGTCTCCCCTTTTCTTCTCTGTGTGTGGGGTGGTGGAGAGGCCAACTTAGGTGTTACTTTGCTGTTCATCTTTTTTTTTTCCCTTTTCCTTTTAAAGTTGGGGTTCTAGGAATGGAACTCGGGTTGAATTTAGGTGGTTTGCTTATGACGAACACTACCAACGGTACCACTTCTCCAGCCTGCACTCTCCTTTCTTGAGTGTACTCGTGGCTGGGGGTTGGGTGGTGAAATTGTTATTTGTTTAGCAAGAGTTGCTTGTTTTTTTTAGTTGACGATCCCATGCTCCTTTCATGATAGCTGAAGTTTGGAGAGGAGGTTTGCAGCACCTTGGGGCTACAATCCCTATTTCTCAGGCGTGGATTGGGAATCGAAGTTCTCAAAAGGAGCCTAGTTGAGTTCTAAGGAGACTTTGCCCTAATGTTTAGCTGTTTCAAGTTCTTGACTTAAATATATTATTTCTGTACACTTATTTGTCTATGTGCATACACTTTAACCTTGGAAACATGTTTTGACTTTAAGTTGCCTGGAATCTAAATGGCATCATGGTAAAAAATTGTTAATTAAAAAACCACATCTCTCATTTTCCTGAGTGTGCCTAAAACTTTTACTGTTTTTAATAATATTATATTCTCAAAGAGGAACAAAGTGAAGGAATGGCATTTTACACAAAGCCTCGTCTGTGCCCTCCTCAAACCCAACCTGTGCTGCCCAGTTTTCTGTTAGAAATAGCTTGCAATATGTTCAGAAAGATGTTTTTCACTTGAGCATGTCTCTGGGGTAGGGGCTGTGTCCAGATTGTTTTGGGCCTGTTTGCTAACATGTTTTCCTCTCAAACATCACCGGACAAAGCTGTAGCTTGTGTCAGTTGGGACACACTCTCCTGGCCTGGCAGGGACAGCTCAGTGGAAAGCCGAAGGGGTTCGGTGTGTCTTGCTTGTACCATTGCAGTTGTCCATGCACGCCATTCTTGTTACCGTGTTTAATTAGCTGGTGATCTCCTCCATCCACGGAAGTGGGGGTGCTTCCTTCCAGGGGGGTTCACTTCATTCTCGAGCTAGTACTCAGAACACTAAGCAGCCGGCTGGAGCTTCGTCTCCAGCAGGATGTGGCTAGGGTTTGTAATGTCGCAGAGAATCCGTTCTTCTTTCCATACACCATTTCCCAGGTTCAGCCACACATCTGGAGCATCTCTGGTTTTCCTTGTCAAGACTTCCAAATGGCCCCATTCCAAGAGATGCTGTTCACTGGAAATGTAATGTGGGTTGTGCCTTTGATGACACCAATCTTGATGGCACACACCGGGACCTTTACAATGACAGAGTGTCTCCTCATCCCACGAAGTACAGATACATGTGTTGCTCAGCGTAGCATGCCCTTGCCTCCAGACACCTTTCTTCCTCCTTCCCTCCCTCTCACTGTAGCTCCTGGGTGGGACATAGCTTATCAGACAACAGCAAGCGATTACCTAGATACCTGCCTTCTTTAACTGACTCCATTTTATATTCACCTGTTAAGTCCTATGAATTAATTTAATATTTAACCTTTGTTTATTTATTTATTTAGTATTTATTGAGCATCTACTATGGACAGTGCCAATGTACATAGAAGAAACACATAGAAAACTTTCAATTATCTTGGTTTGGGTAGATTAATCTTTGGGAAAACCTCAGCATAAGATTGCTTCTTTCATATAATTTTGTTCTACCTGTCACTTTGTGCAAAACTATTTACATTATTACTTTTTTTTTCTGATTGCATCATGTTATAATTGCTTATTTCATCTGGCTAACCCCCCATCAATGTTCTGAGTGCATGAACATTATTTTCTTCCACTAAAACTGCTCAGTGCATTAAAGCATGTAGGTGAGTGTAGAATGGGATTCATTGGGATTTCAACTCTACTTCTTAGTTGTTAAATTAAACCTTAAACCTGGCTTTCCAGTTTATGTGTTAGAGATAAGAACACCCAACTAGGTCAACTCAACATAGTCTATTCTTCACTTTTCCTCTTTCCTTGGACTTTAGCTAAGAACACATTTTATTACAGTGCCATCCCTTACATGTCATATGACCACAAGCATCTCTTATATGTCATATGGCCATGAGGATCTTACATGTCACATGACCATGACTGTCCCTTATATGTCACATGACCAAGTGCATCCCTTACATGTTATATGTATATTGACACGTGCTTCTATCAATAGTTTGTCTTCCCCTCCTTCTTGGACTTCTCACGTATTAGGAACTTGTGAATGATTGTTGCCCATGGGCTCTGTGAATGAACATGTCTTTGGGTAGGCACGGGTACTGACAGGGGTATTGTGGGGTAGGGGCATTGTCTTAGAGAGTGCTCCGTTGCTGTGAAGAGATACTGGTGCGGGAGGATTGTCTGTATTCTGTCAATCATGTTATAAATAAACGCTGATTGGCCAGGTAGGAAATAATAGGTGGGAAAACCAGACAGAAAGTAGAAATGATGTATCATGTGGGTAGGGATGGGTACTGAACAAGGGTATTGTGGAGTAGATATGGGTACCAGACAAGGATATCATGGGATAGGTATAGATACTGAAAAAGGGTATCATGGGGTAGGTATGTGTACTGGACTAGGGTATCATGGGGTAGGGATGGGTACTGAACAAGGGTATCATGGGGTAGGGATGGGTACTGGACTAGGGTATCGTGGGGTAGGGATAGGTACTGGACAAGGGTATTGTGGGGTAGGTATGGGTACTGGACAAGGGTGTCATGGGGTAGGGATGGGTACTAACTAGGGTATCGTGGAGTAGGGATGGGTACTGGACAAAAGTATCGTGGGGTAGGTATGGGTACTGGACAAAGGTATCATGGGATAGGTATGGGTACTGGACAAAGGTATCATAGGGTGTCTTTGCATGGCCATGCCACTTCTGCTGATTGGTTTCTGGGAGACTGTAAGGTCTCCCTGAAGCAGCCATTACAGATGCTACCACTTGCTGCTTGACAATCACTTTTGTACTCTATAAAAAATGGAGTAATTTTTTGAAAATCAAGTCATGCAGGATTTTTTTCCAGTCCAAAAAAAAAACACTAAGCAACAGAATAAATAGTTATTATTCATTCCATGTTGTGTTAATTCTTCTTGCCAAAGGGGAAAAATGAATTTTTAAGAAATTCCAGGAAGACTATCTAGAGACCTAAAAATAAAAATCCTGGTTTTATTTTAAGCTTGTCAACAGGGGTGACAAGTGCAAGAATTGTGGCCCAGGAGTGCGGGAAGCACTCCTCATAAATTCTGTGTCCCACGATGCTTTATCTTGCCTGTCACTTTCCCTAAAATGGAAATAATTTTTTAATACCACAGAGAACGGTGGGAAAGCTGCATTTTCATTTGCGAAGTGGCAGCCTGGTAAGTGGAGGCTCGCAGGGCTGCTGGGCT
Source organism: Microtus oregoni (assembly GCF_018167655.1). NCBI lineage: Eukaryota > Metazoa > Chordata > Mammalia > Rodentia > Cricetidae > Microtus > Microtus oregoni. The sequence goes on along the minus strand of NW_024543069.1, from coordinate 24,269,799 downwards.
GTTTCAGCAGATGGACTCAATGTCGGAGGCAGTGGGATGGCCATCAGCATGCACCTGGGCCTGCCACCACCATTGTTCTCTTGGGGTCTCCAGAAGGAGACAGTGGGTCCTGATCGGAAATGTTCTAACTTCCCTTTCTTGCTCAGCTTATGCACTATCCCAATGTCTAGTTCTTTTCAGTCAGATTAGGGGAGACAGTGTCAATAAGGAATGAGGGCTTCTATGTCTGTTAGCAGCATATTTAGTCTGGACTAGGGGGCCAGGCCAGGATTAGAGTATATTCACATATGTAGAGCTGGCCTAGGCTCTGAGGCTGAGGGCAGGGAGTAAACCAAACAGTTCATCTGTTTAGATTCTGGCTTGCCTCGTACTGGGAACCAAAAGTCAAAATGGCATGGGACTCTGAATTAAAAGCAGCCGCTTGCCTGTGTGAGCTAACAAGACCATGGACCAGCAAAGCTGCACCAAATAGGAGACTAGTCAGATAAATAACATTTTTTTTTTGGCCTAAGTTTTATGTCCGTAAATCTCATAGAAAAGATTAATTTATAATTTAAGTGCAATTAGAGATAGAAATCGTTGGCTATTACTAAGGCCTTGTCTTTGACAGCTTGGCCAGGGCCAAGCATATGTAGAGAAGTTTCTGTGATGAAAATCAAGGGAAGTGTGAACGCTGACTCCTGCTTTACTGCGTTCGTGTTCTCCTTGGAAAGCTTAAGAGCAGATATAAAAGCAAAGAGCCAGAGATACAGGAAAACAAGGCACACATAACCAAAAGGAGCCTTCGTTTGCTACCAACCTTGGGAAGTCCTTGGCTTAGAGTAAGCCTTTAAACCTCACTGTCTGCTGTGATGGAGAAGAGGGTCATTGTTCTGGTATTGGGACCCTGGTGCAGCCCATAAATGGAGGCTGCTTGTTCGTTCCCAGCCGCCCAGACCCAAATAATCACCCAGAGACTATATTAATTACAACACTGCTTGGCCAATGACTCAGGCATATTTCTAGCTAGCTCTTGCATCTTGAATTAACCCATTTCTAATAATCTGTGTATCGCCATGAGGTTGTGGCTGACCGGTAAGTTTCCTAGGTTCCGGCATGTCTTTCTCCTTTGGCAGCTACATGGCATCTCTGGCTCTGCATTCTCTCTCTCTCTCTCTCTCTCTCTCTCTCTCTCTCTCTCTATCTGTTCCAGTCTGTCTATATTCCACTAAGCCATTGACCAAAAGAGCTTTATTATTAACCAATGGTAATAAAACATGTTCACAGCATACAGAGGGGAAGTGGCCCTGACAGGTAACCCCTGGCCAGTCATGCCAGGTCCATGGATCCCAGCACAAGCCTGCTGTAAGAAAGAAGAAAGACATAACCCCAACATGTTTTCCTCTGCTTAAGGGTAAGCCTAGGTTGGCTGGGTTGTGGAACACAGTGGGTAGAGCCATGTTGTCGACAGCTCAGAGGGAAAGCAGATAGGACCCTATCAACATGAAGTCCACTCCAGGAGGCGGCTTGGTATCTGTATTAGTGCTATCTGTATTTGACAGGTGGCTTCTGTCTAGTCAGGCCATCTCAGGCAGTTAAAAGGCTTTGCTGGGAATGAAGGTGACAGCTCAGAGGTCAGAGGACGTTGAGGAAACACAGAAGCACACAAGCCTCAGAGCGTCAGTATTAAGTGCAAAATCTTTACGACTGGTCGAAAAAGGGAAAGCAAACTATTATCAAACTGGAAGAGAAAGTTCTAGCGACTTAGCATTTTAGTCTATCAAACATTGTTAAAACTTTTAAGTGCCAGCACTTACTGAGGATGAGCGAAAAGGCTGTCATTTAAAATGGAATATATATATATAACCCGTAGTGTAATTTAACAGATTCTTGAACAAACAGAATATGTCATTTTGAAATTTGATTAAATATATAACTTAGAAATGAATTCAGCTGAGCGTTTCTAGGAGAAAGGGACTCAGGGTCTGCTGTTTGAGAATTGAAGGTACATTTCAACATCTCTGCTTCTGCCAGAGGAGTTGCCTAAAGCCTTCGAAATTACAGCTGCAAAACAGGATTGCTGTCATTTCGTTGGTGTCAATTACTACCTCGATGCTAGGATGCTAGATTCATGCCTCTGAAGGTAGAGTGAGCTGGGTCGTAAGGGATGTGTGACTGGCTTCCCCAGAGCAGTGGTTCTAGGCTCTCATCTTGTCCTGTGGACTTAGCACAGGAACATTCACCTGGAGTGAGAGCTGAGCATCGAATAACACCAGAGCGCCGGGCGGTGCTGTGTATCGAGTAACACACCAGAGAGCCGGGCAGGCAGAAAGGTCCTAGAGGAAAAACATAGGTGATTTTCTCCACTCTCATTTGTTTAGTCACAAATTTATTTACTTTAAAATTTTTATATTTACTTATTATTTTTAGGGTGTGACATATGCTTGCATGCATATCTATGCGTGTGCAGGTGAGCGTGCATGTGTGTGCATGTCAAAGCAGAAGTTGGTTCCTGGTGGCTTCTTGCTAGCCGCCTTCCTTGTTGAGGCAGGGTCTCTCACTGGATAGAGAACTCTCTGATTGTCTAGACTAGCTGGTCAGAAAGGGTAAGGGACCCTCCTGTTGGCAGTTCCCTAGTGCTGGAGGACAGGTACACACCGCCATGCCTGGCTCTTTACATGGATATGCAGGACCAGAACTCTGGGCCTCGTGTTTGTGCAGCAAGCACTGTACTGACCAAGCCACCTCCCTGGCCAAGTTATTTACCTTTATTATTGGTTGCAATCACAAAATCTTGAAGCGATTGTTATGGCGGGAACGGATCCAAACATTTCGGAACAATAATATTTATGCTGCTTATTCCGCAGCTTTGGTTTTGTTATTGTTGAAGTATAAAATCACGCTCTGCCTCCAGCCCCTCTCACATCCGTGCATCTGCACCACTTAGCTCTTCCTCAGTGTCCACATGTTTGCTACAGACACCAGTGACTTAAAGTGCATTCAGTCCATTTCAGGAACTCATTGTTATATGATAAAATCCCCATGCTCGTCTCCGTCCTAGGGGCTGGTTTTATCCTGATGAATCAGCTCTTGAGCCCAGCCTTCATTTGTCAACGTGGGGCATTTTCTACTTGATAAGATCGTTTTGTTAGATTTCTTCCCGTGTGAGCAGATGATTATGCATGTGTTCATTTCTAGCCATGGTGCGGATAATCTGAAACCATTTTAGTACGGAAAGTGAAGGCTTCCATTTTAATTGACAAGACTTGGTGCCATCTGGAATATTGATTTCTTAAGGGTTGGCACCTGTGCCGTACCATGTTGTTCTCTGGATCCACCATTTGTTAGGGAAGAGAGAAGATTATTATAATGAGTGTGTAACCTTGAGTCTTTCGAGACAATTATATGCCCGCTGCATTGATTATCATAAATGCCCTTCGAGTGCGCTTGCTTCTGCCACACAGTTATGAACATTTCCTAACGAATCAGCTCACAGAGAGGCAAAGCTGGGGCAGGAAAGCGGGCCAGTGGTCAAGGGCTCTGGTTTCTAAGTGTGAGGACCCGGGCTTGGATCCTACCACCCCCAGAAAAAGCCGGGCATGGTCTCATGTGTGCACAGTCATGGGAGTAGAACTAGGGGGATCCCTGGAGATTGCTGGTCACCAGACTAAGTCTAGAATAATAGAGCGGGTCACCCGTGTCCTCCTATAGCCTCCACACGCATGCACACAGGTGTGCACACACCCCTCTGCTCACAGAACACACACACACACTTGCATGCGTACACACAAAATTCCGTTGCCTTGGCCCGGCCATCCTCGGTATTTTTTTTGTCTGTTTCTCTGTGTTAAAGTGCAGGAGGAAGATGCGAGGCTATGGATGTTCTTCAGTTACTCTTACCAGTTACTGCCTCTTCCTGAGAACTCGGAGTTAACTATTGAGTGGTTTGTCAAGTGAGCATGCAACCGTGAATTTATTATGGCTGACATGCAGACTAAAGATAATATTAAATACAGGGAGCTCCATTGCTGCATTGGATAAAATTCCTCCAGAAATACAATGCTGTGATGAAAGACATTCGTATGGAAATTTAGTTGCGTTGTTATCTGTTCAGTATCAGTTTTAAGTGAGGAGAGAGCTGCGCCACAGCGTCGTTCATTTCTGAAATCGGCACGTCAAGAAAAACAGACAATACCTTTCCCCAGGTAGTGACCCATCCACAAGCCCGTGATGAGGGATTGTGATGAAAATGACTCTTAACTGGATCTGAGAGAGAGAATTATGATTCAGAACTTAAAAAAAAAAAAGTCCTGAAAATCAAAGACAAAAGCATGTCATTCACAGGGCTACTTGAGCTACCTGGGAAACCCCCCTCCCTCCCTCCCTCCCTCCCTCCCTCCCTCCCTCCCTCCCTCCCCCTCTCTCTCTCTCTCTCCCTCTCCTCTCTCTCTCTCCTCTCTCTCTTGCCCTGCCACAGCTGCTTTGATAGTCATCGTAGTCCCTTTGTGTAGACCCGAGATGCCCAAGCAGCCTTGGTGGCGGGGAGGTCCTCGGATCCGTAATTTCCTTCCTGCATTTGAACTTGTTTTTTGGGTGTTATTTCCTCAGTGTTGGCAGCAAGGTTACCCCTTCCTGGCAGGTAACAGAATTAGTCCTGAAGTCTTATTGCCTTTTCTGATTTTGTATTTGAATCATCCCGTGTGCTTCAGCCTTAGAAACCTTAATGGGATGCAGTTTTTGTACCTTTTATACTTCCTTCTACCATTTACCACAAAAGTAGTTAGTTGTTTCTACCCCTGAATTGTGTTAAGGCTCATTGCCCTAATGGCCTCCGTGCTCCACTATCGCCGACGTGTCTTCTCGTTCCTGACCAAGTCCACTGCTACCCAGTGGGTGTGGAGGAGACAGCAAGGGTGGCAGATAATTATTTATTCTCCAGAGCACTTCAGCTAGAAGAACACAGGAGTTTAATATAGGAGCCCAGACATCTTCCTCTTTTTCCCCCCACAACTCACCTTCTACTGATCAAAATAGATTAAGAGCAAAATATCCCAGGGAATTAAATCACGTCCTTGTACCTTTATTGAGCCAGGCAGTGGTACCAGCCCTGAATATGCCCAGTTCCTAGGAACCGTGTGATGTAAGATTGTAGTGAAGCACAAAAGATGTGTAAATAAATATGGTTTTCAATCTCTCCCAAACCCCAATCCCCAATCCTGGGACTTATCTGGGAGTTGCATCCTTCCTAAAATAATAATAATACAAATAAAAACAACACCAAAAAGAAATCTCTGATTCAATCATGTTTATTTTGAGGTGAACCCAAGCTTTCTCAGCATTTCTTTCTGTCTCCCCCTACTTGGTCTCTCTCTTATATACTCTCTCTCTTCTCCCCACCCCCCTACATTCTTGACATTTGTTGGATGCAGACTACCCTTTCTATATCCAGGTTCTTCATTGTTAGATTAACTATACATCAAAAATATCCAGAAAAATATTCTATCAGCTCTTAACGTGAGACAGCTTTTCCTTGTCATTATTTCCTAAGCCGAGTCACCTCAATCCATATGGGCTTTACACTGTATGTGGTATTGTAAGTAGTCTAGAGATGTTAAACATATGTGCAGATTCCCATGGGGGATGGAACATGCTGTCCCTCTTATGAAAGGGACTTTCTACCTGTGGATTTGGTGAATGAGTGGTGTGCTAGAACCAAGTCCCACGCAGTCTCAAGACTGCAACAGCATCCCTACACCCTGGAGCTTCTTCCTGCCCGTTAGCTAGGCTTTCATTTAGTATTCCAAATGGCTATTAGCTTCTTTACATCCAAAAAGCACAGCCTGCTATATTTCAACTATCTTGTCATTGACCTCCGCTTGACATGGCTTTTTCCTGTACTCATGCTATCTTCTCCTGTCCCTCCATAATATAACTGTCTCAATGGTCCTTGTCAGTGTTAAGATCATGGTAATCCTCCTTTGACATTTATCCGATTTGCCTAGAAAGCCCTTCCGTTCTACTGCCTCCTCTGCCTTCTCTCTCTCTATTTCCCGTCTCTCTCCTTACCCTTCTCCCATTTCCTCTTCCCTTCCTCCTGTAGCTTGTCCTCTCTACTCCATTTAAGCCCTTTTTAAAGTGACAAGTAGTGGCTTATGCCTGGTGTGACCACACTCCATAGACTGAGGTAAGGGAATAATGGCAAATCTGAAGCCTTCCTGATCTACATATGTAGCCAGGTCTACAGAGTGAGTTTCTGTGTCGACAAATCAAAAATTTCAAAAAGAAAAGGAAAAAAAAAATCTCGCCTCTGTCACACTCTTCTTATTTTAGTGCCAGCCTAGAATCTGGAGCGTTTATTTATTTTTCATCTTTTGTAAAGTAAATGCATATTGTGTTAGCGTATCTATTTAGGCAACAAACCAAGTAGATTATAAAATGATACAAAAGTAAACTACAGACCTCAAGTTTCTTCCTTAGACCTTTAACATTTAATTTTTAAGTCTTTCTAGAATGTTCTCCATAATTCAGCTCTATTGGTAAAGTTCTTTACCAATAAAAAGTCCAATTGAGTCAGTCCTCTTATAATCTGGGTCTTCCTATCCATTTCAGTTGTCATGTGACACAGTTGGTGAGTTGGCAGAGGTTTCTCTCCTGCCCAGTCCCACAGCTGTTCCATCCCAAAGAAACACCCAGAGGTCTACATTAATCATAAACTGGTTGGACTATTAGCTCAGGCTTCTTATTAACTAATTTTTATATCTTAAATTAGCCCATAATTCTTGTCTGTGTTAGCCACGTGGCTTGGTACCTTTATCAGTGAGGCATTCTCATCTTGCTTCCTCTGCGGCTGGACCATGACTTCAGACTGTGTCTTTCCTCTTTCCAGAATTCTCCTGTTCTTGCTGCCCTGCCTCTACTTCCTGTCTGGCTTCTGGCCAATCAGCATTTTATTAAAATACAAGTAACAAATCTTTACAAAGTACAAGATCATAGTCCCAGAGCATTGATGTCTACCTAGTTTCTAGACTACTAGATCCTTGTTATACTAATACATAAAGGCTACTAGGGGACACTTAGTTTCTACATAGCAGACACATTTATATGTATTGGTTTTAAAATATAAGATTAAGTAGAGGAGGAAATAAAATCCCCAAATAAGTGTATAAACTGTCCAACATCATGGATTCATTAAGGGTCACAGTAGGCTTTTATTTTTCTGCAACCCTCTCCTGAAATTGAATTTCCGTTATCCTATATTCTATGGTTGCTAATGCCAGATACCAAGTCATATAATATTCGAATTATGTGGATTATAACCCATTCTTTCAAGCTAATATTTTATCATGTTTTCAGTTTGCCACTGTGCTTACAGGTTTGTATTCTTCAGTATTTGAGAAATAACCATGACATCTGCTTGTAATTGATTAATAAAAAGTATTTGTCAAGGCAGGAGCAGGAACACAGAGTTTCCATTCCTTCATATCAAGGTGACTGTTTCCTGTTTCCTACTTATCACACTAAGTGTATGAAGGCGTAAGTCACAAACAATGCCACACCAATTTGGGATTATGATTATTAGGGTGGTATTTATTTAAAGGGGAAAAAACTTACAGATCACTGTCCCAGGCAACAGCCCTCTACGCAACCAGGAAAGGAGTCTAGTCGCCGGCGGAGCAGGAAGTGAAGAGAGAGAGGAGAGGGAAGTGGCCGCTTTTTTAAAGGGAGAGAGACCACGCCCCAATGGGCTGGTATCTCAGCGGTGATAGGCTGGAGGAGTGGGAGGACCTCCCGCAACAAGTGTAGTGTTGCTATATGAGGTTTTCTTACACATAGTGTTTGCAAATTTGCTATAAATTTCTCTCTCTGTGTGTGTGTATACACATGTATTGCAGAGGGGTTGGGATGAGTTGGTAGTTGTGAGGGAAGCAAACAGAAAGTCAATATAATGGGCAAGAAATAGGGAAGGAAGGTGTAAAAGAGAATAATGACCTCCTACTATTTTTCATGATTCCATTACCATTTCCTTCATTAATTAGTCTATACTTTTTGGTTGATTAGAATAGACCTCAAATCACAAGGTTTCTTTTGCGTTTTTTTTTTTTTTTTTTTGGTTTTTCAAGACAAGGTTTCTCTGTAGCTTTGATGCCTGTCCCGGAACTAGCTCTTGTAGACCAGGCTGGCCTCGAACTCACAGAGATCCGCCTGCCTCTGCCTCCCAAGTGCTGGGATTAAAGGCGTGCGCCACCATCTTTTGCTTTTTTTTTTTTACCCTTTGAAAAAACAAAGTTATGAGCCAACAAGTCACTAATCAAGACTGTCAACTTCTCTACAGTGGGCACGGTAAGGTGTATTGCTGGTATCTAGATGACAAAGACGCTTTATAATAACCACATCTTCTTGATCTCAGAGAAACATCCAGTTTATTGCAGTCTCTGTAAATGTGATCCATAAACAAACAAATGTATATAGGACAGACCTGAAACACATCACATTTTGTGAACACGCCCCCTGATGTGTTAGAGCCTGCATCTTCTATTGGTCAAATGACACGAATCCAATAATGAAGCAAGAGAATCTTCAGATATTGTAGAGACATCGAATCCTCGTTTTAACCTCTTATCTCCTTTCTGCTACATAGAATGCACATGAAACACATGTACAGAAGGTTGCAGGCTAGCGGTACAACTTGGTTTTACGTACCTTTGATATTTTAGGGCATTCTGAAGTCCTCCTTGCTAAAATTCAATTTAAGAGAAAAGGATCACATAGATACTGTACTGTGTAGCCCTGGGTAGTATGTGATTTAAAAATAGGCGATCTTTACTTCAAACTTGGAAGAAGTATTGATTGAAGCTGAGAGCAAGGGCTTTTTGTCTTTGATTGATCTAAATGGTCTGTCTGAAAGGCTGCAGGTAGCTTATGCTCCCTTAGTCCTATAAAGGTAAGACAGCTGGTAAAAGAAGAAAACAATAGTATGATCAGCTGTCTACTGCTGTGGCAGAGTACCTGAGTCAATTAACTTATAAAGAGAAGGATATATATATGTGTGTGTGTGTGTGTGTGTGTGTGTGTGTGTGTGTGTGTGTATGTATATATCTCACAGTTCAGAAGTGCCAGTCCATAGTTGGGTGTGGTCACTGATTTGGAGGCTGTGATGAAGCACCTCTTCATGGTGGACCCATGCAAAACCCACCTCATGGCCAGGAAAGAAGAAGGAAGAGAGGAGCAGGGCTCCACAATCCTCCTTGAGGATATGCCATCCAATAACATGGAGACTCTCCCCGGAGGCCCTAGCTGTTAAAACTCCTACCACCCCCAGCAGTGCCACCCCTAGAAACGGAGTCTGAACTATGTGGAGCTTCAGGAGAGACTTAAGAGAAAAAGCTGTAGAAACTGGTTTCTTTGTAGATGCTATTCCAGGATTATAGAGAGTTTGACCATGGGCATTTCCTTTCAGGTCATGCTGGGTGCTGGCATCTTGGCGGCCATTGCTCCAAAGCCATGCTACTTATGACTCACTAGTAGTCTTTTGTGGGTCTCAGACAGGTTTCTCTGTGGCTTTGGAGCCTGTCCTGGAACTAGCTCTTGTAGACCAGGCTGGTCTCGAACACACAGAGATCCGCCTGCCTCTGCCTCTCACATTCTGGGATTAAAGGCATACGCCACCACCGCCAGGCTCTTTCACTTGTAGTCTTACCTTTTGCTCTCTGCTAACAATAACCTCTTTGTTTACCCTTCAGAAACCTAGGCAATTCCCCCATCTTGCACGATTGAAAAAGGTGGTGTTATGCATGGGGCTCAATGATAGCCACAGAGGAGTAAAGATAGAGCAGAATTTCTATTCTCAGCTTTGTTGACCCAGTTCATATGTCTTGTTAAACCTTACAATGTGTGTGTATACACTAGCACTATATAAACCATGTATATGGTGTAGAATATATATGCATGCATATGTATATACATGCATATATATGAGTGCTCCGTGGGTATTTTGTTATTAAAGTTATGAAATGAGAAAATTCTTCCGTGTAGTCAGTATTTGGCTCACCCGCACTCTGGAGGGCAAGATGAAAAGGACTCTCCAGTCATCCCTGAAAGTCTCCTAACCCTCAGCCCCCGCTAAGACTTTGATGCTAATTAACCCCATCAGTAATTTGAAGTACTTTCTTCTGGCTTTCTTGAAACACTGATGTGTTCAAAAGTCAAACTGAGGTCAAACACATTAGCAACTCTTTAAAAGAGAAAGGCATCATAGTGTTTTTGCCCTTATCAAATTCCCCAAGTACATTTCTGTTTGGATTAGGCTTGTCAATTTTGTGGTATTTACAGTGTCATGTTTCTGTAGACAGGTTTATAATTTCTGGTCTTGAGGCACCAGGGTAGAAAGAGTTATTTTAATGAAAATATTTCTCATTTTGCTAGAGTGTTGCCAATTTTCAGAGATGTTTGTTTTTGTTAAAATAGTTCTTGTGAGTAGGTTGATTTTGTTACTGCTTGGCAGGAATTGGAGCTGGCTAGTGTTCTCTATTTAAAATGCTTTGAGTACTATGTTTCTGTCATTTGGCCCTTGTTGACCAACGTCTCAATATACATGAAATGCATTGACTTGGCAAATCTTGTCACCCTAAGAGAAAAGACTAAGTCGAATCTGGATGAGAAAGTTCTAAATCTGCCGGGTGACCCAGCGCTCAGGAGGTAGAGGCAGAGGCAGATGAATCTCTGTGAGTTCAAGGTCAGCCTGGTCTACAGCGTGAGTTCCAGTTCAGCCAGGACTGTTATATAGAGAAACCCTATCTCAGAAAACGAAATCAAAAATAAAACAAAACAAAAAGTCCTAAGTCGTGTTGGAACACTTAGGGCTCTCTAAAAGCTGACTAAAGAAGGCCGATCTGTCTGGCTTTATTTTTAAATTTTTTTAAAAAAGTATTTTAAACACTGTTTCAGTAGTATTTTGGTTTAGGGTAGCTGTTTTTACTTCTTGGCGACCAGGAAGTGCTGTTGAGAAACTGGCTTTGTAGGTACTGACATACCCAACGTTTTATATTTTTGCGTTCTTATGGGGTTAATTATTTTTATGTTAACTCTTATCCCTAAGGTATCTAGAAATGCTGTTAGGGCAATAATATGATAACTAACATACAGTTGAAGTACTTTTGCCTGCTGTGTTATATCTGTTTACGAGCGACTGTCACGAGGATAGAACCCAAAGTTATGAATGAATCTTTTAAGCCACCTCGATCAGTTGTGTCACGGGCAGTGTAATGCGTAAAGCTGCAAGTATTGTTGGAAAACCTGGAGGAGCAGCAGAGAAAGTCAGTCTGAACCACAGACCCAGCTTCTCTTTAACTGTGGACATTATACCATGCTTACCTCTGCTTGGTTCTTAGTGTGTGGAAACATAGCTTCCATTTATGCAAAAGTTGGCTAGTCTGGATGGCATGAAGACAGAGCCAATGAAGGAACTCTCGGGATGCTTTAGAAGTTTTAAAGCTTCTGCCATATTTAGGCTCCGACTTTCCAAGCAGCCTCAGCGTCATGTCTGGTTTATCGATTTTGTTCTCATTCTGACGCCAAATAAGCGTGGATTCTGCTTGTGTTCTGGGCATCTTGTCTAGGGTGAGATGTGACTTAGCACTGCCCAGTTCTACAGACACATCTGTTTTGATTCCCAAGTCACCAGTGGTGTTTCTGAGCATCTAGATAAAAAAAAAAAAAAAAAAAAAAAAAAAAAAAAAAAAAAAAAAAAAAAAAAACTCTCTTTCTCTCTCAAGTTAGTTTGAATATCAAAAGCCAAGAGACTATCATAAGAGGATTTGAGCATGAAACAAGTGACCTGGAGAGGCACTGCCAATCCTGAGATTTCTTACAGGTTGGTCAGTGTGAGCTGTCAGAAATTCTTAGAAAAAAAAGCAGAAAATATGAAGGTAATGAAGAGATATATATAGAGATATATATATATACACACACGTATATGTTTATATGCAATATCATACTTTTATGATTTAAAATATTTCTATAAGGGCTATTTTAAATAAAAATATATTTTTATTTCTATTATACATTCAAAACATGTTGGCTGACCATATGGATTGCTGTAAGATATATTATTGGCAAACAATTTTTTCAAAAAGATATCTTGGATCTTGAGTTGTTTCCAGAAAATAACTTGCTTGAAATTGGAAATATCTACACTTCAGCGTTGCAGTAACTTAGAAAAGAAGTACTAAGTACTCCAGTATTACTATTAATTACAACTTTCAGTGAAGCTGAAGTCAATGGACAGATAATGAGAATTTACTGAATAATGGAGGCCTTTGAATTCCATGACCCTAAAACATTTCAACTTTACTGTGAATGTTGAGGAAGCCCCTGAAGGAGGGAGGAATGCTCGTAGATTTTCCCTTTAAGAAGATTGCCTTGCAGGGTGGGGGGGGGGGGGGGGGGATGCGTAGGAAGACAGGAAGGGTGCCACAGAGACTAGAAGTCCAGCCAAGAGACTGGTTCAGAATTTGGAGCTAGAGAGAATGAGACAGACTTGGCAATGCAGGAGGTGAATATAGACGATGCTGGAAAAGTGGAAGTGTTGACCATGTAGTCCACTTTCCCGTCTAGACCACCCACAGCCAAAGAGCATTTTAACAAGGACCCGGGGACTATGTATGAGCACAGACTGAAAGCGCCTCAGACAACCGCCAACAGATAATGGAGGGGACGAGAGAGCTGTGTCTAGAACAGGAGGGGAAATGTCTGGCTGGAGCTGCAGGTGCTATACTGGGGGTCTTTGGTAGAGATGATACTAATAAAAGGCGATGCCAGAGGCCTTGAGCTTTATCTCAGACCTTGGGTATAAAGCAGGGGAGCTAGGATCCTGTATCTATTTTTAAAACCAGAGGAGGAAAGTACTTGCAATTTGCAAGTTTCTTCTGATTGCCCCAACCGGAAAAATCTAACGCGCTTCTAGCCTGCATATATGCCATGGGGGGGGGGGGGGGTTGTAACATTGTAACAAGTGCTATCTCCTTCTATCCTTTTTGTTCTTCATTGTTTCCTTTCCAGTCAGCAAACTGCATTTTAAGCAGTCTTGGGTAGGCAGGAACTAATGATATAATTTAGAAGTGTAAATGTTCTCATTACCCCCCTACCGTCTACCGTGTTTGCCTTTGGAGTTCTTTCTTTTTGAGCAATTGGCAAGCCTTTTGCTTTGCCGTCATGGTAGGGTTCCTTTAAGTCCATTTCCAGAAAGTGTTTTGTTTGGGAATCATGTAGGGGAGATGAGAGGTTAAAAGAAACAAAACAAAACAACAACAACAAAAAAAACAGATCTTCTAAAACGCCAGGCATATTCTTATTTCCAATATAAAAGACAAAAATTACTGTCCTGTGGTATGTCTTAAATTAATATGACAGCGCATGGGCTGACGGAAGAGTCTTGGTGTGCTGTCTTGGACAGCAGTATTAAAACGGCTCCCCCCTGTGCTGGCACTTCGGGGGGTTTGCTTTGTGTTTTGACTGTTGTCTTTGGGATTGTAAATTACTTAGGCAGGCTCATCACAGTCAATTAAATTCAACATCCAATTATCATCAAGGTTTTCCTTTTTATCCAATATTACTGGGCGAGGGAATTGAGGCTTAGCGAGGTCAAGTGCCTTGGCCAAGGTCGTCTAGCGTGTTAATGTCTGCGCTCAGATGAGTTTTTCCTCAGTCCCTGTTGATTCCCGCATTCTGCATTCGTCTGTCTGTTAATTAGAACCTCTGCATCCGTGTTGCTCAGCTTGTGAACTGGCTGTTCAAGGGCTCTCAGCACCCAGTGGGGTTGATGGGAAATCTGTAGGCTCATGAATTATCTTTTATCTGGAAAATGAGAAACATATAGAGATCAATTATGATAATTTCTGGTGTGCCGGAAGGGGGGATCTCAAGGGACTTGTTAACCCTTGCCAGCAAAACCAACAAGGAGCTGCTTGGGCCCTTGCAGGGAGTTGAATAAGTCATACACTGTCTGGTATTTGAAGCTGGCATGGTAGAAGGTGGGGAGGCCTGCGAATGAATTTCTTCATTCCAGGGGCATGAAGTCTGCCAGGACACACATAGTCTGCATTTATTTCCCAAGCCTGCTGGAAGCGTGGCATAGCTGTTATGTTAATGCCGGGGAGGACATCATCCACAGATATAAACACAGAGCTCACAGGAATCCAGCTAAGAGATGATTCCAGAAGCATTAGACAACTGGACTCTGTAATTAGCCCTCTTCTTCTTGACCGGTCTAGAATTTGCTAGAATGCAAAACACCTAGAAGATTCCTTGACTCTGATTTAATTGATGAAAGTAAGTTACATGCTGTGAACATAATGACAGGTATACTGTAATAATAACTTTTGCAGAATGAAATCATCTAAAACCATACTCAGACTAAATTTTTATTTTTTTGTCACCCTAGGGAAACTATTTCCCTCATAGTAAATTACTTTTGTTTTATGAAGACATTTTTTTTTTAAAAAAAAATTCTTGGTTTCCCCTTTAGTGAAAAATGCTTTTTATTTTAAGTCTTTCTTTTCACAGTGTCTCTTCCTCCCTTCCCTCATTACCATTCGCCTATCGGTGTGACTGGGAAGATGCTGGCAAAGTTAACACAGAGACCTCAGTGAGTCAGTTCATCACCTAGCTCAGCTCAGGGCCAGGGGCTGCCGTGTGGGCCAGCAGAGGGGAAAGGCGTGATTTCAAAGGATGCCTTAAAAAGATTCTCAAACAAAGGCCAGCGTTTAGTGAGCTGTTAAGAGAAAGAGAAATCCCCAGGAAGGAGAAAGGGACGGCCTTTATCTTGCCAGAAGGGCAAATGGTAAAATACAGTGTCGGCCCAGGCGCCTTTTCTGTCAGTTTGAGCGACTAAAGGCCAATTTGGCACCGCGTGTGTTTGGATCATACGCTGTAAAATGCATGACCTTGTTTCCTGCTGCTGATTTATAGCTCTGGGCTTTGGGTTTTTTTTTTTTTTTTCTTTTTATTCCTGGAAGGAAAAAAAAAATCTCAATCCTTGGTAGAAAAATAGCAAACTTGTAGTAGGTGCAGAAGTTCGCAGACACGTTGCTTCTTGAAGGCGACACTGACATAGCAATGTGAGCGGAAGTAATAGGAACGGTATTTTGTCAGAAATAGCATTAAGTGTAAAACAGAATGAGATTCTTCACTGGGTCAAATGGACAGAGCTGTCAGAGGTACTCCACTTGGAGGGGATTCGGGTCTCATCAGGATCAAAGAGGACCAGGCGAGCAGTGAGGGAGCAGACGGTTCTAAAGAGTATGTGGGTTTGAGCTGGTCGCTATTTATCGATTTGATCTATTCCTGTAAATGCCTAGAAAGCTCAAGGGCTCTTACAGGTTCTTTGAGCTTTTTTTCTGCTATGTGACATTACATGGGCAGTAGCAGTTTCTGATCGTGGGCGCTTTGTCATTTTCCTCGGGATTCTGGAGGGTTTGAGTTAAAAAGTTTACATCAATCAACGTGTCCCTGCCTGACTCCTTCAGCTTTGGGAGTACACCTTTCCCTCCCTGTGCAAGCTCAGAAATGCATTTACATTTTAATTCTGCAATTTACTGCCCCTTCCCTGCCCCTGTTTTTTGAGTGCTCTTGAGGGTCGCAGGTGCCTTTTCTTTCTGTTTCATCCCTCGGCACCCAGTTAACCTTGACTGAATAAGGATGAGCAGATGAGAGGCACAGGCAGGCTGTGGGGCTGGCGTTTCTTTGCTAAATCTTATTTTTGCACCTAGCCTGGTGTTCTTGAGATTGCTACAAAGTTTCCTTTGTAACTAAGTGAGACTAACAGCTTGCTTCTCAGGACGTGGTGTCCTGTGCATTTGAGGGTAACTTCTCTTTGCAGTGTAGATCAACCAGGGTCCAAGAAAATAGACTTCTGAGCTTCAGGTACAGGGAATGGTTAGGACCTTCCTTCTGTGCTTTCAGAAATAGCCCTGACAGTTAGAGCTTTTCCATTTGTGGCTTTGCTTCTCCACCCTTCTGGCTCATTCCTAAGCAGGGAACTAAGAAAGGATTACCAGAAGCTAGATAGAGTTTCAACAGCCTTCAAGACCATCTATTTTCTTCATATATGAACGGAAGACCCTGCTACATTGATCTGAATGTTTAAATTAACCCTGCCTGAGGCAGGGCCAGGGTGTGGGTTTTCTGAAACCTGTCTCAAACTCTCTTATACCCTCTCACTCAGCTTTTGATGAGATGGAGACCATAAATGTTAGTGCAGATCTTAGAAAGGTTAATTATTGAATTTCAAATATTTGGCTGTAAAGTCTGAGCTAAGGTGAGTTCCAGCTCTCTGTCTCTGTCTCTCTCTCTCTCTCTCTCTCTCTCTCTCTCTCTCTCTCTCTGTCTCTCTCTCTCTCTCTAGAATGGCAAAGGAGGTGGCTGCCCCTGAATGTCATCAAGGTCCAAGTGTTATCCTTCAAGGCATTTTTCAATTTTGCTTGGAAATCTGACTTGCAACATTCTTTGTAATTAGTTGTAGACAAGTTGTCTACACTCTGTTTCTTTTCTTCCTCTTGCCTCACAGCCTGTTGAATCTCAGAGTGTAGTCGGATTGGTCTACAGCTCATTGTGTATCCTAGGCTGGCCACAGACTCATAAGCTTCCTGCCCCTGCTTCAGCCTCTCCAGCCTGCATTTATATTCCTTATTTCCCCATAACTTAACTTTACTAAACACTCAACGAGAACACACACACACACACACACACACAGAAACATTCTATTTTTGTATAATTTTAGCCCTCAAGATTTGCAGTACATTATCCTGAGAAAGTAATTCAGTTTAGAAGGTCATGGGAAGATAAAGAATGAAAACAAAAGCCCAAGGCAAAAGTGATTGCAGACATGGTGCATCAGTGACAAGGACTGATAACACAGGTGGTTAGCACAAAGGTCCATGGAATGCTATAAGAAACAAGTTATGGCTCATGTGTGAATGGTCCCCTAAAAGGTTCATGTGTTGAAAGCATAGTCTCCAGTTAATGGATCCAATCACTGAGAAGCAATTGGATTATGGAGGCACTAACTCCACCAATGACTTCATCCAGTTCTCATACTGCATGAGCTCTCAGGAGGCCTGATTGGAGGGAATCATTGCAGGTGGCTTTGAAGGTTGCATCTTGTCCTGATTCCTGCCTCTCTGGCAGGGGTGCCCACTGTGAGCTCAGCAGCCTTCTCTCTCACATGCTTTCCACTGTTGATCTCAGTTTCATCTCAGGTCCATAGCAATGAAGTCAGCCATTGACCATCAGCTAAATACCCATTCTTCTCGGCGATTCGACACAGCAACACAACACATGGCTGAGGCAAATAACAGTGCTCTTCTTGGACAGTTCTATGTGCCTACGTGTGTGGACATGCATATGGGAGCTGGCGGTCCACCTTGGGTGTGTGTGCACGTGTGTATGGGAGCTGGCGGTCCACCTTGGGTATGTGTGCACGTGTGTATGGGAGCTGGCGGTCCACCTTGGGTGTGTGTGCACGTGTGTATGGGAGCTAGCGGTCCACTTTGGGTGTGTGTGCACGTGTGTATGGGAGCTGGTGGTCCACCTTGGCTGTGTGTGCACGTGTGTATGGGAGCTGGCGGTCCACCTTGGGTGTGTGTGCACGTGTGTATGGGAGCTGGTAGTCTACCTTGGGTGTGTGTGCATGTGTGTATGGGAGCTGGCGGTCCACCTTGGGTGTGTGTGCACGTGTGTATGGGAGCTGGTGGTCCACCTTGGGTGTTATGCCTAAGGAGTCCTCTATATTACTTTTTGAGAGATGGTCTCTCTCATGACCTGGGGCTGCTAGTGTGCAGGACTAGAAACCCCAGGACTCTGTGTCTCCACCTCCCCAGCTCTGGAATTAAAGACGCGCACTAGCACGCCTGGCTTTTAAAAGGAGGTTCTGGAGCTAGAACTCACAGCCTCTTGTTTGCAAGACAAATACTGTAGGTACCTATTGAGCCCTATCCCAGCTTGAACAACCCTTTGAACAAAGGGTAATTAAGGTTATCCATTGTTATTCGGAAAACACTTTTTAGACATTCCCAGGAGTGGGAACTGGGGTGAGCAAGCTACAAGGTCAGCAGATGCTGAGGGTGTTTCTTTACAGATGCTCCCGTCATCTTGGCTTTAAGTCTTGATACAGCGGGTCTTTCTGGCAGCCTGTACTAGAGAAGTCAAAGGACAGGGCAGCTGCCACCCAGGCCTTTGGATGCTGCCTGGCATCATACCCAGGAAGAGTTGGGAACAGTCTGTAGAACAAAGGTGGCAGGGAGATCCCAGCCCTTATCTCGTCTTCTGCCAGATTCCAGACATGCCAGGCCCCCTTAGAACTGAATAGTAATCTAAAGATAGAATATTTTCTAAAACAACTGTGCAGAGCAAAATATTAAAATAGTCATTTTACAACTGGTAGCCAAGAAACGACATTATATTTTACATACTCTTGAGAGGTATGCCTTGGTATTGGGTCAAGAAGACACAGATGCTGCATACACACATACAAGTGTATAAGTAGGGTGACATAGAGGCATAGTAAAGATGCTCATCCTTGAGACTTTAAGCATGGGTCTGGGGAGACAGATCCATGGTTTAGAGCACTGGCTGCTCTTCCAAAGGACTAGGGTTTGATTCCCAACATCCACATAGCAGCTCACAACTGTCTATAACTCCATTTCCAAGGGATCTAATGTTCTCTTCTGATGTCCACAGGCACCAGGCATGTGTGTGATGCACAGACATACATGCAGGCAAAACACACACACACACACACACACACACACACACACACACACACATACTTGCAGGACTTTAAGCATGCTGAAGTAAGTTATTAGGAAAATTTGAAACCGTAAATAAATATTTAGGACTTAGTTACTTACAAAAAATCTTCCAATTAAAAAATAAACTTTTAATTGCCCACCTCACTTCAGAATCAGAAAAACATGGGTGCTAGCTAGTAGGTGGCCTCAGGGAGACCTGGGAGCCACTAATTATTAGGGCTTTTTTTTTTATTAGATCTGGACTGTCATGGTGAGAAATACAGCTTCCAGAAAATTCCCAAACTATGAATGAATGATGGGAGGGACTGCCTAATGCTGACGTTATCAAGGGTGCTTCTAAGGAAAATTCTGTGTGTGTTTGTATTCCACAAGGCAAGGTAAAGTCTCCTCTAGCTGGTGATCCAGTATTTGAGGTTAAGGCAAGAGGATCCATGAGATTGAGGCCAGCCCTGCAGGGCTCCATTGAGAGAACCTTTCTGAAAATAAAACAGACATAGAAAGACACAAAGTTAGTTCCTGATTGAGGGAAAACTTGGTCTTAAAAAATTCTGGCTCCAGAATTGAACTAAAATTTAGGCAAAAATAGTATTTCCTTTTCTTTCTAACGAGAGAAAAAGAAGTGAAGGAAAACAACTAAAAAGAAAAAGGGACCGTGGATGGGAGAAAAGGGCTGTGCTTGAATTCAGAGACCTGGATTGAGATTGACCATCTCTACTGACTTGCTGGGTGCCTATGGTACACTCTGCAGCACCTCAGAGCTCAGCGTTACCGTTTATGAGATGAAGTTACTTCTATCCACTTTATATAGGGATAATGTATGTAGAATCTTGTTCATTGTATATAGAGATAATAATGCATATGGAATATTGTTCATTGTATATAGAGATAATGCATGTAGAATATTGTTCATTGTATATGAGATAATGTATGTAGAATATTGTTTGTTGTATATAGATATAATGTATGTAGAACATTGTCATTGTATATAGGGATAATATATGTTAAATGTTTATTGTCTAAAATGCTCAACACTTAGGGTCATTATTGTGGCTCTTACTGATGACATCTCACAAGAGGAACTGCCAAGGTCCTAGCATTTCTTTCCCACACTGAGGAGAAATGTCTGGAGCCTTGGAGGTAGATGTTAGCGTGGCCCTCACACTGGAGAGGAGAGGCTTTTCTGGGGACTAGAGGAGAACGAAACTCGCCAGACTCCTAAGAGGAAAAGAAACCCATGGCAGCTGCCATTTGGTTTGCAGTCTGCAGGTCCCAGCATGCAATGGTGCAATTTAATGTGGGCCATTGAGCATTACTTGTAAGGACAGGCAGTTTCCGTGGGCTACCCCCAACAGCGAGCGAGGAAATGAAGCGAAACCAGGCAGTAAATTCTTGATGCATTGCACATATTACGCCCCATGTTATTTTTAAACACAAAGCATACCATATGTGTTAGAATATGTTCATATTTACCAAAAGGTAGGCGACCGTTGGCTGGATAATTAAAAAAAAATATCTTCCAAGCATGAAAAATGTTTATATAGAGAATTATTTGAAAAGTGCACGCGTTGTTCAAAAAAAAAAAATCGCAGTTTCTGTTTCCATTAGACGTCTACTTCTTGGCGAGCCCAGCGCGGGGAAGGAGGCACCAAGCATTAAGCCATTTAAAATCTAAATCAGACTTTAATAAGGGAATGTCATGTTTCATTTAGAAGGCGCTCCTCACCTCCTTTTCTTGTGTTGTCAAGTGAGAGAACAGCTAGCTTTATAATTACACGGCTGCCTCGCCTTCAGATAATATGTACGATCTCACATTATTTTTCCACGTCTTTTCCTCCCCTCTCCAGGCTCTGCCTCCTTGGGGCCATGCCGCCCGCCCCTCCCCCACCCCACCTCCGCTTTCATCCCAGTGCTTACTGCTTAAGGGCCTGACAGAATGATGGAGTTCTGTTGAATAAGACGGTGAACAGTGGTGGCCCTTATTAATTTCGGAGTGACAGGCGAAAAATAAAATGAAATGAAATAAATGACTGCTCGCGAGGTGTTGGCTCGCTGCGGCTCCCTCAGCCTGGCGTGGCTGGGTAGCAAGGTAGGTGATTTGGGTTCCCACTGTTCAGCAGCGCGTGAAATCAGATGGAATTCCACTTTGACAAATGTTTTCTCCTCCCTTCTCACTGCTGTTCCTGCTGCTCTCTGATCCTGGGGCTCCTGTCTTAAATCATGGTGTTTGTGGCCCGAGCACCACTGTGGCTCTCACCTTTGCTAAGAACTTGACAAAGGAGCCCAAGAGAAGGCGCAACCACCAGGAGCACTTGCTCGGTTCTGTTACTGAGAAGTTTGGTCCTTCTTTTAGGAAAAGCCTTGCAACGTTTGATACCGTTGGACATTATGTAGCCTAGGATAAAGTAACTCACCTTCAGCCTGGAAGCTCTTCAGCTTCTGCAGACAGTTTACTCCTCTCTGCTAAACTTCATCAACTACATGTGAGCCGCTCCTCACTCCTTTCAATACTTTCTGTCTGAATCTTGAGGATTTGGCCTCACTCCTTGTGTATAGTAAGCTTGCTCAGTGAATGACTTGGCAGAGGCCTGACGCCAATCATCCTCTGAATTCCATAATAATTCTCCTCCCAACTGCATTCATAGAGGGTTCTGTCCCATCAGATGTGGAAATAGCAGTGATTCCTGGGATGGTTCCCTGCTGATGTCATCAGGAGGTTGGTTTTAAACCGTTTGTTTGACTTCGTGTTTCCTGTTCCATTGGTTAATGGAACCCTCCTTTCCTCTCTTACTGTAATTTGTGCCAGTGCAATAGAAGAACGCGAAGGAAGAAAAAGGCAAGTCTGGGCAAACTGAGGAAGAACAAGAGACACATGAGGGAAAGCTGAGCATGGAGGGAAATATAAGAGTTTATTCTGATAACAGCAAGTAAAGATTTTAGTGGCCATTAATTTAATGAGTTCACTTCTGTAATTGGCTCGTTCATTTCTCTTTGTTCAAGGAAGGTCATACATACATTCATTAGGAAATTGTGTATTTTTTTCTCTTGGCGTTTTGTCTGCATAGATGATAGCAGATAAATATGTAAAGGGATTATGGTAATCTCCAAGTAAGCTCTAAATACTAAAATTAGCAATATGAGCAGTATTCCCCATTCATGTGTTGCAGAATTAGCCTCCAAGATCGCAGAATGTAACTTTATCTGGAGAAAGTCTTGGAAGGTGTGATTACACTCTGTTGAAGGTTTTAGAGCGGCCTCTAATGTAGCATGGCTGATGCCTGCAGGGGAGGGGGAGAGATTAGAACCCCAAATGTTACAGAGTCTGTGGGGACACACAGGGAGGAGACTCTGCAAGCCTCCAAGTGCAGCTCAGCAGAAGCCAACCCTTCCCACACCTCCATATTAATCTTTCATGCTCCAGAATGGTAAGAAGATAAATCTTAACTCTTCAAATCTTGCCGCTTATGGTAACATTGTTACAGGAGCTCCCGTGAGCTGCTCCCCCTAGGAAATGCTGACTTTAGTCTAAGTTGTGAGCCGTGAAAGGCAAATAGGGATGAAAGAAGACAGACGATGTAAGATCTCGTAGGCTGAAACTGCAAATACTAGGCCAGTAGTGATAATGATAGGTCTCGGATAGATCCTGACTTTATTAATCCAAAACTAAAACCTGCGGTGCCGAAAGGCAAGTCTCTGAAACATGGTGATTAAGCTGCACTCAAACACATTCTCTGCTATGACTAGGTGAACATAATTGAAACATGTCCGTGGCCCTGGTGGGAGAGTGATGCGTTGTGATTCTAGACGCCCATCTTTATCACAACTTTGCTGTGCTCACCAATGCTAATCTTTTCCCAAAGGAACTGTAAGTCAAACTTGTAACTGTATCTCTTTGTCATCTTTCTTATTTTGCTATGGTCTGTCAATGCCTTGTTGTAAGCCTCCTGAAGGACCTCCCTTCTTCTTTGCCTTCTTCCCCCACCCAGTCCTTCTCTCTGTCCTCCCTCCCTCCCTGAAATGAATCTGGGACTTCATACAAGCCAGGCGTGTCCTAGTGCTGAGCTGCATGGTTACTTCCTGTTTCAAAACGTTGCCAGGTTGGTTTTAAGCTCGCCCTAGCCCAGGCTGGCCTCAAACACGCAGCTCTCCTTCTTCGGTCTCCTTAGCGGCTTGGATGCCAGGCCATGCCAGAGCCTCCCGACCCAAAATCTCTTCAAGGATGTTTGCAGGATACTTTTTATACTAGTCTGCTAAAAAAGATGCATGGTGGTGGGGCTGGAGAGATAGCTCAGCAGGCAGGAGCATTGGCTTCCAGAGTTCAGTTCCCATCACTCTCATGGAGGCTTACAAACATCTGTAACTGCAATTCTCAGGGATCCGATGCTCTTTTCTATTCTTTCTGGGTACCAGGCATGCACGTGGTACACAAACAGATATGTAGGCATAACACACACACACACAATCTAAAATATGCATTGTGGGAAATCAACCTGATGGTTACTGACAGGTACCCAGTGGTCATTAGCTCTTTTATTGTAGGCCTCCAGTTATCTAATTGCTCCCCACACTTTAATAATGTAAACCAGAATTGAAGTGGGCAAATCCCAGATACATTGATACTTGTTCTTGACATGTTAAGGTTAGGGTATTGCTCCTGGTTCAGTTATATGTCTTCATTCAACATACATTTATTGAGCACCACCAAGCACTGTTCCAATAGTAGACAAAGCCCCTGATCTCCTGGAGCTTGCTCTCTATGGAAGAAGATAAACAATAAATAAACCTAGTAACTAAATTCTGTGGTTTGTTAAGCAAAAGTGAAGAGAAAGTGAATTAGGAGTTTACGGTGGTCAGGTTGATTGTAATCTTAAGTATAGTTAGGGTAGGTGGCTGGAACTACGGTCTGAGCACAAAGAAGAGGCAGGGGAGTTGCCAGGATGGCTGATGAAAGAGGGTTCTAAGCAGAGGACACAGGCAGGTTGGGGCTCTTAAATTATTGAGACAGGCAGAAAGTTTGGGGCATCTGCAGAAGAGTGATTGATGCGCCCAAGCGGTGAGAGTCGGCCAGTGCTCAGTGCTTTACTAGTGAGAATCCTGGCTGTTAGGTTGAGCACAGCTGGGAATCACTGGTTTCTAGACTGAAGACTCATATGTGTGGACTGTGGTGACAGACAATGCACCTGAGTCCCTGCAGGGTGGGGTGGGGGACTAGACAATGCCATGAGGCCAGGGGTGCTTTAAAACCTGGGTGAAATGCAATTTCTCTTTTTATTATGTTGGGAGTAAACCGGAAGCTCTACACATGACCTCCTAGTTTTTGGAAGTGGTCTACAATCGTGGAATCAGAATCCCTTAGAACTTGTTGGAGATCCCATTTCCCAGCTTTACTCTGGCCATCTGTGTCCTTAAGAATAGCTGTGGGCATTCTTATTAGTAGTAACATTTGAAAACTCTGAATTCAATCACTGCTACCTCCTAGCAACAAGCTAGTGAGAAAGATGTGTAACTCGAACACAGAGCTGCTCATCAGGACTGGACCTTTGCTTTTATTTAAGATTTATTTGTCTGTATGTACACACACACACACACACACACACACACACACACACACACACGTATATATGTATGCACCATGTGCATGCAGTACCCATGGAGCCAGAAGAGGGCACCAGAACCCCCGAAACTGGAGTTACAGACAGCTGTGAAGCACCATTTGGATGTTGGGAACTGAACCCAGGTCCTCTGCAAGAGCATAGAGCTAACTTTGCAGCCCTTAGGAATTGAATTTTTAAGTTATACTTTATTTAGTGATCTGAGAACCCAGTAATTTTACACAATGACAGAGATAGAGAGATGGTGGGGGGAGGGGGAGAGCCCT
Source organism: Microtus oregoni (assembly GCF_018167655.1). Classification (NCBI taxonomy): domain Eukaryota; kingdom Metazoa; phylum Chordata; class Mammalia; order Rodentia; family Cricetidae; genus Microtus; species Microtus oregoni. The sequence continues at coordinate 24,245,142 of NW_024543069.1, read as the reverse complement.
TGCTTTGTTCTACAGCCTGCATGTTTGGAGAGGGTGAGGGAGAGAGTGAGAGACGGATCATTCCAGAGCTCAGTCTCACCCTCTTGTCAGGTGCTCAGCCACACTTCTGAGTCTTTTGTTGTCTGAGCCTCTTTTGTTCTTATCTCTTTCACTGCTGTCTCAGTCTCTGTACATTTAAGCTCAGGAACTTCTTTAAATACTGTCTGTTTACTGTCTGCTGAGAGCAACCTCCAGGGCCATCTGGAGTCGAGTTTTCTCAGCATAAGCAAGCCGTGAACAGTGCATACACACCAATCTGTTAATAACATACATGTGCTGATTCCTTTCTACAATATGGGGTGCAAGAGTGCCCCCATTCACCCTCTCGCCCCTTTTACTCCCTGCTGTCAGCTGCCAATCTTCTGTCTATACCATCTATACTACATGAGAGGTTACCATTCCCCCACACCTCCAGTCAGGGCTCACAGTCTTATGAATGGGGGAGAAGTGTTTCTCTATCCAGATGGGCTGTGTGAATCACACCATATGCAGCAGCTAACTAGAAAGGCTTGCCCTGAGGCTATCAATAGCGCAGAAATCTTTGATTTCTCCTATAGGCCAATGGGATGCTCCCGACAGAGCAGTGACAGTTACTTAACCTGGAGCCTCAGTGCCCACCTCATAAGGCCGTGTGGAAACATCTGGGACCGGTGTGCCCGATTGCACAGGAAGCATGGTAAATAGATCCAACTCAGAAAGTAAGAGTGGTTTCACACTTAGCACTTCAGAGCAGTCTAGGAACAGTCTAGAATAGATTCCCGAAAGAGTATCCTACTAGAAACCAGTTCTGCCTGAGAACTCTTAGGTGTCCTCCAGGCCCACTGGGCAGTTTGCTGTCTGTTCTGAGAGTCATTGACTTGATGAAATCTGTAAACCCAGGTCCCCTTTGATCCAGCTAATTATAGTGAGGCATGGGAAAAATGTTAATTGTCTGACTCTTGGCTCTGCCTCTTAGCATTCTGCTTCCCCGCCCAGCTCCTTGTCAACAGTTTGGACACATAGTTGACACCTTCTCAGCATTTCTGTGGCCAACATCAAGGGGTCAGGCCTGTGGTTTGATGGGGTACATGGAGAGAGAGAGAGAGACTAGGGAATCTCTCCTCCTGTTCCCCCTCCTCTTCCCCTCCCCCTTTCCCGTCCCTTTCTTTCTCCTCTTTCACCCTCTTATGTTTCTTTCTACTTCTTCTCTAGCCCTCCAGATCATAAAATGCCACAAATACACACTGCCCTACAGGAAGCTTCAATCTATTTTATAGGAAAACTTTAAGAACTCCTAGGGGGAGACAGACTGGGACGACTTTTGGCCCAGTACTTAGTTTCTTTTAATGCACAAGCTCGCTGAACGTTGAATTCAGAAAGCAGAGGGGAAAACAGGTTCTCAGAAACAAGAAAAGGCATTCTTGCTCCTCAGAAGTTGGCTGCAACAGAACACAGAAGAACATGGAAGCAGACGTAGAGTCTCACGGTAACCGAAGGCGGGAACACACAAGAGGTGCCGGAGCTGAGCTACAGGAACTCTGGACTGGCAATCAGAAGACATGAGAATGAGTGCTCCCTCTGGCATGGATTCCCCGTTGCCAACAGCATTGTTGGCTGTATTGATGCCAGCAGTCCTGGGGGAACTGACAGGGCTCTTACCACCTGTTGCATTGTGAGAAGCCCTCACAATGACTTCGGTCCTGCTGTTGCTGCTTCATGCTTCACATGAAGAAACACAAAGTGTTTCAAAACCTTGTCTTTCTTTCTTGGTGCTGGAGCTTGGGGTCAAAGCCAGTGTCTAACATATATTAGGCAAGTGTTCTACCTCTGAACTCCCCCTCCGCCCCAGCCTGGTCAAGGACACCCAATAACGGAGTGGAACTGGCGTGACAGCTTCTTCGGTGTGACTCGAGAATTCTGTCACAGCTTCCCATAGTCAGAACTGAGGAGAGCTCTGTGATGTTCTGTATCTTGACTTTAAATATTTTAAGAAGACACTTAATGCAGAGAGGAGAAAAGAGAGCTATAGTGACAGTGTGCACACCGGAATCTGTTTGGAATGTGCTGGAAGTTCATTCCCTAGCCCGACTCCTGATCTGCTGAAACACTTAACACTGTGGGTATTGCCTCGACATCTGCATTTTCCCAAGCATTCTGGGTGATTTTGATACTCTCTCACATTGGAGAACCACTGAGCTGAGGGACCACGATCCAAAGTTCTTCCAGCTTACAAACAAATTTAATATTATACTAAATATTAGAGTGGATTTTAATCAGAGAGTACTTGTTTCTGAAGCTTCTGGTAATATTAAAACTGGAACAGAATCTTCCCAGTTATTAAAAATAAAAGGGTTTAGGAATACTGATTACACAGCACATGGTCCTTTTCCTAAGAACCTCCCGTTTGCTGGAGGAAGCGGCACTTGTATTAATCCATCATCGGATGCACAGAAAAGAATGCAGCAAATGAACGCGTGCTGACAGGAACCAGAGTGAAGGTCTGAGGTGTGTTTTGAGAGCTGCACTGGGTGCTGCAAAGGGGCCTTTACTTAGGAAGAGAGACCCAGGAAAGAACTTTGGAGAAACATGCCAAGGCATGACCTGAAGGTCAAGCCAGGGAGCAACTGCTTTGTCTGAAGGTTAAATTGAAAGAAAGGGGATTTAGAAGGAAAGAAATGCTAACTTTGGATTTTGTACAAAAGCCTGCTAGCATCTGGAGCAGGACAAAATTCTTTAAAATGTTTCTGTAGTCGGATTGGTGTATCAGAAAAAAATGCACATCCTGTATCAACCGCCATGTTTCAGCCACAAGGGACAGAAACCGAATTCAAAGTTGGAGAGTGAATTTCCTGAGAAACCGCCACACTGCTTTCCAGAGTGGTTGCACAAGTTTGCATTCCCACCAGCAATGGGTGAGTGTACCCCTTTCTTCACAACCTCTCCAGCAAAGGCTATCATTGGTGTTTTTTATTTTAGCCATTCTGACAGGTGTAAGATGGTATCTTAAAGTTGTCTTGATTTGCATTTCCCTGATCACTAAGGAAGTTGAGCATGACCTTAAGTGTCTTTTGGCCATTTGAACTTCTTCTGTTGAGAATTCTCTGTTCAGCTCAGTGCCCCATTTTATAATTGGGTTGATTAGATTTTTACGGTCTAGTTTCTTGAGTTCTTTATATATTTTGGAGATCAGACCTTTCTCAGTTGCGGGGTTGGTGAAGATCTTCTCCCAGTAAGTGGGTTACCTTTTTGTCTTAGTGACAGTGTCCTGAAAAAAGACTATTGGCTCATGTCATGGAAGACTAAGGGTAGACAGGCTGCAGGCCAGCTGGATCCAGAGCTCCAGCAAGGTCAGTTCTTGCTGTCTCTAGGCTAACTCGTCTCCAGGGAGCTAGCATTCCTGAGGCACTATGCTTCTGGTCTATGCAGAGTCCTCAGAAGTTCCAACGACATGCTAGGATTGAGCCTGTGGTTGCCAACAGGCTGGACCTGGTCTTCATCCCTTCTGAAGAAGGATGGCGGATGGGGCTAATGATAGCTCACGACTAGAGGTGGCTGTGTACTGGTTCCATAGTAACCTGGACTTGGATTCTAGGAACGCCGTCCAAGATAGCTGAACTTCAAGTGTGTCCTCTGGAATGACGGGAGGCAAGGACTCAGGGAGGAAGGCCAGTAAGGAAACCACGGTGACCTGGGAGCAGACTGATGGAGAAGTCTGGTAGGGTGTGATCATATAATGTTCCTTCAGAGCCACACGGGCTGGGGCTTCGGCTTTGAGCTGATTGGCTTTGGAGAGGTGATTGCATTCCAAGTCAATAGACCTAGCCAATAGATTTATCATTCAATAGATTGGTAAAATGATGCCATTACTGGGAAGTGGGAAGGTGTGAGGCCAAGTTGGGAAGAAACTGGGGAGAGTTCTTAGAGCTGCATCTTGCCCTGGCTCCTTCCTGTATCCTTATGGCTGCTACTTGTGTGATCCTACACAATTCCCACCATTGGACGAAAGCCTGTGAAAATACCAGTGGGCTTCCCCTCTCCTCAAGCTGCTTATGGCCTGTGTTTGATCTCAGGAGTGAGAGCTGATACATACAAGCTACCCATCTTTGACCACTGTCTTGGGGTTTCGATTGCTGTGAAGAGACACCATGACCACGGCAACTCTTATAAAGGAAACCATATAATGGGACAGCTTACAGTTTCAGAGATTGAGTCCATTATCATCACGGTGGGGCATGGCAGTGTGCAGGCAGACAAGGTGCTGGAGCTGAGAGTCCTACATCTTGATCTGCAGGGCAACACGAAATGAACTGAGATACTAGGCATGACTCGAGCATATGTGAGACCTCAAGCCCCTTCCACAGTGACACAATTCCTCCAACAAGGCCATATCTACTCCAGCAAAGCCACACCTCCTATTAGTGCCACTCCCTGTGAGCTTATGGAAACCAATTATATTCAAACTACCACAACCACACTGTAAAAAATAATAACCCCTGTGACCTTGCACAGGACTAGGAGAGACACCCAGCTCCTTGTCACACCTGGAGCACAGGAGAGGGGCTAAGTGGTGCTGTTAGAGCCACGGCGAGGTTGAGTGGGACCCCACAGTCATGGGGTAGATGGAAGAAAAACCGAGGCTGGCAGTAGCCAGAGATGTGGGATTCATTCATGAATCCTTTGTTCTTCAGTTCTTATCACAGAGAACTGCCTGTACCTTTTTGTTACGTTTTTGGATTAGGGCTCATGCACTTTTATCCAGTGTCTGCTTCAACTGTAGAGCATGTTCTGGTTCTTTGGGCTCTTCTTCTCTACTGTTTGATTTCAATCTTTGCAATGAATAGGCACTTCTGCTACTTTATATGTGGTTTAAAAATATGTAAGTCACTGAAAACACTTTAACAGGCAGGGCAGTCTTAACTCTCATTAGCCAGGCTTTGCTCAGCATCCACAAAGCCAATAAATATTTCATGCATCAGCTGACGAGGAAACAAGTGAGCTCCCAGTCAGTTCTGAGATGGACACAGAATAACTGATCTTGTACAAACTGCTTTTGTTCTAGACATCTGAACTAGAAATCAGACATTTACCTCATCTGGAATAGCTGGGGATCAGAGAGAGAGAGAGAGACAGAGACAGAGAGAGAGACAGAGAAAAAAGAAATTGGAACTAAATTGCTAAATGTGCTACACAGTGCTAAAGAACTAACCAGTGGGTTTCAGTCTCATGATTGATGATGTGCAGGTGTACTAGGTGGGGGTGGCTATCATGGTCTTCACTACTGAGGTTCCAGTTCCAGCCGAGAAGAGCAGAGTCTCAGGAGTGTGCGCTAGCACTAACATCAGAGACTGTCTTCATTAGAGTATTAATCACAGAAGAAGTAGGAATTAGGCCTGGCAACACGACAAGAGAAGCTGACACCAGAGTTATTAAATTGAAAAGATTGCCACTCAAATCAAATCAGATAATGCCATTACTGTCATCTCTGGCACTCTCGACACTAAAGAGAGTAGAGGAAGTAAGCCCCGAGTTAAACAGCTGGGGGGGGGGGCTGCCCCTGTCTTTGGGTTTGCTGTCATAATTCAGGAGATTAAATACGAAATCAAAGCAAGAAGGCTTCTCACTGATTGAAACATTATCAACATTACAAATTCATTAGTTACAAAGTAATCTTCCTCCAGGTGGTACAAGGGAAAAAAGGATTTCCTACTGTTCAAGAGAAGTATGTTCTAGGAATTTTTGACATTTTTTAAAAAAAAAGATTTCATTTGTTTTTATTTTTAGGGTATGAGTATTTTGCATGCATGAATGGTTGCTTTGGAGTCCAGAAGAGGGTGTTCGATTTCCTGGAGCTGGAGTTAGGGCTGGCTGTGAGGTATAACATGGGTGCTGGGAAATAAGCCTACGTCTTCTATGAGGCTGCAAATGCCCTTCTGCTGAGCCATCTCTCCGGCTCCCACAAAGTGTTTTTCTTTTCTTTCTTTAATACATACTTTGTTCTCAGGACCTTGCTCCTCCTGTTTTTGTGCTGACATTTGGGCAAGCTCTCCTAACTCTCTCCGTTCCTTCGCCGAACCACGTTGTAGATGGGAAAGTCGGACTCCTGCACAGAGAAGCTGTGCTCCTTCAGACTTCTCTCTCCTTGACCTTCCCATCTCGGGTCTGAGTCTAAAACTAAAACCCTGGTGGTTCTGCGATTGCCTGGTTTTCCGTTCACTTTTTGCTAAACATTACCATAAAATCTGACTCTGTGCCCCTGTCTGAAGCTTGTGACAACTGCAGTAAGTGGGGGCATGGCTTAAAGCCCATTAGAAGATTCCGAAATACAGAGCGAAGAGATTTGCCGCTGCAACCGTGCCGCTTCTGACAGTCATGGTTGAATTTCTTTTTCTGGGTCCATCCAGTGCACAGCCGGCACTTAGTGCGGGATGGGCTTCTGCCTTCTGGATAGCCTGGTGCTGCAATTTTAGTGCAGAGGTTTCATGGAGCCACCTGCAGCCCGCACATCAGAGAGGCTGCCAGTACTGAGCTCTTCTCTGGCAACAGGGCAACACCCAGGGTTTTGTGAGAAGTAATGATGGCTCTTTCCTCCCAGCTGGTCACTGGAACTGTCTCTGGCACAGGCAACCCCTGGATTTTTCTGGTGGTCAATAGAGCGAGCATTTTCTCAAATGGGACGGAATTAGTCTTTTCGCCGGTGACAGATTGCCTGCCATCCTGAGGTGACTATTTTTGGTCTGGTCACTCTTGAAATTGTGCTTTTTTTTTTTTTCCTATCTGTAGTTCTGTTCTGATGAGTTACTTGGTCAGGTCTCCTTCTGGCACCCCTTTCTGAGTTTGAGATGTATCAATGTCGGAGAGTGCCCAGATGTCTGAAGTACTGAGTTTTGAAAGCGTTTTCTTTGGGGTCCAATACATCATAGTTCATTACATTGGCCTCATCAAGGTTGCCAGTGTTGCACTGTTGAAATCTGAGCCCCCCTGGTGGGTGGGATAGAAAAGGGTGCTGGGGGTGACTAGTTCATAGAAACGCATGCTTTATTGTCTCTTCTACATGGGAAGACATGGTCAGAAGCTGGGTCCTCACCAGCTCACAAATTCACCCGACCCTGGACATTCCCGATAGGGAGAAGTGATTTCTGTGATTTAGAAATTCCAGTTGCAGCTTACATAGACCCAAGCGATGGATCTGACTGGCTTCCCCTCTTCCTTTCCTAATCCCTTTCCGAATGGGGGGGAGCATTAGTTAGTACCAAACCTTAATAGCCAGTATCTTAATTTATTATTTTGGTTTAACTTGAAGAAGCTGGAGCTCAGAAAGGTAAAATGTCTCCCAAGGTCACCTTGTTATCAGTTGAGACAGGTGAGTCCCAGGTCTAAAGCTGGAAGCCCTCCCATGGCCTTGCTGTGGTCCCACAGTGGTCCCACACAGGCTTCCCAGAAGCATGACCTAACAAATTACCCCACCCCCAATCATTTAGTTACTTCCCCAGTTTCTCATATTCTCAGCCTCAAGCTAGGTACCGACACTTAGAAGACATTTAATAAATATTGATCCTAGAGGTACAGCTGGCTCCTTCCCTAGCCATGGGTTCTGTAGTCATGGATTCAAACAACCACAAAGACATTCCTCCTCCAAATTGTTACACATGTATAAATAATCTGTGCCATTATTCCCAAGGCAAGAGGTAGTTTCACAATGGTTTGCATGCATATATGCTTTATTTGCTATTATTAAACTATTTAAAAATAATTCAAAGCATATGGGAGTGTGCATAGGCTCTATGCAAGCAATGTGCCATTATGGCGGGGGGGGGGATTTAGGTAGTTCAGGACTTGGGTACTTAGGGGATCTGGAGCCAGCCCCTCCCCCACACGCTGAAAGATGCCTGTTTTAGCCAGTGTAGTCATAGGAAGGTGTCTGCATGTGTATTTACTGAATTTCTTCCCCTGTGGTAGCCCCACTCTTGTCTTTCCCCTCCTCCTCTACAAAGTGGGTGCAACACTTTCCCACACATACTGCTGATCTACTGTGGCCATCCAGTGAATGATTGCAGAAGTGTCCAACGCAATTACAAAGGAAAGGTATGGCCAAGTGAACCAAAGCTAAATCCCGCACTTAACTGACATCACTCACCGGCTCCCACTCCATGTAATCACAGGCCGTGGTGAAAGAGGAGGAAAACTGGAGTGTAACCTAGCACAGAGGTTCTTGAAGACGGGTGCCCTGAAACCCTAGTGATTTCGTCAGGCTGGGATATATGAGATGTATTGCAAAGCCTAGAGGTGCTAACCAGTATGTCTCCTTGGAACATGGACTTTTCCCCGTGTGATGCACGCCTGTTTCAGAAGGCCTGGCTTCTACAGTGATTGAGTCCCTTGCTTCCGTCACTCTCCTCTGCCAGTGGACACAGCTGTGGAGAGCAGGGAGAGCTTCAGATGGAGCGCATGCAGACATTTCCTGTTGTAAGGAGGGGCCAAGCCTGACCCAGGAAGTGCAGGGCCACCACCGTGCATAGCTAGAATGCTCTTTTCGGCTCTGTGACCCATAACACGAGCAAACGGTCAGTAGAAATGGAAAATTCTGAGCTAGCTAATTAGAAGTGGAGCACTCACAGTCTCAGTCAGGGAAACATTTCTTTCGGCAGTTTTGCTCTGCTCCCCCGAGTACGGACCACAGCTAAGTGTGGCCCACTTTACTGGAATTAAGTCATAAATAACTGTTGAACTTAATTCCAATTAAATATACCAATGAATCTATGGTTATTGAACTGTCGCCATGGAAAGATGTTTCCCTGGGTTTTTAAGATTACTTTTATTTCTTCCTTTAGTATGTGAGGATGTACATACGTGTGTATGTGGAAGTCACAGGATAATTCATGGGAGTCAGTTTTCTCATTCCACCTTGCGGGTCCTGGGGATCAAACTCAGCGAGTAGCTTTACCTGTTGAGCCGTCCGTCCTACAGGCTCTGTATGGATATTTAGAAATATTAACATTATTTGGAGGCTTCACCCCACCCCACCCCCACTACACCAAAATCATGTGCATAAAAGCAAGCTATAGGCTATCATCCGAGTATGGAAGTCATATTCGGAGCACAGTGCAGCTGTGTAGAAGTGAAGGATGTAAGAGTCAGGCCTGGAACCTGACTAGAGGACTCTCGTCTCTGGCGCATGTTACCTCTGCAGTCTTCAACAGTGAGGAAAATGTCAGCCCTCAGTATGGCTTCTCCTAGAGTGGGAATTCAGGGTGGAAAATGAGGGAATGAATCGAACGATGTGAGCTGCGAAGGAGGCGATGCTAAAACCGTGCCCCCACCAACCACTGTCTTGCAAGCACAGCTGCAGATCTAGGGGCCATGGTGCTTCCTTCCTGTGCACAGAGTCAGCGCTGTATCCCCGACATTGGGACTAAGCTACTTTGACATACTAACAAAACAAACACATCTTTTCAAGGTGAATCCACTGAAGTTAAGACAGCCCTTTGTTGTCTAAGGTTTAGAGTTGGGTCACCGAGTCCTCGCACCTTCTGAGAAAAGGGATGGAATTATGTCCTGTGTCCCTGATCTCCACGAAGTTTTCCTTTGCTTAGAAATCAGTCTTGTCAGGAAGGTGGTACTGGGGGTGGAAGAGTAGGAGGCAGGGAGGGGCAGGAGGGAGAAAGAAGAGGAGGAGAATAGATGAGAACAAGTTTTGTTTGAAAATCCTACCAGGGAATCTAATATTTTGTGTGGTAATTAATTTTTTTAATTTAATTTTTTTTTCTGATTTCTGTAGATCAGTGAAAAACTGTGTTCACAGTGTCCTGAACAGTCATGAGTTACTGGAGATTACCATGGGTTGTGATACCTTCCTCAAGGACCCTGTGTTCTCGACCAGAACACTCTGTTAAGAGTAAATTCACTAACAGAAAATTGTGACTTTTACCAAACTTTTAATGTGTGGAAAAATTAAGAGGTAAAAGCAAACAAAATTATAATTTATTAGCTAAGGGCAAGTATTAGCCATATTTTGTCCCTTTCCTAGCTTCCTGTCCTTGTGCACCTGTTTAAATTTGGGTGTAAAAATTGACCATTATAAACCATTTAATAAAGGGGCTGGAGACATGGCTCAGCTGTCGCAAGCACTGGCTGCCGTGGTAGGGGATTTGGGATAGGTTCTCAGCCCCCACACCACAGTTCACAACCATCTTGTAACTCCAGCTCCAGATCTGATGCCCGCTTCTGGCCTTCCTGGACACTACACACATGTGGCAAACATACAAACATGCAGGCAAAAAAAAAAATACATAAAGTAAAAATAAGTAAATCCTCTTTTCTTCTTTCTGCTGATGACTCCAAATTTGTAACTGCAGGGCTTTATTGGCCACCATGCTGTGTTTTATTTACCTTGTATATCCTGTTTCCTTGCTGTGCCTAACACCCTGGCAGGGTTTATACATGTGATTGGACTCACAAGTTGCTGCTGACCAAATCTAGAGGCTGTGGTCATGATCTTTTTATTGCGCTGCTGGAGCGGACTGCACAGTGGAGTCAGCCCCCTTCCAGTGGGACTGGAGTTGATTGTCCATTTTAGAGGGCTGTTATCTTGCCCACCTGCCTGGTATGATTGGAAGCGCCGGGATTTAATACTGATCCTCTAGGAGGACTCCAGGAAAATCGCAGTTCACTAAATATGGAAGAGAATTAACATGAACAAGAGGAAAGGCCCGAGCCAAACGAGGAAGAGAGGGTAAAGAAAAGCTGTATCTTAGCAGCTGTCCTCCTCAGCTTTACTCTTCAGAGTACATACATACTTGCAGCTTCTTTGGCTTGTGGCCTTATTGTTTTAATTGGGCTCGTTACCAGCTCGCGTATTGATTGGAGCTGTGGTTTTATGGCAGATGCTTAGCTGCACAGCTAATTACACAGCCACAGGTGTAGCTCTGAGGACATACAGCCTTAGCAAGGGCTGACTCGTTCCCAGAACACCCCGGCAACGGGAATCTGTTGTACCCTGCACGATCACTTTCCTGAGTGGAAGTAGACTGTCCCAGTCCTGTTTCTCTGATCATGTGATGAGATACGCTGCTGGAGGCAGCTGAAGGAAGGAAGGGTTTATCTCAACTCATATTTCAAGGTACAGTCCGTGGTAGCAGGGAAGTCAAGACTGCTGATGCTGGATGCAGCTGGTCTCATTGCATCAGCACCAGAAAGAAGAGAAGGAAGACTAAATGGATGTTGTTGTGCTCAACTCTATCCGATGCCTACCCATGATTAAGATGGATCTTCCCATACCACAAGATGATCCCATACTGGAAAGTCAGAGACCCGTCTCTCAGGTGTCTCTAGATGCTGTCAGGTCAGTTAGCACTATCAAAGAGGGATCCTCCTCGAATATTCTCGTCACTAGGAAATTAGGATTGTCCCTCTTTGGGGCCTGTCTTCTAAAGGCCTGTTTGTTTCACTCAGTTTAACTTTTCCAAGTCTTGACCCTGGTCATGATCAGGGAAGAAGGAGAAAAGAAGTAGAGGGGGTACCCGGACCATCGGAGGCTCGCACTTTTCTCTGTTGTTGTGGATGCCACCTCTCTCCAGGTTTCAGCTACAGGTGAAGAAAGACATTTGTGTTTGATTTGGATGGTGCTTGCTTTTGATTTCATGTCTGCTGCCTTTATTGTTGATACGGACTCTCGCTGCTGTGGGTCTCTAAACCCCGGGTGTCTGAACGTTGTATAGCAAGCTCAGATTGGTCAGTCAGGAAGCGGCTGCACGCGTCTTCATTGCTTTGACCTGTGTGAAAGCTCTATGTATATATGACAGATCGTGAAAACTGTTTCTGAGTACACGCTGCATCATAAACTGAAGTATCTTGCTTGCCCTAGGGCCACCTGGCCTCCAGGCTAGCGCTGTGTTAAAAGACTTCTCAGTTCTACAAAGAGAAGAAACCATCAGCCTTGCAGAGGAATTCTGCCAGCAGCTTTGCCTCAAAGATCTTAGACCTACCCATGTCCGGAACTCAGGCTCTAATAAGGACCTTTGTGCACCTGTTTGGATGTGGACATTAAGCAACTACTTAACGAGACGTCACAGAACACAGTGCAGCAACAACTATAATGGGACTGAACAACTTGCTGGCAGGCCTGTTCTTATAGAAGGCTTCAGGCGCAAATCTTTGACTCTGTGCAGAGGTGGAGCAAACACAAAAAGGAAAAGGAGCCATCGAAACAGCACACACTTCTACTGTGGTCCTTTCTGTCCATCCCTTCCAGTTTCCTGGTAAAGAACACAGACCACAAAGAGCGCCTACAGACCCACGCGTGTGGCATCTGACTTGCGCCTGTGCCTTGTTTGGAGCTTGAGCTGTGATAAATATCTAAGATTGCTTTAACATGAACCAGCACCGTTCACTGCCTGACCAGGAACCTGAGAGGACTGGCTTTGTGTTACCACTCAGGTAATGGGAGCCATGGTTTGATGCCTAGAATGAGTCTATAGGGACAAATGCCGACATAAAGTACATTGCAGCGAACTATGTATTGTGTGATTGAAAAGGGCATGGCTTCAGTTTGTAGTTAAGATTCCGTTTATGTGGCTAGGAGAGCTTGTCTAAAGTCATCCCAAAGCTTTGCGTCTCTGCTGGAAGCAAAGGACTGAAGATGGTGGAGATTGAGAGGAGTAGGCATCGTGAAGGGTGGCTTTAGGGGAGGAGCAGACTTCCAGGACAGAGCAGAAATCATCCTGCCAATCATGTAGCCCCCATCCTCAGAGTCAGCATCAGAACTGCCTAAGGCTGATCATAGACACCCCATGGCTCTCCGTGAATTGATATCGCTGATGGTTCTAGAGTCTACAAAGCCCCACCTTTGTTGTGATCCAGCTGCCCTCACTTCCCTGACTGACAGCAGAACTTCCTTGTGGTCTGTAATTGACAAGGATGTTTGTGTTCTTTCTGGCCGGTGGGTCTCCACAGGAGTAGAGGTATAAAAGGTTGCTGGGCAAAATAAAGGTTGCTGTTCTTCCACCTGAAAAGAAGTTGGCTATCCAGGCTGGCCACAGCACACCTCAAGGCCCTGTAAGTCACTGAGTCTGGTGGAGCCTGGTTCCCAATGACTGCACCTTCTTATAACATTGTAATATTGGAAAAATAAAGGAATTTTGTAGGCTGAGTTTTCCTTCCCACCCACCAGTTCCCAAATAACCAACATGAAGACTTAATGTGAATTATAAATCCTCGGTCGATAGCTCAGGCTTATTACTAGCTAACTCTTACGACTTAACCGATTTCTTTTAATCTACATTCTGCCATGTGGCATTGCCTCTCTTCCATTTTGCACCCCTGATTCCTCTCTGTTTCTCTGGTGACTCCTCTGACTCCCCCTCCTTCTTCCCAGCATTCTTTCTGCCCTGAAAATCCTGCCTAACCATTGACCAATCAGCTTTTAATTAACAATGAGACCAATACACATTTATAGTAAACAAAGATTGTTCCACAGCAGAATTTCCTTGAGTTTTGCTTCTCTGAGTACTAATCTGCTCATCAGTAGAAACCTTATGCTGGTCATCCACCAGGTTAACACAGTTTGGGAGATAGAATCTTCTACACTAACTGGGAGGTAGGTGCATTCAGCCATAGTACTGAATAAGATTTTTAACTGGAATTATCCCTTTTCTTCACTAGAATAAATAGCAAAATCAATTAAGCAATGTTTTTCTTCAAATGTCACAAGGAAGGCCTTGCCCACAAATAACCCGAATGTGCTTTATCACTCACAGTCCAGGATGTAACTCTGTGGGCCACGGAGACTATATCAGTGTGGGATTTTGCTAACTATCGTTAAAAGCTTTTAAAGCACAGAAGCATGTTCCGAGACTATGATTAATTCATAAAACACTTCAGTGAGGTTTATAGGTATAAAACCTTACAGGCATTGTCTTGCTGCACAGTCGGACATGTGAAAATGCAGGAGAGTTAAGGGCTTCACTTAAGGTCATTGAGGGGATCAGTGGTTCAGTCTGAAAAACGAAAGCACCCCGGGCCGGAAGCACTGTTCTGTGTACTAAACATGAGGAAGATGTTCTTTTGTGCCTTTCTAGTTTTGGAGTTATTTATTTTATGTGTATGAGTGTTTGCCTGTTTGAATGTCTATGCAACACTTGTGTTCCTGTGCCCGTAGAGGTTAGAAGAGGGCATTGGATCCCCAGGAACCCGACGTTACAGGTGATGTTGTTACCATATAGGTCCTGGAAACTGAATTCAGGTCCTCTGCAAGAGCAGCCTGTGCTCTTCACTGCTGAGTTATTGCTTCAGCTCCTCTTTTTTTTTCTTGTTGTTTTTTAATCTAACTATAAAGTAAGAAGAAGACAAAGATGAAGAAGAAAAAGAAGAAGAGGAAGAAGAAGGTGTCATAAATTTTGAGGTTCGGAGAACCCAGTCCTTCTCCTGCGCTGTCTTGAATAGTACAAGATAAGCACAGCTTTGCCTGGTTGGCTGTTGGCCCACTGAGCACTTTTACCAAGCTGCCTCCCAGAGCGCACCCTTGTGTTTGGGACAGTCTGCGAGCGTCCAGTATTGTCCTTCATTTGAGAAGCAGCGCACATCTCCTGTACTAATGACTTCTTTATTTCTATTCATGAAGTTGAGCTTTGACACGGCATGATGTGCCAGAGCCTCAAAGGATAGTGAAATTTGTCCTCTGGTCTCTGTCCTGTGCTCATTAAGTACTACTGGATGAATTAAGGACATCCACATATTTTTTTTTTGTAAATTTAAAAAAGTAAACAAAGGCACAATTCCAGGCTTTGATTTAGGGCTACCCCTCATTTGGAATGACTGAGGCAGAATAATCCCAGCAAGGATGCTACCTTAATATGCTAGCATTTTGTTTTATTCTATCAAAGGGACTCAAGGTGGCTTCTACTTTTAATGCTGGTGAGATTGTACCTTCCCTCCATAGGGACTGATTGCAATGCCTCTCTTCGTGACAACTCTGCTCTGGAAAGAATACAGATACTCTTACTTACTTATTAGTAAACCTCTTTGAATGGTATGGTTTTTATACCCCTACCCCAGTGCCCATTAATAAACCTCTTTAAATGATATGGTTTATACCCCTACCCCAGTGCCCATTAGGCTGGCAATAGCCTGAGTCTGCCTCCAAGATGTCCGCGAGGAATGTGTCTACCCCCTGCCTAAACACAATTGCATAGGGTTGAAATGCATTTAGCTGATCCGATCTATACTGTTGACAGCAAACATTCTATTCTCTCCTAAGAGCAACTGTCTTTCCTTAGGTAGGCATTCGGTGGGAACTAGAAAGCACTATAGCAGGTGGACATTCTCTACCTAAAGGGAGACTGTCTAAAATGTTTCTCAAGCCACAGTGGAGTTGTATAAAGACATGGACGTCTTGCACTTTCTTCCAGAAACAGCCCACACCCACCTGACGATGAATATTTCCAGTTTCCCTAAGAGATTGAGACCAGGAGAGGTTGCATCAGGCACTGAAAGAGTTAGGTGATTAGGGTAAGGGGTCAGCCAGGGCAAGACTTGGTTCCAGCTCTTGTTGACCCAATTGTCTTTACAACCTTGAGCAGGTTGTTCATCCCTGAGTGCAAATTTTCTTCTCAGCAAAACAGGAAGGGGTAATGCTTACCTTGGCAGTTGTTGCAAGGATTAGAAACACTGTATTTCACATAGCCTAGAGCTTAGGACAGGCTCAGGAAATGCCTGTCGTCACCATCATCATCATCACCACCGCCACCATCACCACCGCCACAATCATGCTGGCCATCATTCTAACAGTAAGTTAGTTCTAATTGCCCATCCCTGGGGTAGGTATAAATGCTACGGACCACCAAAGTCAAGTCAATTTCCTTCATTGTAATCTCTAGATTTTCTTTTTTATTTCTGAGACAGGGTTTTCCTGTGTCGCAACCCCAGCTGTTCTGGAACTCACTTTGTAGACCAGACTGGCTTTGAACTCACAGAAATCTGTCTGCCTCTGCCTCCTGAACGCTGGATTAAAGGCGTGCGCCACCACACCCAACTACAATTTCTAGATTTTAAAATTTGGACTCTTACATAATTACTTTAAATTCCATCCTGACTCCCTCCCGTTCCTAAACATGCCCTTATGTTCATAGTCACCTCCATAGTGACTAGCTCTTGTGTATGCCGTGAGAAGGAATTCATAGCCACCTCCATAGTGACTAGCTCTTGTGTATGCCGTGAGAAGGAACACAAAATAGTTCAGAGTCCAAGGTTCTTTACCGAAAGACACCAAGAACGTTCCATTGGTCTGTTTTCTGCTCTGATCATGCATTTACTGGAAACCTAGCAAGTAGCAAAACAGGCTTGTTTTTATCTTCTCCCTATTCTGCCCCATTGACCTGTGGGGCCAGTAGTAACATATGTAATGAATGACTAGACGCTAGCTATGAGCTAGGAAAAAAAAAAAAGGCTTCCTACTGAACTCTTTTGGAATTAAGTAATTTTAGAATACCTTCTTTTTTTTAAAAAAAAAAAGTGCCCAAACCTTATTCTTTGACTTACAAATGACATTTCTGGAAGGTATTAAAATAACCCCGAGGCATTGATCTATTGGAGAATAGTTATGCTGATAATAAAGATTGTGGGATGCATCTAGAAACATCTCTGTTTGTATTCATATGCCACGTAATCTTTTTCGATGATTCATCATCCTTCATGTTTTGCCTAATCTGATAGCAAACATGGTTTGTATCCCCATAGTCGTCACTGACAAAGAGGGAGAGGGAGCCCGAAGCACACAAGGTATCATCACGAACATTTTGGGAATGGGAAAGAGGCCATGAGAAATGCCAGATGTTTCTAAATGGATAATTGTGACTTGTCTGCAGAGGCGAGTGGCCATGTTTGGTCATTTGTTTGTCGTAAATATCAGTGAGTATCCTCGGGCTAAACAAGGGAAGGGAGGAAGTCCATCAGTCATCCTGAAGGCCGCGGCAGTGGAAGGCAGGCAGATGTATGAGTCTCTCTAGGAGGGAACGTGTCTACCAAGCAGAGGCTGTAACCTTTTCAGTTTGGTATTCTCCCCTTTCCCCGACGTGAGACCCTCTGCGTATAATGAAAGATGACCCTGAGAATGGCTGATTGCAAATGTCAGTTAGTTCCCGTCTGGAAACACCCACTTTTTTTAAAGGTAGTCTGAATTAATGAATAGGGGTTCAAAAAGAAGAATACATTGCTTGTTCATGAGGGGAGAGAAAGACACGGAGAGGAAAGGGGAGCAGCAGAGGTGGAGGGGATCTTTAATTTCTGCCCATACTTGATTTCCCTGGTAGCTTCAATACTGCCTATAAATGGGGATTCAGTGAAGAAAGTGTTTTTCTCATCAGACCGATTTCTTCTAACTAATTTTTCAACCAATTACAGCACACAAGTGATATCAACTGAGAATTGTAATTTATGACAAGCACAAGAGCTGAAACCTGTGTGTGGTGGTGGAGCCAGACTGGGTTGGCCACTAAGAGGGAAGCACCCCCCATACTCACATAAGGAGTATGTGAGCTGGAATTGTGTTGTTTCGTATGTGAAAGGCTTAGGCCGCAATAGGTCAGATGAATCTGCAGCTGGGTGAACAGGCTTGGGCTGGCAAAAAGGATGGGGATTGTGGGCATGGAGGTGACGCTGAAACCGTATCTCTGATGAAATCCCATAATTAATGACCACAAAGAAACCACATTCTAAAGCAGCCAATTTTATAGTGGTCTTCCTTCCAGCAAATGGTTTTAAATGAAAACAAAACAAAAAACAAACAAACAAACAAACAAACAAAAACAGTCATTTACCTAAAGAGGTCAGTGATATTTCTTGTGACTCAGTAATCTGGGATGTAAGATTTTAAAGCTACCTGAAGTCTGTCCTATAATGTTAAAGAGAAGACTAGACTCATCTCTCTTCCCTCCGCAAGACCCCAGTATGTACCGGGTGAATATTTTAACCACTTCCCGTTTCTCGGTCAATAGCTATTTACATTGGCGTCTCCATCTTCTTTCTCTGCTCATTGATTTTTTGATGCTTCTGTAAACTACTAAATTGGGTCCACTTGGATTCTGAAACCAAAGAGGAAAACTGCATCAGTATTCCTTCTTAAAAAAAAAAAAAATTAAAGGAAATGGGATCTATACTATGATGTCATCAAATGTCTTTGCTTGAGGCAGAATTGGATGAGATGCAGTTTCCTTTAAAAAAAAAAAAAAAAGGTGAATGCTGCCTTGGGACCAGGATTTATCCCTAGTGCATGAACTGGCTTTTTAGAGCCCATTCCCTATGGAGGATTACTTTGTTCAGCCTAGATACAGGGGCGAGAGGCTTGCTCCTGCCTCAATTTGATATGCCAGACTTTGCTGACTTCCCAGGGGAAGTCTTACTCCTTCTAAAGAGTGAATGGGGTGGGGGGGTTGTTGGGGGATGTAAGAGAGGGAGCAGGAGGAGGGGAAGGAGGGCGATCTGTGGTTGGTATGTAAAGTGAAAAAGAATAATTTTAAAGAAAAAAATTTTAAAAAATGTAACCAGGAAGACAGGGGTTTGGAGGTAGGTGTGGGGTGTGTGTGTGTGTGTGTGTGTGTGTGTGTGTGTGTGTGTGTGTAAAAAGCATTTTAACGTTAGACATGAGTTAGGGGCACAGAAGGATTTCATGTTCTGGTTGAGCTCCAAAGTCACAACAGCTAGAGCAGTTTCTCAGTTCTCTGCCCCAAACATAACCCCAAGAGAAGGCGGAAAGCAAGGCACACACCGGCAGCTTGAGGACTGGAACAGGGCAGAGGTTACGCCACCAAAATCATCCCACCTTCCAGTGGGTGCTCAAATATTTCCACAGTTTTCAGATGTGTTTCTGGAATGACTGTAAGTTTCATTCAATAAACAGTGTTCATTTGTAAATTATGAATATGTGTTCATAATACAAAACATTTGAAAACAAAAAGTGATATAGCAATAAAATAAAATTCAATAATAATCCCAGATATTGGATTGTTCTCTCTATATATAATGCATGCACATAAAAAATCTGTCATCTATCTATCTGCCTATCATCTATTAATGCAGATAGAGATGCCATCTATTGGGTCTCTGTTATATGAATAACCGTCTCGCGCTATTGTAGGACCGAGAAGTACCACAGTCCCCCAAGTAGATGAGCATAGATCCACTCCATGCCTACTCTTCTCCAGAGCCTAAGGACTCATGGAACCCTGGTGTAAAAACAAGTTCCAGGGCAGCACACACTCATGCTGCAGCGGGCAGCTCGAAGTGAGGCTGTGAGTTCCTCTTCTTCCGTCTGTCCAGGACGGTAGCACGCTTGCTCACATCGGGAGGGGCTTCTGCTCTAAACCCAGGAGCTCAAATGCTAATCTGACCTGGAAACACACACTCATTGACACACTCAGAAAAAGAATGCTTAAGTACCTCCTCGGCCAGTGAGATTGACATTTGTGCAATGGAGCTAGACTAACAGACAATATAGACACCCGAAGTATATCCTTTCGACTATGAACAGTAGGGTATGTACACCATGGAATACTATTCAGCACTAAAAAGAGTAAATTTCTGTCATCTGTGACAGAGAGGGTATGCCTGCAGATCGCTGTGTTATGTGACACAGCTATTTGCAAAATGCAGATCTCATTCATATTTGGTACCTAAAAGTCTTGACTTCATCTAAGGAGAAACACAGTAGAGGGGACAGTAAGGGCTGGGAAGAGCAGGGACTGGGAGGAGAGGGCAAGGCTGGTCTTCAGGTACCAAGCTACAGTTAGGAGTGCGTGGTATCAATGTGTAACTGCACATCTGGGCAATACAGATAATAATAATCTACATTTCATAAGATTATAAGTAAGTATTCTGAATCTTTTCACCATATGTGATAGTTGTCTGGGGTTTTAGCTATATTTACCTTGACTTAACCATTAAGAGATCCATGCTTATATCAAACCATCATTTGGGGCCCTGTGGATAAGGACATTTTTATGGTGGCTTGCTTTCTGCTTTTATATCAATTACTTGAAGTTTTCCCCCTTTGTTTTGAAATAATAATCTTGCTGGTTTTTTTTTTTTGATTTTTTGAGACAGGGTTTCTCCATAGTTTTTGGTTCCTGTCCTGGAACTAGTTCTTGTAGACCAGGCTGGCCTCGAACTCACAGAGATCCGCCTGCCTCTGCCTCCCGAGTGCTGGGATTAAAGGTGTGCGCCACCACCGCCCGGCTCTTGCTGTTTTTCTATGTAGTCTAAGCTGGCCTGAAAACTCTGGTCCTCTTGCCTCACTCTCCTGAATGCTGGGATCATAGACATATAGGCTCAGTGTTTACATCTTTGTAGATCAGCTAAAATGAATATTACAAGGTTATTAGCCACATGCGATCTTATTTCTCATTTACCCCCACGTGGCTTAGGATCGTATTCAAGGCCCTGCACATGGCATCCGTGACAGGCAGCTGACTTCTTCACTCTGGCTTCCCAGACATTCTATGCTTGTGTGCCCTACTTCTCATCTCACAGATGGTCCTTTCTGCCTGATATGTCACCCCACCCCTACTACCCACCCATCCCATCTGCTGTGTAGTTCTCTGAGCGGAATCCTGGGACCATTTGGATCAGGGTCAGACGCAAAGCACATTGGAAGCCCAGATTTCTGGGTCACATCTGAGATATATTGTATGCGGGTCTCTCTGACAGCTCTATTTTTAATAAGGTCAAAGCAAAATGTGAGGATCAGTGAGCTGTACAGTGAATTCCTTCTCTGAAGAATCAGTTCTACCCTGGGCGCGCAGGAGGCCCTCATCTGCTCCCTGCAGGCTCTCGGGCCTCTCCTTCCCACCCGCTGCCTCTACACTGTGTGTCAGGAGAAATGTGCTTCTGTTTGAGCAGGTCCCTGTCCCTGTCCCCCATCCACAGTCCTGTGGGCAGGGACATCGCCTTGCAGTGTCCTCTGACCAATACTTATCTCAAGGCCTCGCGTGACCCGGCTCAGTAGGCGTTTTATTCAGGGCCAACTTAGCCTCTGTGTTGCATGGTGTTAAACAAACCTAAGAATGCTTTGGAGAAGTCACCATATCTTAATAGTTTGATTCTAGGAGGATGAGAAAAAAGAGGAAGAAGTACTGTTTTCTGTATGAAAAGAGCGCCGGCTTAAGCAATTGGAGGGAAAGCGATAATACTGCATTTTAAATTATGAATTTGAAGCCAAACACAGTTATAAAAAGCTGCTACCAATTCATCATGCCCAGTTTCTTCTCGTGAAAAGTGATCTTGAGTGAGATCAAAGACAATGAGAAGATAAATACGGTTCTTAATGAACCTGGAAAATTAGTTGTGAGGTCATTTAAATAGACCCACAAAATAGCGAAGCTGGATTATCACCACAGGCCTATGGTTTCTTTCTGCAGTAATACAGCATAACCCTTTTTGTATTTCATTCCCACAAACTGCAAGGTATAGAATGTTCCCTACTGTGTCTCGAAGGAGGCATCTCCATAACGTACCTCGAAACAGAGGCTTTCAGGCACAATTCTCCTGGTGTTTCAATTGCAATCTTATTCAGGAGCTAAAAGTGCCTGCCGTTGCTCTGGGACCAATGGCTGTGTGTTTACATAGGTAACTTGCTCCAGTCTCAGCCCCGACATGGTGAGGACATTTTGTGTAACTAGAAGCTTACAGATTGACCATCTAGTTCTGGAAAATTCTTCCTCATTTGTCTATTTTTCTGCAGGAGCAAGCAGAGAGAAATCAGACGTCGTATCCTCTGTAGTTCTCCAGAAAGAATAAAGGTGACCCCAACATCATAGTGATCGTTTCATTCTGTTTTAAATTGATTTGAGTATATTGTTCTTTCCCAAGGCTCCATGCTGCACATTGTTTGATTATAAATCTGTCTCTGGGGGAGTTGGTGTAAGTTCAGTCACAGGTGGCAAGGCTACCTGCCATTTGCAAGCCATAGAAATGTTCTTTCTTGTTCGGGGTCACCCTCTAGTAATGGCCTCACTTGGGCCACTCAGCCATTTGAAATGTTCTTTGGCAAACCATTTCACCTGTACTGGACCAATGTTTGGCACTCATATGTTTTAAGTGATGCATTTTTTTTTCCTCTGTGCTTTCTACCCATACCCATGGAAAAGTTAGTTTATTGTTGGATGTGGATGTGTTGTAGTGGATCCTTTAAAAAAAATGATCCAAGCAGGACCTGAGTACACACTGTCAGAGGGGACTGAGGCCGTAGGGATGAAATAAAGTGTTGGTGGGCTTGACAGTCAGGATCAGTAATTTAATTAACTGAACTTGAGAGTTGGATTAATTATTGTTTTCTTGTTGCTATGGCAAAATACTTGACAGAGGTAACTCGAAGGAGCAAAGGGTTTGACTCACGGTTTGAGAAGCTACAGTCCATCCTGGAAGGAAAGGATGGTAGCGGGAGAGGGAGACAGTACCTGCTGTTTGAAAGCATTAGGGCTTAGCTCAGGCTCTCTTTTGTACAGTTTTTTTTTTTTGTGAGGTGGGGTGAGGGTAGTGGTTGTCGCAGAAGGCTTCCATGTCCCTGTTTCTCAGTTGTGAGTTTGCAGTCATTGATACCTATGCAAAGGAGGCTTGCCTGTCCTTTACAGTCAGCGGAGTGCAGGTCATGGACTTCACATGGTTTCTGGCAACAGCACAGACCATGGCCATCCACATGGTCTCCAGTGTCAGCATATGCCAAGGACCTCAGCATGGTTTCTGGTGGCAATACAGACCACGGACACCAACACAGCTCTCTGCCTTAGCACAGAGACACCATTATAACTGTTGGTGGCAGCACAGGCCAAAGCCATCAACACGGCTTCCAGAATAACAGGAGCCACGGACACCACATATGTTCTCTGTTTTATCAAAGGACTTTTTCATTCTAGCTAACCTATTTCGACCCCGTATATCTCATTTATTTAAGCATTTATTTTTGGAACAGGATCTCACAACAGAGCCCTAGCTGACCTGGAATTCACTATGGAGTCCAGGCTGGCCTCAAATCCTCAGAGATATTCAGCATATACACTGAGCTATCTGAGTTATCCTTTGACGAGGAGACAGATGGGGCCTATGCAGTCAAACCTACCGATGTTCACTAGTGATCCATTCTATTAACCAATTTCATCTTCATCAAATAGTACTTTACATATTTCTGATGATTTTCCCATGGCTTAGTTTTGGCCTTGACTATGTCACCTGATTACTTGACTCAAGAAGAGCAAGACAGCAAAACTTTGTTGCTTGAGCAGACCTGTGATGCAGAGCTCATCTCAGGAAGAGACACACTGGGAATCCCTTATCTTCCATATTTCGTAGGCATGAAACCAAGTGAGGAAAAGAAAGAAAGGCACCAAAGGACCAAGAGCTGGATGGATTAAGAGGGAGAGCAATATTCAGTGGTTCCTTGTGACAAAGGAGCCATAAACAAAATTTCCACAAGGGCCTGAATCTCAAGAGTGTTTGAAAGACTGCCTTCTGAGCTGTTGTTGAAGAAGACAGTGTCTTGCAGGGTGGAGGGCATGAGAGGGGTGGGAAGAAGGGGCAAGAATCTGCTAGAGAGGCCAGTCTGACTGGAAGAACTTTGAGGATAGACTTCCTGTCACGAGTTAAGAACTGTCTTCCAGCTGGATAGGCAGTTAGGAGCATTAGCTGCTCTTCCAGAGGACCTGGGTTTGGTCCCCAGCACCCACATGGTGGCTCACAACTGTCTGTAACTCTAGTTCCAGGGGATCCAATTCCCTCTTCTGACATCCAAGAGCAATTGATGGATATATAGACTAGCAGATACAAACATAAACATAAATGAAAATAAATGAATTAAGTAAAAAAAAAAAAGAAAGACATGTCTTACTATAGAAACGAAGTTAAAATCTCATGGGGAGGGCTTTTCTCCTAGGATATCAATAGGAATGATCATTCTGAGGTATATTAAGTTGACTAAAATTCCTTCTCTGGGAAATAATGCATGTAGAGGCATTTTCTTGATGGGATGTTGGAATCTGAGCTCATTACAGACTTTTTTTTTCTTTTTTAATTTGAGCACCTTTAGATCCATATAAATGTGAAACCTACAAACTAGTCATGGCATTGCTTCCCTTGTAAAACCAGGGTTGAGTTTTTGATAAGGGAAAAACAATTCAGTTCAGCTTCCCCTGAGTTCCTCTGAGAATTTTTATCACAGATAGGGAGTTATGAGTGATTGGTAATGACAGCATAATGAGGTAGCTGGATGTTTCTAATCAGGAAATATTTTCAGGTAGTCCTTCTGACTATGAGCAGTCTTGATGGGCTTTGTAGTAAAAATCATGACACTATTTTTGGAACATAGTCAAAGATGAAGAGTATCGTGGAGGTATGATATGCTTGACTAAAATCTCAAAGAATTTCATGGTTCGTGACTCAGTTACAAAATTCAACCAGTCTCTCTGTCTGACTCTCTGTTTCTCTTCTCCTTCCCTCCCTCTTGTTTCCTTCCTTCCCGCCCAGAAAATGTTCAGTATCAGATTATCTGGCAGGTCACTGGAATGTGAGAGATAAAACCAGTCCCTTTATTCTCATTCAGCTCACTCTTGGGAAGACAGTTATCACAGCCTGACAGAAACATCTGTTGTAGGATAATGCTCTCGTACACTGTAAAGATTTGTCACTTGTATTAGTTTAGTAAAATGCTGATTGGCCAGTAGCCAGGCAAGAAGTATAGGCAGGGCAACCAGACTAAGAATTCTGGGAAGAGGAAAGGCAGAGAATCAATCACCAGCCAGACACAGACAAAGCAAGATGAGGATGCCCTACTGAGAAAAGTTACCAAGTCATGTGGCTAAACATAGACAGGAATTATGGATTAATTTAATTTGTAAGAGATAGTTAATAATAGTTAATAAGCCTGAGCTAATAGGCCAAAGAGGTTATAATTAATATAAGCTTCTGTGTATTTCTCTGGGACAGAATGGCTACAGGACTAGGCAGGACAGGAACTTCCATCTCCAAACAGCCATGGTTTTCTTACATACACAATACTCTGTCCAGGGAACAACTAGTATTCTTCAACTTCCTTATGTTGATATCCAGTACAGACATGGCTGAGGAGGCATCTTCTGCCTGTAATGTTAAGCCTAAGTGTTCCATATGACCAAATATTAACAGGATTTTAGAAAATCAGCTGCACATTTTAAATATCACTGAACTGTGTCTCCACATCTCTCCTTCTCAAAATAGAGATGGAGCTGAAGAATGCAAAGCATGGGTTCCCCATCATTAAACTCTCCCTGCTCAAAGATGGCCTTCAAAAGGGAGCATTTCCCCAAAACGCAGAGAGAGCAGTGCTCCAGGAAAGACCATGAGCACTCAACCCAGAAGCAAGACACTTGGGATGCATGCACAGGATCCCATTGCAAGCCAACACTGTGTCACAGGGGGATGGCTACAAACACACACCTCAGTAGGTCATTGCTGCCCTCTGCAAGTGAAGGGGACTCAGACTAGGCGCTCCCTACATGCCTTGATACAGTTAATTCAAAACTGGGGTCATCACAATGGACCCCATTCTGCCTTCTGAGGTCACATGGAAATTCTGCAGCGGGAAGCCAGTGCGGGACACAGGCTGGGGTGTTATCTTGTTGCTCTTCTGACAGGTGGAAGGTTCAGCTATATCTAGAGAAGAATTATTAAGTAATTTTCCAGTTTGTCCTTCCGAGTGACTCTCTCTGTGATGTTCTGTGCGCTACCTCCAACTTTTCCTCCTGGAATTGGGATCCCAGGCCACAGACAGCAGTTTGGTGGGATATGAAGTGCGAACAGCAAGACACTTTTGTTAACTAATTGGGTAGTAATGAGGTAAAGTTTGGAAAATGTTGAGAAGTTGCTCAATCAGGGAGTCAGCTCTCTGGGCTTCACAGATTAGATTTTTGAGCTCCACTCCATGTTCTGTATAGAAGTTGCCCTGCTGAATGTCTTGTGACTGTTTCTCTCAGGTCACCTTAAGAACTGGCATCAGTAAAAGCATTTGGAGGGGGGTAATTACTTGGCAAAGAATTATTATTTTATAGCTACAGTTTGTAACTGAGTGGAGGCTTTCTCTGTGTGTTTCTGCCTTCCTTGAAATCCTGCGAGAATCAGAAATCTCTTGAGGGATCACATTTTTAACTGCTATTATTGCCATAGCAACAAAGTCTGTTTTTACTGCTCAAATTAGTTAATCAATAGTGGTCTTTGATTTATGATGTTTGACAGCAACCATCCCTGAAGATCATTGACTCTTCGTTCTTTGGTAGCTAATGAGAGCCCCTGTTTCAAGACAGTAATTCCCAGGTCAAATACAGCAGCCTGAAAGGCTCCTTTGGTGCGTGAGCCTGAGACCTTAGAGCAGGATAATCACTGAAATACCAGCAAAGGGCACATTTTCCTACATGTATGTCATTGCTTAAGGACGGAAGCAAGTTTTCTGAGATAGGCCACTTGCTTTATTTTCCATACTGTCCAGATATTTACACCCCAAAGTAAGACATGAAGTCTGAAGGCTGGAGGGATGGCTCAGGGTTTAAGGCCACTGGTTGCTCTTTCAGAGGACCTGGATTCAAATCCCAGCACCCATGTGGCAGCTCACCACTATCTGTAACTCCAGTTCCAGGGGATCTGACTCCTTCTTCTGGCTTTCAGGCTCACCAGGCATGCATGTATATCTATTTACACAGGTACCCATGCAGGCAAAACATCTATACACATAAAATAAATTTGAAAGGAGACATGAGGTGAGGTCCAAGAGAAAATACATATTTTTTCTGGTATTTAAATTTATTTATATTGGGTTTGCCAAATAATATACTAATAAAAACCATATTTAGCTACATCTCTATTAATTGATAGGCTTATGGAATAAAAAGAATTCAGATTGGGCACATATAAATCAAATATATTGTATGTCTGTGTGTATAAGAGCAGCTTAGTCTTAGTCCACACTTTCTCCATGCATTCTCTCACAGAGACCCAATGACTATAGATCATTATAAATTCAATATGTGTAGACTTTAGCAACCATTATGATTATGGGTTTACCTTCAGTTTCACTTAGCCTCCATCTCCAGTTAGCTATTTTTATCCCATGGGTGTAGGTAGGGTAAATGTGCAATGGTGATTAACCTTTGTGAGTTTCCTAGCATCAGCCTGTCAATTCGCTGATACATGTCAGGTTTACCACCGGACAGAGCTAATTGGCACTAAAATAACCCCTCCAGTTTGCTGTAAGCCTCCTTTTCTCACCGGTGTTTCTGTATTGAACTAGAGACTCTTTAACTACATCCCTCCTTTGAGTCCTGATGCGTGATCTGTTCCATCTTGGAAGATTCACCTTTCTGAGCATGAGCCCAGTTCATGACTCTTTCTGTGCCTGGCAGGTTTTACTCTGTAGAGCATGTGGTACAAGTGCCAATTCCAGCAGAGCCTTGCCAATGCCAACAGAATTTCCTCATCAAAAGGAAGGCCTTTGCATACAGATGATGCTGTATCAATTTGCATATCTGGAAAGCATGTAGGTTAATGGTTAGGAAGATCAGATTAAACACAAAGTGTCATATCTACAATCCATGACAGGATTTGTTATCTTACATATATCCTGGGTATAGTACAACAGACCCTTAATATACCAGTTGCTTCAAGAGAATCCCTAGACCAAAGAACTGTGAGAAGCCACACCTCCTTTCTCTTCTCTATCCTAATTTGCTTGGTTGAAAATTCCTAGCAGAAGTATTCAGACATTTATTCAAAGCTGTGGGACAATGGTTTTGTACCCTGTCACTTGTATTGTTTTAATAAAATGCTGATTGGCCAGTAGCAAGGCAGGAAGTATAGGCCGGTGAACTGGCAGGAAGTAGAGGCAAGGCGATGAGAACAGGAGAATTCTGGGAAGAGGAAAGACTCAGTCTGCATTCGTCCGTCACCCAGATGCAGAGGAAGCTAGATAAAAATGCCTCGCTGAAAAAAGGTACCAAGCCACATGGCTAACCCAGACAACAAGAATGAGTTAATGTAAGTTATAAGGGTTGATAAGAAGCCTGAGCTAATAGGCCAACCAGTTTATGATTAATGTAGACCTCTGTGTGTTTCTTTGGGATGAAATGGTTGCAGGTCTGGGCAGGACAGAAACCTCTGCCAACAATCCAACAGCAGGGTGTCTCTACAAGGGAACTTGATTCATGGACTGCCTCTGACATTTACTTAGAGGGTAAGTCAATGTGAAACATGACCTTTATCCCAGCGCAATAAATGTGGGTATGCAATGTATGTGTTAGTATGAAAATTGGGAGAGGACGAGAGCATTTTGTGCAGGCTATGCCTCGGCCATGTTGACTAGTCTTAGAATGGCAAGTCCTCTACCCGAGCCGGCTACCGATGCCTTTCTACTAATTTTATCCCTATAGCCAAGCTGGTCCTGTTTTCAGCCCAGTTCTGAAAGTGTGTGAACTCACTGTGTGAAAGGGGATTTTATAGTTGGGGGATGACTATAGGCGTGATAGAAGAGGAGACTGGGGGTCATACAAGGTTGTCACTTCTTGGTCAGATTCGTACCAGCCACATCAATGAGTGAACTGCAGTGAACATGTGCTGATGGGATTGAGTGCTGTTGTCATAGTCAGAGTCCTTATAGCCCATCGCTCTTGGAAGTCTATCAGTGTGAGTTGACAATAATGATAACACCTGTTTTCTGGAGGGTTTTTTTTTTTCACTATCTGTGGGTGATATAGAGAAAGACTGCTTCTACAGAGCTAGCTTATGGCTTGTCTGAATTTATGTCTTTATATAGAAACTCTTGACAGCAATCTCTACTCTCCATTTCGCAGCGGCCGTAATAGAAAGTGCATGACACAGTGTGTCACATTTATTTGTGGCCCTAATAGGGCTAGTTCGCTTTCCCTAAAAGTCTTTGGATGGTGGAATTCAGGAATGTTTACAGAGGGGCGTGACATTAAAACGTTTGACAACCACGTGTCTGAGAGCAAAAGCCAAACATCTGGAGTTTGCTAAACAATCCCAGAGACTCGATATGGGGTACACAGTAGCACGCATGTTAAACAAAACAATCACCAAAGCATACTCTAAAAGCAGCCCTGCTGAGGGAATAGGGCTTTGGAGGTTCAGTGCCTAGCTTAATAGTGTGGATAATATAAGCCTCTGGGGGCCTGGGTCGTGTATCTAAATGTTGAGCCGCCTCTTCTCCCTGTAATGACGGTGTTAAGATACTGCCATCCCCAATCCCCAGGCTTTCGGAAGAGAAAAGACAACGAGGGAAAATCGGCCCGAGGGTCCGCTCTCATCCGCAGAGAGCTAGAGAGATAGCATAGACCTCTCAAGGTGCTTTTTCATTGACTGTCTGAGGCAGGAGGCTCGCTGTAGTCAGCTGCACCTCTGTCCAGCTGTGGACCGAGATAGGCGCTGGCTGACTTCTCTGTTTCCGAGGAGCCAGCAATGAGGCTTCTTTTTCCCTTTGCAAATCTGTCCGTGGTGGAGTGTCTAAGAAGCATAATGAATGGCCGGCAAAAGCTTGTAGTCAGTTTAGGAAATAGCACAAACCTTTGTAAGCAGAGCTGAGTCCTTGCTTGGGGGCAAATGCTGCAGCAGCAAGTTTCTAAGTAGATTTTTTATCTTGGTTTCTGCAGTTGTTAGTTTTGGTTGTTTGGTTGTTGTTTGCTTCTCTGTTGCTGTAACACAGCGCCTGAGGCTGGGAAGTACAGAAAGGAAGACTCATTTAGCTCAGTTTTGGAGAGGGGAAGTCCAAGATCCATCCCTATATTCGTTTGGCCTCAGGGGTCTGGTGGAGGGTGGTATCCCTGAGGAGGAAGCCCTGGGGCCAGCTAGGCTCTTTAGTCAGCCTTCTCTCAGACCCCGTACAGGAATCCTCCTCTAGAGCAATGCTTCTAGAGACCCCAATCCCATGCAGTCAGCCTAACTTCTTAAAAAGTTCATCCTCTGGGCTGGAGAGATGGCTCAGAGGTTAAGAGCACTGACTGCTCTTCCAGAGGTTCAATTCCCAGCAACCACATGGTGGCTCACAGTCATCTATAATGAGATCTGGTGTCCTCTTCTGGCATGCAAGCATACATGGAAGAAATGTTGTAAACATAATAAATAAATAAATCTTAAAAAACATAAAAGTTCATCCTCTCTTAGTAGAATACACTGGATACAACTCCTGAAGCCTGTGACCATCCAGGAGATAGCCACACCCCTCTCCCACACCCCTCTCTCCCCTGTGTCAGTTGGAGTCAGACAGACCTACTCTATTCAAGACTGTCCTTGGGCTTTTTTCTTCCTACCCTGAGTACCTACCAGTAGTCAGGCTGACTCTGAAGAGGATGGAAATCTCTTGATGACATCACAGCATAAGAAGAAATTTACTAGCCGGGCGGTGGTAGCGCACGCCTTTAATCCCAGCACTCGGGAGGCAGAGGCAGGCGGATCTCTGTGAGTTCGAGACCAGCCTGGTCTACAAGAGCTAGTTCCTAGTTCCAGGACAGGCTCCAAAACCACAGAGAAACCCTGTCTCGAAAAACCAAAAGAAAAAAAAAAAGAAACTTACTTAAGACACAATGACTTTGTTACATTGTTGTTTGCTGTGAGACAGGGCCTCTCTGTGGAGCCCAGGGTGGTGTCAAAATTTCAATCCTCCTGCTTCATCCTCAAGGGGTTACAGGCCTGCACCTCCAGGCCCATCAGGGGTAGGGACTTGGGACAGTGTTTAGGTTCTGAAGATGGGCTGTGGATTATGAAATCATTCTTGACCCTTGGCCTTACAGATAGCTTTAAACGTGTACCCTGCGTGGTATTCAGGTAAGAGGTCACCTTCCTTTAAAGTGGCAGGCCCACACTCGGAGTCATGTCTCCTCACGGGTATCTGAGAGATCAGACATCTCCTTGAAGGACTCCCCGCAGACATGCGTCAGGAGGTCACTTCTCAGGCCCCTACTCCAGAATGTGCCAGTAGTCACAACCGTATTATCACCAAACACTGTTCACTAGTTACCCACAGATGCTCCCTCAGCCTCTGTGCTAAGTGATTTGAGAGAATCAGTTCCTATGTAGAATCAGGAACCACTGGGAGAGAGGCTGTGCGTCTTAGACAAACTGCTTATCCTGTTTTCTGTGGGTCCCACGGCGGTGTCTCCTCTTAAAACTGAGCCCAGGCTTCTAGGGCAGACCCCACAGGAGCAAGGTTGAAGTTTCTTTTTCATTCACTCAGAGGAGTCTCCATGACCTCCCTTTAGCTAAGCAACCGTGAGTCCCTGAACCTCGAGTTGTACAAAGCGCTTTGCTATTTCTTAAAGTTAGCAGCTGTTGTAAGTATATCGCGTGACTCCCCGTGTATCTTATATGACGTTTTCATTGAACACTTGCTAATTGGCAGAGAGCCATTGGCCACAGGACAAAAATAGAAATTTCTGCTGATCCTCAAGGGATGAGTTGAATGGCGTAAAGTTAAGAGAAGAGATTAAGATATGTAAAGATACAGTATTTATTATGTTAAAATGATCTTATTCCATGTTCTTTCTGATGATAGGAATCTAGAAGAAATAAAAGGGCGCTGTGATGCCAACACCAATTAGGATACTTTCAAACCCACATTAAGTGATTTCTCATTCATAACATTGTTTGTAGAAGTGTGCTTTTCTGAAAGCATCTATAGTTAGGCTGTGGAGCTTTTGTTGATGTCAGGAATGATTGCCCTTAAATTCTCGTGATTGTGTTTACAGCCTCGAATACAAAAGCACCCCCAGGCTCTCTTGTCAGGATGAGTTTGAAACTTCCAAACTGAAATGGAAGACATGTCATTTAGGATGTGTGGAGATAAATAAGAGCTTGAAAGTCGAGAAATGTGTACAAAAAGACTGAAGTTCCCGTAGGAAAGAGAAGCATGCTTTTATCTCTGAGAGGATTAATATTTAGGACAGAACGTTCGATACTTGCTTCTCTCTTACGTCAAAGCAGCGGATGTTCGAGCCGGCTTCCAGCAAGTCCACGTCATGTGCAGTGCTGAGCGGCTTGTGGTTTGTGTCCTTGGCAGCGGCAGAACACTCAGCCTGGCCTATGCAGGCATCATCTGTTGGAACAAAGAGACAGGGGATGAGGGGAGGAGAATGGGAGCTGATGAAAAGGATTATGGGAAGGAAGAAAAATAGGAAGGTCTGAGAGGGAGAGAAGGAAGCTGGCCAGTGTTTCTGTAGCACGCACCCTCCAGGGTGCACCCATCTTGGGGTTCCTAACAGCGGGAGGACTGGAACACAGCCGGGGCCACCAGCCGGCTTCTTCCTGCTCTTTCTCTGCTTTTTAGCGCAACGTCATTTGCAAACGTTTTTAAAATTCTTGAAAATAATTATTAAAATTTAAAGCTTTTGGAAGGAAACCATGAACCATGACTTAAGCTGTTTTCGTTGTTGTTGTATTGGTTTTTTTTGTAGTTGTTTGTGTTTAAGACAGCTAAATGATCTCTTAAAAAATCTCCCAAAGGCTACATTTCATAGATGGCACAAAATTATACTGAAAACATCTGAAAAGAAATTCTTCTTGTTACTTCTTTGGTATGTCCTTATTTTATTTTTACAGGGACATAATCTGCAGGCATTTTCATATCTCACAATTTGCATCCAAATATAGACGTCACCCTCTTGACTTTCAGTCTGGTTTGGTTTCTTCATTTCTTTCCTTTCTGTTGGCTCGTCTTGGCTTTGCGTTCAGCTTGGCCTTCTCTCCCCCTGGCCCTCGCGTCCTTTCTCACACCCTTGTATTTTATTTCAGTATTTCCGCTTGCTTGCTCGGTCCTAGAAACTGTTCATGCCGGGTATTTTCTCTACCGATCACGGAATCTGTTTTCCTAGTTGGCACCCCTCTTTCTTTTTCTCTGTTGATGTCTTTCTCCCATCCTGCCCCCTCCTGCTCTTTCGCTTTCTCCAAGGATTACCGATGCAGACCTTCACGAGGACTCTGTGGCAGGACTCGCTGTTTCTGTTATTCAGTTGGTTGTACACAGCAACAGCCACTACTGCTGATTTTAGTTTTTCCTCTTGGTGAACACTTTTCTGTAAGATAAAAGCTCACCGTGTATGAAGGTGGTCTGGCTGTCCTAAATTTTCTGTTTCAGTGTCTGAACTTCTGATTACTAGCCTCCTGCTCCTAACTGCTAGTCTACAGGACTTTCCTGTTGTTTTTATACCCACAGGCACTGACTAAAGAGGGGTCTTTGTTGAAGTGGACTTTGAATCACTAAGGTATTATTTGGTGCAATGTAATGCACTCAGATTATGGTGTGACTTGAGATCTACCAAGGTGTGCAATTGCTCCCAGGGTGAGCCACCTCCCTCATGCTAGGTCACCCTGTCACATTTTCTCCTTTGCATGCATCTTTTAAATTTTTATTTATTTATTATATATACACTTTCCAGGAGTCAGTGCCAGATCTCATTACAGATGGTTGTGAGCCACCATGTGGTTGCTGGGAATTGAACTCAGGACCTCTGGAAGAGCAGCCCCAGTGCTCTGAACCTCTGAGCCATCTCTCCAGCCCCTTTGTGTTCATTTTATCTTGTGGTTTTCTCTTTATGTAAATGTAAGCTTTTTACTTTCCTTGAGAAAATTCCTAAGGATGAATCTCTAGGTTGTATCTTTAATTTTATAAGAATTTACAGTTCCCATTTCTGAAATAAGCTTATAATTTTACATCCACATCAGAAATGTCTAAGAGTGTTGCGTACCCCAAGTCCTTCCCAGAACCTATACTGCCAGGCTTTGTGAAATATAATCTGCCTGTAACTGTGTGGCAATGACTGTTGGAGGAGGGGGCCACCTGTTGGTTCCTGGCCATTCAGCTAGGTTAGACCCTAAGTAATCACACAGAAAACTGTATTCATTAAATTACTGCTTGGTCCATTAGCTCTAACTTCTTATTGGCTAACTATTCTATTAATTTAACCCATTTCTATTAATCTATATATCGCCACATGGCGGTGGCTTACCAGCTAAAGTTTCCAGCGTCTGTCTTAGGCTGTGGATTCATGGTTTCTTCTAACTCTGCCTTCTTCCTCCTCCCATGCTATAGGCCAAGCCACTTTTCTTTACTCATTAACCAATAAAAGCAACACATAGATAGGAGGACCTCCCACACCAACTGACTTTGGCTTACGCTTCCCTCCAATCCAGTAGGGTTGAACTTCTTTCTGTGTCTCCAGGGCCCATCTGGTGGCCCTATTTGGATGTCTCTCTCCTTCTTATTTGTTTTCTTTCCCTGAGTTGTAAGACTTCCGTATACACTGGGGAATTTAAGCTCTATATGGGGCACCACACCATAAATATCCCCACAAATCTGCTGAGTAAGCTCTTGTTTTCCCAGCTGTCTTTCAATATAAAAACTTTTTCGTTTGGATTAAGCCTACTCGAACAATTCTTTCTTTGATAATTTGTGCCTAAGCAATCCATGTCTCACCAAACAGCATGGGTATTTCTATTATAGTTTCACTCTTACATGGAGATCCATAATCCACTTAGAATACATCTTTGAATATAGTATGAGTTATATTTATTTGTTTGTGTTCTGGTGTGGTTGATCCAGGCCCATTTGTTGAGATGTCTGACCTGTTTCCCACTGGACTACCTTT
The DNA here is from genome assembly GCF_018167655.1 of Microtus oregoni. Classification (NCBI taxonomy): domain Eukaryota; kingdom Metazoa; phylum Chordata; class Mammalia; order Rodentia; family Cricetidae; genus Microtus; species Microtus oregoni. The sequence goes on along the minus strand of NW_024543069.1, from coordinate 24,210,478 downwards.
ACAGCAGAAGTAAAATAACAACAAAGTACTGAATTGTCATGTACAGAATGTTTCCCCAATTATATGATGCTGACCTTAACTTGTTACGGTTTCATTTTGAATTTTTTGTGTTTATTGGTGTCTGAGGCCTCTGACCTTTGAGTCTCTTCTTTGTGATGTACTCCAAACATGAGCGGTATATCTTCCCTCTCTTTCTGTTTCTGGAGGAAGCTCTTAGGTTTGCTGTTATTTCTAAATTTGCTCTTGAGATGCAGATATAAAATTCAGTAATTTAAAAAGTTACTAGTGTTTAAGAAACACTAGGATTCTTTCAGACCTTTGTACTTCTTGGCTTGCCTGAGGTTCTGAGGCTGGAGGTTTCATTAATCCACTAATGTTTGTTTTAGCCAGTGTTCTACTGCTGTGAAGAGACTATGACCACAGCAACTCTTATAAAGGAAAACGCTTAACTGGGGCTGGCTTACAGTTTAGATTTTAGTCCATTATCATCATTGTGGGAAGCATGGTGGCATGCAGGCAGACTTGATGCTAGAGAAGGAGCTGAGAGTTCTATATCTGGATCTGCAGGCAGCAGGGAGAGAAAGCCACACTGGGTGTGGCTTGAGGCTTCTGGGACCTCAAAGCACACCCCCTAGTGGTACACATAGCCACACCTACTCTAACAAGGTCACACTTTCTAATAGTGCTACTCCCTATGGCCAAGGTGAGTCTATGGGGGCCGTTCCTATCCAACCACCACAGTCATTGAGATGCTTTTGGGAAAGGAAATATCTGGGATGCCTTCTCTGTTGCCTGTTCATTTTCACGTCTGTTTTGTGATGCCAGCCTTCTACAGAGGCAAGAATGGGGTGAAATCATACGTAGGCATCTTCTTCGTAGTCTGAAGTCTGGACACGCGGGAATGGTTTCCTCCAAGAACCTCTAGTTCTCCCATTCTGCAAGTTGTCCAAGAAGGTTTGTCTGGGATTGGTTACTGAGCAATCTGAGGAAATTGACACTTGTCTGGATGTGACTTGAGATATGTCACCGAGGGTGTTCGCCCTCAGGGAGCATGTGTCCATCCCTTGATGGCTCTGGGCCTCTTCTTGCATTGCTAAGTGCCTGGGAGACACCGCACCTTTCATAACCTTCAATCTTGAAGTCAGTCGTCTAAGAATCAGTGTGACTGTGTTTCGTCTTGAGTGTTTCGGGAAGAGTGATGTGGGTTTCGGGGCCAAGCGGCTGTGTTTCTATATATGCTAGGGATCATCAGAAATGCAGTGGATTTTCTACAATGACTTTATTTTTTGAGTGTATTCTGTTTATGGATGGATAGTTCTAAGTGTATTTTGGAAAGTTGTGTTTTTCTCTCATCTCTCACACTGCCAGTGATGATTAGAGCCAATGAAGTAGCTGCTTCTAAAGTTTGATAAATACATTACAGTAACCTCAAAAAGTAACAGGAGACTTCAAAGTTTTTCCCCAGTGAAATAAAACCAGGTTATTATTCTCATAAACCATCTTTTTTCCCCAGACTTGCTGCCGGGCTAAGCATGTCTGCTTTCACTAGAAATAATGAAACTTCTGGAAATTTAGGATTTGGGTCATTCTTTTAGGATGAAAAAAAAAGGATAAAAATAATGTGTTATTAAAACAATATAAACATTCTTACATTGTAAGCATTACTGATATCTGGAAAAGCCACTTTGTATGTATTGGAAAAGGGATTGTTTTTATGTTGAGTTGGTTCAGAGTGTGCTGTGGAGACCAGCCCACATCCTGTGTTCTTCAATGACTAGCCCAGATTGCAGCTCTGGGGAGCTGCTGCTGCTGCTGACATTTGCAGCCATTCCATGGGGCCTGCGCCACGCATGCTGGGTCCTCAACACATTTTATTAAATGGTTTAGCCATGAAACAACTGAAAACCTCTTGACTCTTATTAGCAACCTCTTCAAAGTGAAAATACACAGGGAGAAGTAACGAACACTGGATAAAAATACTAGAACTTTAATTTTTCCAAGTGAGTTAAAATGCCAGCAATTATGTACATTGTGACCTATTAGGTGAAAATATTCTATCTTTTAAAATAGTATCACTGGAAACTAAGAGCGATGAACATATATGGTTATACATTCATTTGCCCTACAAATGCCAGTTATTAAGTATTGTTTGGTAATGTTAAAATGGAATTTTAAAATAGGATTTGAGTTTGCACTTTAAGTAAAGCCAACTTTTACTTGAGTAGTCCTTGATTAAAATTCATTGTTTTCTTTTTTCTAAGATTTATTTTAACCAGGCATGATGGCCCACATTTTTAATCCCAGCACTTGGGCAGGTGGATCTCTGAGTTCAAGGCTAGCCCAGTCTACAGAGTGAGTTCCAGGAAAGCCAGGGCTTTGCAGGGAGACCCAGTCTCAAAAAAATAAACAAGCAAAAAATCAAAAACCAAAAACAAAACAAAACAAACAAAAACCAAACCAAAACAAAAAGGTGTGTGACTGTTTTGCCTACATGTAGTATTTGCACCATGTGCAGGCAGGGCCCTCAGCTAAGGGCTGGAAGAGGCCTTGGATCCTCTGGAACTGTAGTTCCAGGCAATGTGAATCACCTTATGGGTGCTGGGACTTGAACTTGCATCTTCTACAAGAGCATCAAGTGCTCTTAACTATTGAATCGTCTCTGGAGTCCCTTGATTACAATCCTGAAGGTCATGTTGCTGAGAAAGGAAATGAGAGCCCCACCTAAATCAAATGGTGTTTCTGAAATACTAAAACTACCGCTCCAATAATCCTAGTCTCCTTTTGCTAGCTCTTCAGCTTGTGCTTCAGAGATAAGATACTTACTGCAAAGACCCAGTAGGAAGCTATTGTGAGGAATGGAAAGAGGGCTCAGTGGGTAAGAGCACTTGCTGCAAATCAGGAGGACCTGAGTTCAGTTCCCCACCAACAAGAAAAGTTGTGTGTGTGACTGTACTATACGCGTGTATTCAGCGCTGGGAGGGGCAGAGACCATTACTCGGGCTTACTGACTGCCAGTTAGGCTCCAGGTTCATCAGGAGACCCCATCTCAGAGGAATAAGGTAGGCAGTGATAGAGCAGGACACCCATGATCATCTGACCTCCACCCACAAGCAAAGCCTGGGCACCCTCATACCCGTGTGCCTATACCTCACACATATACACATAAGCAATAATAATAATTTTTAAAGTTACAATAGTGGTTTGAGGGCAAATGCTCCTTAGTTTCCCAACTTAAGTGTCTCTAAGATCATAACCAAGGATGTAGACTGGACCATTCAACACAGTAAATATTTATGAAATCAGTTGCATTTGCTTGAGGGATAAAGGAAAAGAACCTGAGAGAACTACATCCAGGCAACACATATGGACCCCCAAAACTCCTTGGCCTGACCTTGAACTCGGTCTCCTCCTCCAGTTATCTCATAGTTGATGGTCTGGTTACTAAAAAGAAAGTTGGATTTTTTTATTCTTCAGTCATTTCATGGTTTACTTGCAGGGTCTATATCTAGCCATGCTAAATATGTCTTGGTAGTTAGTCTGTGTTCTGTAGTCCAGGGGGTTGAAGACTGAATAAAGGTTCATCTGCCTTGGCAGAGAGAAGGAACTCACTTCACGTGAGTTCGAAACTAAGTCCATTATCCGATGCATGCTTGATTTTCACTTCTTCAAATTCCAGTTTCGAGTCCGCGGCAGAGGTAACTTGTATTTCCAATTTCAAATTACTTAATGAAAAATCAAATATTATTGCTATAAGATGTTTTAAAAATTGAGCACTAAAAAAATGATACCCAAAATTTGTTTGCTTTTTAAGATGAAGGACTCTGTATATTTTTAAGATGAAAGGCATGGATTTAAATGTGGATCATGCTGTACTCCAGGCTTGTTTACAATAAAACTACAAACATTGCATAAACCTAAAATTGATGTGGCCTATTTAACCTTCCTTAATTTGCCTATTTTTTTCTGCATGCATATTCAATGATATGCAGCTTAGATATTCTAGTTGAACAAAGTAGTCTTGTTCAAGTTAGAATCACTGTGCCCACTTGGATTTTATTTCTCGAGAAAAGTCAGTAGAAATGGATTCTTTTTAATGAAAGAAAAAAAAAACTCAACTCCCAGGGTAAGGCTAAAATAAGAACAGCTTTATGTTTTTCTGTCTGGTATATGTAGTTGAGTGAAGTCAGCAGGGTGCAGTCCTTAAAAAGCCTGGGAAGGTCAGGGTTCCAGGGAGACTCTTTGTCCCTGGCATCTCAGTTTGTCACAGGCTGCCCCTGCCATACCCATGTATTACTTTTTTGTAGCGTAGCAATGCCGTCAACCTCCCAAGAGAAAGGCACTAGATGGAGAAAGCCTAGGGTGGACCAGTAGAACAGAGAACAGCCCAGCTAATCAAGGCATGGGCATCCTACAATAGGATGGCCCTTTATCAACTAGCTGTCCTAGTCAATACACTCAATGCTATGTGTGCTTTGACCTCTATATTTGCCGATTGGTACTGGTCCTACTCGGCTTCCTTGGCCTTGACCTGCGTCTGTGGTAGTCAAACCTCAGTGTTTGAAGGAGAGATTTAAAAGAGGCAGCAGACGGCAGAGATGTGTGAAGTGTCCATCATCCGTTGTCAACATAATTCAATCCATATTGGCGTCTGTGCACAGTCTTCTGTCACCTCCCACTTTAACAAAGATGAGACCCTACAGGCAGAGAAGTATAGGCTCATTGCCCTGCTACTGATCTTCAGAGGCTCGGAACTTTGCTGTGAGAGTGACAGCTGCCATCAAGCGTGTATCTTCCTTCTTCTTGTCTAAGCCAAAGGCTGCACTTCCGAGCTGGGCTACCCAGGCTTAGCTGGTTTATATGCAAGCGTTTCTCTTTGATGGGCAAGCCTTATTTGTTCAGTTCTGTGAACACTCTGTGACTTTTGAGAGCCGAGAATGGCTTTTCAGGCAAGTTTCTGTGCTGTTTTTCTTCTCCTATGAGACTTTAATCTAGATTAAACCTCGGGTATCCTATGTGTCACCTCTTGTCCCTCTGTAGCCCAGCAAGGATGGGATCAGCTGGTGTCGTTCTATGGACCTCTTTTAAGCGGTCTTATGTTCTTTTCTTTTTTAACTCGATAGAGCTGTACATTAGACATTTTCTATAGAAACATTCTGTTCCTTTAACAAGCCAGGATCCTCTCAGGGCACCATGAGGTCCATGTTCACTCAGTTCATGGCCCTTGTCCAAAAAACGTTTCTCCAGCCCGCCGGTTCTCAAAACAGCAGTGCACAAATCCACTGATCTCCTCTGTAGTCTTTCATTTCTGTTTTCTACAGTTTTGTCCCAGGCCAAATAGAATCTTTCTCCCAATAATTAGAAGATGTGGTCTGAATATGTTGTAGTCTTTTGGAATATTAGTAAATGGTGTTAGCTGAGAAAATAAGAAAATGAACCCCCACTTGGCTAACCCTTACTTTGCGAGCGTTGCTGGAGGGAAACTATTAGCAGCCAAGCCATATGCTAATAGAACTTGAATTAAAAATGGTTCTAATATAATGCTGGGCCGTAAACAGCCTTGGCGCGCTTTGGAGTTTGCCTCTTTCATCTTCTGAATACTGCACACAGACAAGCAAAGCAATCTCCTTCAATCGGCACAAGATACTTTGCGTATTTGGTCGTGGCTTTTTTTGTGAGTTGGTTTCTTTAGTGAGGTCGTGCAAAAGGTTCCACACTGGTTCCTAGGAGAGATTATCAGTAACAAACCCCGACCTTCTTAAACAGAGCCTCACACTCGCCTACAAGAGGAATTTCCTTACAAAGAAGTCATAATGCCAATTGCTGTTTTTCTTTTGTCCATTGCTAATCCCCAGTGTTCTTAGTCACCATGGGGAAAAAATAGAACAGTTGATTAAGCTTTATTTTGCAAGAAATGTGAACAGGTTTAATAATTTCTTCCATTGACTCACAAATTGAATTAACTACCTCTTGCTCCTTGCCAAACACAGTGGATCCCATGCCTGGGAGGAAACACTCACTTGCACTTCTGCTTTATTGTACTTCCTGGGAGATCTATGAGCCAGCACCTAGCTTTGATGCCCTGCTGTCTCCTGAGAAGTGGAAGGAAAATGCTGCACAGTGTTCAGTGGATTGGGAACAAACATTCCACAGTGAGTTTGTAAGGTCGCGGGCCTTAATGTATTCCATTTCAAACGTCAGCATTTTTTTTCCCACTTTTGTTTCCATTAGAGCATTAATCATAATTTTCATGCCAGGACTGAGTCCTTACTATACAATTATTACATATTTATAATCTAATAGAATTTTTATATTTAGGTACAGTAAAATACAACACAGCAAAATACATAAATCATAAAATGGCCCATGATGTTTTGAAGTATATAAGATTAGCTATGGTCACACATAAAGTCTAATGTTTGACAGGTCTGGACCAACAGAAAAACATCTGCTTAACTTAAAACTGACAAAAGCCAGTTCTTGGTTGAGATCCAGAAGCCACCACTGACTCTCACTGAGTGTGCTAGCCAACACTCTTGAGTACAGGCAAAATTACCTTCAAGTTCTTTGACTCCAAGAATGTCCCTATAGCTAGAAGTGTAGACATGTAAGGGTTTTTTTCATGCATCTGTTTATACAGCTAGCTCACACTTATACAGGCACATGCACACATACACCTACCATACTGGTTCCTTTTTCATTGCTGGCCAACAGTGACTTAAGGGGGATGGGGCCATTGTGGTTTCTTTTGAAGTTTGAGGGATGCTTATCTGTGACAGTGGTGAAGGAATGACAGTATCAAAATGTGGTAGCTGATCACACCATAGCCACAGTCAGGGACAATGAACACGCCTACTCTGTTGGCTCTTCCCATCTCCCCTTTGTTTAGTCTGGGATCCCGGCATGTGCGTTGATACTAAGCACATTCAGTGGGTCTTGTCTCCTCTGCTAGCCTCTCTGTAGAACACCCCCAGACATTCCCAGAAACATGTCTCCTAAGGGGATCTAGACTCCGTCAAGTTGACAGTGGAGATTAACCATCACACTTATGAATACTCTTCTGAATTTTTCAAATGGATGCCTTTCTGAAATGAACCAGAAATCCATAACTTAGGAAGCTGACCGCAGTGAACAGAATGAGTCTAACATGTGACTAGGTTTGAGGGGCCTAGAGAGAGCTCAGCAGGGAAAGGTACTTGCTGCCAAATCTAAGGACTTAAATTTCACCCCCAGGGCACATGTAGTGAAAGGAAAGAACCAACTCCTCCCAAATTGTCCTCTGGTCTCTGCGTGTACACACACACACACGCACACGCACACACACATGCACACACACACACACACACACACACACACTGTAATATATTTCTTTTCTTTCTTCTCTTTTCCTTTTTTTTCCCCTCAAGACAGGGTTTCTCTGTGTAGCTCTGGCTGTCCTGGAACTTGCTTTGTATACCAGGTTGGCCTATAACTCAGAGATCCACCTGTCTCTGCCTCCTGAGTGCCAGAATTAAAGTCATGCGTTACCAGTGCCCAGCTAATAAAATACTGTTTTAAGACTAGGTTCTCTCCCAACCTTCTAACCTGGTTTCCCTGCATTCTTCTGTGTTGTTGGGTCTTCATGCTGTCTTGTTGGAGCATTATAGTCTTCAAGTTATTGTTCATTTCAATTTTCTCTACTGTTGCTGGCCATCATTTTTTTTTTTTTATCATAGGCCCTCTGTCAGGCCCTAAACTCATTTTCTCGTGGCTTCTGGAATTCCTTGGGCTTAGCAAACATGTCAGCAAGTTTGCCACATTTTTAGATAAGGCCTAAGAGGAAATAACATTTGAGGTTGGTGGCAAGGATCTCCCCCTGAAGACACCGTGAAGACTCTGATTGCTAGGCTCCAGCGTCACCGGCTTGTTTCTAAATTGTGTTCGGAACATACAAAACCGACGGCTAGAAATTCGTGAGATGTCACAATACAGAACCCACAGTGGCCAGTCTGATGCAAAGCTGGTGGGAATGATCTAATTTTTTGGTTTTAGTCTGAAATCATCTTCTTCTTCTTCCTCTTCTTCCTCTTCTTCCTCCTCCTCCTCCTCCTCCTCCTCCTCTTCTTCTTCTTTTCTCCTCCTCCTCCTCCTCTTCCTCCTCCTCTTCCTCCTCCTCTTTCTCCTCCTTCTCCATCAGAGCACTTTAACCATTGACCTTGGGTGACTTGGCAGTGAGCCGGACAGTGTTATGGATTTTAAGTGAGGATAATTCCTTTTAAGTTTCTATGTAGGATCCATTGTTGCCTTTCTTAAGAAAATATTCACTGCTTATAGAAGTTTGTTTATTATATATGTAATCCTCCATCCTTGGAAAATTTCATCATAGAAATCAAAGGCACGGCAGTGTGTTGCATAAATCTAGGCTCGTTTCTAGACAGATTTTGAGGGGAATGTTAATTTTTCATGTCACAATATTTTAAAAGGGAAGTCATAAATCAACATTTGTGTGTAATTACAGGAAAATGACTTTGGCCTCAATATTTTTCCCTTTCAATCCTACTTTCCAGCAGTTATTAATAGTACGTTCATTTCTACTCTGGCCCATTTTACATTAATAAAGTTATTACAACTCTAACTCTTTATAACTCTTTAAGTAAAGCTTGTACTTTGCCTGCCTTAGAATTGCATGTGGGTTTCCTTGGCCTCCCGCTAAAGCATATTTCAAGCACATACGAACTTCGTAGACATTTCATTGGAGCTATCGGAAACACAGTAAAGTAACATTGCTGCTCATTCATTCTAGCTGGCTTCTAGTTCTATACACGTGAAGGACACAGATATGAAGGGGTCTTGAGAGCTGTGTCCTCGTGGGAGGTGCACAGACCTCCTTTGATTCTACGGAAACTGCAGACTAGAAGCATGGGTCCCTTTGTACATGTACCCGATTAGGTCATTTTAAGGAGCTGTGCCCCCATTAGGGCCAGCTTCTCACAGAACATGCCTGTCCCCCCCCCCCAATGTGTGCCCAGCTTCTTGGCCAAGATGCCCCTCTCATTCCTTCTCTGAAAATCTAATCCTATCAGTTCTTTCCCTAACAAAAATTTACTCTTATTTTTTTGCCTTGCAAAAAATATTCATTATACCTTTTTCAGTAAGTCATTTCTCTTATAGGCATTTTAAGTATCTCTAGCAATCTTGCTGGATTACTGTCTAAAAACAAACAAAATATTTCGCTTTTCTGGATTTACTGTTATGAATTATAGCTTGAACAATTTAAAATTTTACTAAAAATAACTATAACCATGTCTTAGTGACCATCTCTCATGTTTATATATATTTGTCTTTCTGAAGCAGGGTCTGTCCATGTTGTCCACACTGACCTCAAATTCAAAACACCCCACTTAGTTTCCCAAGCAGCTGGGATTGCAGATGCTGCCATAGCCAGCCCCCTTTCACATAGCTTAAATCTTAGCTCCTACCAGACATAATCATAGTAATTTTAACCATTCTATTGTACTTTGTTTATAGATAATGAAAGCGGAGATACTCGGAAGAGCAATAATTTTCATGGTATCTAATGCCTGGTCTCGCTTTTCATAATTATAGAAAACATCCAAAGAGCCAGATTCTTTAAATAGCATTGCTCCTTCTGTCTCGGAGCATGTGCTTCTGTTTTTCACAGTTCCCTATCCTTCCACTTCTTGAGTACATGCAAGAAACTCGGTACAGCAATGCTCCCTCAAAAGGAGTGGGTGGAGCTTCAAGATGTATTTGCTTGAAACTAAAGACGATACTGGATGATATTCAGGATGGAGAGCCCACAGGTCAACCTGTTTAACTCAAGATGTGCCCTAAATAAGAGCCCTGTGTAGCTTTATAATTTGAAGAATGTTATTTCCACCAAGAGTCTGGTTTGTCAGAGGCAGAGATCTACAGTTAAGCACTGGCTGAACTCCTGGAGTCCAGTCATAGAGAGGGAGGAGTGATAATATGAACAAAGGGGTCAAGACCACGGTGGGGACACCCACAGAAACAGCTGACCTGAGCAAGGGGGAGCTCACTGACTCTGGACTGACAGCTGGGGAAGCTGCATAAGACCGAACTAGGTCCTCTGAATGTGGGTGACAGTTGTATAGCATAGACAATTTGTGGGGCCACTAGCAGTGGAACGAGTACTTATCCCTAGTGCATGAACTGGCTCTTTGGAGCCCATTCCCCATGGAGGAATACCTTGCTCAGCCTAGATACAGTGGGAGGGCCTGAATCCTGTCTCAAGTGATGTGACGGACTTTGTTGACTCCCCAAGGGAGGCCTCACCCTCTCTGAGGAGTGAATGGGGGGGATGAAGTGGGGAGAAAGTGGGGAGAACTGGAGATCGAGAGGGAGAGGGAACTGGAAATGGTATGTAAAATAAGATTGTTTTTAAAAAGAAAAACAAAAGGAGTCTGGCTTGTATATTAAATGCAACCCACAAAGTATTCCCTTCCTGAAATTCCGTAGCTGTGGGATCTGTGTCCTCCGCTTCTTTTAGTAGTGGAGATGACTGTCACAAGTCTGATCATCTGGCATGCATCTTACGATAATGAAGATGAGGGATTTAGAGTCAGGTGGTGTGAGTATTTCGATTTAAGAAATAAGGATGGATACAGGAAGTGCTGCAAGGAAGTACAGTTCGAGGAAGAAGGAATGAAAGAATGGCCTCTGTACTCTCTTCCCCCCACTTCCTGCCATGTGACGCTATCCTTTGGACAGGTGTGTCAAACATGTACTCACCCCAGTAGAGAACCTAGGACAGAACAAAATAGGGATCCCACTGAGGTACAACTTGGTGACCAAACCAGAGTCGTCTTATGGAACAGAAATGATTCTAGGCAGCTGAATCATCAAAGCCCACCCAGCAAGAGGGACAGCTCTTGAAATTTGCAATCCTGGCATGTGCTCTGCACAGCTTGCAGCTAAGTTGCAGAGTCTTTCAGGTAGCTCAGATGGTCTCTGCCCATTACAGGAAGGTTTTTGCACATTGCAAGAAGCTATCCTGGCTCGCACCTCTTCTAAGCAGCTGGGCTTGTCTATGAGTTTCACTCTGCCCTCCTTTCTGCTTATATATGCTGGGGAGGGAAGGGGCTAGCGAGTCTTGTCAGTTTCAGGGACTTCCTGAAGGTTTTGAGTTGTTTACCTCCTGAACTTAAGGAGCTTTCCTGTAGGATGAAGTGTTTCACCTCCCTTAGAACATCCTGTGTCTTCAACCAGTTCCCTTCAAGATGGACTGCTTTATCTCAGAGGATATTATTAAACAATATCCCCCTCTCCCTCGTTCCCTTTGTGTCTCTTATTTTCCATCCTGTTGAAAAGCATTAGTAGTTCACAGAGGGTGAGGAGAGCACTAGTCTATGTGAAGGACAGAAACTCCCTCCTCTTGCTTCTTTGTTCTAACTTAAAGAACTCAGGCCTGGAATTACTCAACTGGGGTGAGAAGCCAGTGGATGATGCTGAGCTTGGTGTGGAGAATATGCTCAGTGTTGTTGAAGAGCTCTGAGGTCTGGGCCCCAGGTTAGGGATGTGGGCTTGACCATGCCATATCTAAGTGTGGTAGTTGACCATGCCGTATCTTAAGTGTGGTAGTTTACTGTGCTGTATTTAAGTGTGGTAGTTGACCATGCCTTATCTAAGTGCAGCAGGGCTGTCTTCCACTCAGGACACTCATTGCTCATGGGATACTGTCTGGCTCAGTGATTCCAGAAGCTTTATAAGTCTGGTAGAAAGCCAATTGTTTGTTTGAGGTTTTTTATAAAGCACAGATTCTTTTAAGTATTCCTAGGTACAATGAGTTATTTCCATGACTTCCCCACCACTATGTAACAGGTATAATCTGTATTACTGTGATAAAAAAAAAATGTTACGTATGGCATTTTAATCATGGCTCTTCCCATACTCTGTAAACTAATCATTTTGAAACAGACAGAAAAGAAGAAATAGAAAGAAAGGGGGAGAGAAAGGGATCATGTATGCGTGTGACTGGCATATAGAATAGAGAACACACGTCTCTGGTGCTCAACGCGTGGAGCGGTCAAACCGGCGTATTAAGTGTGCACTGCGAACAGGCTGACTCAGACTTGTGGCTTAAAGGGTTCTGAGTCTGATTAGCTGCTCTGATAGTCTGTAGTTAATTAACAAGTAGTTAGAAGTCAGCATCAGAGAGCCCAAGGTCAAGAGTTAGCTTCCTCTGTGGACAGTCGTTGATGAAGACCTCATCCCAGTTCAGGTGACTTGTAATGTTGTTACGCGATTAAAGGTAGAGAACAGAGTGGGGGTGGATTAAAGCCAAGCCATTACCAGAGCGAAATCGCTGTGCATAATTGGTCAGACTGGCATGTTTCTAAGGTTAGGGAAGTTTGCCATTGGATGGAAGCTACCTGGAAACTCTGGCTTTACCACTTTATTAGAATTCTCTAAGTGAAATATTTCACTCTTTAAGTCTCAATGTCCGTCTGCCAAATGGAGATGTTGTCAGCTCACGAGGACACTGTAATGGCTGAAGAGAATGCTGGCACGTGTCCAACCCAGGATGGCGGAGATACTTGTGTTTACCTGACCAGTCCTGGGGCCGGGTCCCCATGCTCAGCATGCAGATATCCTCACTCCTCCGTGCTCTGTCAGAGCTGGCTGCTTAGCCCTCTCCTTGCTCTGTATCATGCAGCTGCCCCCTCCAGTCACACACCAGGAGAGGGCAATTTGGGGAGTCACCTGGCATGAAGAGAAGATGAGACCCTCACAGATACGTGCACAGAAGATACGTGGGCCTGTTAGATTGGAGGATAGTGCCCCAATGGCCCCCAAGGTATATAGGGGTGTCCATGTGTCTTCCACATTATGGGGGCCATCCAGTTAGTCCTTGTCCTGAACTCATTTTCACGCCAGTGTCCCTGAGTCACTCTGGCCCTGGTCTCCTCATTTGTAAGTTTGTTCCTCTCCTCAGAAAGGCGTGGAAGTAATAGGCATCATAAAAAAAAAAAGGCCTGGCATACAAATTATAAATAAGATCAATAAAAATATGATGGATTGGTGCTTTTAAATCCTCCTTCTAAAATTATTAGCTAGTCTTGTGGAGAGAAAAATGCAAATGTGGCGCTAATTATGAAGATCCATCTGTTAGACTTAAGGTGCCGTGGGAGGGAGGGAGCAGAAAGCTTCTCTTCAGTTCCTCGCTGTCTTTGAAGATGTAGCTCGGAGAGGCTATTTCCATCTCGAGCAAACTTTGATGACCTTTAAGGTGGCACATCTACCTGAGAGATTCTGAGCTGCCGTTTGCAGAAGGTTGGTCTCTCGCAACTACTGGTTTGGGTTCGATTTATTCTGCAGCAAGGATGTGGGCCACACAAAAAAGCCTGCTTAATGGACGCTTGAATAATTACTTGAAAAGAGCCGTTAAATAAATTATCAACAGCAAGCCCTCAGTCCCCACAAGTCCCTGAGTACTTATTCAGAATGTTTGGCATTTGAAATCCTCTACTTAGCAGGGATTCCCAAAAATATTTGCTAACAGAAGTTTATTGGAAATCTGTTCACTAGTAGCAGGAATGTACTCTCCCAGTGATTCTGTTAGTATTGAGTCAGAGACTCATCCCTCATTCTTAAGTTTGCAATAGTGGTTATTTTCCAGGAGATCTTAATTAACGCCTGTCTATTGGTCCTCTCTGCTGGCTGCTAAAGCTCATGTACCTGTTCCTATCATTGTGGAGTTCTGACATCATACAGTCTGCAAATAGAGATGTGCAAATCATCAACACAAGGGGACAGATGAAGATTCTAAAAACTGTTGGTAACTAAAAAGGAGAGAAACAGAGGGCCAGGTGTGCAGGTCACCTGGGAATGCAGGCGCCTGGGGATGCAGGCTTGGCTGTGAACTTGCTGGGACTGAGTGTGTAGGTGTGACCACAGGAGAGGCAGGGTGCAGTTTCCTTCCAGAACTGAGCCAGTCTTTACAGAAGAGTCCTTTGGCTCTTAACTGATATGCTAAGAGTCAAGGGAGATGTTTGATGGACTTTGCCCAATTACGCTTCATTGATGAAGTGATGATTTAAAGATGTCCTGTAGCAGCACGTGCGGGCATTTAGCTGCTGATTTTACCCCAGGTCTGTTGCACTCTGATAGTTTACACACCGGGCGGTCCGTGTCTGTGTGCTCCCAGAATACAAGTTATTCTAATCTCTCACTCTCCACATGGTGACATGGCACAGCCCTCGCTGGCTGTGCAGTAGGGATGCTGAAAATCCAGACTCACTCAAGAAATGGCAAGGATCAACTTAATTTGATGTGTAACCAGCTACAGATGTGATTTTTGCAAAGCAGAACATTGCCATGCCCGCTAATAAATAATTGCTAAATGCTTGCGGAGAGCCAAAGCCTTTTATGTCAGATGATGCTCGGAAGCCTTGAACCGGAGGCAGGGCTGTGGAGCAGACATGGGCATGTTGAGACGCGTTGGCAGGGAGAGAAGAGTGGCAGGAACCAACTGACCATGCAGCGGACAGTAAATAACAGTGTCTCTCCTCGCTCACTTCTGACTGACTCACTTCCAAAGTTCGTCTGTTGATTTCAACAAGCTGGGCTCATTTTATAAAACTGTAACGAAATGCCAGGAATAACATTACGTCTGACTTCGCGACTTTGCAGATCCTGTGAACATCAGACCTCGCTCCTCAGTCTTTTTTTTCCTATGAATTTTTGAGATATTTCTGGAAATATTTCTCAGGATATTTAACTACATAAGGTTTTGTATATCACTGGGTTTCCAAACAGTTTGTGTTCACGACTGTTTTGTATACTTAGAAATTATTGAAGACTTCGAAAAACTCAGGCATATGTATGTTATAGCCTGCTTACTTAAAAAAAAGCTGACAAAATAATATTTTCTTTATTACCTGTCATCTATCTACCTACCTATTATCTATCTATCTATCTATCTATCTTTATATCTAATTATCTATCTTCCATCAATCATCTATCGTCTATCAATTATCTATTATTTATCTATTATGTATTTATCTATCACATCTCTGTCTAATATCTCTCCTTTCTATGCCATCACACAATGAAGGGCAGTACCACTCACATGACAGATAATGTCCCTTTTCTTGACATCTTACCTCATTCTAGATGAGGGAAATAAGACCTTACACATATCTGAAATTGCAGATTTTAATCATACTTTCAAATAGTTCAACACTAATGATACCACTGGAAAATTCGACAGGTGGTTCTCCCTTAAAGTTTAATGAATGGTGCATTCATGGTCTGTTTCCTGCAGTTGTGGTAATACACAGGGCATGTACTGCATATGGCACCAAGAACACTCGGCCCATCTCACCTTCAGGAGGAAGCTTTACCCACCTGTGGTTTTATAATGCCATGTGTCAGTCACCTGGGAAAGTCTTGATTTACTGAATGGTATCAAGTTTCCCAGTATTGACATATGTCACTTTGTAACACAAAATAATGTTTATCAGCACCACTGATAACCTCTTCATAGCGGTCCTCAGGATAGATTAGTGGCCAGACACACTGTATAGAAAATCTCCGTTTCTGCTTGATAGTTCTGATTTTATTCTTGGCAACAAACAGCTGTCAGCCCTGTGCCCACTTTCCTCACTTTAGAGGAAGCGTTTGCCGAATGCTCAGGTCTGAACAATAACACATTATGTGTGCTCCTCAAAGGAAAAAGATGTTCTGTGGGCGGAAACTGAACGGGAAGAAAGCAACGAGATAGGCAAAGCCCATGGCACAGCTACCTCATCCTAAGAGGAAAAATGCAAAGTTCCCATTCTATCGGAACGTTTTAAACAGACATATTTCGCCAGGTGGTGGTGGCACTTGCCTTTAATTCCAGCACTTGGGAGGAAGAGACAGGCAGATCTCTGCAAGTTAGAAGCTAGTCTGGTCTACAAGAGCGAGTTCCAGGACAGGCTCCAAAGCTACAGAGAAACCCTGTCTCAAAAAACCAAACCAAAACAAAAACCAGACATATTTCAGGGTTGACACTGATAAATACAGTTTTGTGTGTTTCATGAGGGTTTTAAGTCATTGCATTTTCTTCGGTTCTATGTGCACGCACGGAGGAGGAGGGAGATTCCTGACAAGAGAGGAGCTTGGCACTGCCCAGGATGTCAGGGTAGTGAAAAATAGGATGAACCCTCTATGGTAGTTATGAAAGTAAGTTTCTCCCCGGACCTCACTTTGAAGACCACTGTATTTAACTGAAAGTTTATATCTAATTTCTTTTTTCCCCAGTTTTTTTTTGGTGGGGGAGGGGTTGTGAGGAGCACTTTTGTGAGTCTTAGAAGATCTTCTTGAAGTCTGTTCTCAAAGTGGTAAAGCCCCTTTGGAAAGCAATTTTGGACTAACCTCAGAAGTTAAATACCATGCAACCCAGAAGTTAAGCACCATGCAATTAAGTACAATTCCATGCTAGAAATTCTAGGTGTAGTCCCATAATAAAGAAAATATCTGCCCATGTGTGGATTTATATACAAACATTTATTGCGACTTTGTTTATGATAGCTAAAACCTGAAGCATGTTAGCGGCAGACGAATGCATGAGCCAGTTCTGGCATAGCCATATCTTGGGCTTTTACCATGTTATGGCTGAATGAACTCTTGACATATGCAAGCTGGGGGACTCCCAAGGTTACTTGCTCTGTGATGGAGGGCCAGGATTATGGACTGCATTGCTTCATTGGCACTCTCTCCTCTCTTGACTCCAGGATACAAACTAGTGCGTAACGACTGGAATCATACCAGTGTTTGTTCATGGAAGAGGGAGAGGTGTGGGCGGGGAGGGAGGTGGGAGGTGGAAAGGCATGGGTCAGGGGTAGAGGTGAGTTGGGCTGGGGTGGGAGGGGGATAGGCAGGAAGAAAGGTGCAGACACAGAGTAAGGGATTCTGGCAGGGGAAGGAGATGGATTACAGGTAGGCACAAAAAACTTTGGAGAAGCGGCAGGACATGCTCACTGTCTTGATTGCAGCCTTGATTGCTTTCACGGGTGTGTATATCTGCCTAAAGTTACAAGATTATACGCTGTAAACCTGTGTGTTTTGCTGTGTGCCGCTCCTCCCTAGTAAATCTGTTCTACAGCGACTTAGGAGCGCAAAGAGTAAAGCCAGGGTTCCAGTATTCAAATCAGCTGAGAGATTCTCTTCTGTTACTTCTGAGTTCTCAGAAGTGTTCTGGGAATTTATTTATAATGCCCTCTAAGACATGATAGTCACACGGGTTCCCGATCTCTGAAATTATACCCAGCTATTTTCATTAGCCTGAAAAATGGGAGCAACACACGTCAGCTTCGTAAAAATCTCCATGATATTAAATTGGATGTTATCTTGCGACTATTTATGTGAGTACAGAGTGGCACATAATCAGGGGATAAGTTTTCTTTAGCCCGCTTGGCAGTGTGCCCTGCTCACCAGCCTTGTGCTCCACATTCATGTGAAGTGATGGGATTTCATCACCAGCGCTAGGAGTCTCCATGTGATACCCAAGTCGCTTGCTGATAACTGTGATTTATTTCCCACCCTCGGTGTTTATCATTTGTGCACGTTTCGTTTATTTTATGCCTTCTTATCATTTTGTTCTTCCTGGCCTCAGTGGCAGATGCCTGTATTGCAGCACTCGGGATGCTGAGGCAGGCGGATTGCCACCGGTCTGAGTTAAATGGGCCTACATAGTAGCAAAGGAGTCAGAGCTAGGAGCCAGGCTCTGTCTTAGTCAGCAGGGTGTTTGTTGTGTAAGCGTGAGGACCTGCGTTTGGATCCCTGTGCCCACGTATGTGCCCTGTGTGATGGCAGCTGTCTGCAACCTCTGTTCTGTGGAAAGGAGCAGAGACAGGCTCTGGAGCTCATTGGCCAGCCAGTTGGTAAAAGATCCTGTCTGAGAAAACAGAGGCAGAGAGAGGTCAAGGAAAAACACTGGATTTGACCCCCCCAGCCTCTACACACACACACACACACACACGTATGTGTGCACTTGCCTGCAGACTAACAAGTACATACAGCACACATTCGTGCACATGTGCGAGCGCACACACACACACAATGTGCGTACTGTATACACCATTATAAAAACACAACAAAACAGAAGAAAAACATTCTTCTCTCTCATCATTAGTGATGTTGACTCTAACGAGGAAATCTAATTTTTCAAGTATTCACTGAAACATTCATGAAGAGGTTTTCACTTTATTGTGTCTTTTCTCCTAATTGTGGTTCTGTTTTCATCTTAATGCATGTGCTACTGCAGGGGGAACTAGAGTCTGCGTAAGTGTTTAATATAAAATCTCTTAATAAAGTGACAGCAAAAACTCTAAACCAGGCATTCGTGTTCAGCCGAGACTTAGCTTTACTGCAGTATTCTAGCGGGAAGTCTGCCAGGCTCCTCTCTGTGTTTCCCTGCATCTGGTTGCTTTTCCATGTGTGTGTTTTGCCAGGTTCCAGGCATTCAAATGTGTTGTGTGAGAGGGTTGAAATGTACAGTCAGCCTTCAGTCTATGTCAGTCTGAGACCATTTCCGCCTTTCCCTATTCTTTGGAAATGCCTCCTTGTTGGGCGGCACTGGTTGGGGGACACGCTAACAGCTGGAGGCTGCCATTAATGACCTCGTTGTTTACAGTGGGGTCGGACCGTGGGTTCTGTTTACAGGAAAGCATGCCTTGTGACTCTTCTTCATTTGGAAATGATGGTGTTTAGAGTGAAACATCTGATTTTATACTTCTTCAAACAAAAAGAAATACAACAACACACTGTCAGTGAAATCTAAATGATATTGAAAATGGTTTTGAAATGATTTCATTATGTAGGCATGGTTAGAATGCTAGACGCTGCTGGTTCGCTGCAGGCTGTGTGCCGTTAGGGTACCGTGAGCCCGTGGTATTGAGGTATGGGATTCAGTATTTAGTAATCTTCTCCCCAAGTTAAATTATCATTTGTAATTTTGTAAAGTATTTGCAAGGAAACGTTGTTTATAACAGGAATTTAAACAAAGTGAGTATCATGATATAAGAATACCGTTGTACCTTGAAGTGTGGTTTTCAGCCTAAGGTTTCCCAAACTGAGCAATTTAGGCAGCTAAGCCTTTAATTTTAGTTTTTTTTATCTTTGTGATTGACAGCCTGTCCTTCAGGGACAAATAGAATATTGGGCAAACATACTTATGAGTCCATACTTTTTCTGTTTGCCTGTCTGTCAGTCTGACCTGATAGACAGTTCTTAAGATAGTGTGACCACCAGGAATAAAAATGCGCCCCCTTGGCAAGCAGAAATGCCAAAACCCAGAGCCTTTTCAATTGCATCACAGAACTCTTTCCTAGTTGGGAGGAAAATAGAAACGTCATATGATATTACTGCTTGTGAGATCCCGCTGTAGGAAGAAAGAGACATCTCCCCAGGGCAAAGCATTTTCTGGCTAAGAAAACAAATGGAAAGAACGAGGGGCAAACAGAGGCGGAAGAATCTGCAACCGTCTGTGTCTTGCTTGTGGTTTGCAAGGCCTTCCCCAGAAGATCCTCCTTCTCGCCCTGCTGCTCATCTACCCCAAGGGTCTCTCACATGCAATGAAATGTAATCTGTTCAAGCTCCTGCAACATTTTTTTGAGAGCTTCCTGAGAATAAGCTCTTTCCCTACTTAAAGTCTTGAGGTATTGATTTTGTGCCCGAGTGTCTCAGGGATCCTCAACCTTGGTACCCTCAAGGCCATCCTGAGGAACTCGGGAAACACTCAGCTGTGATAACTTGTGATTTTGCTGTTGCCGCTGCTGTGGTGGTTTCTGGCAGATGAGGAGGAATTTCTTTTAACAGTCCTTTGGCTTAAAATTTTTATTGAGATATAACATTTATGTGTGGATTGGATATGGTAGGATAATTGAGTATACATATACAATTTACATTGGTCAAATTACTGCCATGTCCTCCAACAGTAACCATTCCTGTGGTGCTGGGAATTAACATATCCTGGTAGGGATGGCGAAATGGGTCCTAGGCTCTTACAGCCAGTACTTAACCCTATCTGATACAGGAAGCCAGAAGGAATTCCTCATATCGGGCTATTTTTAGTAACCCCTCATCTAACTCCATCTTCTTCTTTCCCTGGGCTGGTATCTAGTGGTCACAATTCTGCCCATGGTTATTTTAAATGCCCACTTAATGCTCTCCTCATAATGCTGGCAATATGGACGGCTACTTGGAAAAGGAAGACACAAAGCGTTGGCACTTTCTTAAGCAAACCTGCTTAAGGAGTTCAAACTGAAGTATAGGTTCCTTGGATGTTCGAAGTAATAGTTGGTATCTTGAGGAGCCCATGGTAAATAGAATCCTAAAATCTCTGGAAAATAAGCTTGATTTCTATGGCTGCTGTGTGCTCCAGTCGAAAATACACGGTGGGAGAAGGGCAGCTGTTGGCCCCCAGATGACCAGAGTTCAAGGACATCTGCTGTACATGGGGCTCCATCCTCTCCACAGGCCTGTGTGTAGCTGCCTTGCTCACAGGGTTGACGTTACTGGGAGAGCGTGGGACCTAATGAGAAGTCTTCCCATAATTAGGGCTCTCCCTAACAGGAGACTGTGAGTCCCCAGTCTTTCTTGCTCCAGGCTATGAGATGAGCAGTTTCATTCCTTCCCCTGTTCCCTCCATCATAGGTCTTGCCTCCAGCGAGAAGCAGAGACCTTGGGTCCCATCTTAACAACCTTTCCCTCGTAGGCCAATTATCTCACATCCTGGGTCCAGTGAGGGAGGCTGCCTAACAAAGCCTGTATGAGACATGACAGTCAGGGGACCAGGAAGGACATGGGGCTGGTGAGTCAGATCTTCTGGATCTCTGGGCTCCCAAGCTGTCTTCTCCAAAGTCTTCTTGTGCCGTCAGTCACATTCCTGAAAAGTATCTCGCTCTGTGTTTTTACATGAACTTTTAAAGTATTTCTAGAAAAAATGTTAAGTGCCAACCTGAATTTCCTAAGATTTACGTTAGGAAAAGACCTTTTCGGGGGAAAAAATAGGAAAATATTTTATGAACCGTATGTTTTTGTTGGGGATGAGCATGTGCAGAAATTACAATGATTAAAAATGTAATTAAAGAATGATTTAGAAGGAAGTAGGAACAGTTTCTATAATTAGAAGCATAGCAGGTTATAGTAGAACTTGAAGTATTTCAGTAATTTCAGAAGACTAACACAGTTCTTCCTGGCCACAGAATGCATATACTCATGGAGTATAAAGCCTTTTGTTATTTTGAGTTACCGGTGGTTGTGAGCAACCATGTGGGCGCTGGGAACCAAACCTGGGTCCTCCGCAGGAGCCTCCAGTGCTCTTAGCTGCTAAGCCATCTCTCCAGCCATTAACACAAAAATGACAAAGCCAAGACAGAATGGAGTTTGCTGTCTCTAAATCGAGCCTTTCCTTTTGTAACTGTAGAGGGCAGAGCCCAGCTTGGAGCTGTGAGGCTTCTGCCCTAATGAGGAGCCTCGCAGGTGTCTCTCAGCTGAGGCGTGATGAAGGCCCTAGCAGCACACGATCTGACTGACAAGGCTTCTGCCTTGGCTTTAATGGTGTCTACTGCCCCAGCTGCTGAGTGGGTTGTACATAGATTCCTCATAAAACGTAAAATGAATGTAGTTCTTCTAAAACACAAGGGTGGTTCTCAATGGAAAAATGACCTGCTACGTTGCGGGTACTAGTTCCCTGGCCCCTAAGAAAATAAATAAAAAGTTCTGTTCTCTTTTCCTTAAAATATTCTTGTATATATCAGAGCATATTGCCAGCCAACCAATTATTTACCTCTGCATCTACTGTGCTCTCTGTAGATTTCCGTGTGTAAATGAACTTTTAAGAAAAGAGTTAAATATAATTGCTGTATTTTTTCAGATCCCTTAAAAAGATCTAGGTGTGATTGGCTATAGTAAAAAGGGACTTGTTTCTTTCATCCTCTCGTTCATTCTGCCATTCACCCGTTTGCTCATTTATTCTTCCGGGACAGGGTAGGAGCGAGACAGGGTGTGGTGAGGGGCTGAGGGACTGGGTCCATAGTGTTTGAGTCCAAGACTATCTCGTAAGATGCCGTGAAATGTCCTTCCTCTGGTCCATTCTCTTGGTACAGCTCTGCTCACAGAGAGGCTGTGGCATTGCAGACGACTGTCTTTCTCCTCAGAATGCCCCAGATCTTGATTGACGGCGACTTGGGGACCCCTAGCCCCGTGCCTCTTTGCTCTTCTCTTCATTTCTTGGGCGTGTCTGTGGTGTGACTCACAGGTAGACACGGGGCCTGTGTTGGAGGATCTCCCTGTTGCCACCTCACTGAATGGGAATGCAGCCCACAAAGTCAGTCCTGCCAGGGGCCCGGCCTAGCTCTGTGAGGGTTCCTTAATGCGCTGAATATCACAAAGATTGAATTCTATACTGAAAGGTTAAAAAGAAAGGAGGGGTAAGGGCAGGGATGGAGGACTACAGATGAGGTCTGGGTGAATGGTTTGTTCAGCCAATGAACTTCTTCAGAATGAGGGAGAATCTTGCAGAAGGCGGACAGTGATCGGATGTGCCTTCTTTTCCTTCTTTTTGCCCTTTTGATAGGGCGGAGAGTTAGGGGCTGTGGGTGACACCCTAGAGGAAAATGCAAAAATGCATCTTCAAAAAGAAAAACTCCCACCTTGGCTACCACTTCCAGCTTTGAGGAATGGAGGTGTCTGGTGGGTTTGTTTGAGCCGTCGTAGCCTCATATTCTATTAAGAACTGCTATGACGGCATTTGGCCTGGTCAATCCATAACTCATGGGTCAGGCACTAAAGGCTTCTCAAGGATTTTGTACCATGTCTGCCAACAGCACCTGGGGCCAAAAGCCAGATTAGCCAGGATGTGGTGACCGTCTCAAGCTGAGCGTGTAGCAGCATGGACGGCCAACTGGCGAGAAGGGTCTTCCATGAGACATGTAATAAAAGCGTCATGGTTTCATCTACCTTTTCTTCTTCCCGGAGTTCGACATCTCTCTCCATCATTGGGAATTTCTAAACTCGTCACAGCCTTCATGTGGCAGTACTTTAAAACAAAGCTGCATTCATGTTGGAGAAAGCCACCTTGTATGACCATGTATGACACCACCATTGAATGCCCGTGACAAATCCATGTGGCTGTCCCGGGCAGTCAAGAAGATGAAAGTAAGCACCAGGGCTAGCAAGCTGCTCTTGGAGAAGTGTCTGAGTTACCAGACATGTATAAATTATTTCTTCCACCTCTTAGAGCAGAGCTGCAAAACTTTAAAAAGCTGCGCAGTGGCTTTACCACTTCCCTGTGTTTGATTTATGTTCACATAAACTGTAAAACAAAGCCAGTCCTTTGTCTTCTCCCTTAGAACTAAATAATGCATTCGTGCATCAAGTAGGTAAATCCGATTCTGTTTCTCTCCAGCGGCAAACATGTGATTTTTATTGCCCAAATATTCAAGAGTCTACATGGGAAAAGAGGGGGACCTTTGATCCCCTATCCTTTTAAATGCAAGTTGTAAGTCTCATTGCAGCCCTCCAGAAGGCGGGAGACTGAGGCCCTTACTGTTATATAGTTTTCTCCAACCATCCGGTGCCAGTCTCTGACACTGTTCCGCATGTTGTTCTAGATCCTGGGCTACATGGATGAACATAAAGAATATGCCCAGCTCCCCTGGGTGTTCCTCAAGGGTGTGACCTTTGTCCACGTCAGAGAACCTTCTCTGTGGCTCCCCTTGCCAAGGTTCAGTTCGTACCTGACTTACCGCTCTCGCTGCAGCTTCTGGGTGCCCAGTCCTCTGCCTTTGTTTGCTCCCCGCAAACACTGTGCTTGGTCTCCTTCCATCTGAATCCCTTCTGCCTCCATGAATATGACGCAGGGTGGGGGGGGGGGACTCTGATGGGCAAATCGTCCTTTGCCTGAGAGGCTCACACTGTTGACATGTTGAAAACACATTTAAGGGTCCAGATATGTACATATTTGTGCATACATTAACTTGACTTCTCCTCAGTGCTGCTGATCTGTTTTTCCTTCTGCTATCTGCTGAAGCTGTAGAGTGATAGACAAGTATTCCTAAGCCTGACGGGATGTATGCCCATCTGCATTCTTTAGTCTGTAGCAGTCTCCAAAAATTCAAAATTGGCCGTTTCACTTTGGTCTTTGATCCCACAGCTCAGTCATGGTATTTTCCCAGATGTTTTCATCATGGGTTACTATTACAAAAAATAAATAAATACATAAAAGCCCAGCACAAGCAAAAGCAAGCCAAGTTGGCCTGCCGCTGGGACTGAGGAATGTGGTCTCCACCAAATGCACAGGCCATCTGCTACATTCGACATTCAGCTTAGGAAAGGAGCCACCGGCATCGAAGGGATACTTTGAATTGTGTTCTCAAGGAAAAGGACCATCTTGGCCCGTGGATTTGACCCAGGGCCCCGTAGCTTCACAAAGACATTGATTTGGCCTGGTTCTAGTGAATTATTTATGTTTTTAAATGAGTGAACATGCTAATTTTCTCTGTTTAATTTCCTTCCATCTTCCTAGTACTCTCAAGGGTTTAAATGCCAATAGGTACGGAGACTTTAATCACTACTATGCATTTACGTGGCTAGGCATGGATAAAATAGATAATTGGCCAGATTATCTTTTCTGCCAAAGTTTCATATGCCAGGTGTTCATAGCGCGTTTTAACACAAGTGGTCAAAACTGAGCCCACAGCAATAGAAACCTGAAGCATTATAGCTAAAATTTGTTAGTATGAGCCAGAAATAGGGAGAATAAGTGACCCTAAGGAGATTCCTGGAAGACTCATGTAGCCATATGCAGGAAAGCCTAGGTAGTCCACCTTCCAACCAAAATTTACCATGAAGACCTTCAGATGTAGCTCAGCTTTGAGGAAAATGACAAGATCAGTTTCTGTGTCAAACTCCCACTGAACTGCGGCTAACATCTGATAGACCCTGGCATATTCTTACAAAAGAAAATGAAAACAAACCAATAATAACCACATTTGGCACTGATAAAGTGGGTGATTTCTTCTCCGCTTGTGTAAGAACAAAGATGGACAGGTGGCAGAGGAGTCACCCTGGGGAAGGGGTCTTGATTCAAAGGGAGCCGAAGGATGACTGCTGGGCACTGGGCACAATTTGTTTTTTAATCTGTGTAAAGGTCACACGTGCATCTGACTTAAGAACATGCTGAGCCCTGCCCTTATGGATGCTCAGGGTGGTGTTCGTGCCAGACTAAAATCACTGGTACAAACGCAAATGCATGCTCACTTACTAGCCAAAGCGACAGCAGAAGAACTTGCTTGAAATATACTCGCTTCGGAAAAAATCCAGCTCCTGTTTGAAGTTTAAATAGAAACATAGTTTATGAATACTCAAATTTATTTCCCCGCTTTAAAGCCAACATCTTTCCCTGCGTGTGTGGCGCCGTGGTTACATTTTACAGTTACTATTTGCATGCGGAGTTTCTGAAGACTTGGCATGAAATTGTGCTCAATAAAGAAATGCTCAATTGAATTACAATGATTAACAAAAGCTGTTTCTGCATAAGTTATTTCACATCTTTTGTTAGTTAGTGTTTCTTTCTTTTTTCAAAGGCCTTAGTGTTGTTTCGCTTAGTGGTGTATACAGTATCACTTTGACTGGCATGTGATTTTGTAAACTTCCTGGGGGTAAGCTCAAGTCTGTTCATTGCTCACTCTTTGGTGACAGGTGGGCAACATAATGACACAGTTGCAATAGTGTGTACAGGTGCTAGGTGGCCTGGGTTCAGGCTCTGTGTTACTTCTTATAGTTTGTCTACTTTGGCTAAAAGTTTAGCCTTTGTTCTTAGGTCCCCTTATCTCTTTAAGTGGGGACAATGGGACACCCGCTGCACTGTTGTTATAAAGGTAAAATGGATTGAGGTATAAAGTTCTGAGGACAGGTCTGACACACAAGGGAAATGCTCAACAATCCCTACTTTTGGTCACCTTTGTGGTGTCATTGGGATTCCCAAAAAGGTAAAAGGAAGCCAATAATGTAACAGACTCAGGAATAGGCACCAATCCAAAACAATACACAACACCTAGAAGGAGCAAGTGAGGTGGCTCAGGAGATCAATGCACCTGTTGCCATGTGAATGGCCGTCTCTCTTGTATCACTGAACCAAATTTCAGTTACTCCCCACATCAGACTGAGGAACAGCTGATAAGCTAATTTCCGGCATGCATCTTTAAGATGAAATTGACTTTTGTGTCTGCCCTTTTTTGAGAAAAGGGAGGGCTGCTGGAGCACAGAAGTGCCCTCAGATCATTAACTAGCTCACAGCCTCAGTGGTCGTGGTCCCCTTCCTGACATCTGGAGACAGACATCATTCTGAGACCCACAGCAGTCTCGGGATGTCACTAAACCCTAGAGATGCATTCTGGCGCCTGGAGTCCCTTGAATCATGTCTGAACGCATCACTACTTTAGAATCAGTCTCAGGAATTGTTTACAAGGGTGGACCCTCCATAGCTCACTGGGTTCCCCTTAATACCTTGTATGTATTGCGGAAGAACAAGGAACATCTTTAGGTTCTAGTTCATGCAAATATCTTGAGCATTAAAAAATTATCTTGCAAGACCTCATCCTTATTCCATTTCTCCACTTACAAAAATTTCCAGGGCAACAGAGATAAAAATAACTGCAGTCAGTCTGCAATAGCCATTTGGGATATGGCTTTCTAATGGAATTCTGCCTAGCTGCAGTTGCAGTGTGTTTTAGTTAGGAAAACCACTCCCAGGTTATAATCAGACTAGCCACATGTATGTATCCTGCCGCCATATTATAGGCAGTAAATTCAACCCTCCATTCAAATATCTCTTGATCCACGTGCTCACTCACTATAGTGACCTAACACGTAATTCCTCATAGTATAGAATGCTGATTGGTGAGCAAGCCACTGAGCTCAGCCATCAGAAGTTGTAACGTATGTCATTGTCTTTCCGGCTGTAAAGATAGATACGTGGCAATGATCCCCTGATCTTAACAGCCCTTAGGAAAGGAAGTGGGGAAATGGTAGCATTTCCATTGACTTTGCTTGAGGAATTCCTCTCGTAGCTATGGAAGACTGAGCATCTTTTTGGGGTTTCCTTTGGGTGGTTTTGTATTAAAATTTTCTGTTTAGATTCTTCTGGAAGGAGGCAACCCTTCCCAAGATGTGGGAATAGTTAGTGCAAGTCTTACTAACATGTTTGGTGCGGGTTGTGGTCCTGGAAATTTTCTATCTGTCTCCATGATGTTTTGATAGTTTTATATCCTCATCTGTTGGGTGGAGAGAAAGAGGAGCTATTTCCGTGACATAATACTTGGATTTTAAAAGGTTCTCCTTTTTGAAGTTATCTTACAAAATGTTGGGTTGCACCATGACATTTTTATGCCTATGAGTCATTATCCTTTACTCTGATCTGACTTCCCTCACTCGCTGCCCTCTCCCATGCCCCTTTCATCCCCCTCTGGCCTGTTCCCCCCTCCCAATATGCCCCCCTCTGCTTTCATGTCAAAAGCATGTGTTCAAACACACACACACACACACACACACACACACACACACACGCACACATGCCTTAAGATCTCTACTCTCATGATCTGCTTTTCTTTCTAGCTCCTGAATTGGTATCTGAAGCATCTTTTTAGATCCTAGACAGAGGGCTCATATCTAGTTTCTAATATTGTTTTCAAGCTCAGTGGTGGGGTTACAAAAGAATACGGGAGACCACCCGACTCGTGTGGGGAGTGGGCGGAGGGGCTTGCTGTCTTAGCTGCCCTGTTTTCACCATGGCAATGGGAATAGAATTTTCAGTCCTCTGTGTTCGGCTCTTTTTTAAAGTGGGCTTGCATAATACGGCAAGGACAAAGCAGTTGCCTACTGAAAGCCAAATGAATGAATAAATTTGGTCTCTGGATTTTTGAGCTGTTGTGAAAGAGTTTTTGTTCTTGGCTCTCTCACCCCCCCCCTCCTTAAATCGCAGTTAGAACGCCTTTTCCCCCTCTTCAGATGATGTCCTTGTTATCCAGAATGTGATGTATAATTCAGATAGAAAATTCTACCACATAAATGCCTCAGCAGTGTCTTCTAGGGGCTAGCTACTCTTTTAAGAAATTTTAGCTAAAATTAAAACTTTCTTTTTAAATATTTCTCTGACATTTCATGTTAAGCAAGATGTAGCACAGAATTATTGTGTCCAGAACAAAAATAAGGCCCCTAGAACATGGACCAATATCTATAAATGTTACTGAATTATTCTTTTTTCTGAAAGAGGCTGAAACTGGATGGGGCCTATTATAGAACAAATTCTTTTGAATTAATTTCTCTCTCCCTTTGTTCCCCATATTATCTCTTTTCTAATAATCAAGTAGCAATTTTAAATATTGTTTTCCTGTTACTTGAAGACTTCCCAGTAAGTTTGATCTAAATAATAGAATAATTACTGTAGAAAATAAAGAGTTACCACTCAGAGCGAGCTGTTAGACTGTACCCTTGGAGTCAGAAATCTAGCTTGGCCCAAGGAGGTGCCTATGTCCCTAGGGATGCCAGACCTTCATCATATCTTAGTACATTTCAACTTGGCCTCTAAGGCAGCCACGTTCCCACCATGTGCAATGAATAGCAGGCTTCTCCTTCCATGGTGTGATGTCTCCTTACAAGACATTCTCTTGGCTTGGAGAGCTGTGGTTAAAAGCACTTTTTTGCTTTTATAGAAGACCCAGGTTTGGTTCTCAGCACCCACATGGCAGATCACAACCAGGTGCTGGGAACTGAACCTGGTCCTCTGCAAGAGCATAAAGTGCACTTAACCACGGAGCCATCTCTCCAGCTTCCCTCTCCCCATTTTCCTGAGCAAAGAAAAAGATGCGTATTGTGTGTTTGGTGAAAACAGAGGCATGTACCATACCCAAGATTGAATGGATCCAGATCGTGAGGACATGAATTATTAGTTGTTTTAGTTTCTTGTAATGAGAATGGGGATTTCTCTTGATATTTATAATTGGCTGTGCGCATGCAGTAATCTTAGAAGGCCTGGGTAAGGATCAAATGAATTGTGCTTAATTAAAGTGATTATACCAGGAACTTTGTGACACTGGTTTTTTATATTTTTATTTGAACGTGAAAGAATATCTTCATTACTTTACAATAATTCCCTGCCTTCCAGCCACACAGTTTGGTTACTGCTCTGCCTGCTTTAACACACTGAGCTAAAGCCTAATAAGTTAGACCACCAAGATACTGTCACAAACAAAATAGCAACTGTAATTTATGTACTCAGGCTGTTACTTGGCTCATCTAAAGCATGGCTGTGTCTTAACATAATTGAATCCTTTATTCAAATGTTTGTGGTGCTTTTATGGATGTGTGTTTACTCCTTTAATTAAGACTGGCAAGTAGTCGCTGTTGCTGCTGTGGAGTGGTGGGGCGGGGCAGCAGAGCACAGCGCTGTGTGTCCCCGACAGGTCCTGACCACCAGGGGCTCTCGGAAAAGGAAGGGTCCCTGTTTCTTCCCAAGGGAATGTGCTGTTTATCTGATGTTAGCACTTGCTTCTTTAATTAAACAGTCATTAATTGTCAAGTAGGTAAATCAACTTCATAATAAGTGCTTAAAGAAAAACTTGATCAGCGTGCGTGCATTCGATTGTCATGGGCCAAAATAGACGGATGTGCTTGCAGGCTCTGTCTGCAGTTCCTTGGTGGGTGGTACAGCGCAGCAGCTTTTATGCAAACCTTTCTGATGCGGAAGAGCCTGCTTTCCGAGCACATCACCGCTGCCTCCTGTTTGTGTCCTGGATTCTTTCCCCAGTGGAAGGTGGACACCTTCCAACGTCATTTTCTTTAGCAAATACCGAGTTTTGATGACATGGTCTAATTCTTCCGGTTTCCATTTTCTCAGCTCTGTGGCCTTTGGTTTGTTTGGCACTTGACCTGGAGGTCAAGACAAGTTAGTGAAGATATTTGCAGCGAAAAATCTGCAAAATGGAAAGCTGCTTGCTGTTGGTAAATGCCTCAGCCAGCACCAGCGCGAGCTTCACGCGGGGATGTGGCCGGAAGAAGGGGTTAGTGGAGTGACACTAACTAAGGTTGGGAAGCCTTAGTCTCCAGGAATTGTTCTCAGGCAGAGGAGCTACAGCAACACTGAGGGATTAGGAAAATCCTCCACTGCTTGGTCAGTAGACACCAGAGGAAAGGGGAGAGAGGAGCCTGTGAGATCCAGTGGTTCTGTGTGTGCACCACAAATGGATGCAAATGCATGCAGTTGACACACTGAAGGGAAACAGCTAAGAGCCTCATGTGGACTGCAAAATTCTGTTAGTAGAAGCAAGTTAGTCAGGCAGCCACCATGCTGTGTGGAAGCCCTGCGAGCTGTGTTGATCCAGTGGCTCGGGGAAGGGTACCAGCGAGAGTCACTTCTCATCTCTGAATTTCCCTGTGTGCTAAGATCTCCAGGTGGTGTCCAGCCTCTCCAGCAGACGATGACCTCAGTCCCTTGTCTGCATGACCACAAATACTTACATGATTGATTCACTTCTATTGGATTAAAGTATAAATACGTCAGAAAACTATTCTAGTTGATCAAATACTTTTATATAAATCCCCATGACATCTGAAGTTTTGAGTGTCTTCGCTGAGTGTTGTGATTAAATGTTGTGACTCATTCAGGCATGAAATTTTCAGTTACATTAAAAAAGGATACTTTTGTTTATTTTCATGTGGGGACTGACCTCTCTCTCAAACATCTGCCCTTTAGCAGTGACAGAGCTAGATCCCAGCAGCCTCTTCAATAAAAACATTTTTTAATTTAAATAAAAATTTTGAAAGGTTTTCATTAGTCATACAAAATAATGAGTCTCATCAGGACATTTTTATATGTGTATATAATGTACTTAGATCTTATGCACACTGCATTGGAAGTTGAAATCTTAATAAATTTGTAAACAACATGGGAGCATTTGAGAACCTAAGATTGACTGTTTTTAAACTTGAATTTGTTGTATTTTTTTAAGAATTATTTATTTTTATAATGGGGTTTGTTTGAATTGAAGCAACTGAGGAGATTGGGAAATGAAACAGTAAATGTTGATGCAGTTTAAAATGGTTGAGGAGTTTGGTAAAATTAAGAAATGTAGCCGGCTGTTAAACAGAGATGACCCAAAGGGACCTGTTGACTTTGCTAAACTGCAAAGGAGGATCGTAACAGTTCTGAAAGTTAGAATGTGAAACTTCATTTGAAAAACAGCAACTCTTGAGAAGTTTTCCCTGTGCACAAAACCCCACATCTCCATTCTGCTGGGGCACAAGTCTTCCCCCAGACAGTGCCTTCCCGACTGAAAAGAAAAGGCCACAGCCAGACAGTGTCAAGCCCTGGCTGGGAAAGACTGTCGGTCTTGCTTTGGAAGGCACAAGGCTGAGCTGGATGGAGGCGAGAAAATGCAGCGTGAATCGCTAATTGTAGCTTCCATTCACTCGGTTACCACACCGAGTCATAAATCCACGTCAGTCACACCCACGGGGCTACTTTAATGTCGCCCATTGGCGAAAACCAGACAAATTCCTTCCTTTGCTTTAATAGTGTGAGCCCAGCCATTAAGTCAGATTTCTAGGGAAAAGGGCTGTCGCTGCCCTCCAGCAGCTAAGACTAATCTAATGCCCTTCATTAGCACCTTTATCACACGACTCCTTTCACCCTGGAGCTCTTTGGAATTTATTCCTCCTGTTTCTCTGTTGTGGCCTGGGACCATTACCTTAATTTGCTGCACCTGTTTGTGGTGGGAAGACGGATGTGCCCGGGAGCTTCCTTCTGTCTGTTGGTTGGTGTGACTGCCTCAGCTTTGGCAGGTATGCCTACCATCCTTGCCTTCTCCTGCTCATGCCAGGCGCAGGCCCAGCTGATAGGACGGAGAGACCCGAAAATGTTTGCGCAGCCAGGGATTTGGGTGGCAAGGCAGGCTGGGAAGAGAGTAAATACTTCCAAGAGCAGGCTGATCATTTAAACACCCCCTCAAATGCTTGCTAGAAATCAAACAAAGATGACAGGCAGCTCAGAGCAGGAGCTGTTTCTTTATATGCTGGAGGTGATTCTGCTTTGCTGACTCGGGGAAGCAAAAGGCCACTGACTTAGGCAAGAAGCACAACGTTCAGGCAGATGTACTGAGAGTGAGGTGAAGTCTAAGGGGTGCGTGGGGGTTGCCCCGGGAAGGGGGGTGGAGAGATGCCTAAGAGTACTGACTGCACTTGTGGAGGACCAGAGTTCATTGCGCAGCACCTACTTGGCAGCTCACCACCATCCTTGGTTTCAGAGGATATGATTGATGCCCTCCTCTGACTTCTGTGGGCACAGAGAAACCTAAATTTGTTTGTGCCGTCTTTGCTGCAAAAAAAATGGCAATGAAGTTGGTGGCTCCCAGAATTTGTTGCACAATGGAAACTGTACAATTAGGAAATCTTTAAAAATTTTTACATTTGTTTATTCATTCATTCGTGTGTGTGTGTGTGTGACTCGCACACATATGTGCCCTGTGCCACACATATGTGTAGAAATCAGAGACCACTTACCGGAGTTGGTTCTTTCCACCATGTGCTTTCAGGAATCCATCTCAAAGGATCAGGCTTGTTTGCAATCATCGTCACCCACTGAGTCATCTTGTTGGCCCCTAGGAAATCATTAAAAAACAAACCAACAAACAAAAAGCAACCAAAACTCATGCTGGACTTCCACCCCTAGATGTTCTAACTGTCTTAACTGTGGATTTGCATGGAGCATGCCCTGGACAGTAGGGGTTTCAGAAACTCGGGGAGTCAGAGGTGCAGTGAGGTGGTTTAAGAGCTGGGGCTGTTGGCTGACACCTAAAATGTGAATCAGAATTGATTGACGCGGTGAAGAAGGCAGCGGGAATGTCACAGACTCCTTGAAGTTGAAAGGATTTTATCCACCCAGGGGATGAAGGAAGCTCTGTTGCATCCGAATGGAGGCTGGAGCTGTGGCTCCCTGGCCTAAGGCACCCTGGTCATGTGCAGCGCTGGAGACTGACCCACTGCAGGACATTGAAAGGAGTTCGGAGAAGGCCACTTTATCAGCTGGTCACCAGGTCCTAAAACCTTCACATTTCAAACAATTCCATCACATGCTTGTTTAAGAGCAGCCTGGACCCCTGCAAGCACAGAACAGAACTTGCCGTCTGTCCATCTAGTTAGGTAACGGTTTCGGCTCTCTGTACTTGTAGGTATGGCAACCTCACCTTGTGAGAAGTTCAGTTGAGGCAAAAGCAGCAGCATTCGCCAGGCAGGAGTCCAAGTCTTCTACTTGGCAATGAAAACCAGAAATCATCCCAAACCCATGGCTGGGCCCAGATCCAGCTCTGGGGATCAAGCACAAACACCGTTTCTCCAAGAAGTATAGGGCGCAAGCCTTGCTGGATCTTTACACCTGCAGACAATGGTACAGAATGTCTAGCATTTTCTTCGTGCGTATATTTTGCATATCGTCAATGCCACCTAATGAGATCCTGGCTTTGCAATTATCATGCTAGTTAACAGAACATGACTTTCACCAATAAAACCTCTTGGTGTTTGTTTGCTTTTGGCCCGGTTTTTGCTCTTGGTTGATATGTTGACAGAGAAGAGTTTGCTGTGACTGTTCTGGAGTATGTCTCTGGCTGTGACCTTCTTACCCTGGCCTGGCATCCTTCATAGTGTGGTAGCCATGAAGGACAAGAAAGTTTAAACCAACTGGTATGTGTAATGGATCACATAGATCAGACTTGGCATCAAGGAACTAATGGATATCTCTGAACTTGGAGAGGTTTGAAAGGAGGCAGGATGACAGATAGTGACTTTGCTTCCTGTCTATACGAATAGACTCAGTCTCTTCGATAGGGAAGAGAGGAAGTGAGGGAGGGATAGCTGGGATGCTCCCTTAGCAAGCCTAGTCCATGGCTTCATTGCCTAGCTCCTTGGTGACTCGAATTGCCACTTGGGAAAAGCTGTTTCTGCTGTTTCTCACACCATGGGTTGATTGCTATTTTCCCTTATTGTTCGACAGCTGGAGATTTAAAAGCCAGTCTGAAAACTCTTGATGTGGTTATTAAATTATCTTGCTAACCCTCTGGGCCTTTGTATGTCTTGCTGGGGAATTTCTCCCTGGGACCTCTAGCTTGCTGTTTTCCATTACCATCCTCGATCAAGAGAAAAAACATCAGTGAAGGTTTCTGTGCGGTGGGAGTCAGTCCTGACCCTCACACTGCCAGTTCGAAAGCCAAGGCAGGGATTTCAAGATCTGTGTCTTATTTCTTTTGGATATTGCAGCTTTGGGGGCTGGCTAGCTCTTTATGGAACTCTCAGGGGCAGAGTTATTTGCAATGTTGACTCCCGTTTCAAGCAGGCTTCTGCTTTTGTTGGCCAAAGGATCCTTTTGCCTTTACTGCAGGTCAGTTTGGGGGTGGTTTTTCATGAGTCAGCATTTTCAAGTGCCTTGGCATTACAGATAGGCTAATCCTGGTGCTTATAGGTTTTGTCAATAGAATCTTGTGGGCTGCATATGACATTTAAGATTCTCTAGCTGCTATATTTAAAAAAGCAAAGAGAAAAGTGAAACTAACTGTAATGACATTTGGTAACCCAATATATTAAAAATGTCATTTTCACCTGTAATTAATATTTAAAAGATTAACTTTGCATTTTATATAAATTTTCCCTATGAATTCCTTGAATTTAAATTTATTCAAATTTCAATAAGCGCATTTCCAAATGTTTAATAGCCAATTACCAATAGAGTTACCGGCTACCATTTTGGATAGTCTATACTAAAACACTTACAGTCTCAGTGATCTGTTATTCAATTCCTTTACTGCTTTGGATTGATTTTTAAAGTGTATTGATTTTTGTAGGTGGAAATTACTTGTTTGTTTCTTAACTGCCCAGACCTGAATAATTACACAGAAGCTACATTAATTACAACACTATTTGGCCAATAGCTTAGTCATATTCCTTGCTAGCTCTTACATATTGAATCAACCATTTCTATTAATCTGTGTATTACTATGAGGCTGTGGCCTACTGTTAAGTTTCTGGGGCATCTGTCTCCCTCGGCAGCTACGTGACAACTCTTTGACTGTGCCTACTCTCTATTTCTTGGGTTTATTGGCTGATGGTCCTTAATTTAAAGGGTACTACCCTTCCGTATACTTCAAAATAGCATCAAGAGACTGGATATAAAGCATGTAACGCTAACATCTTAAATTTCACACTCATTCTTTGGATTAGCCATTAGCCACATGATATATACATGAACGCTAATGACTTCTGGTGGTGACCATTTCAACCAGCCGAGAAGCTGTGAGAGTGGCCGAGGAGAGTCGCTCATGGTAACTGAAGAAGAAGGCTCAGCAAATGATGCGCCAAAGCTCATAGACCTTCATATTGCTGACTTTCTTTCTGCCTCAGCACCAGCCTGATCATCACTTCCAGAGAGCGCACATGCAAACAGAAACTGGCCTCTTTATGCACCTCACTGCATCCAACCAGCAGGGACAGTGAAGCCTTCTCTGCCTCTGATGATTCCCTCCCCGGTGTCATCATGAAGCTGAGGTGTTCCCCCTCTTATGTGAAAAGTGCAAACTCTCCTAAGAAAGGCGATGCAAGCAATCGGTACTTCCTTCTTCCTGTCTAGCTTCTGTTTTTGTTGTTACTTATTGGAGAGGGCTCAAGTAAGTGACCCTGCCGTCTGGGTGCCCATTTCCAAAAGCCAAGCAAATGCTGTAAAGTTGAAGTAATGGGGGCGGGGACAGGCTGCATGTGCTTCCCTGGAATCCCAGCATATCTGCTGTGAATGTGTGCACCTTATACTCAGCACAGAGGTGAGACAGGAGCTCAGTGAAGGATTCATGTTATCACATAGTCTCTCGAAGAGCCCAATGAGTGAAGAATAGCTGAAGTCAGCTTTCTGCATAGTAAGGATACATTGAAATGACCATGTCCTATAATCCTCTGTGTTTGTTTCTGTAGTGGTTAAGCTTGGATAGAGATGAAATTGGCACACAGTCAAGAAAGGAAAGGAAGAAAGTTTAGGATAAACTGGAGCACACTGGCAGGTGCTCCCGTGCTCCAGCGCCAGCCTTGCCTGTGGTGATCTGAAAAGCACGAACAGTGTGCCATCAGGAGCCTTGCTTTCCAACGCTGCTGGGCGTAAGTGATTGGCATGTGCTGTGTCTGCAATGTCCTGCATGGTAGTCGCTAATCACACCAAGATTTGGAACCTGTGACCCTTGTTTGGCATGGCTGAAACACCAAAAACATATATCCTAGGAATTCACATTTGGATTTAACTAAGTTATTATTATTATTACAGGTTAATAGAAAAATACTAGAAAGAATCATGCTCAGAGGCCCACTGTTGTTCTCCATCTCAAATGTGGCTAGTAATCATTTCTGCCTCACCATGGATTTGCTTTCTTGGCTCAAAATATACTTTATGCTTAGCTCAAAATGCATTTAATGCATTAGGCAGTATCAGTGGCCACAATTTTACCTTCCAATCTCTTTGCTTTCTTCACAGAATAATAGATATGCAAACATCCCTGTTTTTTCTTTCGCAAACTCCTGTTCTGCTTTCTCATCTTTGCTATCCAAAATTCCAGCTACCTGCATGAGCTCCAATAGCAGTTTACAATGACTTGCTCACCCTTCCCAGCTTTGTCTCTCTGCCAGTAATCACTTTCTTCTTGCAGTAAATGCTAATTAAGTTTTTTTTTTTTGCTTGTTTCAAGCCTAATGTTTAACAAGAAAAGCTAAACTTAATTTTTCCCTGATCCCTTCAGGCCATTTTGAGGAATATATATATATATATATATATATATATATATATATATATATATAATTAGATTATTGTTTCTGTAATGTCAATGTCAACAGGACAGCTACAAATAATACACAAAATTTTAACTTTAGTACAAATGGAGTAAATCAGATTGAGGATTAACTTCTTTTCGCTTACAAAAGCTTCTTTGTGTTGAAATTTCGAAAGGCCATTGTTGAAATTCTTATAGTGTCTGAGTAACCACAGGGTTTTAAAACATTTGGGTTCCTACGGCCCTTATTATATTGGTGGGTTGGCTGGCCATAGACATGCTAGCTGCCTGTAAGAACGGTAGGCCTGGAGGGTAGGAGCTCCGTCATAGAGGCCTGCCCTTGCATGTTTGAGATCCTGAGTGTGATGCCCAACATCACCAGATGTGTTAGACTGGATCACGGTATAGTGGTGCTCGGTAAAGTCACTCACTGAAAGGTATTCAAGATGGTGAACTAGTGCTATCAAGGTCGCCAAGCCTAGTGAGATATGCCAGCTCCACAGAGCCATCCGAGGCAAGTCAGCCACCGCGAAAGTGTTTCCTCTGCTCTGCCTAGGCAGAAGAGCCCTAAACGTAAGGCAGGATGAATGCTGTGGTATTTGCACCTTATTGGACCAGTCCTTGCCTTTCTTTCAGTAAATACAAGGAAGGGCCTCCCAGCTCAGAGCCAAGTGCTCACTGTTTCCCAACATCCTCGGAGAGGGACAGGAGTCTTCTCCTCCACTTCTTCACCACTGGTTCCATCAATCAGTTCTTGGAGGGCAATCAATGGGATGCGTTCTGACAGCTGATCCAAGAGTGTAGTATCTGAGAGACCGCCTCCACCTTAAAAACATGTTAATGCCATTTCAAAGTGCACAGGGCCTTTCTGAAGAAGCTCCAATGTCCCCGAAGGAGGAATAGATGAAGACAGTTTTCTTCTACCAACTAGGAACTCCCAGAAACAGTTGAGTGGAAATGTAAATACCAATTCTGCAAACGAAGATGTGTATTGAGAAAGGGGATACTCAAACAATCGCGCAAACAAGAAGAAAGAGAAGAACAAACGGCCAAACCTTGAGGTTCCAGAAGAAAGAGGGGTGTGTGACCTTACTTCCCCTTCGCCATGCATGGCTTGCAAGGATTAATTAAGTAAAAGTCCATAAATTGCTTCAAGCTCTTTGGAGAAAAGAGCCATTTAAATATAAATTACGGCACTGCCGTTTGTATCTCATGTCAGGCACGCATGGTTAGCGGTGTCTCCTGTGTAAATTACGCTGCTTTCAGCCGGTCAAGATGAACTTCCCAGCTTGACCTTCCCTCTTTGACCTGGTGGTAAGGAGATTTACAGTGTTATGTGGTGTTGGAGGACAGGCTGCCTCTTTGTGCTTAGGGAAACCAGAGATTCCATATATGTCTCTTGCTGTGGTGTTTGCATACGGGGTGGGTAAGGATGGGCTTGAGGATCAGGATTTGGTAAACTTAGAAGATGGTTTTCTTTTTTTTTTTTTAATCTTTCAATTTACTGTATTAACTTTTCACCTAAGAGAAGGAATGTATTAAGCAATGAGTGAAGAATGTATTTTCAAGGAAGTGTTTAGATTTCCAAGGCTTGTGTAAGACAGGATTACCAACTCTGTGGCCTCAAACAGGGGAAATGAGTTCCTTTGCTGTTCTGGAATCTCAGAGTCTGAAAACAGAGATTGGAGAGGCACATGCCTCTGCCGAGTCTAGAGATGAGCTTCGTCTGGCTTCTTCTGTAGGCATGACTTTAAACTACGTCCATCTTTCTCGGTCATCTTCCTCTGTCTCTGTCTTCCCATCTGACTGCTTTAATATCAGGACCTTGTTCATACTATACTAAGGGTTCATCTTCCTCCTGTATGATGTTGTCTTAACAAATGATACCTACAGCAACTCTATTTCCTTCCTCCATTCATCCAGTTCCCCCTATGAATTCCAACCAACATGTGCTTTTCAAGAACCCCCAGTTCTTCCATAGGGGCAACAGAATTCTGTTCTCCTTCCTCTACGTCCCTTTATCTTGGTGAGAAGAGAAATACAGATTGAGAGTTGAGGACCAGTATCAGGGGGTCATGTGTGCTAGGCAAGCTCTCTACTACTGGGGTACATCCCCTCATTTCTACCATCTACCTTTCACACAGGGCTGTGACACACAGCCCGCCCTATAGACCCTACCGCACTCCTTGCATGACAGTTGAGGGAGTTTGGAAACTCATTCTTAGAAAGAGTGAAGTTCACAGTCATCCTGTTTGCTGAGTGACAGCAGGCAAGTCTGCCAACAAAAGCAGTTGCTCCTCAGTAAGAGCCTCGCTGGGGCTCTGTGCTGTGTTCATCCAGCGATGAGGCCCTTAGGGGAACCGCGCAAGTTCCCGAGGGGAATAAAAGTGCAGGCTCATTTATCAGTCATGGGAAGGCAGGGAAAAAGAATGGTATCATTCATATTCTTAGATCCTGGAGGAGAAGGCTCTGGGAAGGAGTCCACGAAAGATCCCATGGGGGAGTCCTAACAGTAACTCCTTAAAACAAGGCTTTAAGTGGTCTCGGCTGATCCATAATTTTTAGAAAATTGTTTTGACTCAGCCCGCTTGACTGTACTACCACTGCCAGAAACAGCAGAGAAAGGGAGATAAACTCACTGTGGCAATCTCTCGTTTTACGCCTCCCGTGAAGCCCTGTACAGTACACAGCTCACTTGACAGAGGCTCTGATTAGCAGCTTCTGGGTTCTCCTCAGAGGCAGGGGCATTTCTCTCAGGTGCTGTTGTCTGTTCATGAATGAGATGTGGGGGTGTACCATTGAGAACACCCTGGCTGGAGGAAGCCTAGGCTGAGCCACCTTGCCACACCTGGGGAGGGCTCTCTCTAAGGTCTTGCGATGGGGTACTGGCTGGCCAGCTGGTGTGCCCATGAGGTTGTCTGGGACTTTGGGGTCTCCATGTGTGACTTTAAATCGGATGTGGCCTGTGCCAGTCACACCGGCTGCTTCTGTCTTTTCTCTGTGACATTGTGACGTCACAAAACACAAGCTTTGGACAACGAATATGAGTTCAGTCTGCTTTTGATGTTTTTCATTGTTATTACTGCTCCTGCTGTTTTGTTTTGTTTTTTACTGCCTGTGATTTGAGACTGTCATTTAATCTCATCAAGCTGAAGCTTAGCATCCTTTTTACTAACATCAAACAAACATAACGTATATAATTATAGAAAAGCGGGTGGGGTGTTTCATATACAGGAAGCAATACTATCTCACTGAACCCAAAATATCTTACTGGGATATCAAATTTAACATTTGGGGGAAAGTATTTTTATATATTAAAAAAAAAATCTGTTGTGAGATAGAAATTTCCCTGTGACTTTCCAATAGATATGAGAAAAACAAATGGTCCATTCTCTTTTTCTTTAGGAATAGTTTGGTGACAAATTTTAAAAAGAACTATTAGATCATTTTGAGGATTCCGTTCAGCTCTTGCATTTGGGAATTTAATCCCCAAACTGAACTGTTTGGAGCTGCACTGTGCACCCCAAAAGTTCCATGTTGTAATTCTAATTCTCAGTATCTTAGGGTATCCTGCATTTAGATGTAAGCCCATAAAACAGCCATGAAGAAAATGAAGTCACTAAGGTGAGACCTAGCCCATCTGCTGCCTTTATGACACGGGAACTCCATGAGAGGACAAGGCAAGACAGCACAACAGAAACAGGCCTCAGAAGAAACCAGCCCGTCTACACTTTCATCTCTGACTCTTAGCGTCTAGAATTATAAGAAAATAAAATTCTGTTGTTGAAGCAATCTAGTTGGTAGTAATTTGTTATAGTCACCTTGAGAGATGGTACAGTATCTCTCTGCCTACTAAGTGCCAGCCAACTTTTCTGGCTCAGAGTGAATGGACTCTGTAAATGTTACTGACCAACCCCCACCCCCCACCCCCGCCCCATCTCTGCCATTTGGCTGCGATTTTCCTATACTCCTTTGGCTCCCAACATGCTCTGTTTGGTTGTGTGAACTTCCAGCCTGCGACCTATTCCCTTTACCCAGGAAATCTGCATATTGAAACCCACTAATTCTCTGATGGACACTGCCATTCTTTCTCATCAAAAATGAACTGTTTCCTTCCTCTTTGATGGATGTACAAGTTATGTGTGAATACATATATGTATGTATATATTCATACCATATATATATATATATGTTTGAATCTTAAGCCTATATCTGGTGTTCAGGTTTTTTGTGTAAAATTCATATTTAGATGTTTAGATTTTGGGCTACTGATTCTGGGGCTGGAGAGATGGCAGAGCAGCTAGGAGCACTGGCTGCTGTTGCAGAGGATCGGAGTCCAGTTTCCAGTCCAGATGTGTTTGTTCACATCCATCTGTAACTCCAGTTTCACACTCTTCTGGCGTCCAGAAGGCACCAGGCATGCAAGGAGTGCACATATATGCATGCAGGCAAACACTCATGCATATAAAATAAAAAAGAAATGTTTGTAAGGCTTGGTTCTAAGTTCCGCTTTCTGTCAGTTCTTCAAGTGCGGTATTTACTCATTTTAAAGTTTGTTCCGAGTTTGTTTGATTATGAAATTAGGATAATGTTTTTAAAGTTATGAGCAGTTTCATTGTGACTGCCTGTCATAGGATTTAAATTATGTTTTTTTTGTTCCTCACTGGGATCTACTTGGGAGACACACACACATTCTTAATATACATTTTATATTAAAATATTCAAAAATTACTAAAGGCAGTGTGTTAACTAAGAAAAATTCTATTAAAGTTTTAAAAATTGAACCCAATGGA
Source organism: Microtus oregoni (assembly GCF_018167655.1). NCBI lineage: Eukaryota > Metazoa > Chordata > Mammalia > Rodentia > Cricetidae > Microtus > Microtus oregoni. Next base: position 24,168,834 of record NW_024543069.1, on the reverse strand, counting down.
AACAAAATTCTCATCACTTTCAAAACTTACATGGGACTGATCATGAGATCACAGATGGAAAGTTGAGAGCTCCAGTCATTCTTGACATTTCGGGAGGGAAAGAAAACAGAAAAAAAAATCACTCTAGAGGTCCCGAAAGATATTTCTTCCCAGTTGCTGTCTCTCAGCTCTTCCAGATGGCTGTGCTGTGTCTTCGTGGTATTGATAGTGTATTTTTAAAGGACCCGAGGAAGACAGATGGGGCTCTTACTTTCAGAAGTCTCATAAGCAGGTGTGTGTGTGTGTGTGTGTGTGTGTGTGTGCGCGCGCGCGCGCATGTGCGCGCATACGTGTGTGTTCTGAGTGTTTAAAGTATTTGATTGTGTTGCCCACCCATGTGCCTTACTGATGGTGCACAGCAGTGATGTTGTGGGTTGCTCAGGTTTTCTGGTAGTCCAGTGACAAGGATACTTTATAGACACAGATATTGATGGTGAAATATTTTAAGCTGGAATCTGTTATAAATGCTTTATATGGCTTATGCAGTCCTGGCTACTATGTAATCAAGTTTGTTAGCTGTTTCTAACTGCTGAGTCTGAGGTTTCTTTCCTGCCCTTAATTCGTGGCTTGGTGGAGAAAATGGATTGATGGAGACCTGGGAGCTGTGGCACTTGATGCGTGGGTAGTGAGGAGGGAGTTTTGCTCTTCAGGCTCAAGGTCATGTCAAAACTGAAACAAGCTTATGCCATGGAATTCAGATTCCAGAAAACTCAAGTATCTCAGGGACTGACACCCCTTTAGTAGATCCCTGTAACTATTCCTCTGCTGTGTTTGGGGATTTTGTGCTGTTAGGGTATCAAGATTGGAGTGAGGACATTGGTAAAACACTGTGTGGCATGCACAAGGCTCAGGGTTCAGTTGCCATGACTGAAAAGAAAAGATCTAGGAAAGGGAGGTATTTTCCTCCACTTGTTGGTCCTCTCCTGAGTGCTATACTAATAGATTTTTCCCCTCCCTTGCCCTGTGCAAACATGACAGGCAACCAGCTGCGGTGCGTCTAGTACGTGCTGTGCAATTGCATACACATACATTGCTCTGATGTCATGCCAGCTCCAAGTGGTCCAGGCAGCCTATCCCCCTGGCCTTGAGAGCAATCTTGAGGCTCAAAGCATTGACAAGTCTAAGATCCTGGTCACACCCCTGCCCCTCAGATTCCAAAGCTAACAGCCCTCCCGTACCATTATCTCTTTGAGGTAAAATCTGGCCACACCCCCTTCTTCATTCACCCTTAAATAACAGTTGATGAAATAATGCTTATTGCAGCTACACAAGGTTCAAGCCATGTCTTCTTGTCTGTAGTGCACACCCCCACTTCTCCTTTCTTCCTAGGGAACTTGATTACTCAGATCCACTGGTTCCCAGGTCAGCTGGCACTTCCCAGAGGGCACAGGGTCCACGAGTCCTCTGTGTATTATCAAAACAAGGTACTTCATGTATTCTGCTTAGAATCAGAGCTTCTAGGTCTTATATCTATTTTCATTCAAACAGGACACAAATCCTAAATCTACCCCAGTTCTTATAAGAGACACTGTGACAAGAACTGTCTCGTTACATAGTTACAGTCTGTGCACTGACTGGCCCTCGATCCCACCACCGAGGTCCCTGGTGTCAGTTCCCCCAGGGAGCCTGGGAAGATTCAAGATGAGTATGTCAGACATGAGTGAGGCTGCTTCCCACGCTCAGAGGCCAGCCCCTGGCCAAGGAAACTGAACTGGTTGTTTATCGGGAATCAAAGCAAAGATCTGGATGCTTATCAGGCTGGGAGGGGCTGGGGACAGCATTCTGTTTCATGATGCTGAGCTGTGCTGTCTGTGAGAGCAGACACACGGTATTATCTGCCTTTGAATACCAGCGTTTGCCAACCTGTTCTATAAAACAATATACCCCGAAGGTAGTGCACTTCCCTATTGTATAGCCACTGTTGTACAAATAAAACTCAGACTTCACAGCCCAGCGCTCCTTCTACTTTCTCAGAATGTCATGAGATGGGAACTGTATGCCTTGTACTATGCCGGGGCTTTAGACATTTTATCTAGCCCTCACAGTGACTGTACGAGGCATTGGTGCATCCATTTTCTGAAGAAACTCCCGGAGCTCATGTTTAAGACTTGCTCAGCCAGTATCTAGCAAGCAGCAGACCAAATATTTGGATGCAAGGTTGTCAGGCTGCAAAGCCTTTGTCCTGACAGTTTTTCCACTGGAAACGGTTTCTGAGGCTGAGCACACACTGCCAGGAGCCTTGCTGGAATCAAATCTGCATTTGCCAAGCAAGGAGAGAGTGAAGCCCAGAGTCTAAAGTGTACTTAAGGGTTCAGCTTTTGTTTTTGTTTAGTTTCTGAAAGGCTATTGTTAAAGCCCAGCCCTGCTTTACAAAAACAGAGAAAAAGAAAGAAAGAAAGAAAGAAAGAAAGAAGAAAAACTCGATGGTTGTTTGAGGATATTTTTGGTGGTGGTAATGAGGTTTTTTTTGGTGTTGTTGTTTTATCATTTTAAGAATAATTCATTTTTCACAAAGCAGCATGACCCTTAAGGGAGAATATTTGTACTTAAAAGCGAGCAGCTCTGCTGGGCTCTGCTGGCATTCTGGGCTTTCTGAAGTGTCTCAATGGGCTCCCATCGTATTTCTGGGTCAGAGAGCCCAAGCCAGCTGTTTCTGTTTTAGTTTGCAGGAGAGTTGTTTGAGAAATGTGAAAAGGTTAGAAGTGTCCTTGCTTGAGGTTTGTGCATAAATCACTTTCCAAAGTTGACGGGTCCCAGTTTCAGCCCCTTCTGGGTCAAAGGTTAGAAGATGGTATATGGATAATGACAAACTGTTTTGCCTACTGCAAGAGGGTGGGGTATCAGAGATGGCAAGAAATATATTACTTGAGGCTTGGTATCTACTGTAACATATAGTCTTACCCCCCCCCCAAAAAAAAGGTATGGATTTCCAGATCCATAGAGAAATGGGAAAAGGCTTGGTAGGCGATAAACAAATAAGCAAATTCTAAAGCTCTGTCAATCTTAGACCCACGATGGTCGGTGAGCAGACACTAGCCATGCATTGCCTCCAATGCTCCTAAGTGCTGCAAACTTCATGATAACATGTTAGAATGGGATGCAACAATTCCTAGCTGCAGACCTGGGATGGGATCTAGAAAATGTGTTTGTCGTGACGACATGAGCGAGCGATAGAGCATTTCTCCTTGGGAAGAGGTTCTGGGCTTGCTGCGTGCTCACTTTGAACTCATGAATACCTACAGTTCAGTAGCTGCTCCTGAAGGAACTGAAATTGACAGGTACGAGCTGAAATGCTTGCACCTCTCCTGTGGTAGCAAGGTCGTTGTTAGCATCGACACAGTCACTTCAAATGCAATGTTCCTACTAAGCCACGGGTGTACACGGGGCTCCAAACAAGACTGTTTTAAGCTTTTGATTTATTTCTGACAGCCATGCTGCAGATTTAGGCACCGTGCTAAGAGAGAGAAATTATTAGCCCTACTTTGCGCATGAAGGTCTGAGCTCAGGGAGGTCAAAGCCTCAGGGTCACGTAGCTAATTAGGGAGGTATCAGATTCAGACCCCGCAGAACAACCTTGAAAGGCCCCGGCTGATGCATGTGCGCCCTAGCCAGCCGTCTCAGCCTCAGCAGGAGCTGCCAAGCAGAAACTGCATTTTAACCGGCACCCCACTCCCGTGCACACAGTTCTATACAGTATTCTTCCACACTCTGGAAATTCGAAGCTGCTGCAACTTTGCTTTGACTCTGACACAGATGAGGGACACCGCTGGGTCAGTGAAAATGCCCCTCGCTTTTGTCTCAGACGTGTGAATGCAGCATTGGGCGTGTTGAGCGCTGTCCAGAAGCCTCATCGTGAAACCCATGAACCAAGCGTGTCAAGCAGCCGCATCCGTGCACCGCCTCTGCTTCTCGTCATCCCTGTGGCGGATGGCACGTGGATGTCTCCACTTCTACCTGCTCCACTTCATTAGTTCTGGCTCTACTTGGCTCATACAAACGGTGCCTCTAAAAGTAAAGCAGTAGCAAGAAAAAAAAATAAGCCAAAAGGAAAAGCATCAGGGTGTCCGGCTACGAAGATGTCATTTGTACTAACTGAGGTATATGTGGCTGATAATGACTTCTAGCTCAAGGGTTCAATGCTCAAAGTTGTAGGAATCCTCTTCCTAGGGCCCTCACTACTTTCCCATCTATGAAGAGATTCTTCCTGGAGAGAAAAGGACACCATCAGTATGCTGCCCACATCTATGAAAGCGCATCGTTCTCCGTCTCCTGCCTGTGGCACCAGATAGAAGGATTCCAGTGAAGATCTCTCACTGGCCCTCGATCTGAAGTGCTTTGCTGCTTCTCCACAAACACCATCACCTTTAACCCTTGCAGGAGCCCAGGGAGAAGGTATTCCCCTCACTTTACAGACGAGAAAACCGGGCATCCTGAAGAACCAAAGTGATGGGGCTGCCGAACTTGGCGCCCCTGGGCCGGGAAGATGAGGCCTTCATGCTGATGCATTTGCCTGAGAGCTGTCGCATGCAAGTGGTGGGATATGATCAGCTATAACAATTGCCTGGGACCCGAGAAAGAGAAAAGATGACAAGCCACTCATGGCTGAAATTAGTTTGTGAGGTTTTCTGTGAGCCAGGAAGCCCTTTGGGGCCTAACATACTGTATCTGTCTTTTGTGTCTTTTGTCCCATGAGCTGGAAAAGAAAAAGAAATGAGGGTTGACAGACCATTTTGAAAAACAGTTTAAGAAAACCCGAAGTCGTCTGCAGGATGATTAAACAATGACAAGAATCTGCCTGTGGTTCCGTAAAACACCATTGTCCGTGCAGAAATGACCAGGTTTTACTTCGTATCGCAGCGCTGGGCAGTTACTTGTGAGAACAGAAAGGCCGTTGCTGACCGTGATGCCTGCAGGTGCACTTTCTAGACAGAGACCCCTGTGTCTTAGAACTCATGCCGGGATCACTGGCACCCAGCAAGGCAGAGACTGGCAGGTTTCAGAGGGCCCTGTCCCTGGTCCTTGATTGCAGGCAGCTGACTGGCTCAGGTTAACAGAGCTATTACATGTGTGGATGTGTCGAGGGTGGGTCAGAGAGCATGTGGCTCTTGGTGGGGTCTCTGGAAGATAGAGGTTGGGAGCGAGCGATCGCACAGTACTCAGAATGCTGAGTGTGTCTCCTGGAAACGTTGCAGCGTGTTTGGAAGTACAGGCCAAAGTTTTGATAAGCTTCTGTATTAAATAGAGGCAATAATATGTCTTGTGTTATTTGTTAATTATGAACTGTTGCATAATTTCCCAAGGCTTCTAAAAATGCCAAATAATACTACAGTGACTGACTGTTTAACAAATATTGTGAATGAGGGCATTGAATGGAAGTGATCGCATATACAGGAGATTTAATACAGAAATAACTGCAAGACAATGCAACCTCAAATAAGCCTTCGTGCATGTGGGAACCCCTGGGAGGGGTAACACATGTAGCTCATTGCTGCGTGGCCTGGGGAGTCTAAATGCCTTCATCTCTAAACCTAAACAGCAGGTATTTTCATGATGGAGTTTGAGCATGAACTTAAGGCATGAAAACCGAACTGGCCTGGTAGAAATGAAGATAGTCAAAAAAGACATGTGTGTCTCTCAATCTTACCATCATCTGACGGTCGAAACCACAGACCCGGAAGGAATGGGAATTTCTCCCGGAGTCTGATCCAGTACAGTCTGATACTGTACCAGTAAAGGAGGAGGAATGGAATTGTCTCCCCAGAAAGAGATGTGACACAGCGCTAACAACCTGTCACAACACCTCACAGGGTGAGACTGAAGTCCGGATAATGGCGGGTCAATGGCGGACGGGACTGCAACTTGACCATGGCCACTTACATGTGCATATGCTTAACCATCCATTTAAACTTCAATATCACGTCAGGACTCAGAACACAGCTTCCTGGAGCCTAACCAACCCTCCGCGCTACACAGTATAGCATATGCTTTTAACCGCATTTTGGGGTCTGGAGAGTTATAATACCAGCGCTTGCAGGGGCTTCCTCTCCTTGGCTCTTTATCCTGTTATATTTCGTAAGGCGTCCTTATCGAGTGTGGAAATGGAGACTATCTCCTACACCAGTTAGCATATGGAGGCTCTGAGATGGAAGCTTGCCAACCCACTCCAAAGGAAAGCCTAGATAACCGGCTGTAAGATGGAGCAGCCTTCATGAGAACAGTAAAGAGAACACTTTCCCTGAGTGCTTGCCACAGAAAGGGAGATAAAGGGGCTGGAGGATGGATGAAAGTCTCCAAAAAAAAACATAAAAGATGAATTGATGGGGAAAAAGGCGGGTGTGACCACTGAAGGGGCGATGGGTGGGAAAAGTCACACTATTTAAAAAAAAATGGTGAAAAAAATGGCTCAATCGTCATGGAAAAGGAATGAGAACGCATCAAAAACTTGAATTTCAAGAGCAGTCTGGAAAAAAAATATAAGGCTTTATGAGCTTAACATGAGGACTGGGTCCTTCCCACCTGGGGAGAGCAGTTGGCGCTGGCTGACTAGGGGTTTGTTCTCCTTTCTTGGCAGGAGCTGAATTGTTATGTTAATATTCTGCAGGCCAAGTGCTCAGTGCTGAGTTTGAATGGAAAGAGTTTTACAGAAAGGGAAAATTCCCAGCCCCAGGTCTGTTCTTGAACCTCTGAACTCTTCAGCGTATAGGCTTCCCATTCAAACGCTAAGAAATAAATAATATTTTGGCAGACATTGCTAGCCTTTTCTGGACACTAGAAAGAACTGGTAGAAAGTCCCCTATAGGAGTACGAGAATGGATGAAGTATCCATGCTGAGGGACTCACTGAGCTAAACAGTAGACTCTTTAAATCTTTATTAGTATATATATGAATGTTTTTACCTACATGTGTGTATAATGTCCACAGAGGCCAGAAGAGGGTATTAGATCTCCTGGAACTGGAGTTGTACATGGTTATGGGCCACCATGTAGGTGCTGGGAACTAAGACCAGGTCTTCTGCAAAAGCAACAAGAGCATTTAGCCACTCACTGAGCCATCTCCCCAGCCCTGACAGTAGGCTTCCTTTTAACTTTACCCATCACCGCTCGGGAGCGTCTGTCTCTTTGCATTTATCAGACAGAGGTCTTTTCCCCATGAACACTGGCTTCTTCAGAAAGATCAGCCCTCTGACGTGGCTCTTCAGGCAGTTTCGTTGTTCTTGAGCAGAATGAGCCTCAAGCCCTAGGCAGTCGGGATGGAAGGCCTAATCACCAACATATTACTAAAATGAATTTGTTAAATTGAAGGATTACTGAGTCACCTAGTTTCTTTTTTTATTCTTTTTTAGAAGACAACATCTCCCCTCATTCCACAAAAATGCCCTTATTGGTGATGTGTTGCCCTCACCCCCGACCCCCCACAGCGGATTGCAGGGGTGAGGAGAGGTGGAAAGGAGAGAGTCTTCTAATTGGCAATTTGTGACTTAACTTGTGACCTCGTAAAAATCACAGAGTCTCCCGGACTGCAAAAATAGATTCTTCCTTAATCCCAAGTGAGCCTGATCTCACACCTCCCCAGCATCTCACCTCCATCAGTACATCCTTCAGGCTGCCCCGCCCCCAGCCAGCGCCCTTCCTCACTTTCCCTCCTGACTGCACAGTTTTCTTCAAAATGTGTGATCATGAGGCTTTTTCATGATTTTTTTTTGATGCAGTGGCAAAGGAACTTAATTAAAATGAAGCCTGGGTGGTAACAAGGTCTATAAATATAATAAAGAAAATCTCTATATATAATATTAAAGTTTGAAGCTAGAGGGTCTCTGGAGCCATTTATTCCTGATGAACAGAGTAAGCAGCCAGAATGGTCCAGACTTGTTGGATCACTGAGACGCCACTTAAGCGGATACTTCAGCTCCTGTGACCTCCACTGCAGTGTGTAGTATAAGGCCCACGTGGAGAGGAAGTCATGGTCTTCCAAATGGTACTACACCACGGACTGAGGAGTGGCAGGGCTGCAACAGGATGGGGGCAAGTCCTTTCGTTCAGAAAGATGTTCTCACTTTTGCATTTAATGACTTTCCTTTTACAATACGGTACATTCAATGGAGATCATAAAATGCTTGTTAACTCCCATCCGCACCTTAAGGGCAGTGAGTTGGCATCTGAGGCACCCACTCAAGACACCCATACTTCTAGAGAGGTTAATTAGCATGTTAAATTCCTTAGCCTGAGAGGATGTCACAGAAATGGCTAAAGGCTAACCCTTCTGATGTGTGTATATATACACATACACACACACATATAGGTATGTAGATACACCCACATACATACATATATATATATATCTGTCCTTACCACCCAGAGTGTTAAAAATTAGCTTACACCTGTTTCAAGGTGTAATATTTGAGCAGTATGAGAGAATAGAAAAAAAATTCATATCCCTTATCTTGTATGAGTGACACATGGGACCAGCCCGGGACTTGACCGCACTATGTCCCTTCAGTAGAACGCCTCTAGACTTGAAGTTTTGCAGGCTTGCTGGAAGGTCTGGGAAGGTGAAGATCAGAGGAGCTGACTTGAGGAATTACAGAAACCAGAAGTCCAGGGATCAAAAGAAACTGATGTCCAACCACCTTCTCTAGGTAATGTGGAGGGGATGGATGTCTGGAAGGTCCTCCCCAGATCTCAAGTCTGCCGTCTACAGAAAAACTTGTGGCAAATACCAGGTTACTCCAGTCTCATCTTCTGAGTTCCACACAGAAGTGTCTCCCAGACAGACCGTGACACAAAGCTCCGGCTAGCAGGACAGTTTAAAGAACAGGTTTTAGACTTGGAGTTCCCACCCTTACCTGAGAAAGAAGACTGAAGAGCAGGCGTGAACTTTAATTATTGCAAAAGAATACCAGGCCCTGGGTATGAGTCTGGAAAGCCGGCACCCTCTTGAAGTTTGTCCTTAGAGCAGAACTCTCCACTGGAGTTTTTTCCAAAGCTATGAAAATGGTCAATATTTGTACTGTGCAGTATGGCAACTCTTTGGCGCCCCACCCGTCTGTAATGGGAGTGGCAGAAGCAAAGATATGATAAAGAGGCACTTGCGGCTCTCAACCTATCAGGCTATGGAAACAACAGACCCCAAAGAAATGAGAATTTCCCCTCGGAATCTGATGCTGGCAGGAGGAAAGGGCCGTACCAGAGGAGGAACTCGGCTTCCAGAAAGAGATGTCACATAATTCTAACAATTTGTCACACCCCCGCGTGGGACAAGACTCTGGAGCCAGACAGTGATGAGTTAATGAGCAGCATCACGCCTGATCATACGCCTTAAATGATCCATCCACGGCCCACTGTTTAAACCTCAGTCTTTCCTCGGGATGTCTAAGATGGCAGCGCGTCCCTATCTCTCTCTCTTCCAGTGTGACCACACTGAATAAATCTTATTTTTCTTCTTTCCATAGTTAATTTGGCTGTTCTAATTGGTTTGTTGGGAACAGGTGGCTGGACCTGGCTTGGGACACAGGCCCCAAATTCGATAACATTTTCCCTGAATAGGAGATAAGCGTTGTCTGATACGACCTGGAGTTTTCTGAGTCTCCAGTCGTGATACTCGCTGTGTCTGATATGTGTTGAGATACTAATAAGGTGACGGCTTTGATGGAGTCGCCAGGGTCCTTCATTGTGAAGCAGAACTGATTTCCTGACTGTTCTTGGTTCTCACCCGCTAAAGCATTTACTGACCGTTGGTATTTGCCTGCAGATCCTAAAACGTGCGGCCACCAGTTAGCCCCCTAAAGGTGCATATACTTGTCTTCTAGAAATGTTTCTCAGAATCTTTAGTGTCCTTCCCGCGAACAGACAGTAGTAGACGACAAACATACAGTCTCCGTAAAGATTAATAGAGAAATTCACGTGAACTCGTCCACTCCACGAAACAGCTGATTTTTAAACGTGAGCCTGTGTTTGTAGTTGCTTTCTAAGGGTTCCACTCAGGGCCGGAAGGTAGCTTAGAGGTAGGAAGTTTACCTAAAATACACACACTCAGTGCGAGTTTCCTGTGTATAAAATTGTTGTTAATTTACATGGCTGAGTCTGCTTTTCGTGGTTTCACAAAGATAGCGCCGGATTTTGCAAAGGAACGGATTCCCAAGTGTTTTGTACTGTAGGGAATTGCTGCTCTCCTTCCTGCCTGTGTAACTTAGCATGGGTCAGCTCCTTCCTGTTCAGGGCCCAAACCCAGCTAGAGAGTACCACCGGACCAAGAATGTACTTTTGGGACTTCATGATTAGTAAATTAGAATATTTCTTTCCAAATTAGACAGGAAAGCTGTTGATGGCTTACATATTACCACTTTTTGTTTTAATTTGGCACTTGAACAAATTCTATCCTAAACATTTCTGTATTTGTTACCCTTTAAAAATCACTACAAGAGCTAGTTCCAGGGCAAGCTCCAAAACTACAGAGAAACCCTGTCTCGAAAAACAAAACAAAAAAAATTACTAACAAAATCTCAAAAACGGGTGTTACCTACTAAGAACTAAGTATCGTGTAATGCTCTTACATAGATTAATATGTATGGGATTAAATTTGCATAAACTCTGACATCGTCAACATCTTTTTACCTAATGGTGGGGAAACCTAGCTCAGAAAAAAACTTCCCCAATGGGAAAAGCCTGAGGAAGCTGACCGGTAGGTACTTACTTGCCTGGTCAGCAAACCCTGCCTTACTGTTTTGTGGATGGCGTCCCAGCCAGAACCTGACTCCCAATTCTGCACTGCAGACAGATCAAACTGCAGTCAGTGATTTATCCTGAGGATCCAGAACTCTCAGATCAGACCCTCTGATCACTTGAAGGAGCACCAGGGCAGGAGATGAGGATCTCACTGGGGGACTCTCTTCATAGCTTAGCACAGTGTTTAGGGAGGGCACGGCCCGTTGTGCCCCAGATGACTGTTAGAGAAATATGGTTTTACCCCTCACTGCCACTCTCTGGGGCGCAGAACAGATCAAAGGCTGGCTGGAGAGGTACCGAAAGCATTTGCTATATCAGTGACAAAGCTCTCCTGTTAGGGCATTTCTCATCCGTGTTACTATACTGAAGGGTGTTCCCATGAGGGGCTGTTTACGTGGTAGCTGATAACTGACATTCTCACCCATCACACAGTGGCATCGGTCGGTACTGCTGTCTCAGCTTATCTGCATCGTGAGTGGTAATAGTACTCACGGATTGGTGTGACCATATCTTACTTTCAGATTAGCTCACAGAATCCAATGGCATGGGCTTCAATCCCTTTCAGGTTCTTGTAAACCCATACATAATTTAAGACTCATGGAAAGCAGTTAGCACTGTCTGCTGCCAAGATAGCGGATTTATATTAAAATGAAGCCACTTTCTTCCGTCTAATTCTCAGACACTTTGGTTTTACAAGTATGTGAAGAGGATTCAGACGGTCATGCATCTGCCTTCTAGAATATTCCTGAGCTGTGTGGATGCTGGGTGAGTCTCAGCATAGCAAGAGCAGACAGTACAGTTCACAGGCTCAAGGGATGGTCTGACAGGGTTGTTTCTTCTGCTCCTGCTGAAATTTCACAACAGGGCAACCTTTGGTGTTGGTTCTTATATTGGAAACAAACTCTGATGAATTATGAAGTATAACTTAGTAACGTCACTTGCTCCGGAATGAGTTCTCTATGGGATTAATGGAATTGGTTGGCTTTTGGCGAGTGGGATTAGGAGAGTCTTGGTTTTATTTCCTTAACAGGATTTCCAAAGTTTTTTAGTGCATTTAAAAGGCAAAGTTGGAAAACAAATTGAGTTGTGTCTATTTTCACTATTATTTTAAGCAGACTCGGTATTGTTTTTGGAATCTAACTGACTTGAGATTGCTTAGAGGAATTTAACGCGATGTTTTCAAAGGGCAGGCACCGTGGCCTGTCATGTTCTCAGTTTTGATTTGTAAAGTCTTCTTGTTTTACCTCTCCACAGGCTTGTTGATTGGCTCTGGCTGTGCCCTCTACCCGTTGGGCTGGGACAGCGAGGAAGTCCGGCAGACTTGTGGTTACATCTCTGGCCAGTTTGACTTGGGTAAGTTTGTGCCATCCTTTCTGGAAAAAGGGCTTAATCACTGCTTCCTAGAAGGAGGACAGTATGGGCTGCATTCGGCTAGTCATCATGTCTGATGGTGTACATACGTGCATGTGTATATACATACATACACACGTACATACATTTATCTGTTTGTCTAATGAGGAGTCATTAATACCCTACTGTTTGCTAGCACTATGATTTATATTTCAGACTCAAAGAAAATAGAATGGCCCTGCTCTCAAGAGCATTTATATTCTCTGATTACTTTGTTCAAAAAATCATATATTTATTGCTCGTTATACATGCCGAAAACATCTCTGGGGACTTCACAGGCAAACAAAATAAGCAAGGAAATTGCAAGGAGGGCAGAGCAGTTTCTCTGTGGGGTCTGGAGCACAAGGGGAATGGGGGAGACAGAGCTGCAGCAGGGTCCCGAGTACGGGCATGTGTGTGATCACCAACCGCAGATGGACGCTCCTGGTGGGCAGGAAGCCCATCGCAGCAGAGGGAGCTGGAGGGAAGAAGAGTCCATCAGAGAATCCCACTGCAGGAGCAGTGAGCCGCCACTCCTCAGATGGGATGCGTGTGTGGGATTTTGTGTGCTCGTCTATGTGCTGAATGCACAGGTTCGGTTGTTCTCCACTTGTAGCTAAGTGCATCCTCCCCGCCCTGCAGCCTCCGTGGTTTCTAACGGAGTGCATATTACATAGTATACAAGATTTCCATTTGTGGCAAATGGAGGCTGCTTTACTTGGTCGATAAACTTACACCGGTTTAATCACCCCCTTATCTCTCTTCAGTTGAGAATATAGCTAAGTTTACCTCACTTCCTCTTGCTTTAAGGTATGTCCTAATGAAATGTTTGATGAATACGGGTTGTCTTTGCTCAATTCTTTTTCTTGGAGTATTTTTCTGGGATCAGGGGTCACAGGACCAAGGACTAAGGACTGCTAAACCCCTACTACAGGACGGGACATATGTTCTCACCCCCACTGGGTTCATGACTCAGGCCCCTATCGCAAAGGTAGATTAGTGAGGGAAAAGCACGTAAAGGTATTTCAAATACATTTTACAGGATGTAAGGACCTTCATAAGAAGGTAAAGACATTGTATAGATGCTAAACCCATGGCTTCCTGTCCAGGTTTAATAAGGCATTAGGTAGTCATGGAGAGCTCTGATTGGACTGGGCGGGATGGGGTGCGAGCCAATAGTAATAGCGAGGCCATCTGTCTCCCATCTGTCTCCCTCACTATGCCCCTGTGTTGAAGGGACATAGATACCTTTCAGGTGCAGACGCTTGTGGAGCATATTCCTTACTTAGAGAAGAAGTAGTAGTCTGCCTAGATTTCATGACCCTGCCTCAGGGCCAAAGGGCTCGGGCAGGTCAGAGTGTCTTTTCCTGCTTCTGTGGGTCTCCCGAAGTCCAAGATGCCATATTTGGAACAGCTGTGCAACTGTGACTGCCAAAGGCGGCCAGTCTGCTCCCTCTGCCTTGTGGACTAGCAGCTTAGCCTCTGCCTGTTGGGCCGTCCTCCACCTGTGCAGTCTACTGTCTTAAACATCTGCTGCCCCCATAAGATATCCGATTCCAGGAGAAAAGTTCTGAGAACTGGCCCAAGGGTTTTGATTCCATTCTAAATCACTTTTTTAAATGTTTATGTTACAATGCTGATGACTTTCTTTTCCCTTGTTCATATCATGGGTTACATAGCAAAATACTGTTTAAAGACAATAAAGGGAGGTGAAGAAAAGTAAACAGAATTGAGAACCTAAAAGAAGCGGTTTTTATTACTGCACCTCAGTGTCAGGGAAACTGGCTCCCTCCAAAGGACACAGTGTGCTCCTTATTAGCAGGAATAAAGCAAGCCACTTCCTGTTCCTCTTCTCCCCTCTTCCAGTGCAAGCTTGCCTGAGTTTTGGATTACTTTTGTAGTCACCATTCATGTAGAAAAAAGAAAAAAAAACCACCGCTGGCACCAAGTGGACTCTTCATAGCCTTTCCAAAGCCTTTTGCTCTAAGTGCGTACTGCGTCTAAAGGAGACACTTTAATATGTCGTTTGGCTTTTCCTTTCCCTGGCCTTTGAAACATTCCTAGTCATTTACCACAGGCCCCAACTCGACCTGAACCCTGTCCTCAGCTGCCCTGTGGCTGGGCTGCCACATTGAGTTAGGTAGTCGAGTGCGCAACAGGACTCAGATCTTGTAGCTGAGGTTTCTTTGCTGGACCCTGGTATTTTCTGTCTTTTCAACACTGCTCATCCAAAAATTGAATGTTGAATTAAAGCATGCCTCTTCACTGCTTGTTATTATCTATTTTTTGTTCTTTAAGTTGCTTTTGCTTTATGTATATGTGTGTCTACCTTCGTTCATGTCCGTGAATCATGTATCTGCCGTGCCCTAGAGGCCAAAAGAGGGCATCAGATTCCCTGGAACTGGAGTTGCAGATACCTGTGAACTCCACGTGAGTGCTAGGAACTGAACCCAGGTCCTCTGAAAGAGCAACCAGTGCTCTTAACCTCTCCATCCCTTGTTTATTAATTTTATGTTGTTAAAACCACATTAGCGATTCAAGAGACTAGTGTAATTTAATTTCTGCCCGGTAGTTTTTATGTTTTCTCTTTGCATGGATGATGAGGGGAAAGACAATGGCATCATCTAAAGACGAGAATGGGAACTAGATTCCCGGTGTCAATAAGTTTCGATTATTGTACTGTTTTTCCGGGTTCTATTTTTGGGGACTCTGTCATCTTCTTTCAAAAGCCCTAAGAAGAGAAACAGAGAGCCATTGTCAGACCCATGCCACACAGCAGCCCACGCTGACAACCCTTAGAACCATTATCAAACCATCCCACATAGTAGCCCATGCTGGCTTCCCTTACGAAGCTGTCACTTCTGAACATTTCCTTGCTGGGCACTTGTGCTGCCTCCCTTTGCTTATCATAGTTTAAAACTGTCTTACATCATGACCTACCTACTGTGGCAGTTTGAATGTAATTGGCCCCCATAAGCTTTTAGGGAGTGGCAGTGTTGGGAGGTGTGGCTTTGTTGAAGTAGGTGTGGCCTTGCTGACAGAAGTGCATCAATGTGGGGGCAGGCTTTGAGGTCTCTTTTGCTTAAGGTTCGCTCAGTGTCACAGTCCACTGTCTATTGCCCGTAAGATGTAGGACTCTCAGCTGCTTCTCCAGCATGGACCCCCATGATGATAATGCCCTGAACCTCTGAACTATAAACCAGCCCCAGTTAAATGTCTTCCTTTATAAGAGTTGCTGTGATCATGGTGTCTCTTCACAGCAATAGAAATCCTAAGACATCAAATAAAAAAAGAAAAAGATCATTTGTCTTTCCCTGGGGATGTTGTGGATGGGCTGCAGGGAGATGAATGGGAATGGCAAGAAAGGAGCCTTCTTTGTGTTTAGTTTTTCCGTCTGAGCAAGTTTTAATCCCAAGCATAAACCATGGATGCAAGATACAAAGTAACTTCATGAGATTATAGGTTAGTAAGGACCCCTAGGGAAAACATTTGAATTGGCCCAGGAAATGTATGTAATAGGCAGGACGGGGTTTCACAGAATGTTGGCATTCGTGGTTGTAATGCAGTGTGGGGAAGACCTAACCCAGACGTCTCCACTTTTTAGACGGGAAAGGAAAGGAGGTTGTTCGCGGATGTCCGTGGCTTTTGTTCTTAGCATGCCTATGTTTTTTTCCTATCACATGTTTGTCAGGCATTTTCATGTTAAATACAGAACTTTGAACCAGTTTTGTAATAGTAGCTACTTGGACAAATCAGAGAATGTTATGATGCTGACCTTTGAATGCCTTGACTTATGAGGAAGAAAGGAGAGGAGTGTTTACAAAGCTACTCATTTAAAAACAGAATTAAGAGTCCCAAAGGGCTGGCCAGTGACTGTATTGCTTCCCCCTTGACAGTAGTGATCAACCTTTAAAGAATCAGAAGTGGTCTTGTTGAGAAAGTTAGATGCTTGGTTCCCACATTATTATTTTCTCAGTGGTTTTTTTAAAAAAAAATAGTTTTTCGTGTATATGAGTGTTTTGACTGCATGTATGTATGTGTGCTGCATGTATAACTCATAACTATAGATGTCAGAAAACAGTGTCAGATCCCCCGAAAACAAGGTTATAGATCAATGTGTACCTTGTGGGTACTGGGAACGAAATGCAAGTCTTCTGCAAGAATGGTGCTCTGAACTGCCTAGTCCCTTCTCAGTCCACCCTCACTGGTATTTTCAATTCTGATCATGTATGTAAATTAGGATGATTTGATATGCAGATTACAAAAGTCTTAATTTAAACTGACTAAAACAAAGAGGTCATTCAGAGAACTCACCTCACGGCCAGAGTTAAGGTGCAGACTTCACTGGGCCTGGCCTCAGAGATACAGTCTGGGGTCTGTGTTTGAGAAGAGCTATCTGCAGAACAGCAGTAACCATCTACCATTCCCAGGTTGACTTTGTCCTGGAGTTCATTCCCCTCATGGGCAGAGATGTGTTTGGTACCTATAGCTTTAAGCACCCTAGTTCATGTCAAACAACAAAGACAAGCTGCTCCCCAGTAATGCAATAGTGCTCTCTTTCTCTCTCTCTCTCTCTGTCTCTCTCTCCCTCCCTCCACCTCCGCCCCCATCTTTCTCTCTCCAATGACCTGGGCTAGCCGGCTATACATTTGCCCATAAATAGACGACCACAGCTGGGGAGAGTCTGTCTGAACGGTCTTCTTAGGAAGACATCATAAATTGCCAGTGACAATAAGAAAAGTCACCGTTGTCTTCCTCAGTCAGGGTAGCCTGTGGATGTGACAAGGATCAATAGTTTATGCCGTGTAAGTGTTAACAGCAGTGATGGTCCCGCTATTTGTTAAAAGAACAAGCGTGTAAGAGAAGAAACAACCCAGTGCACAGCAGAGCTTCTGATATACAAGAAGGCCTGGTAGAGATTTGCAATGTGGATAAGGCCTATTTATTTATTTACATCCTGACTGCAGTTTCCCCTCCTCTCCTCCCTGTCCCTCCTGCTACCCCCCCCACCGCCACCCCATTCACTCTTCCTCTTTGTTTCTATTCTCATGAAGATCAACAAAATATGGCATATCAAGGTGTAGTAAGACTAAGCACCTGCCCATATATTAAGGTTGGCAAGATGGCCTATTATAAGGAGTAGGGTCCCAAAATTCCTTTTAGGAGTCAGAGATTGCCCCTTCTCCCACTGTTAGGAGTTCCACAAGAGGATCAAGCTATACGACTGTCACATGTATGCAGAGGGCTTATGTCGGTCCCGTTCTGGCTCCCTGGTGGTTGGTTCAGTCTCTGTGAATCCCTATCATCCCAGGTTAGTTGATTCTGTGGTTTTTCTTGTGGAGTCCTTGACCCATCTGGTTCCTGCAATCCTTCCCTGAGCTTAGCCTAATGTTTGGCTGTGGGTCTCTGCATCTATTTCCATCAGTTGCTGGGTGAAGCCTCTCTGATGACTACTGAGCTGAGCAGCAATCTCTAAGTAGAGGAGAATATCATTAGGCATTATTACGTTGATGTCTATTTTTCCAGTCATGTTTGGTCTATGCTAGGACTCTGGGTCATCCAGTCTCTGGGTCCTGGCTCTCCAGGGAGTGTGAGGCATGAGCTCACTCTCATGTACTCTTGCCTGTCCTGGAACTCGCTCTGTAGACCAGGCTGACCTTGAACTCGGGGATCTGCCTACTTCTGCCTCCCTAGTGCTGGCATCTTTTAAAAAATGGCACCAAGGCCATTTTTAATGTGCGCTTTCAATCAATCGTTAGTCTTCCTTTTTTTTCATATTAAACATACGGTCTCCATAATCAGGTTGTTCCAATTGATTTAATTCATGCCTCAGAGTCTTTACCCATCGAAGATTTTTATAATTATATCCTTATGATCAAAAGTAGCATTTCAATTAATTTGTCCTGCTAATTTGCCAAGTAAATTTGAGTAATTATTGCTTTCATCTTTTCTTTAATTTGATTAAGAAGCCCCGTTGTTTTCTTTCCTTGAAATTGTGCGGCTGGTGTCCTAGGAACAACGCCATGGACTAAACTCGGGCATCCCAGCAGTGAGAAGATGAGGGTCTGTCTTTGCATTTTTCAAACCAAGGAAAAACCCTTCCTGCTGCCATTTAAAGGATGACCACATGCCTCTAAACATGTTATGTCTCCTTCCGATGATGTCTGACCCCTGAGTCATGCGTTCCATCCTTAAATCTAACCGCACTTGATCTACAAATTACAACTTATTATACAAAAGATAATTTGCAAGTTATATTAAGGACAGTTGGGTAAAGATGAGGAGAAAACACTTCCTCCTACACCCGCCTCTCCAATCCTCTCTTAAGTTAAACAGTTTTGAGCTTTTCCCAGCCTGGTATTTTTGGCAGCCTGAACCTCCATAAGTAGAGCCAATGACAGAAACAACTCTATTGGCCTCTGTGACATTTACTATGACACACATCATTTTGACTATATTCATAAGGCTCCTGGACAATTGTGTGGCTGTCCTGGCTGCTTTGTGTGCAGCCGCTCCTGCCTCTGACTGTCTTGCTGGAGTCGGGTGTTGGTTGTTTTCTCATTGTTGTTTTCTGTTTTTGTATTTTTCTTCTCCCAAGTAGAATGAGTTTCCCATCCCTCAGTTTAGCAGGGGACTCCTCTCATCCAATGCACTGGGCATGGAAAATAAAGGTATAACCCCTTTGTGAGATGGCTATTTTGTGAGGCTAACTAATGGTAAGATCTGAACACACGTCAGGATTTAGCCAGAAAGGCTAGAGAGACGGCTCAGTGATTCAGTTTCTAATGCTCTTGCAGAGGCCTGGAGTTTGATTCTCAGCACCCACATTTCGTGAGTCACAGCTGCCTATAACTCCAGCTCTGAGCATTCTGACGACCTCTTCTGGCCCCTGTGTGCACCCCCATTTATGTGCTGCATGTGGCTATTCATTGGACCTGTCCCCAAACTTTTGAATCTTAAGACAAAGTTACTGGATGCCATCTAGGGGTTCCTTCATGGGCCTGGATTCTCTCAACGAAGGCTCCAGTGCAAGAGACTATTAGCATGAAGTCAGGCAGCTGCTGGGAGTTCAACTGAAACCTAAACTGTGTGTTCCAAGGAATTCTGGAGAACTCAGGAACTCTATAAATGATACAGAGAAACTTCTGCTGGCCCAGGAAGTCCACTTAGGCCAGCGATACCTGATTGGGCAAAGCATTCAGTCATCACCAAGACAAAACAAATAAAAACCAACAACAGCTCTCTGGTTATTCATGCTTCCTGGTGACCTCTGCATACGCCTTAGAAAAGGGAAAAACTACAGATTTATTTCTGGAACATTCATGCGGCCTGCAAACCATAACTTATTATTCAAAAGATAACTTGCAAGTTATATGAAGGACAGTGGTTCCCGTGGTCATGAAATTAGCGTGGGGACATTGCCACTTCAAGCAATCACTGAGTAAATACTTCTAGTCTCTCTAGAAAGAAAAGTTGGAAAAGTTGCTGCACTCTGTAGAGTGTGCACCTGCTTCTGTCTGGTTCCCTAAACACACCTTTGCAAGTTCATCTCACCTGCAACTGCAGACATGCATGTTCAAGGTAGCAAGCTATGCCGCATGTAGATATGGAAATATCCCATGTGCCATATGTCCATCATGCTCAAAGCAGAAAAAGGAACCGGGGAAAGGAAGCCCTTAAGAAGTACAAGTGGGAGGTGGGGACAGCTGCCTGCTAATTTTGGCCAGCTACAAAAGCTGTTAGCATTCATCCTGCTTCTATAGATTCTGGTATCTGACACCCAGGTAAGAGTTACAGCCTGGCTCCCTGAGGGATTCAGGCTCCATCACTACTCAGAGAGAAGTCAAGATCACAGTCATAAAGACCCAGGTTTTGAAAAATTAATTTTTTTTCCTGTTTCAGCCTTCTATGGGCTGGAAGACTGTGGCTCTTTTTAAAGCCTCACCCAGTTCCTTGCAGCAATTTCTGGCAATGAAATTCAGCAATTGGAGAAAAAAAGAAAATTTTTTAGCAAACTTGTGTGAAGGAAGATGTCTTGAAGTCCAGTCACCAAACAGGTGCTTGGGTTACGCTAATTCCTACTCCAAAGGTCTTCGTTTCCTATGGCACCTGCTGGTGGTGCACCCTTTCCAGACTCCTTAAGCAGCACTTATGGAAACTGAACAGTGCTGCCCTGATTTTTTTTTTTATCCCATTGATGGCTTCCTTCTGTCTTCTGCTTGGATATTAAAGTTTGTTCAGAAAACGTTTTAAATTGAACTGGTCCGGGGGGCGGTATTTTTGAGGTTTGGGTTATCTCTCAGAACTTGACCTTCTTCAAGTGGCAAGAAAGAATGAACCACAGAAACATATCAGAGGTTAAAGGAATTCCACTGTTCCTTCTGGTTTTGTTGTTACCTTGTTCTGCTTTTATGACATACTGCCATCTTTATTTATTGCTGTTGATCCAATTGTTTCTCATCCTTGTTCTATCATTTTTAATATCTTTTCTCATTATAAATTTAGAATTGAATTTTATAGGAATATCACCTTGTTTCTGTTCCTGTGTACTCTATTTCTTTAAAATGCTATCTATATTCTACATTCATTCATTTATTGTGTATTGAATGCACTATTTTGGTGAACAACTGGATATCTCAATCCGTGGTGCTGCAGATGAGTTCCGTGTTGTAGGAGGGTTTGACCCACAGGTGGAGTTCAGCTTGAGGCCTCTAGACAAGAGGCCACGGTTCATTTACATAGGTTTCAGAGAACTCCTGAAGTTTTGTGTGATTTTTATGTGCTTTTAAAAGATTATTTATTTGTGAATTTAATTTCAAGAGAGTATCATAACTTTACACTTTGGCCAAAGGCAGTCTTGATCTCTGAAGGTTTATCACTTCTGGCAAACAGCATTGGATATCAGACCTCAGAAAGTGTAATGACCTGAACTCGAAACTTAAGACTTCTCAGGAGCCACAGGTCTCCCCAGGAAGACTGGAATTGGACCTCATTCGTGGTCTATGAAAGTGCTTGCAAGAACAGCTGTGAGTATGCCCTCCCTACCACGGTGGACTCAATCACTGAAACCATATGCCAAAACAAACCCTTTCTTCCTTAAGCTGCTTTGACTGTGCTTTTTCATCACAGCAACTGAATGGTAACTCATACATCTTTATAGTCAACATACTTAGGAGACATCACAGGGGAGACTGTCATATGCCCATATAATAAAATGATTTCCCTCTGGGGTAAAAGTTAGGCATGTTTTCTTGCAGCCCAATATAGATGGTTTAGTTTCCTATGCCTGGAGCTCTTCCGTCGTGACACAAACCCATTGTGCTTGCTGTATCTGTCTGTGCTACTGAGTTTCAGCCTTAGTGGGATGTGGGAGGCAAGAGAAAACATGAAGCTCATTGTGCTTGCTATGCTGTAATATTGTCCCCATGCTGGTCTAATATGATAGCTTACAAACAGAGTAAATCCTAGGCTCTTAGCCTCCTTTTACAATACTGTTCCAATACTTCAAAACACCTCTGCATAGACAGTGGCATCGCTTTGCTACACAGAGAAAACCCAGCTCAAGGGCCTCGTCTACACAGCAGTGTTAAGTACTGCTGTCATATGGATCTCATCAACACCAGAAGCTTTATTAATGAGCACAGCAGTTGCCAGAGATGGGTTTTGATTGCTGACATTTGTGTTTTCTTAACTAGCATGCTGGATCTTTTCACTGATGTTAAGATGAGAGTGAATGCTGCCTATGATCGCAGAGAATCTCCCCATCCTTTCCTGAGAGGATGCTAGCATCCATCTAGGAATAGACCATTATTGCAACCATGAGTGATATTTAGATTTATCAACCTGTATGGCCTAGGTTCTGAGCAATCCCAACCCCAACATATGCAGCCACAGTGGGGAGGCAAGCTCACACGGAGACCTCCTGCTCCAAGGCACCATCTCTGGTTTGTGGTACGTGAAGCTGGGAATCTCCACCATTCTCAAGAGGAGCAAGGAACGATAGAATATTTGGGGGACTTTGTCAAAGGCAGTTTCCTTACCAGAGAACATGCAGCAGTACTCTGATAACCAGTCCACGTTTAGTGATGGAGTCAGGTATGGCCTTCTGCTTAGAATGGTATCCACCATCGAATCATTCTCAAAGAGTCTGTTTTAGTCTTTGGCTTGTGGTCCACACACAGAAAAACAGTTTGATGAGCAAGACTTGCGTGTATCTTTTGTTTGCTTTAGTTTGTTTTGTTTCACAGTGTGTGTAGCACAGGCTGGCTTTGAACCTGGGATCTTCCTGCCTTTCTGCCTTCCAAACCTTGGTGTTAACAGACACATGGCACCATGCCTTGAGTTGTTTCGCTTTTGCTTTCTGATAACTGTTTGTTGAATAAGTTTGTGTACACCAGGATTTGCTATGAGGCTTGCTTTTATTTATATCTTGGAAGTGAGGTCTTCGAAAAAGAGTGTCTAGCCACTCACCATCTGTCATAATTTTACAGAGGGTATTGGAATTTACCAGAAGGAATCAAAAGATTGGGCCTGACTGTATTTGGCTTAACTATATTTCTTTGATTTGACTTCCAAGCATGGCAAGACTGTTGAGGAAAAACTCCCAGAGAGGGCCAGCTAAGCAGCGTCAAAGTCCTGCCTGCGGCCACAGGGTTCCACATAGCTCAGGGCCAGCAGAGAGTGTGCAGACTCTGCTCGGTGTTCAGTGGAAATGTGACAGTGACCGACGGAGTGGGGGACCATCACAGTTGAAGGCTGTCCATCTCCCCACAGGTTGGGACAAAACTGCCCTGGACCTCGCCGAGCAACAGCACTGGGAAACAGACTTGGGGTTTTGACTCTTTCTTTAGGGCCACCCAGAAACCAAAGAGCTGAGTTTCCCAGGAAGTCTTTGCTTTTATTAAAAGCAGCCCCAGACAGAAACTAACAATGACCTTGGTGGTCTTTGGTCAGTAAACTGGACAAAGTCTTGCTGGTTATTTTAATCATCCCCAAA
This sequence comes from Microtus oregoni, assembly GCF_018167655.1. Taxonomy (NCBI): domain Eukaryota; kingdom Metazoa; phylum Chordata; class Mammalia; order Rodentia; family Cricetidae; genus Microtus; species Microtus oregoni. The sequence continues at coordinate 24,145,689 of NW_024543069.1, read as the reverse complement.
GATGATCAATTTCTGTGTCGCTTCATGGTGTGGACACAAAAGCCACCTCTGTTCATGCGACAGTGTCTCCCAAATGGTAGACATCTCTAGTAAAGCTTTTAGGTTGACTGCAGTGTTAAGGGGTAAAGACTAATAGCGCCTGGGCTGCCAGATACTCAGCTAATCGATATGACAAAGGGGAAACTGCTTTTCACATGGACAGTGCAAAGATGTATATCAATAGATGTGTCTGGGGTGTCCCAGAGAATTGTGGGAGCCATTTCACCCGTCCTAATATCACTGTATTTTTAAAGGAACCTGAGTATTTGGAGTTCTTAGGCATGTGGACCAAAAGAAGGTTGGGTGGGTAACTTCCCTCCAGTGGTTATGTTGTCTTCCTGCCATGCCAGGATGGAGGGATGCAGAACCTGCATTTAGTGTAAAGTGTGGAGGGAGGGCCCTGGGTCAATCTGACACCAAGGGAAAAATGAATAGGCTTGTTGCGATGTGAAAGGAAACCTCAGGAGTCAGAGACGTTTGATGGATTGAGTAGCATCACCTAGACCATCCTCACTGTGTTCCTTGCTCCTTTTGTTCTATCAGTATCTTCCTTCCACTCATGGTTTACTTCTTGTTGTACACAACTCTCTCCGGAGTCAAAATGCCACCACCGTCTTCATGAATTCAGCCGTGCCAGGTTACAGAGGATTATCACAGCTGGATGTGTTGATTGCTGATGTATAAGTGCATACAGCTTCAGTGAGAGGCTAGAGTGTATTGACTGGGAAGGTCCAGGAGGGGCTCCAACGGTGCAGTTATCAATGCAAATACGCTGTTCTCAGGTCAAAGGCAGTGAGGGATAGTTTATTCTACAGCCAAATTAGAATGACTGAGGCCTGGAAAATACACAGCTAGGTCACTCCAGGTTCCATACTCACACGTGGAAGCAATTTCATGAAGCTTTATAGCTGCAGAACACAGAAAGTTATGAATAAAGCAATTTGCTCTCTGATGATATTTTTGACTTTTGGGTTGGTGGAAGTTCATCGTCTGCTATGTTAGCAGATTCCTAAAGGGTTCTGTCTATTAGTCAATGGATATTAGTCCCAACACAGATAGATGTAGGCAAGGAATGGCTCCTTGGAGGGACCTTAAATATAGCCCAAGCTAGGCAATTAGCCTCTGGTCCTGCAAGCTTCCAGTCTTCCCACACCACTATGTTTCTTCTAACTAGTCATGCCTTTTCAGAGACAACTTTTCCCCAGGAATTTTCATCCACTAAGCTAAGAAGGAGCTAACGTCTGTGCTGGGTTTGGACCGTCCACTGTGGCCCCTTTGAGAAGACCCACACTCCTGCCTGTAACCTCCACCCACCCGTTACTCTATAAGTAAGCTGTTTTAGTTAGGGTTTCTATTGCTGTGAAGAGATACTATGACCATGGCAACTTTTATAAAGGAAAGCATTTCATTGTGGTGGCTCACTTACGTTCAGAGGTTCAGTCCATTATTGCCATGGTGGGAAACACAACAGTGTGCAGGCAGACATGGTGCTGGAGAAGGAACTGAGAGTTCTTTCAGCTTGACTCACAAGTAACAAGAAGTGCTCTGAGACAATGGACAGTATCTTGAGCATATATGAGACCCCAAAGTCTGCCTCCACAGTGACATTCTTCCTCTAACAAGAATACAACTACTCCAACAAAGCCACACGTCTTAATAGTGCCACTCCCTTTGGGGGCCATTTTCTTTCACACCGCCACATAAAACCGTAAGTAATTTTTGTTGGCTTGAGTCGTCCTTAGCACTCAAAGAAGGAATGACTCCAGGGCTCTCTGAAGAGACCAGTCTCAAAGTCTGTCCAGCTCCCTATTAAAACCACTCTAGTGTTTTCATATAGCCTCCCTATATTTTCGTCTATATTTTATTTCATCTCCAGACAACTTATAATACCTGCTCCAATGTACATAGATATGCTAGTTCACTCTGAGGGGGATAAGAACCAGAAACAGTGTGTATACATGTGTGTATACATGTTTATACACTGTAGATACCACGCTGCAGGGAAGAGTACTTTGATTTTCAGCCAAGTCAAACCTGTGATTCTAAAATCAGTCGATCCTAAAGACCTGATGATGTGCCCAGATATGGTAGTTTGCTGATGAAATATGACACTGGTTTATTTTTCTTAAACAACTCTATGCTTTTTCTTCAAGCATGTGAAATTACTTTAAAGAATGAAGGTGTCCAAGAAAGAAGGACCCAAGTTCAGCTCTTAGCTCCCATGTGGTGGCTCACAACCTTCTGTAACTCCAGTTCCAGGGAGCCAGTGTCCTTTTCTGGCCTCGGTAGTAATTGCATACATGTGATGCCCATACGTACATGCAGGCAAAACCCACACACATAAAATAAAAATAATCCTTTCTTTTTAAAAAAGGAGGTGTCATGATTCTGTTAAATGTCCCACTCCACCCCCAACACACACTCTTGTGTGCTGGAACACATTCTTAGACTGTGTGCTGTTTTGAGAGGGTTAAGAGACCTTTAGGAGGTGGGGCCTAGCCAGCTGGCATGGATAGGTGGCTGAAAGCAGGCCTTTGAAGTTACAGCCCACCCTAATTCTAGTTTCTTTGTCTAACCTTCCTTTTCTGGCCCCCTTAAGCAGCTCTGCCATAGGCTCAGTCTGCCAAGGCACTGCTCGGCCATGCCTTCCCCACCCAATGGACCGAACGCTCCCAAAACCAGGAGCCCACATGATTCTCCTTCCTCTACATCTCCTTGGTCAGGTAGCCTGTCATAGACAAGAGAATAGTGACAGACACAGCAAGTCCATACAGGTTGTATATAGTATATAGGCAAAGAGTCAAGATTGAATGGCTGTGGTTAGCAGCAACACTAGCCTTCTTTCATATGTGGATCAGGACATTATATATCATAAACAAATCCAGCAGACCAGTAGCATGCTGAGGAGACCACTTCTGAGAGATCTGGGACAGTCACCAGTGTCCTAGACAACTATGCTCGTGTATAGAACACAGGAGATGGCCCAGATCCAGGGCTGGCAAGCGATGGGCCAAATTTGCTCTGCATGCTTCTGTAAATTAGATTTCATTGGCAGGCAGCAGTGCTCACTGACATAGTTGGTATCTGTGATTGCTTTTTAACTAAAATATTTACTGTCAGGCCCTTTTCTGAATAAGATCACCAATCTTGACCTGTGCCATTCTTTTCAAAAATTTCTCCAGTGCCGAAGTCTATGACCCTGTGATACACTCCCTCGGTGGCAGAAGCGAGGGAAGACAAAGGTCAGGAAAACAGAGGAAGGATGCCCTGGTTCTGGGCGAGTCCTGAATTGAAAGGAAGCTCTGTTGCATTCAGGTTCAGCACCTTCACAATACCCACCCTCCTTCCTCCTGCCTTCCTGTCTTGCCTGAAGCATTGGCACTGCTGCCTGGGGACCTCTTTGGTGGCACTAAAAGCCCTGTGGTAATTCTCTGTGGAGATTACCGTTTCCTTGTCTTTCAACTGTATCAGCTAGAAAAACTTTCATTCTTCGGAAAGCGTTGTCTCCCACCCGGAGTATAAACCTACTTCATCTTTCAGGATCGGAGATGTTTGTTGAGGAACATGGGCCCCCTGTGCCCCCGAGTGCTGCCTTGGCACACTTTATGGCTCCTCCCAGGAGTCTGGATTGACACTCTGTCCCCTCCTCCCCAGACACCGAGAGTCTGCACGCAGGTCTAATTTACCTGTCGATTCACAACCGGATCGCAGGACTAAAGCTAGCATGTCGTCTTAATCGTCGGTGACTTAATTTGTAGACGGTTTGCTCAGTTGGCGTAGTTAGCTGTGACTCCCTTAGTAGGATGCAGTCGGAGTGCCCAGACTGCAGAGCTGTCCCGTGGTCACTCTCCTACACTGCCATACTTGCAGTGTAGGATAAAAGAAGATCAATATTTTGATTCAGAAAGTTTCAGAGTAAAAAGGATCAATAGGCTATAGCTGTTGTTTAATGGTAGGTTATGCCTGCCACCCAATTTGACCTTCCACTTTGGAGAGGGAGTGGTCATGATATCAGTTTTTCATTTTGCATACCATTCATGTTTATTAATGTGTGTGTGTGCGCGTGCGCATGTGCAGGCATGTGCGGCGGACAGAGAGTGATGTCAGATATCTTCCTCAATGACTCTCCACCTATCTGGGGAGAAGGGTCTCTCCCTGAACCTGGTTCTAGATTTGGCTGGACCTGCTGGACAGTGAACTCCAGTGGTCTGCCTGCTCTAACCCCAAACCTGGGGTCACGAGCACACAGTGCTTTTAGGTGTTTGCTGGGGAGATGAACTCAGATCTGGTATTTGTGTGGCAGGTTCTTTACGGATGGAACTATCCTCCCAACCATATTATTTATTAATTTCTGTTTCCATAGACTTGGAAGCATGCCCCCTCCATTTCGTGTGTGTGTGTGTGTGTGTGTGTGCATCTGTATCTTATTTTCTTATTGAAGTTTGCTTAACTTTGGTTTTGACATTATTCTGTAGACAATAAACTTATTTTATGCTTTGGTTAACATACATAAGAAAAGGGTCCGACTATGAAGCCGTAGGAAGGACCTGACTTTCTGTGGTATTTAAGTCTATATAGTATTTGCTACCTCTTTCCATTGATCCTTTGCTTTCTTGCCTTTGTTCTTTGTACAGCAGAAAGAATAAGGTCAGACATGCCTGCTTCTTCCCTATCTAAACTTTACATTTATATATTGGTATGCTAATGAAAAGACGAACGCTAAAAAGAAATCCCGCACTAGCTCAGAACTGGTATAATAAAGGGTTGTTTATTTAGGCATAGACTCACAGATCACAGGAAGAACAGCAACCGATGTCTCCCCAAGGAAAGCTAGTACAGCACCTCCCTACAACAGGTTGCCGAGAGAGTGCCCAGCGCCGTGTGACTGGCTCAGTGACCAGATGTTAAATCTTCAAAAGGCAGATCCTTCATTTAACTAGAAACAGTTAAAGTAGACAGGGGAGAATCTTCTAAAAAGACTGGAAAAATCAAAGGGTAAGAGAAAATATGACATTTTCCCTCTGGCACATAGGTTCCACTGAAGCATCTGTAACTCACAAGAAAAGTAGTGTCAACCTAAACCTTCCTTATACAATAGCTGAACCCAAGAGGAAGCTCTGTGATTAATTGGACCCAAGTTCATGATCAAGTTTGATGTTTACTAGAGCTATGGGACAAGTTACTCATCCTATCGGGAGCTAGATACTTCTGAGAAGTGAGAATCAAGTTGAGGAATCAAGAAGATACAAATGGATTTGCATCTCTAATTTCCTAAAAAATATCTTGCGAAAAAACAATTAAATGAAGGGCCCCTCCCCATTGGACCCCTTCCTTGCAGTCTTCAGCTAACAGCTATTAAAAAATTATAAACGTTGAATTTCTATTTACAGTCCTGGCATAAAGTCTGATATCCACTCATGGCACAAATGGGTATCGATTGCCTTTGGGGGTCCAGGCATTGTGTGTGGTATTGAGCATCAGCATACAGAAAGAAACAGGCCAGTGCAATCACATCTAGAGTATGAAATATGAATTGAACTAATTAATGAAAAAGTGGAGGTTCTATTACAAGGTCAAAGACAAGAAGATGGGGGGCGGGGGGAGCTCCAGTGAGTTGGATCTGCTGTAGGGTCCTTTTCATTCCTTCCTTGTCTCTTATTACTTCCAAAAGCAGTACAATAAAACTAAATTGAATCACCCGCAAAAGCCAGCCACACCTCACTTCACCCTGTGCCCCGCCACCGGGTACGGCCCTGGAATACTGCCAGGGAGCCTTTGTCTGCAGACTTGGCAGGTGGCTGCGGTGCGCAGCTCTGTCCCATTAACCTCTATTTTAGCTGTCAAGAAGACTATTCCCCGATGTTGAAAGCAGCAATTTGCCAAGCAGGCAGGCTTGGAGTCCTGTTTGACGAAGCGTCACGGGGTGCAAAAGGGAAAGTTTAAACAGATTTGCCTCTCTAATTTCCTGAAAGATCACAGACCAAACTCACCCTCTGGTAAAATGCTTTCTGTTTGCTTTATAATAACAAGCATTATTGCCCTGACACGCGGAGTGGGGAGGCCAAGAGAGAGGGGCCCCTATTTCCTGGTTTAATTTAGTTCCTTTACAACTCATAGCATACCTTGCTCTTTAAAACATAGGAATGTAGAGACTTCCTCTTTGCTAGTGGCCTAATGTATCCTGGAAGACGTTTTTAATTCTGCAGCTGTAAGACACGTTGCTAATTTTTGCGTCTCTAGTATCGAGTGTTGGGTTCTAGGCAGGAAACCGAGTTCAGAGTAGATTCTTCTGATTTTCTTTTCCTTTGAAGAGGTCTGGACTGTATTGTCGCGTCTCTGGCCAGCAGATCCAGTTCAGACAGTTCACCTCTGCATTCGTCTTTTCATGAGGTAATAACAGCAACACCAACAACAAAATGTCCTCCTAGGCCTAGTTTGCCACCATGAGAAAGAATCAAGAGTTGAGGACGCCTCGGGACACTAGTGCTTCAGTCTCCTCAGACAGGCCTAAGTCTTGACACCTCAGGCTGATCTTGCTTCACCAAAGGGGTGTGCACAGTCGCGTTTGCGTGTGGATATGTGGATGCTTGTGTGTCTGTATATGTATGTGCACGCATACCTGTGTGCACTTCTGTATACGTTTGAGGCTACTTTGATGAGCTATTTCTTATAGGAGGCATGTTCTATATGTATGTGCTATATGTTTAACTGATGTGAACACCCAACAGAAAGCAGACTTCAGGAGACCAACTGTGTAGTGGTATTTGCCGTGATATTTCCAGTTCCTGACTGGTTTTAAAAAAAATAATTGGAGAATCAGGATTATTTGTGAACGTAGAATATCTAATGTATCTATCTTAGAGCAGAAGTAAAAAAATCAGAGGAGCGCTCTGTGAACGTGAAGCTCTCAAGCTGAGAAGCATTCCTCTTGCCCGTCCCTGGTAGTGCAAGTACAGAGTACCCATACCTCGTGTTGAACAATGTGTTCGCAAGCCCTAACTCTATCCCCATTTCTCTGTGGCGGCCTCCCACATGTGTGCCTGGTGTGCCCTTCCTCAGCTGCCAGGGCTCTGCTTCAATGTCCCTTCCGAGTTAGGCCATGCACCCCTTCAGCTCACTGACCACGCTCTGCAGGTGTCCCCAGCTTTGCTGTCTCAGCATCCTGGAGTGTTTCTCCAAGCCCATCCCACACTTGCCATTACGTAATCGTGTGAGCCCTGTTTAATGGGTGTCTTCTGGACTAGGCGGCCTCTCCTCTGAAAGCAGAGTCAGCCAAGTCCACGGCACCCGACTTGAAACAGCCATCGCTCAGTAAACATCTGTTGGATCAATGAATGAGGTGATGAAAGCAGAAAAGGGCAGAAACATGAAGACAGGAAGGGCAAGCCAGGGAGAAATAGATCACCATAGAGGAAGGGTCAGGAATCCCCCAGTTGGGGGTGGAGAAACTCTTCAGTGGTTGAGAGCGCTTGCAGCTCACAACTGCCTGTAACTCTAATTCTGGCCTCCTCAGGACTGCGCACACCCATAGAGGCAAATAAATAAAACAAATCAGGGATTGACCAGTTAGCATTTCTTCAGAGGGGCTCATGTCTTTACTCTTACCAGGCTAATCCTGGCTATCTATGGTTTGCTTCTCAGAAAGTGTGTGAGAACATATACATTCATGTACGTGTGTACAGACATGTATCCATATAGTATTCACAAACATTTGCAAGTGCTTGCATGCATCCATGCATGAATATGTTCATGCCTGTGCACATATGTATGTGTTTGAGGCAAGTTTGACGAGATTTTGTGAGTCAGTGGAGTTCTTTGTGTCTGAAATAATGGGATATTTTTCTTTTAAAGCAAACTAAATTTAAGATGCTCATATTGACTCTTAGCCAGTTGCTGAATTTTAATCACGGAAATTGTATGGCATGTGCTTAGTCAGGGGACATATTTTCTCACATCCTCAAACACTTTGAGAATCTTTATTTAGTGTCCACTCACTATTCATGCACCTGGTCTCCTGGGTTGACTGTAGGTTTTAAGATACGGCAATGGTAAGTTACAAGTACACTCAGGCCAAAACAAAGAACGGTGCTTGCCCCAGGAAGCTGGTAATGCAGACAGATACTGCACTCTCCATACCCCCACTCCCGATATTCTCTCCTTAGTCTTTCAGAGATGACAAGTTGCGAGTGGGTGCATGGTGAGTAAGGAGGGCAAACCTTCAACAACTGAAGACACTTCACGGGCCTCTGATAAAGTCAGATGAGAAAAGCCTGCTTCACCCATGGCTGTCTTGGATCTAGTTCATCAGAGCAGACCTTTAAATGCAAAGTTGTGTTCAAGGGAATGTGTCAAGGTGGCCTGGGAAGATGGTTGGCAGTAGTGCTCGCTGTGCAAGTATGAGGACCAGAAACCATGTGAAGGGCCTGCCCTGGTGGAGCCACACAGATCCCTGGGGCTTGCTGATGAACCCTTGTGAGATCCAGGCAAATGAGAGAGCATGCATTCACAAACAAGGTAGACAGCTCCTAAAGAGTAACTATTAAGGGCTGACCTCTGGCTTCCATATACACATGAACACCCATATGCACACACATGAAATGTACCTAGGAGAAACCAGGAAGGAAGACATCTGATGAGAGATTCCCGTGTGTGTGTGTGTGTGTGTGTGTGTGTAGGAATACCATTGGTGAATAAAGAAACTGCCTTGGCCTGTTGATAGGGCAGAACTTAGGTAGGTGGGGAAAACCGAACTGAATGCTGGGAGAAAGAAGGGCAGAGTAAGAGAGAAGCCATGTACCCCCGCTGGAAACAGATGCCTAAACTTTACCCAGTAAGCCACAGCCTCATGGTAATACACAGATTAATAGAAATGGGCTAAATTAACATATAAGAGTTAGCCAATAAGAAGCTAGAGCTAATGGGCCAATCAGCGTTTTAAATAATATAGTTTCTGTGTGATCATTTTAGGTCCGAGCTGCCGGGCAGCCGGGAAACAAACAAGCGGCCTCCTTAAACAGACATCAAGGTAGCAAACACCAGGGCGGGGAGGCACATGACAGCTTGATGTAAGGACCAGCCTGAACTCTCAGATGATCTGGAAGCTTCCTTATGCTGCAGAATAAGTCCATGAAGGAGGAAAGAAGCCATCAGTGTTGACAATGGCACACCAGTCCTAAGTCTACCATCGACTACAGCCATGCCAGAGGGAACTATAACTATCAGAGGGGAGGAAAGTTGTCTCTAATCTCTCATGGACCCTGGGAGGGGAGAAAGCTGCAGTATAAACTGTAAGAGGTCAAATATTGTCGAAGACCAGCTTCAATGTGACTTGTACATTACAGGGTAGGAGCGTGATGATTAGAATTATTAAGCAAAAGGAACATAGATATGATAGAAATAAGAGACAGAGATACAGAATAGCATTGCAAGGGGCATTCAGTGAATACTGAACTCACCTTGTTTGTTTTCTACACGCCTATATACTTCACTCCGAAAGGAGAGATGGGATGCAACAGACTTCATTATCATGATGGTCCAGGTGGAGTGGATCCACCTCTATACTCCAAATACTAATTAACCACACCCTAGGTCAGAATTTTTCATTTAAAGCCACACCTGTTGTCATCAGCTTTGAAAAAGCAAAAATAAGTTCCAACTCTCTGACCTCCAGTCAAGGTGGAACAGGCTCACAGCTGTGGGTCCCTCACAAAAATACAAACGGAAGCTTTGACTAGTATCCAAAGGGCTGGGTAGAGCACAGTGCCAACAGCTGCAGCTCTCCACAGTTAAGGACCCCTAGACCTGAAACTTCCGACACCCCTGCAGTAAACGGCGTGGGTGATATCCCTCTCACCTTGGCTCTGTGATTGCTGGCCCTTCCGTAGCTCCTTTTATCATCTTAAAGAGACGCAGCTACAGTGACATGTACATTCTCCAGTAATTACCCAGGACGGCTACTCTTTCTTGAGTACGCGTCCAATCATTAATACACTCTGCCTTCTGCATTAGGTCAGGGGCTGTGCGTAGGTCAATATCCGTTAACGATGAGCGATGGGTGGCCTTCCACGTTATGAGCCCTGTGTGGGACAGAGAGAGACCACACATTTTGCTGACTCTTGGAAAGGTTCTAAGCCACTGGCTACTCTTAGCTGCCTGCTAATTCGTCCTTCTAGATTTATTTAATTCGGCTAACGAATAATTCACAGTGATGATGGTTCCCAAGGCTCACAGCTTGTGGCTGTCAGCAAATGTGGCCATGAAACAGGAATGCTGTCATCCTTGAAAAACACTTCTCCAGTTGACCAGTATTGGGGTAGGTCATTGTGCCTGGGGACACACCCCGAGCTGGAGACGTGACCTTCCGAATCTATTATTTTGTTAAATGCAGCGTAGCCTGTGGGAGGCAGCAATGTTGGATATGGGGTTGGAAAACTTCCCTTTAAAGTCCAGTGCCAAAACTGGACTAGAGTTAAACCACCAGACTCGCTCTTCGGGAGGCCTGGATGCCTGTCGGCTTTGCTTCCTTCCTTTCTGGTTTTCTTTCACTTTGCTTCTCCTTCTGCAGGGATTCACCCAGTGTCTGTGATGGGTAAAGCATTGTAGACAGAGGTATGGGAGGGAACAAAGACCATCCCCGTGTCTTGAAACTTCCAGCCTCTATTCTAAACAGAATGGTTTGGGCATACACACGCAGTGTTTGCAAGCCCTGGGAAGTGCAGTGGAAGAAGCCAAGGCAGAGGAGACAGTAGGCGCTAGGAGGAAAAAAGTAGGGGTGGGTGGTCTGACCCTTGAGAACTAGTGTTGAGAAGGAGCTAGTTCCCTGAAGGTCTGGAAATAGAGTTTTTGGGTGAGCAGGGAGTGTGTGGAGAGCCCCAAGCCCAGAGTGCTGTAGATAAAGCTGCCCAGTGTAATCCGAAGACAAGGTGGCCCCCAGGTCCGAGAAGACAACAGCTCACCAAGGACCCCACGGGTCACAGAAAGGAGATCAAGTTTTGAGAATTCAAAGATCTAAAAAAGAATGACTTGATTTTTTAAAAAATGTCAACTGTTCTACTGTTGGTCATTTTGCAGCGGAGATGGAGAGGCAGGGAAGCACGATTGCATTCAAGGCTGGGTGCCTCAGCCATGTAGAACTGGAAGTGTGCGTCCATCCAGAGGCAAACAGTGAGCCCCTTTATAGGGCGGGAAGTGTGCGTTCATACAGAGCCTCTGTGTCATCTTCCAGCTTTTCTTGACTTTGGTTTCCTGCCTGAATGATACCTAGGTACCCTGTGTATCACATTCCTCTGAAGACCAAACACATTATTATTTATTCCCATGAAGAACAAATGTGTAATGGTTTTGTGCAAAAGCAATAACTACATGGTTACTATTTCTCATCATCTCTGGATGGAGAAGGAGGAAATCAAGGATGGCACTAGAGACAGGGATTGGATAGTGTGGTGTTGTCTGTGTGCCCGGGTCATGTCCGAGACTGCTTCTATGGTATGCAAACTCTCCAGCCAGCTGTGCCGCTCTTGATGCCTCCTCTGCCTTTGTTTCCTCCCTAGAACTTTCTATAGCTTACAAATACCATCTATTTGTATATTCAATTCAGCCTCATTCTAGAATGGAAGTTTCAAGAAATGGGGTGATCTTTGCCTTTTTGTTCATTACAACACCTCTACCTGTAGTGCTAATACAAGCCAGTAGCTCACATGGCTGTGTCTGTACATGGAGCAAGTTAGACATGCAACTGAAAAGGTCTAGTTAAAATAGTTCAGGTATCCTGATAGATCTACACTCTTGATATTTTGGTAGTGAGATATTGTTATTATCTTACAAATGAACAAAGCAAAAATTAACTTAGAGAAAAAAGGAGGCATGTTTTTTTTGTGGTTGGTACATTCAGTCCCTGTTAGATACAAGTGTGTTGGTATCTAACATAACATGTAAGCAAGAATAAAAGAGAGGAGGCAGCTGGCTGCTGTTGGAAGATGATAAAATGGGAGGAAAGAAGGGTTAGCATTCCGGATATGCAGCTCAGGGGCAGAGTACTTGTCTAGCATGGTCAAAGCTGCAGAGTACTTGTCTAGCATGCTCAAGGCTCTGGAGTCCATCCCCAACACTGCCCCCCCCCCAAAAAAAATGCAGAAAGAAAAAATAGTTCTAGTTATTCCTGTTTAGAGCCTAAGGACAGAGACCAAAGGAATAGACAGAGGGCTCATGTGCCATGTATATAAAAAGAGTAACTCGGATGTCACTGCAAAACAAGATAGCCAGACATGGCACCTCGTGCCTCTAAGCCCAGCACCATGGAGACTGAAGTAGAAAGGCTCTGAGCTGAGTGACATTAGGGGCTGCAGACTAAGACTGTTTCATGAACGACCCTTCGTCAAAGTTCAGGAACATAGAGCCCCCTCCATCAACCCAGACAAGCGATTTAGAATTAAAGACTTCTGATTGTTATGCTGGTTTGAACCCTGCCTCCATTTCTGAATAATTACATGAACTTGAAGGACTGTGAGCAACATTCCATCTCCTAGCACTGTTAAAAGAATCAACCCAATGAGCGAGCATATGGAGAAAAAAAAATCAACATTTTTCTAGTTTCAAGTATGTCATTACTCTGGGCAGTTAGGACCTGTTTCGACCTGGTCATTGTGTTCTCCATTAAATGGTCTTTGAATTGAAAGTGGGTTTCAGCCCCAGGACAAGCTGGGAGATCATGTTCTCCAGTTTAGATCACAGAGTATGGGTCATTTGACATGTTCCGCATGTGTCCCTCAAATGGGTCCCCTCTGTAGGAGGACTGTTCCTGTATTTTGTCCTTTTTGGCCTTAACATGCATGCAAGTCTGGCACAAAGGTGAGAACAGATATAGTCATCATCCTTCATGTCCTTGTGGTTGCCGTTCCTCCTTTGCTGCAGCCATGAGTGTGGACATGCGTAGAAGGGCATAAAGATTCTCTGGTTCTCTTAGCTGACGTGAGACAGAGACCTGGGACCTGTGGAGATGCACACAGCCATTCTTCCATTCTTCATTCCCGTGGCGGGCACACTGGAAGATGTAACCACGCCTTCTCCAGGTCATACTCATCCTTGTCTGCTTTTCTCTCCCTGCTTTGTCCCCAGGCAAGTGTGAAATCGGCTGGGCCTACTACTGCACTGGCGCAGGTGCTGCGGCCGCCATGCTGCTGTGCACGTGGCTGGCTTGCTTCTCGGGCAAGAAGCAGAAGCACTACCCCTACTGAGACCAGGCTGTCGGGAGGCAAGTGGAGGAGAGGATGGACCACGGGGGACTGAAGGGGCCAAAGCATCAGCTACTTTCACAAGGTGGAATAGTGGTTCTAGCCAGTACAATGTCAATAGAATGCAATTTGACTGAATCTGGAATGTTCTATAGGAAGGGAGGGTGGTGGGGAAGTTGACAGAAGCATGGAGAATATGGGACCGTGGAGGAAAATGGACCAAAGGCTAAAAAACACTGCAGGACATTGGGTGTTTCTATTCCACAGAGTATTGTTAATGTATATCACACACACAGCAAATCTATATATGCAAACGAGGATCTCATTTTCGTTCTCCTTCAAAAAGACGAGGACTAGGGGAGTCCAAAGGGCTAGTAGACACAGTATTATCTTAGGAAGCAGGGTAAGTACTCTGCAGCAGACATTCCCTGAAGATGAGGACTGAGCCTGAAAGCACATAAAAGCACATGCATACATACGCACATGTCATCCACATATGCACACACACATAGGCGTGTGCATATACACGTCATCACACCACGGCACAGGGGATCAGCTGTGCACCATTGCTCCTGGTTTTTTAAATATCCATCAGTACAGTAGCATCACTTTATAAAAGCGTACATTAAGCCTAGTCCATGGACCAATAAAGCCGCTCTAGCAGTATTTTTGATATCCTACATAAACGCTTTATGCCGGCCACACATCTGCAGTGTTTCTGCAGCTCTTTAGGGGTAAGCCTTTGTATTTCAATGCTATTCAAAGACACGCGGTAGTGATCTGATTAGCTTCTGCTGCAGTACCCTTGTGGGAAATAAAAACAGGACAGTTTTTGTCCACTGTAGGTGAGAATTCAGTTGCAGGTATGAGAGCGAAGGCAGGCCTCTCTCCAGTTATTGGATCTTGGTTTCCCTTGCCCATTATTCTACTGTGCTATATACGACAATTACTTCATTATTCATTTTGTAAAGGGAAAAAAAAAGTACTATTTTGTTTGTATCTGAAAAGCTCTGTGAATAAACTCTCTTTGATCAATAGCTCACCGAGTCATCGAGCCTTATTTTCTTAAAGCCTGTCTACCATGGTGGGCAGCCCCGTTAATCAGAGTATTATCTAAGGCCAGGTCTTAGAGGCACATGAAAGGTAAGTGTCTACTTTTAAGTTAGACTCTTTGACACCTTCAGATCATTTTTAGTTCAATTGTGACGGATTCTTAGGAGAGTTTCAGGACTGTGAGGTATGTCATGGGAAGACAGAGCGTGCTCCAACATGATCCAGGATTGCAAGATGGACCAGATCATCACAAGCGGTGTGCCATAGGCTGCTTCCCACTGACCACAGGGTGCTGTGTGTCTTTTGGACTCCTGCGCCAGTACAGGTCACTTGAGCAGCACCTGTCCCGTACAGTGGCCCCAGCAGTAAGCCTTGATTCAAGAGAAAGGTTTGGCTTTATCAGTGTCTCCCTAAGAGAACCAGCTCTTTAGGAGCAAAAGTTGCTTGCCAGATAATGTGTGCATTCTATATGCAGCGTTAATTATTGTGGCATATCCCTAAAGCGCCACCCTCACCCTGGGGATGCCGATCCACCATCCCTGCCCCACCCCTCTCCCACCCTGCAGGCGCTTTTCTTCTTTCCTCCTCCAGGCAGCTGCTGAGATTTACTTGCAGCTTGCCTGCCCCAGGGGTTTTCACTTACGCTTTAGTAAAATGTTCCTTTCTGAAAAAACTTTAGCTTGGCTTGATTTTCAGGAAAAAGCAAATCCATTCAGTTTTAAAATTGCATACACATTGTATTTCGAAATGGAGCATTCCTACCATATATGCCTGGAACCGTTTTCTGTAGTGCACACACATTTATCAACTTAATCTGAATAGCGTTATGCATTTTAAACTCCACATCAGCCTCCTGGCCCTTCCCCACCCCAGCTACTCATCCCCCACCCTGTGATCTTCCCACACCCTACTTGGCTAGCCCTGGCCATGCCCACTCTGGTTTTTTCTCTGTTCTAGATTCTTCCAGATGCCTCTGGATGTCTTCTCTCTCTAATCCACTGTGAAAACCTTTCCCTTAATGAAGCGTCCATTTTGGCTGTTTCTCTACTGCTCTTTCTCATCACCTGTGAGAGCCCAGCAGGTAAAGCACTTAGCACACGAGCCTGGCTGTTTGAGTTTGGTCCCCAGGAGCCATGAGAGAGAATTGGCTCCTAAGAGTTGTCCTCAGACTTCCGTACGCATGCTGGCACTCACCAGAACAACAATAGCAATAAAATAAACCTAACAAAAGCTAATTTTTTTTTTTTTTTTGGTTTTTCGAGACAGGGTTTCTCTGTGGTTTTGGAGCCTGTCCTGGAACTGGCTCTTGTAGACCAGGCTGGTCTCGAACTCAGAGAACTGCCTGCCTCTGCCTCCCGCGTGCTGGGATTAAAGGCGTGCGCCACCACCGCCCGGCTCAAAAGTTAAATTTTGCACATTGGGCATGGACCTATCTCAGTGGTTCAACACTTGCCTGGCACACACACTCTACACTCCAAAATCTAGCACACGCCGCTCTAGAGGTTCAATCCCCACTCTTTAACACACAAAAGTATTAGGTATGCACACTTATTTTCAAACAAAAAAAATCATCTTTACAAACCAACATAAAGAAAACGAGAGGGTAAGGCAAAGGCAGCGAAATGCTACATGTCTGATAAAGACTTTACAAATGGAATATATCTACAACTATTGCAGTGAATGAGTTTTAAGATTTAGTATTTTAAATGAGCAAAAAGTTAAGTAATTTATTTCTAAACAATTGAAAGCTATTCAGTAAAGTTGGATGACAAGAAAACGGACTCGGAACCACAATGGAATCACATGACACACAACTCGTTGAGTAAAAGGAAGAAGAGCGACAACTCTAAATGTTGTTGGGTGTGTGGAGTCATAGTTAAAAGACAGTAGGCAAATTTCTACTATGTCAGCCACAGTGATATATATATATATATATCTTCTTGGGTATCTGTACTCTGGGGGAAAAAAAAGAAAAACTATGACCACAAAATTACTGTAGAAGAATGTGATTCAGTTTTGACCTAAGCTGGTATCAACTCCAATGTCTACCAGTGCATAAACACAACATGGTATATTAACAGCAGCATGGCACTCAGCAACAAGAGAGAGTTAACTCCTGGTGTATAAAGCAGTCTGTTTCAATCTCACAGACATTATGATGGAATCAGAGATAGCAGACACACAAGGTTATATGCAGACAGAAATTACAACTGTAGCTGGAAACGCAGAGACACTCACTAAATAAGCCCCGACCCTCAGTCGTTCGAGCAACCCCAATTAAAGTCACTGGGTCATACATTCAAAGAAAGTCATGAAGGTCAGAGGGGAGCTAACTGGAAAGGAGGGGGTCATCAGGAAAGATGGGGCAGAAGAGAGGGTGAAGAGAGGTGAATGTGATCCATGTGTGTATTGTGTAAATAGTAATAAAAATAAAATAGGAAAATTATGAAATATTCTGGAAAAAATAATAAACAGTGGTAAGTTGAGTAGTGACACCTGTGATTTCAGCTTTGGGGACATAGTTACAGGAGATCAGAAATTCAAGGCCCACCTCAGCTATATAGTAAATTCAAAACCAGCTTGAGATGTAAGATTTTGTCTCAAAAATACAAGCAAGCAGGAGCTGGTGAGATGACTGGGTGGTTAAAAGCACTTGCTACTCTTACAAAGGACTGGTGTTCTAGTCCCAGCACCCACACTGGGCAGCTCACACTGCCTGTAACTCTAGGGACATGTGATCTGACACTCTTCTTCTGTCCTGTTCAGGTAATGGTATGTAGATTCTGAACAGTAAGTCCTCCCTTTCCGCCTCCCTCCCTTTCCGCCTCCCTCCCTTTCCGCCTCCCTCCCTTTCCGCCTCCCTCCCTTTCCGCCTCCCTCCCTTTCCGCCTCCCTCCCTTTCCGCCTCCCTCCCTTTCCGCCTCCCTCCCCCCTTCCTCCCTCCCCCCTTCCTCCCTCCCCCTTCCTCCCTCCCCCTTCCTCCCTTCCTCCCCCCTTCCTCCCTCCCCCCTTCCTTCCTCCTCCCTTCCCCCCCTTCCTCCCTCCCTTCCCCCCCTTCCTCCCTCCCTTCCCCCCCTTCCTCCTCCCTCCCCCCCTTCCTCCTCCCTCCCCCCTTCCTCCCTCCCCCCTTCCTCCCTCCCCCCTTCCTTCCTTCCTCCCCCCTTCCTTCCTTCCTCCCCCCTTCCTTCCTTCCTCCCCCCTTCCTTCCTTCCTCCCCCCTTCCTTCCTTCCTCCCCCCTTCCTTCCTTCCTCCTCCCTTCCTTCCTTCCTCCCTTCCTTCCTCCCTTCCCCCCCTTCCTTCCTCCTCCCTTCCTTCCTCCCTCCCTCCCTTCCTCCCTCCCTCCCTTCCTTCCTCCCTCCCTCCCCCCTTCCTCCCTCCCTTTCCTCCTCCCTCCCTTTCCTCCTCCCTCCCCCCTTCCTTCCTCCCTCCCCCCTTCCTTCCTCCCTCCCCCCTTCCTCCCTCCCCCCTTCCTCCCTCCCCCCTTCCTTCCTCCCTCCCCCCTTCCTCCCTCCCCCCTTCCTTCCCCCCTCCCTCCTTCCCATCCCCTCCTTTTTTTCTAGTACTGAAGATTGACTCTAGGGCCTTGTACATCCTAGACACTCCCACGTGTGACTCAGTTTCCATCTGGAGTCATTTCTGACTTAAAGAAGTCATGTGAGTTCAAGCTTGCCTACTCTACTTTTTCTTATAACCTTGAGGGCTGTGAAAGACTCCTGATTTAGCCCGTGAGAAAAGAACACTATCTAGTAGACAGTATACTGCTGAGGACAAACCTCAGGAGCACCAAGATAGAAAGTAAGGCTGCTTCTGAGCAGCAAGCACGTGGTGGAGAGGAGGCTGCTCAGTCGAGGACAGGGATGGTCTTGTGGTTAGACACTGACTGACCATCAGTGCTGTGCTTTGTTCTGCTTTTGTATAGAAGCATGTTCTGAAATGAACTCTGGACTGTTTGGCTGCTTCGGCATGACCAGACAGACCTCCCAATTCTATCCTGTCTTCTGTTTCTTCTGACTTTTTGGCCTCGAAGATCCCCTATCTAGGAACCCTAGCTGACCTTGTAGGAGTGGGCTCCTACACAATTCTCCTGCCTCAACCACCTCATTACCTGGAATTACAAGCCTGGGCCACCAGGCTAGGCTCTAATATTATTTTCCTAATAAAGTTTTAAGAGGGGGATAATATAAAACAATCAATGGAGAACTCTTTATGGCACTTAACACATGATAAGCCTGATACATACTCTTTTTATTATTGTCATTAGAGTATGGCTTCTTTAATCTGGGCCCCAGAATTTTGACTATGCGTGGCTCAAGCATAATGCCAAGGACTGTGAGACAACCTCCCTGGGAGTATTGACCAGACAGGTCCCAGAGGCCCCCAAAACAACACAGGCTATGGCTATGCTCTTGGATGCCCCCCCCCCCCGAATGATACATTAAGACTCTATTGAAGAAACCACACACTGTCATTATGTAGTTCTCATAGCTCACAGAAACATAGGCAGCGAATGTCTTTTCTCTCCCAGCAGCGTTCGTAGCACTTTTCAGACTGTGTACATTGGTCAGCAGGAAGGAAGCTTCCAGGTCAGGTCCAGCATGGTTTCTTTTATGTCCTCTCACCAAGTGTGTGGTATCTTCAGCAAGAGGGTCTTACTATACAGTTGTGCCTAGCAACCAAGATTATATAGACCTGGGAGAGGAGGTGGAGTACTATGGTTTTGCTAATTTTGACATGGTACCAAACTGCTGTATAAACAATTCTGTTTATAGCCATAGATACTACGTTCAGCCTTGAAGTTTCTCTTTGCAGTAGACTGGGATGAATGCAGAGATTTGCAGTTGCTCGAGGTTCAGAGAAATATGGTAACTGAATTCTGAGTTGCTTTCTCCGCCTCTCTTGGTGTTACTGGACTCCGTGCATGATTAAGGACATCTATACCACCCCCTCTAAGACACGAGGGACATTGCCGAAGAGAGGGCAGGGAGAACATTTGAGCCAGAGGACAGGGAGGCAACTACTAACACCAGAAACCCATTATCCTTAGCGCTGCCCTGGTTCTCACATATTCATATGACTTTCATCCAGTGATTATAATTGATCCAAACTCAACTTCAGGTTCTTGTTGGACCTGTTACCCATTGCTAGGAGGCTCAGAAAAGGTAAAAATCATAAGCACCGCCATCATAGATCTGCCACTTGCTGGGCGGTTACAGCTGAAGGCAGCCTTCAACCTGATTTTGTCTTGGACAGTCATTGTCTGGAGAGACGTACAAAAGCTGCCCTGTGGTCAGCTCCATTTATGCGTACTCAAGCCTTCAGAAGGCACTCAGGGTGAAAGCAGTGCTTTCAAGCAGGGACATTCAGTCCATCCGGTCTCAAGCCTTCTGTGAGGTTGCAAAGCAGATGATTCTAGGTTTGAATTATCCCTCCTGGAGGTGAGAGGCTTCTGGCTCCTCAGATTCTCAAAATCTATTCACACAGTCCCATGAGTGTCTGCATAATGGACCAGAGTCAACTCATTAATTTTGAAAGCCACTTAATGTTACTAATGAAACACTCGAGCTGACATTCTTTATGCCAATCAACAAAATAGTGAAGATTCGTTGCTAATATTTGCGGCCATTTGTTGGAGCAGTTCCATCTGATGAGTGTATATCAACCATGAAGTTACCATCTCACAAAACAAAGGTTACAAAGATTGACAAGGATTTGCATGTAGTCGTGTATACGATACCTGCATATATCTATAACTACATGTATTTAAGTGTCATATTTTATATTCTTTGAAGGTATATCCCATCCCTACATCTTCCAGACTCATCTTTCTGTCTGTTCATTTCTCTCCTCTAACCATACATTGGTGAAGCGTGACTGTCATCAGGGACTCCGGTGTCTCTCCTGACTGGTCTGGCTGTGATTTAGTTCTCCGCCCTCCTATCTATGTTCCTTTAGTCGCCAGGACCTTTTGTTCATTGTGCACAGGCATGCCTGTCCTTCTCCACCTCTCTTGGTCTTACTGGACTCCATGCATGATTCAGGTCACAGCTTACAGACATTAAAGAAATAGGTCCCATCTCAGCCTTAGAAAGCACACCTGCCTCCCCTTCACCTCAGTCCAGATGGCTTCCTAATAGAGCCTTCCTTGAACAAAGTCACAAATGCTAAATTGCAAAATACCCATGTCCATACTTGGCCCTTATAGTTACAAGGACAAGGCTTATGTACTGTCTCCTTTACTCTGTTGGCCCATATCCCAGCGTTCAGTATCTGCTTCACACCTGAGTGAATTATGGCTGTGATTTATCTGAGGAATCTCAGCCACATGCATGTATTTTGTTTCCTATTGCAGCAAAACCTAGCTTTCTAGTTGCATCTGCTGGGACAGACATTTAAATGATATTCTTAGCAAATGACATGACACTTGATTACTCAAACTGAATACACGGAGAAGATACATACTTTATGACCTTTGAAACATAAATCCTAAACCCTCCTCATCTGATGGCTCCTAACAACATTTGGAAAGTAAAAACATTTAGGGCAAGAATGAAGACAAGACAGCTGCTGTGTGTATCATGTCTAGAAAAAGTCTCTTTGGCCCTTCCTCGGGGTCTTCTAAGGAAGGTGTAGCAGGGGTCAAGGTGACGTGAAAAGACCTATAAAACAGAAACAGGAGGATTGCTCACAGCCTAAGTTGGAGACAATGCTCTGAGCTGATTCCGCATGGGAAAATACTACAAAGCACTGAGAGTACTTGCCAGTTTGCTCCAGCAAACCCACGCTAGAAATAGGTTTGCTTAAATTGCAAGGATTGGGTTTCTTTTATGATTTTATTTCACGATGTCTTGGGGGCAGTGGGAGAAATAATTTACATACTGACGGACTATCGTTTGCAAGGGAGAGAATAGAAAGCAGGTAATTAAGACTGGAGAAGTCACCAAGGTGTCAAGAGCACTGGCTGCCCTTGCAGAGGACCCGTGCTCAGTTCCCGGAAGCCACATGGAGACTCATGACCACTGTAACTCCAGTTCCAGGTGACTCAATGCTTCCTTCTGACCTCCTAGGGTCCTGCTTATACACAACTAGGAACACACACGTACACAAAATAAAAGTATCTTTATAAAAATAAACAGGTAGTTTTTCTTTCTTGAAAAGATACAATTCCCTTTCAGCCCTATTCACTAACACATGTAGTGTTTATGTATGTGTGTGCCTCTATGTGTGTGCATGTGCGCTTGTGTGTGTGTATGTGTGTTTCTGCATATGTGTGTGTTTGTCTGAACACACAGAATGGCACATGTGTAGAGCTCCATGAACAATGGTTGAGAAAAAAAACTGCTCTTGCCTTCCAGAGTAATGAAGCAAAGAATATGCTCCTCTAGAACATTTACTATGTAAATATTCCCATGGTGTTCCCACTCAATGCTTCTCAATGAAACCTCAGATTCACAAGATAAATCTACTTCCAAATAAAAAGAATGAAACCTTACTCAATTGGCCTTTCTGGAAAATTAATATGATCTTGTGGGTGTTTCCCACCATGTTGGTATGGAGAAGTGACACAGAAATGAAAAAGGTGAGTTTGGTGGGGACGTAGGCAGAGAAGAGCGGTTAGGAACCAACCCCAGTGCCCCCCACCAAAAAATCCAAATATCCACCTTATCAGGTATGCTTTGGAGGCTTCCAGGATGCAGTTCAGACCATGTGACTCTTAGGGTTCTCTCCAGGATCCCATACTCTTGGAGAACTAAGGATTCTCAGGGGATCAGAACTATTGAGAGCAAACGGGGTGAGGCTGCTTGGAGTCCTCGTTTCATACAATAAGATTGCAAAGCAAAGGAAATTGATATTTTCTAAAAATTTTACCCGAAGACCAATTAACTAAATGCATTTTCAGAAAGGATAGCAAGTCATTAATGAGTATAAGATAATAGAAGTCAGTACGTAAATACCACTACCCCCCTTTGCAATCCAGCTGAGACAGGAAAGCATGGCAGAGAAGGGATCATTCGAAACAGCTGATTCTTACAAAGATGGCGATAAAATATGGACTAGACGTGAGCTAAGCTTCAGAACTGAATTTGGAGGTAATAATGGAACGTATACATGGATACCAGCACCGTGAGGCTGAGAGCAGAAGCCGGTGGCTTGCTGGAAATTCCGACACAAAGCTCCAGTCTCTATGTGGATTTTCTCCGGGCAAAGTAACACCAGAAGTCTCTGAGAATGGAATGACAGTCTTACTAGTGTGAGTCACAAAGACAAACCAATAATACAAAGCTGAGTGCTCGATCTTGCTTTCTACACATCCACCAGGACCTGCAAATCTGTCTGGTCTGTTTGTTCCTTTGTGGTTTGGGATGTGGCACCAGGTTAGGGCTGGCTCTGCATGCCATTTCTGGAGAACGTTCTTCTTTGACCTGCTTGCCCTCTTGGTGAACTGTGCAGGGCAGCGTTGACCTTTCTTTTGTTTGGCTTGTTTGACTCCTTTTAGGATGAAATCATTTTGTTCTTGTTCCATTTGGAACTCTATTTCAGCTTGGAGTTTAAAGCCACAGAGTATTAACTGCATCTGTCCGTGTACAACAGGCTTAGAGTGGGGTCCCATTCCTTCCTGGACAAGGGCTGCCATCCAGTAACTTACCCTCATCTTTTAGGAAATGATAGTTCTTACCCAAGGGACACCCTCAACACAATACGTGCCACATACCAAGTGCTCATTGAATGATGCCATTTTTATTCAATACTTTAACAGTATAAAGTTCCAATGCTCTGTTGTGACTTGGGGTTTCAAAAAAAAAAAAAAAACACACAACCTTTCTTGGTAATAAGGGGCGTGGTCAGTATGGGGGGACTGAATCCAGAGCTTCAGGAATAGGTATGTGCTGTTGTTCTGAGCTACATCCTCAACCTTAAGACCCCCTCTGCCATAGGTTAAGAGTCTTATTTGGTTATCTGTGTTGTTCATTCTGCTTCTGGTGTACCTGGCTTCCTTGGAGAACAGGCTAAAGTCTAGGACGTGATCTGGACTTGTCCTGTCAGGGGTACTGAAAGTCTAGACACCCTACACTCTTATTTAGTGAAGGACTGTGTAACACCCATCTCCTTATGTACCATCTCCCATCGTCATCTTATGACAATGTACCATCTTTCCTACATCTCCCATGTGTATAAGCAATAGCTCAGACCTCACTGCATCCAGCCAGGAGCTGGAGGAAGGGCTCTGTACACAGGGGCAGCTGCAGGACAGATGAACAGGAAATTGGAAGAGAAACCCTACACACTGTCCAAGAACCATCCACACAAAAAGTCCCCACTGCGGTTACATGGTAGAATGTTCTAAAATGTAGACAAACCACATTCAGCACAACCCAGGAATATTCATTGCTTTTGAGATCAAAGAGCTAATGGCTAGTGCCAGGCCCGGCCCTTCTCTGCCTCTAGATGTGACAGGCAGATGTTCCAGTCAGCCATTCCCAGGGAGTCCTGGCCATCAAGAAGAGTTTCAAGAATTTCTTCTCTTTTTTTCTCTGAATATGGCCCAATAGAGAGGCAGACATTTTAGGATCTTGGTTCTTGTCTGTTTTTCCCTGTCTCTAAGAATTTTTTTTGAGCTATTTAGTTAGTTTTTTAAAATAAATGGTTAAAATGTGTGGGAAAAAAGAACTAAGTGAAAAAAATATGTTTGACCCCACAAAATAATTAGATGGTTGTATTTTAATGATTTCTGTGAATAACATGTGTGGGGGTTCAATTGGTCACTGCCAAAAGTTCCCACAAAACAGAAAATCTCAGTTAATAGTGTTCATTAAATAAAGAACAACATAACATATCTTTTGAAACATGCTTTACTCAAATTCCCCCTTCTCCTTCCTTCCCTTTCCTATCAGCCCCACCCCTCCTTTTTCCTTTCTTCCTCCTGTTCTCTAGTATCTTCTTTCGAAGGGACATGACCCCTCCAACTGTGCCTTGTAGGAGGACACACTACGCTACAAACAAGAGTTCTGTCTGGTGTGGAGACAGCCATGCCCACAAGTCCAGCTTTGACCACAGATGCTTGCTTGGTGGTCTGAGGAGGAGAGGAGGGAGCAGTCCTTCCATTGGGTCTGTGAGGCAGGACTGTGTAGGGCAGTACTCACTCAACCTTTGTTCTTATTAAAGAAAAAGCAGTCATTGAATCAAATGCTTGTCGGATGTTTTATAATCACACACGCATGCAAAAGTACACATACAGAAGTCAGCCAAGAATTTTAGAATATGACTTTAGGAACCATAAAAAATAGTTTTCTAAGACCCAAGGCTGGTTTCAGCTCGGGCAGGAGGCTTGGGAGTCTCAGGCTACATCGACACCCTTAGTGCCCAACTTAACCCCATTAAACACAACTGCTTTAACGTGTTTGTTCACAACTAGATGAAATGACACAGAAGGTACTGACTACTTGATAACATATTGATAAAAACTCTTTCTCATTAATAAGCATGGATATATATTCACTGGATGGATGTGAGGGGACACCCAAAAGCAGGCACAGGGAGTGCAAAGATTGTGTGTTGGGACAGGAAAGCCACCGTGGCAGGAGGTGGCACAGGGTGGAGTAAGCAGTGCCAGCCCCAAAGGCATGAGTCTGTGCTCTCCTCTCTTCCTTTCTCTTTCCCCTCTCCCTCTGATATCTCTACCATGCTTGTGTTTAACAGTTAGATTTCTGTGAGGCTGGTCCTTCTCGTCCTCATTTTTCTACAACCTTGCTAGTCTTCAGAGTCCACTATTTCCATTGACTTCTCTCCAACTTTGATGGTCTACCTCATATATATGATTGAATTCCTAAAGTAAACATTCATGCTTTCTCCATAGAGAGAGAGATACATAGATATAGTCAGAACGTGGTCTTAGAAATCAAATTCAGGGACTCGTATATACTCGGCAAAACTTCACCAATGAATCATGTCCCGTTGCTCCACATTTGTAATCTCATTTTCAAAAAACGATTTGTTTTTATGTGTATGAGTGTTTTCCTGTATACATATGTGGGGGGGGGGTGGAGAGGGAGAGAGAGGGAGAGAGGGAGAGAGAGAGAGAGAAAGAGAGAGTGTTCAGACACTCCAGATAAACAGAATCCATAGGGATCTATGACTATTAAAAGGTTCAGTTCACAGTTCACACCTTGGACTGGGAAGCCCTAAGATCTGCCACCTGCACAAAGGCCCAGGGTAGAGTTCTGGTCTTCAACCAAAGGCCAGAGAACCACGGGTGCAATGTCTTTAAGAAAGAAAAGGGAAGATAGAGCAAAGCAACCTTCTCGGCCTCTCCATCCTATCCATCCTCTGTAGAATGGATGATGTCCACCCACACTAGTGAGGGAGTCTTCCTTCACGGTCATGTTCTGTGTGATAATCTCCTCCAAAATACATGCCCAGGACTAATGCATCTTGAGCTCTCTTAGGCATCACCTAGCCTTGTCGTGTCAACACAAATAAAGCTGACCTCTCTCATGTCTGTATTAATGCTCTCTTTGTGGAACCCTCATTATTAGACCTTCCTTTCATCCTTTCACCATGATTCCCTTCCGTTCTTGGATCATATTTGATAGCTGCTTTTATTCTATTCAGAAATATTTTTCTGCCTTTTCTGTGTAGGAGTTATATGCTTTTTATCTGTGTATCTGCTCGTTTTTTTATTAAATACTAGGCATTTAGCTAATCTATTATCATGGTATTGATCTGTGCCATTTCTAAGTCTGTGAAGGATTCTGCCTCTGATGTCTTGCTCAGGTATTTTCTCATTTTCACCTGTTGCTCTGTTTCCTAGGGATGCCCTCTGAGTCTTCACGAAGCTGTTTTTTGTTCATCCCATGGGGAAGCCCTTTCCAGGCACCCCCTCAGTCTGTCCACACAGACTTCATGTGTGTGTGGTTTGAATAGCAGTTCCACATTTATGGGAACTGATAGTTGCATTCTTCACCCATCTAGGTCTGGATCTTGGCTCTTTCTAGCTTCTCTGCATGGGGGCATGCTGATGCTTACCCATTCACACCCGGGTACACTGGGGTGGCAATGGTTTTATTTGAAGCCTTACCCATAGAAGGTCCTCTGGGTCAGAGAAGCCTATTTTCAAGCAGCATTTGATCAGAAGTTGTGTTAAACCTTTTGCTTTATAAAGCGCGGCTACTTTTGCTGATAGATGGAATCTCCACTAGCCCTTGAATTGATCCTGAGTTGGTACAGACAAGAGCACTCACACAGCCTTGCAGACACCCAGGAGTAACTTTTTAAAAAAATTACATCAAGGCTGACCTTGATCCTAAGCAACTCCTTTTGTCCCTTGGATGCTCTGCAATCATGGAGCGACATGGAGCCACCTCTCAATTATTTGTCCCAATGTCAGCATCACTTCTTCACAGTACCAGACAACAAATCCATGTTCATACAGAACTGTAGACATCTTCATTCTTATTCTGTGTGTCTTGACCTGGGAGAACATGAGGTTGTGCTGAAGAGTTGATGTGGGATTCCCCTCTGTATGCTGTGAATATGTTTTATTACCAAACGTTAATAAAGAAGCTGCTTTGGGCCTATGGCAGGGTAGAATAAAGCCAAGTAGGAAATCTGAACAGAGATAGAGAGAGAAAGTAGGCAGAGTCTAAGAGATGCCATGTAGCTGCCGAAGGTGACAGACAACAGAGAACCTTACCAGTAAACCATGAGCTCTGTGGGCAATACAGAGATGAATAGAAATGGGTTCATTTAAGATGTAAGAGCTAGCCAAAAGGAAGCCAGAGCTAATAGGCCAGGCAGTGGTGTAATTAATATGGTTTCTGTGTTATTATTCAGGTCTTGGCAGCTGGGAAATGAACAAGCAGTCTCCGCCTATAAAACTTGGTGCCCTAGTGGCCTGCCTGTTCTTTGAGAGGTGAAATTGCAGCCTTAGTCTAGAGGCTGAAGAGAGCAGGAGACACCATCTTTTTGCTTGTGTCCCCTGGAATCATATTCTGATCAGCTCGAACTAGAATAAGAGTGGAGTATTGGAGACAGCCATGACTCAAATGCTAAAGTATTCACATCAAGATTTTGTGATTAAATATTTCCACTTGTTATTTACTCTTGAAGAAATATCCAGGATTATCAAATGGTTGTTTTTGTATTTCATACCAATTATTTTTTCCAAAGATCATCCACTTAGCCTTATGTTGCTGTTGGCCAAGCCTTATTCAGTGAAGAATTGCGATTTTGAAATTTGAAGCTAAGTTAATTAGCATCCAGCAAACAGACTGTCAGGAATACTGTTACTATTGGTAAGGAAAACAGTTCTTCATGATGTTAAAAGAATAAACAAATATCAGTTAAAGACAGTGTTTTCCAAGTTACTCCAACTGGTCTGATGGGGGTACCATTAGCCGCCAATCAGCCTCAGCAACTGCGCTGTAGGACTTCCTACATTATTTCTAGTAAACTAGAAGCCCAAAGCTGGGGAGATGCAAGCAGTTGGTGTCCATTTATTAGTTCACAGGGTAAAGCTAGGCCATGGAATTCTGGGGTGGTTCCCTACTGAAGACGCCTCTCAGTGCTCGGTCAAATGCAAAGTAGAGGATCATCAGGGCTTGAGCCTGTGATAAAATAGCTTGAGGTTTCATATCACATCCCTTTCTAGAAGACCTTGCCCAGTTCCAGTTCCACTGGACCGTGTGGAGATGGTGTTAAAATATATCCAACCCATGGCTTTTACTAATTTCCCTGTCAAGGGAAGTATTTTATATACTTCTGGGAGATAGTCAAATTCTGAAAAATTAGCTTGTTATTTCTTGGGGTTCTTCTAAATCTCTGACACTGTTTCCTCGGTGGCTATCCTTTTATATATCACTAAGCCACTACACTTGGATAAGTTTCATGAAATCAGTGACTGAACTGATTATAATAATCATGATAGTCATTATTATGATTATTAGTCATGA
Organism: Microtus oregoni; assembly: GCF_018167655.1. Classification (NCBI taxonomy): domain Eukaryota; kingdom Metazoa; phylum Chordata; class Mammalia; order Rodentia; family Cricetidae; genus Microtus; species Microtus oregoni. The sequence continues at coordinate 24,117,421 of NW_024543069.1, read as the reverse complement.
TAATCTAGTTTGACAACTTTAGCTTTGAATGCATTTGTACTTTTGGCCAATCTGCAGACATCATGACTACCATCACAAGCGGGTTAAAAGGAGCCACCATTTACTGATGCCCACTGCTGCCCTCGAGGAAAGAACTTGCTGGATGGGACAGTGAGCTTTCCTCCCGGAACTCCCAGCTCAGCTTTGCCACTGGCAATGTCAACGTTGTTTTTCTAATCTATTGCAAGATGAATAATGTAGTCCTCAAGTTCAAATTTTGTCCTCTGTGTGTGTATGCGTGTGTGTGTGTGTGTGTGTGTGTGTAGTATATGCACATGTATGTATAAGCCAGAGGTTTGAGGAAGGTGCCTTACACTATTTGCTCCTTTATTGCTGTCTGCCATATATATATATACACATACACACGATCTTATTGGGCTCCGTGCCTTAAGCCTGTGTGGCATCTTTACAGAACTGAACTGCAGAATTATACCATAGACTCAATCTTGATGCTTGTGTATTGTGTGTACCAAGTTGAAGGGCTTTGACGACACTTGGGCATATTCAGCACAGAACTTGTAATTCAGAAAAAAGAAATGTAGAGGCCTGGAGATGGCTCAGTCAGTAAAACACTGGCTATTCTCACACGAGGACCTGGGTTCAGATCCCTAGAAGCCATTAAAACACCAGGCAGGTGTGGTAATCCTAGTGTTGGGGAGGCAGAAATAAGGAGGGTCACTAGAGCCACTTTTACACAGCCTCACTGAATTGGAAAGCTCATGGTTTAGGAGAGACCCTGACTATAATATATATATATATATATATATATATATATATATATATATCCCTTAAGGAAGTAGAAACAGTCATTAAAAGTCTTCCAATCAAAAAACACCCAGGGCCAGATGGTTTCATTCTTCAGAGTACTACCAGAACCCAAAGAAGAGCTAATATCAATACTCTTCATATTGTTCTACAGAATAGAAAAAACATTGCCAAACTCTTTTTATGAGGCTACCATTTCCCTGATACCCAAACCACACAAAGATGCAACAAAGAAAGAGAATTAAAGACTAATCTCCCTCATGAACACTGATGCAAAAATATTCAATAAAATACTGGCAAACCGAATCTAAGAACACATCAAAAAATCATCTACTATTACCAAGTAGGCTTCATTCCAGAGATGCAGTGTTGGTTAAACATACAGAAATCTGTCTATGTATTCTACCATATAAACAAACTGAAAGAAAAAGCCCCTACATGATCATATCATTAGATGCTGAAAAAGTCATTGATAAGATCCAACAGCTCTTCAAGATAAAGGTCTTAGAGAAATAAGGGATACAAGGAACATATCTAAATGTAATAAAAGCAATATACAGCAAGCCAAAAGCCAATATCAGATTAAACAGAGAGAAACTCAAAGGGATTCCACTAATACCAGGAACAAGACAAGGCTGCCCACTCTCTCAGTATCTATTCAGCATAGTTCTTGAAGTTCTAGCTAGAGCAATGAGACAGCAAAAAAAGATCAAGGGTATACAAACTGGAAAGGAAGAAACCAAACTTTTGCTATTTGTAGATGTTATGATCGTATACATAAGTGACCCCCAAAATTCTACCAGAGAACTCCTACAGCTGATAAACACCTTCAGTAATGTGGCAAGATACAAGACTAACCACCCCCCCCAAAAAAAAACTCAGCGACTCTCATATACAAATATTAATTTGGATGAGAAAAAAAATCAGAGAAATATCACCCTTCACAATAGCCACAAACAACATAAAATATCTCTATCCAAACAAGTGGAAAACCTGTATGAGAAGAACTTTAAATTTTTAAAGAAAGAAGTTAAAGAAGATATCAGAAAATGGCAAAATATGCTCTTGGACAGGTAGGATCAACATAGTAAAAATGGCAATACTACCAAAAGCAATCTGCAGATTCAATGCAATCCCCATCAAAATTTGAACACAATTCTCCACAGACCTCAAAAGAACAATACTCAACTTCATATGGGAAAACAAAAAAACCCAGGAGAGCTAAAACAATCTTATAAAGAAACTTCTGGAGGTATTTCCATTGCTGACTTGAAGCTCTATTATAGAGTCGTAGTAATAAAAAACAGCTCGTAGCCGGGCGGTGGTGGCGCACGCCTTTAATCCCAGCACTCGGGAGGCAGAGGCAGGCGGATCTCTGTGAGTTCGAGGCCAGCCTGGTCTACAAGAGCTAGTTCCAGGACAGGAACCAAAAGCTACGGAGAAACCCTGTCTTGAAAAATAAAAAAAAAAAAACCCAGCTTGTAATCGGCATAAAAAAACAGACATCTGGATCAATAGAATCAAATCTATGAGCACCTGATTTTTGACAAAGAAGCCAAAAGTGTGAAGTGGAAAAAGAAAGCATCTTCAACAAATGGTGCTGGCATAATTGGATGTTGACTTGTAGAAGAATGCAAATAGGTCCATATGTATTGCCATGCACAAAACTCATGTCCAAGTGTATCAACGACCTCAACATAAATCCAATTACACTGAACCTGACAGAAGAGAAAGCGGGAAGTAATCTTGACTGCATTGGCACAGGAGACTACTTCGTAAATATAACACCAGTAGCACAGACACTGAGAGAAACAATCAATAAATGGGATCTCCTGAAAATGAAAAGCTTCTGTAAGGCAGAGGACATGGTCAATAAGACAAAACAGCAGCCTACAGAAGGGGAAAAGGTCTTTACCAACCCTACATCTGACAGCGGGCTGGTCTCCAAAATAAAGAACTCTACAGACTAGACATTAAAGTACCAAAAATCCAATTAAAAAGGGATACAGATCTAAACAGAGAATTCTCAACAGAAGAATCTCAAATGGACAAAAGACATTTAAGAAATTGCTCAACATCAGTCATCAGGGAAATGCAAATTAAAATGACTCCGAGATACCATCTTACACCTGTCAGAATGGTTAAGATAAAAAATACTGATGACACCTTATGTTGGAGAGGATGTGGAGTGAGGGGAACACTCCTCCACTGCTGGTGGGAGTTCAAACTTGTACAGCTACTTTGGAAATCAGCATGATGATTTCTCAGAAAATTCTGGATCAATCTATCTCAAAACCCAGCAATACCACTCTTGGGCATATACCCAAAGAATACACAATCATACCATAGTAATACTTACTCAACTATGTTTATAGCAGCATTATTCATAATTGCCAGACCTGGAAACAACCTAGATGCCCCTCAACTTAAGAATGTATAAAGAAAATGTGGTACATTTACATAATGGAATATTACTCAGCTGTAAAAAATTATGCCTTGCTCAGCCTAGATGTAGTAGGGAGGGCCTTGGACCTTCCACAAAGCAAAGTGCCTTACCCTTTCTTAGAATTAGATGGGGTGGGGTGGGAGGGTGTATGGGGGGAGTGGGAGAAGGGGAGGGAGTGGGAATTTGGATTGGTATTTAAAAAAAATAAATTAAAAAAAAAGAAATATAATATCATGAAATCTGCAGATAAATGGATGGAACTAGAGAAAAAAAAACAACCAGAGTGAAGTAACCCAGACTTAGGAAGACAAACACGGTATGCACTTACTCATAAGCAGGTATTAGTTGTAAAGCAAAGGATAGCCAGACTGCAATCCACAGCCCCAGAGAAGTGAGGTCACAAGGAGGACCCTAAGAGGGATGCATGGATTGCCCTAGGAAGGGGAAATAGATAAGATCTCCTATTGGTTGAGGATGAGAACATGAGGGAATGGGATGGTTGAGTTGAGGGAGGAACAGAGAAGGAGAACAATGAAAGAGATATCTTAATAGAGGGAGCCATTATGGGATTAAGGAGAAACCTAGTGCTAGGGAAATTCCCAGGAATCCACAAGGAAGACCCAAGCCAAGACTCCTAGCAATAGTACAGAGGGTGCCTGAACTGGCCTTCTTCTGTAATCAGATTGATGACTACCCTAACTGTCATGATAGAACCTTCATCCAGTAACTGATGGAAGCAGATGCAGAGAACCATAGCCAAGCACCGGGCGAAGCTCTGGAAGTCCAGTCAAAGAAAGAGGAATAGTTATATGAGCTAGGGTGGTCAGGAGCATAATGGAAAACCCACAGAGACAGCTCACCCAGGGTAGTGGTAGCCCACAGACTCTGGCTGGACAACTGGTACACATGCACCGGATGGACCTTGGACCTCTGCACGTGGGTGACAATCATGTGGCTTGGTCTGTTTGTGGACGGCACTGGCAGTGGGACCTAGGATCTATCCCTGCTGCATGAGCTGGCTTTTTAGAACCTATTCCCTATAGTGTGATGCCTTGTTTAGCCTTGATGCAGGGAGAAGGGCTTTGGTCCTGCCTCACCTTGATGGACCAGGCTTTGGTGATTCCTCGTGGGAGTCCTTACCCTTTCTGAGGAGTGGATGGGGCAGTGAGGTGGGGGGTAGCGGGGGAAGTGGAAGGAAGGGAGGGAGGGGGGATCTATGGTTGGTACGTAAAATGAATAAAAATTTTAAATTAAATAAAAGTAAAATCCACAGATTTCCTCACAATAGCTGTGCATCTTTGATTGCTGAAAGTGCGCTTCTCATGTGCTCTGCACATGACTTCTGAGATTGGGCATGAAGGGGTAGCTTGGTGAGATTTTTTTTTTTTAAGAAAAAATTTGGCAAGAAAAATAGTCATGGGCATAATTCAATAAACAAATACAAGGCAAAGATGAAGCACAGGGAGAAGGTCATAAAACCTCCCAGCAAAGGAAATCAATGTCTTTGAGTATGATTTGTCACTTGGAATTTGGAGTGTAAGCCACAGTGCCATCCCTGGAGTGCTGGCATTTAGTGCAAGATGTAGGATCCTGGCTATCTTTCCTACAGAGCAGAAGTGTGTTGTTCTGGTGAGCCCAGCAATGCAGATCCATCTGATGGCCTCACTAACCAGCCAGCTCAGTTGGGCTGGTGCAGTACTCTTCTATATAACACATGAAAGAAAAATGTAGGGTTATTCTTTGCCGAAACAAGCAAACAAATGACAAAAGAACACAGTTGACTGGCATTACAATAAGTGGGCTACAACATCAAATTAAATGGAGAGAATGGCGAAGAATTCCGCTGAAAACAGGGACAAGATATGGTTGTCCACTCTCTGTGTACTTAATACAGCACTTGAGGTCTCAGCTGGAGCAATAAGACAACTGAAGGAGATGAAGGGGGTACAAACTGGAAAAGAAGAAGTCAAAGTATCATTATTTGCAGATGATGTGGTAGCATACATAACTGACCACAAAAAATGCAACATCCAGCCATACCACTCTTGGATGCATACCCAAAGGACACTCCATCCTACCACAGTGACACTCAGCCATGCTCATTGTGGTTTTACTCATAATAGCCAGAACCTAGAGACAACCGAGATGTCCCTCAACAGAAGAATGGAAAAAGAGAATGTGGTACATTTACACAATGGAGTATTATTCAGCTATTAAAAAAATGACTTCACAAATTTGTAGGCAAATGGATGGAACTAGAAAAAATTATTTTGAGTGAGATAACTCAGACCCAGAAAGATAAATACAGTATGTACTCACTATAAGTGAATAATAGCTGTTAAGTAAATGATAACCAAGCTACAGCTGGTGGACCCAGAGAGGTTAGGTAAAGAGGAGGGGTCTAAGGTTGAAACCGGAATCTCTCTGTGTGGGAGAAATAGAAGAACAAAAAAAAAAAAAAAAAGAAGAGCTTTTATGGGCAGATGGGGGCAGGTGGGGAGAGGAGTGTGGAGATCAGGTTAGAGGGGGATAGGGCAGAGAGAGATGACTGGCATTGGGGGCTGCATTTGGGGCTGGTGGGAAAACCTAGTGCAGTGGAAACTTCCTGGAACGTATGAAGATGATTCGAATGAGGATTCCTAACAATGAAGGAGATAGTCTCAACTATTTGGCCATCTCCTGTCGCCAGGCAAGTCTTCCAGTGGTGGGACTGGGTTCCATTCAAATAAGATCTTAGCCAAGGAGGTCCCATGGAAATTCAACAACCCAGGCTGTTGCCAGGACAAAGGGTTGCTCTCTGCAAACCTACAGTGTAACCTCATTACCAGGTTGATTCTTTGTGTTCAGCGAGTTGTACTTTGTGTAGTCCTTGGCAGTGGGGCTATGCTGTGGGTTTGTAGAGAGCCCTGGTGCCATGGTAAGAAAGTATGACCTAGATAATCCTCACCCTGGACTTCAGTCTGCACAGCTACGAGAAATGCATTCCTGTTCTTTCCATTCACAAAGACAGACCATGTAAACAGGACCCCAGTGATCAAAAGTTGGGGAAATACCGGATGAAAACCAGATGCAAAAGTGTTTGCTTGTGCGGCAAGGTCTCTCGGAGCTCCTGGTAGACTCAAATGCAGTGTTCTTTCAAACGAGAAGTATGGAATGTTTTCTCCAAAGAGAGCAAATTAGAAGCAGCTGGTGTGGATCACCGTTATTCCTTGGTCTTTCCCATTTAGATGTCTAAGTTTAAGAATGATACTGCTTTGGAGACATGGTAATTAAATACACGCTGTGGCCTGAAGATAGTTGATCGATGGGTACTTGGGGTTGAATGTCATTCACAAATCATCCACCTGATAAAAAAAAAAAAGCAGGCACTTCCTGTGATGCTCCTGTGGGGATTTGGAGGCAGGAAAGCCACTTCCGGCCACAGGTACTGACTGCTGTGTCTCTTGGGTGCCTCACAATCTCCCTGTTTGGGTAACGATTTCCCAGAGCGTCTATACCCACACCCCATAATCTTCCCCTGCATGTAGCCCCTCTATTCTCAGACCATTCACCCTGAGGCTCCCATTAGGAAGGGATTGGGGTTTGCTAATAGTGCAGCAAGTTCTTCATGTAGGGCGTTACTTGGTTTCCCAGTCACATTTCATGTATCCTTCCATTTTTCTCCTTTAAAAAATATTTCTAAATGAAAACATAAACATTCTATATTTTCCACACAAAACAGTGGCCTTCAGTATGAGATTTTCATATATAAATACCATTGTACTTTACTCTTAGTCTCTCTTCCCTCACTCCCCTCCCCTGTTCTTGCTGACCCCAAATAATCCATAATTTTCATCATTCATGTGTGTGTGTGATATATACATTTGGATATCTTCTTTACATTCCACATGCAAAAGAATATGTATTTTTCCTACTTCTACCCTGGCACTCTCAACTCCTCCTTCTCCTCCAGTTCGTCCTCCATCAGAGCCCACTTCTACTTGCATGTCATGTGCATATATGTGCAGTGCATGCACGCACACATACACACACAATTTTGTTCATAAGAACACAGGATATTTGTCTTTGAATATGTCAAATAATGTGATCTCCAGTTCAACCCAATTTTTCCAAGACACATTTCATCTTTTCTTATGACTATATAAGATTCTACCTTGTACATACACATATATATATGCATGTATAAATATGAATGTATGTGAATAAGGTTCTACAGTTTAGTGTACACATATACATACACATATATGTACACTACACTGTATAATCTTATCTCTATAGAGAAAATATATACACACACACATCTTATACCAATCCCATTTCTTCATTCATCTGTAGATAAGAATCCATATCTTGGGTATTCTAAACAATGTAGCAGCAAACACAGATATCTCTGTGGTACTGACTTAGATTCCTAATCTAGGTGTCCACCCAGAAGAGGTATAGCTAGATCATACGGTAGTTCTAATTTTAGGGGCTTGTAGGTTTTTTGAATTGTTTGTTTTTGTTTGCTTTATCCTTTTGAGGAATGCACACACTGACTTCCATGTTGTCTTCACCTGCTTACATTCCTCCCGGCAGCATTAAGAGTTCCCTTTTCCCAACATTCTTGCCAACCTTGGTTACTCTGTGTTGTCTTGCTAATTGCTGTTCTGACTCCGGTAAGATGGAATGTCAGGGCTGTTTCAGTCTGCATTTCCCTAATGGGAAAGACGCTGAACACCTTTTCACACTTTATCCATCACTTGTGTTTCTTCTTTAGAAAGCTTTCTGTTCTGTTCATTGCCCATGTATTGATGGAATGATTTGGTGTTTGGGGTATTTAATTTCTGCCGTAATTTGTGGGTTGGATATGCTAATTTAAGTGGAGAGATCTTTTATATTCTGGGTTAGATTTATTGCTAGGTATTTTTAGAGATTGTTTTCATAGAAACTTTTTCCATCTGATTTCTTTCTAGCCTGCTTGTTATTAATATATGGAACATGGGGTCAAATAGCTAGGCTATCAGTATATCTCATGGAATTGTATTTTCTAGATCTCAAGTTGGGATACATTTTCTGAATAAACGACTATTTAGGTTGTGATTTGTAAAGTTATTTACTCCTTATGAGAGAGTTATCTTCACAAGATAGTAAGAAACTATCAATCATTGATGTCAGCACATGAGATTCCAATCTGTGTTCACAGTGCATACCACCGACGGTGACATACCCTGCATGACTTTCCGCAAAGGATTGCTTTGCCTTCCTTTTGTGAACCAAACTTAGTTTGTTCTACGTTCTTTAATACATTTTTTTCACTCATGTAAGTGGGTGAATTTGTAAGTTTTTTCTCCCTAAAGCAGTTGGTTTTACACCTGAAACATTATGCCCAATGACAGAGTGTGACGACGTATGTGTCAGACTTGCGGGACTCTCCTTGGTGGCCCAACATTCAATGCCCTGTGTGCTCTTGGTTACAAGTAAATTATTAAGTATAGTAGCCCCCATCTAGTTCTAGGTTTGGGGTTTTTATTTGTGAGCCAATTACTATGAACACAATGGGGGAGTATACGGTGTGGGAGGTTTCCATATTTGGATGTGAATTAGCCTAACGTTGTTTAAAGTACAGTTGAGTCTCAGTCAATGTAAGAAATTTCTCCCAGCAGATCTGCACTTTGTCTATCCCCACCCCATCCAGAGTAAATACCAGACTCCAGGTCCTTAAGTTTTCCATCCCACAAGAATTTTTCATTTTCCTTGCTTTTCAAATATCTGTTCAATTGCTTCCTTGAGTCTTTAATTTTTCCCTTCACTGGGGTAAAGTGCTGAGACTGCCAACTTAGGAACTGAGTGTCCACCAATACTCAACAGGGAATTTCTGCAAAAATAATTTATCTAAAACAGTTAAAAAAAAAATAAAAGATGAGAAGCTTAAATATCTTAGCTAGAAAGAGCTGGCAAGCCATGAACAATGACTACACCACTGCCATGACCAATCTAGAGCCCAATAAGAATACCATTGGGAACACATGGACTTCATCGACTCTTGAAACCCAGTAGAAGCCAGGGTCAGTGCCCCCCACCCCACCCCTGCCCAGAATCTAACCTTCTAGACCACTGTTTCCAACATTCGAATGGGAATCTTTAATGGAAAAGCACAGGGGTTCATTCAAAGTCTCTTGGACTGTTTTAGTTACCTTTCTGTCGTGATACAACACCATCACCAAACACAACTCAAGAGAAGATGAAGCTCATTTTCACTACAGTTTCAGAGGAGACTCCATGATAGCAACAGGCAGCCAGAGCAGGAAGCTGGAGGGTCGCATCTCAACTACACCCACAAAGAAAGGCAAGTGAAGTAGAAGTGAAGGGGGGCTTTAACCTCTCAACCCTCCCCCAGTAATGTGCTTCCTCCAGATAGGGGCCGCCCCTTAAACCTCCTCAAACTACACCACCGACTGGTGCTCAAACCTTCAAAACTACACCGCCGAGCCGAGATCAAGCCTTCAAGCGCCTACACCTAGGGGACGTTTCTCATTAAAACCACCACCACCATCTCTCTACGTAGGTAAGTTTTTCCCAGGTGGTCCTGGTTCCGTCATTAGAGCCCTCGCTCCTGTGCTCATTTCCGGGCAAGTCCATGCCACATACGTAGCATTGCTCTCGCCGATGAAAGACTCGGAATGCTTTTTAGCACCATCGAACCCACTAAGCTATCATTAAAACGGAGGAAATTTACTAAGATATAATTAAAATAGATTCTAATGCTCGAGATGAGTAATGATCCCGCAGTCGCTTTCCTATAAGAATCCATATTCAGCTCATTACTTTTCATTATCCCGAATGTAAAACGCGCTACAGAAAGCCAGGATTCATATACTTTAGAAATTAGACGAAATCGTCACGTGGCACAGGGCTCCTCTTAGCGCCGTGAGAATATTTACATCTTGTTTTCCTCCTGCAAAGATATGCGCGCGCGCACCAGCTTTCCCTGTTTTCCCGCAACAGGGCTGTGCCAACTGCACTGGAAATGTAACGACTTGTTTGTGACTAAATAAATAAATAAATCGGGTCCATAAAGTTTCTCTGAAAATGTTGGTGTGATTTTCAAGAAAGTGTTCTGTGAGATAAGTTTTTCAGTTTATTCCTCTGTGGTGATGAATGTCACTCCACCACTCTCCACCAAGATGTGCTCCCTGCCCTGAGCAGTTTGTAATCTTAAGAACTACCTGGTCATCCCAGCACTTGGGAGGCAGGGGCAGGTAGATCTCTGTGAGTTCAAGGCCAGCCTGGTCTATAAGAGCTAGTTCCAGAAGAGGCTTCAAAGCTACAGAGAAACCCTGTCTCAAAAAAAAAAAAAAAAAAAAAAAAAAAAAAAAAAAAGAACTACCCGGGCAACAATCACACAAGAGTGTGGAGACATGGATGTGTTTGAAGCTGCAGCTAGGACAGTACTGATCACTGCTTTTGCTTCCTGAATGTCAGGCGGCTGAGACAGACATGTAACCAGCATACAGGTGACAAATTTTGGGAGACACCATGAAGGTTTCCTGGTAGCTCAGAACACCTTCCCACAGGAGGTATCATGGGGGCCAAAACCTAAAAAATATCAGACCCAAGATGGGGAGCAGTCAGGACCTTTCAGGCCAGGGGGTGAAGCCCGGGCAGTGTGCAGGGTTTAGAGCAGAGATTTTTGCGGTTTCCCTCTGGACTCTAACAAGGCTGTGCTTGCCAGCTGCAGAAGATGAGTGAGTGGCGTAGACCCTGCACATAGTATTAGAGCTGGAAAGGCAGGGAGTGCACCAAACGCCCCACTCGCTCCGTATTTGTTTTGGATATTGAGAACAGGTGAATCAGTGCAGACTGGTTGTTTCCAGAAGTCTTCCTGCTTAAAGGCACTCAGGCAAGCAAGGCAGCAGCGTTTAAACAGAGCAACCCACTGCGAGACACAGAAACACGTGTGCAGAATAGAGAAGGTGGTGAGCGTGTGGAGGGCAGAAGGCAGGAGCCATGGGAGGTGAGTTCAGTGTCCCGACTCAGCTCTGGACTGGTCAGGAATTGGAAAGAAAGAAAAGCCTCATCTTCTTAGCCTTTTAGTTTAACTATAGAACAGAGGAGGACTTCTTGACTCACTTGCCTGTGAGAACAAGTGGCCACTTCATGTGCGTTATGTGCACGTACTGTCTTCTCTGCATAAGGGTTATGAATAGTCTTTTTGCATAATGAATCCTTTCTGAGAAGCCCCAAGTTCAGCCTTTGAAATCTGTTATGCCACATTTGATATTTTCCCCACTGAGATTAACAACCTCAGAACCAAAATTTGTCTGATTCAATAATCCTATTTAAAAAATAAACAAGGTTTGGTTGACTTCTACTTTATTACATTTTAAGTGCCACATTCTTATTTTTTAAGCTTTAATTTGCACATCTGAACATGTGTCTGTGCACATGAGTAAAGATACATGTGGAGCCCAGAAGAGGGTGTTGGATACCTTAGATCAGAGTGACAGGTGGAACTCAGGTTCTGGGAACCAAACTTATGTCCCTTGCAAGAGCAATATGGGGTCATAACCACAGAGTCATCTCTTCAATCTTTAAATGACAAATTCTTAACAACTACTGTGTGTTGCGGAAGATGTTTTTGTGTTGCCAATGGAGTCGGACCTTGGTTCGGAGGGTTGAGTCCACATTCAGCTGGCCAGAGTGGACTATGGCGTTTTCTGTTAAACTCAGAGGAAGCAGGAGGGACACACAGGGGGAATGACAGAGGGCAATGGAGATGCTCGGGGCTTTGGATTGAGGAAGGTGGCAAAGAGAGCAGGTGACCATTTTGCACCCACATCTAATACCAGCTCCTGAAGTCCTAGCACCCTCTTCTAGCCTCTAAGGACACTGCACTTGTGCATGTGTGTGTGTGTGCACGCACGCCCCCCCATATACACACATATAAACATAAGATAAAAATTAAAAAAATGTGCTATGGAACGTCAGGTTTCCAAACAGATCATTATTATAAAGAATATGTATATTTAGAATGTATATATATATATATATTAAATTGAAAATTGTCATATTGATTACTAGTCTGGATATTGTTTTAGGAAGCATGCTTTTGAAATGAAGGCAATACTGTTCATTTTAAGGTAGCCCCCGGGCGAACTTGTTGGCTCAAGCACGTCAGACTAAGATAAATGAGCCTGATTCCACACCTAGTCCTCGAGAAGGATTTTACTGATCCATTCTCCCATCCTGCAACCCAGCCACATCTATTGAAATGACAGTCATACAACTCACACTGTTCAAAAATCTCTTGACATTTTTAAATGGAAAACAAATTCTAAAAACACAATTTTCTACAAATTTGCACAAAAGTAAGTTTCTGAAATAGGTTTCAGTTATGTCCTCACTTGGTTAATTACGTTCTTTCTCATTGCTAACTTCCTAAGCTTCCCTCTTGACCCGGGGGCTGACCTGTCTGCAGATGTCTTAGTGAGACAAGCAGTTCCTTCTGCGACCTCCTGCCTCAGCCCCGCTAAGAGACGTTTAGTTCACATCTCACATCTGTTTGGCACATGAGGACTAAGAGAACTCTGCTTTGCGTTTCATTACATTTCTTGGTACAACCACCCACTTGGAACTGGCAAAAAAACCTGCTATTAAAAATTCCCCCATACTGTGGGCTTTCCCACACATTTGGAGTAAATATAATTTAAACACACAGGCTGGGGGAGATGGCTCGGTGGTTAAAAGCACTTGCTGCTCTTGCAGAGGATGTACATTTGGGTCTCAGAATTCATGGACAATTCACAATTGCCTGGAACTGTGGAACCATTGGCCTACACACTCGCATACACACAGTCACAACCGCATACACATAATAAAGTCTTCAGAATGTTGAAAACACAAATTATATTTCTAATTAAAGAGAAGACAAAAGATAACAGTTGTAAGAAAGAGGCTGCTCATTGGTCTTAGCCACCTGGCCACGAAATAATCACGCAGAAACTGTATTAATTAAATCACTGTTTGGCCCAACTCTAACTTCCTATTAGCTAACTCTTACATCTTAGTTTAACCCATTTCTATTCATCTGTATATCACAATGAGGTCGTGGCCTACTGGCAAAGTTTCAGCATGTCTATCTCTGGCAATGGATCCATGGCTTCTCGTCTCCACCTTCCTTTTTCCTGCATTCAGTCCAGTTTTCCCTGCCTACCTAAGTTCTGCCCTATCAACAGGCCAAGGCAGTTTCTTTATTCATTGACCAATTAAAGAAACATAGACAGAAGAACCTCCCACACCAGATAGCATACAGCTGTCACGTTCTCTTTCAAATTGCTCAAACTACTCCTCATATATAGCCACAACCTTTTCTGTGTTTAGAGACATTATTCCCCATGGAAGCAACACCAACTTTCTTTTGGCCACTCTCTGTATGTGGGATAAGGGGACGTGAGGGGCTGGAGACCTGGCTCAGCAGCTAAGAGCACTTGATGCTCTTCCAGAGCCCTGGGTTCAGTTCCCAGCACCCAGAGGACACCTCACAACCACCTACACTCCAGTTTCAGGGAATCCAATGCTCTCTTCTGACCTCTGAGGCCACCAGCCATGTATGTGGTGCACGACATCATATAGGTAAAATACTCATATGCATAAAAGAAATGCTTTTGTTTTGTTTTTAAAAAATGATGGCTTGGCTCATCTGATACCTCTGCAAAATAAAAATGGAAGTATTGAAAATTCCAACTTCATAAGTCATGCAAAGTAAGAAATTAATGTAATTAATTTTCATGTAACCTTCAAAGCACAAATTCTTTGGTTAGATTCAGTTCTGGTTGCCTTGACTTATGAGAGGCTATGTTATGGACATAACACAGAGCAAGGGAGATGGCTGATGGATGCAGATCTCTGCATCTTCTCCCATGGGGAGACAGAGTCTGGCTTCAGGGACTCCTTTGAACAGTGTATGTGGTGGAAGAGGTCTGGCCACAAGGAGGGGTCCTAGGAACCCCTGCTGCTGCTGTTGCTTTGTTGCCTGAAACTCTGTGTCTTGAGTTGCTGTCCCTGGGGCAGCCACACTGAAGCATCACAGGTCGGTCTTCCAGTTGGCAGCTGTGGATGAGCCCAGTCTTTCTTGCCGCTGCATCGAGACACAGGGGAATACAGAGTGGCCCACGCCGTCAGTGTCCCATGCAGCTTCATGGCTCACTCTGCCCCCACAGCGGGACTCTTAATCACTTGTGATGCAATCGCATAATGAATGAGATAATAAAGTTGCTCTATATTTTCAGATTCTGATTCCATGAATTTCAACTAGAAGTTAGCAACCCCTCATACTTTGTCTCAAGCAAAAACGTTATTAAAATTCACTTCATGTGTAAAATTCACCTACTTAAAATACACAAGTCAGTTGTTTGAGGTATATTCATAGGATTTTTCCATTTTCTTAAGATCAATTTTCAAGCGTGAGATTATTTCATTGAAAACAAACAGCAACAAAACTCCACTGTGTCAATGATAGTGACTCACAGTTTTCAAATCCCCAGTCTTGAAGCCATCACTATTGTGCTGACTCCATAGGTTTGTTCACACTACAAATATATAAAGGGAATTGAGGTATCTGGCCCATTCTCAGTGGCCCTTTTGTGTTACTACCTACACCAAGACTTTGAATTCATGAATTTCTTTTTCTCACACAGGAAAGAGGAAGTACATATTTTATATTTTATATTATGGGCTGTTTGTCGCTAGGACAGTTACAGTACTTAGCAGCTATAGTGCTAATGCAGCCATTGACAATATGGAAG
Organism: Microtus oregoni; assembly: GCF_018167655.1. Lineage (NCBI taxonomy): Eukaryota > Metazoa > Chordata > Mammalia > Rodentia > Cricetidae > Microtus > Microtus oregoni. The sequence goes on along the minus strand of NW_024543069.1, from coordinate 24,102,385 downwards.
CAGATGGCAGAGGCCATATTAAAAATAAATCACCTTTATTTACAGAATAATTGGGGAGAAGTAGATACGACTCCTGGCCTGGTTTGCGGACCCTGATCGACACATCTGGGAGGACTATTTTTGATTTTTTTTTTTCATAAAGAACTTCAAGTCTTAACTATTGACCATATTTCTTTATAATTCAAATTTTAAGCAACCGCTGAAGGTTTTATTCAATTTCAAGAGTCAGCAGAGTAGTTATAAATCAATGTAGAACGTAGCAAGCACTGTGCACCAGGGAACATTATTTCAGAGAGTCCTTTGAACTGCTGACTTACAAATCTTAAGACTTATTACACATATAAAGAAGTTAAAATGGTGGGGATCGCTCTCCTGCAGGGCTCTTCCTGCCAGGATATTTTTGTCAGGGGTTGTTTTCCCTCGATGTTGTCAGTTTTAGATAGATGGTTCTTGATGACAGATACCCCTCTCATGAAGCGTTTTAGAGGCTACGTGTGCTCTCCCCCATCCCAGTAAGTCCTTCCTCATCCTTCCAGTATTTACTTTTCCATGTTCTGTGAACAATATCTCGTAAATGGGACTCAATGAGGAAGCTTTATTTTGCCTGAGGGTTGAGGGTACAACCAACCATGGCAGGAAAACCACAGCAGCAGGGAGTGTGAGGTAGCTGATCACACTGCATGCATAGTCAGGAGGCTGAGAGAGGTGAAGGCTGGGATGAGTTTGACTTTTCCTTTTGCTCGCTCCAGGAGGGCAGCCCATAAGAACACGGTGCTGGCTGCTCACACTCAGGGAGAGTCTTCCCTCTGTGGCAAAACCTCTCTGGAAACAACCTCACAAATATGTCCAGAGATGTGTCTCCTAGGTGACTCTAAGTCCAGTCAAGGTGAAACACAACTCAGCACAGCAGTATCTGACTGAATGGCTGGCCTTGACAGCAGCGATGGCATGTTGTATTCTGGATGGGAACAGAATGCTCCCACTATGTTCCAAGTCTGTAGTCACTGTGGGTGGCTGAGAGAGGGAACAAGAGCTTCTTCCTCCCGTGGGAGTTATTAGCATCAGAGAGGGTCAAAACCTTAATTATCTCTTCGCTTCTGAAAGATCTCAGTGTAATAGCCTCACAGGAGGGGAGCCAAACCACATCATTTTGATCTGTAATGCTTTATTAATTTTTTTCTCTCCTGCTACCCCGGATTAACTTATTCTACTAAGTTTTAAGTGGCTTGAAGACAGAAAATAATTTCCTTTGTACTCTCATCCCCATTGCTTAATATGTGATTATGTGTAGTATTCTTTTGAAAGTGCTTAATCATTTTCTTCAGTTTTTTTTATTTCACATAAACACACATATGAAATCTTTTTATATCAAGCAAGCCTTTAGCTATCTAATAATGCTATTAAAAGAATATGCAATATTATCACTGATTTCTATCTCTATAAATTCATTTTATTATTTGATTTTTTTTTTGAAGTAGGCACCTTTAACACTTGCAATGATTTTGAACATATTATTGAATTAGAATTGGTAATGTGTTACCTCTTGGTTTGGTCCCATAGTTTTTAAAAAGAACAAAATAGTATATTCTATGAGAATGTTCACATTTCTCCCCATGTAAACCACTGTTCATGGGTGCTCATCACCCAACTCAGATACACTCACCTCTGTTACACACGTGCGTCTAGTCACCCCTATTTATAGAGAGATTTTTTTCTGTCTTTAAAAAAATAATCACACTAACAAAAACCCCAGTGCCAGTCGAAGAGACTCCCAGAACAATATAGGTTTCTTCCTTCCCTTAGAAGCTTGTATAGCATCTTCCGGCACCATAAAAGGTGGTTCCCAGGGAGAAGGCTCCCAGCTCAGATCCAGCTTTTATCCTGAGTCCTGTGTTAGAAGTGTGTGGTGTCTTCAACAATCGAGACATACCTTCCACCTCGGGGACGCAACCATGGGCAGCAGCAATAGCCTATAGTGTTTGGGGAGTCTTTGGGATTCCCTTGATTAAAAACATGCCTGGTACTCGTTGTTTGTTTGTTTTTGAGATGGCTCAATGGATAAAGCACCTGTCACATGGCATGAGGGCATGAGGAGCAGGGTTCATGCCCCTAGCAGCCATCACCAGATGCCTCTAATCCCAGCAATTCAGGGCAAACTGACTAGCCAGACCAGCCAGAGGACCAGAGACCTCCATATGCATGCAAACACACCCAATCATGTCCATCCACATACACGTAGCACATATATACATATATCACATGTAAATAAATTTCTGACTAAAAATTCTAACGGATTTGTCTCTTCTGAATTTGTTATGTCTGCTTTATTCTGCAGGCTTATGGGTACAAAGCCAGTCATCTGGACAGGAAGTGGCCATCTGTTCCTTGTGAGAGTCACCTTTGCTACACAGCATCGCCTCCCCAATCGTACATTTTCACAGCCTAACACCTCCACAGTTACTGATTTTCTCATTCTTGCCTCCTCCAGCAGCCCCAGAGGTCTGAACCAGTCCCTTTCTCCACCTATCTACTGGGCTGTCCTCTGGACCTTTGAAAACAAGCTTCAGACAGGGAGCCCAAGTCTGAAGCCTGCCCTGAAGGAACTTTCCTCTGCTACTGCTTCGGATGCAATGTCCAAGAAAGGGCACAGAGCTTGCGATGCCTTAAAAAATGTGCATCTAAACTGACATCTGATAGTTACCTATGAACATAAACCTCAAGAGTTTCTTGCAGGCGGGAGCTTTTTCCCCATTAGTTTTAACTAATTCAAAAACATATAGACACTTATTTAGACCTGCCATGTGATGTGTAAATCAGGTCAAACACACATGGGGGGGGAGGGATGGGGAGAGAGAGAGGGAGAGAGGGAGAGAGGGAGAGAGAGAGGGAGAGAGAGAGAGATCTGTGTACATGTTTCTGTGTGTGCACAAGTCCATGTAGCTACACACGAGTGTGAGTGGGTTTGTAGGCCAGGAAAACATCAATTAGCCATTATCCTCACTTGCTGTCTGCATTACACACTCGTGAAACACTGACACACACACACGTGCTCTAGTTTGCTTTCTGTTGCTGTGATAAGCATGACAACCAAAAGCAACTTGGAGGAAAGGTTTTTATCTCATCTTACAGGTTATAATCCATTATGAAAGGAAGTCAGGGAAGGAACTCAAGGCAGGAACAGAAGTCTAGACCGTGGAAGAACGCTACTTACTGGCTTGCTTCCTCTGTCTTGCTTGGCTACCATCCTCATACAGCCCCCTCCCTCCTGTCTAGGGATAACAACACCCACATTATGTCGGGCCGTCTATATCAACTAAAATTAAGAAAAGAGCCCAGAGACATGCTGATAGGCCTGTCTGCTCTGGGCAGTCCATCAGCTGAGGTTCCCTCTTCCCGGATGACTCAGGGCGTGCGTCAAGGTGAAATCTTCAGTTGATATGATGGTCTTCAGACATCATTCATTGTGAAACACTCAGAATGCCCCCCTCGATGTTCAATAATTGTCATCATCTTTAGTCACTCACTGAAGTGGCATAGCAGACTTGCGACATCTATCCAATCTTAACTTAGCGCCTATTCGTGAAGCTTCCCCTACTCTCTTTCTCTTTCAAAGCCTCCTGGTAACCCACCATTCTCCTGGCCACTTTTGTGGGATCAACTTTAGTTTCAGACTCCGCACGAGTGGCACCAAGCTGGACCTCACGTATTTCATTTACTATGATGATTTTCGGCTCCATCTGTGTTGTTACAATGGTGGGATTTAATGCTTTTTATGACTGGTTAGTCTTCCACTTAGAATATGCATCATCTTTTATTTATCCATTCATCAATTAACGGGCACTTATGTTTTCTCTAGCACAGATTTAATGCTAATGTTTCCTGAAGTTGTCTCTGAGAATCTTAGGAAGCATCAAAAGCAGCACAGACAGACAAGTTCCCTTGCAGACTTGGAACATGACTCTCTTTCAGGAACACACCATCATCCTCTATGACCAATATTAAGTATCTATGTCAGTGGTTCTCACCCTTAATACAGTTAATTAATACGACCCTTTAATTAATATGCGGCCCTTTAATACAGTTCCTCATGTTGTGGTGAGCTCCAACCTTAATGTTATTTTCATTGCTACTTCGTAACTGTAATTTTGCTACTGTTATGAATCATTATGCAAATATCTGTTTTCCGATGGTCCCTTTGGGGCTGTTGTAATGGTAAAATGACACAGTTCTCCAGGGTCAGCTGGGTCCAACCACATGAGGCCTCTGTGGGAGACAGCTGGTGGGAGGCAGTGGGTGAGAGACCTCAGCAGGGCAGCCAGTTCCACAGTCCCACGAGGAGCCACAGCAGCGGGGTGAGAGACAGAGATGGATAGGCACACCGTGCAGAGAGAGGGTTTGGGTGTTATTTGGGTGTAGATTATTTAGTGGGTTATGGAGAGGAAAGGGAAAGGGGGTTGGGGAGAAGGAGGAAGAGGAGAGGCGAGGAGAGAGAGAGAGAGAGAGAGAGAGAGAGAGAGAGAGAGAGAGAGAGAGAGAGCAAGCTCGTGCTCTTTGGGAGAGAGACAGAAAAAAAGAGTTTAGGCAGGAAGCAGAAAGATCCCCTTGCCTCTCAGTGGATTAGGAGAAGGGAGTGGGCGGGGCTTGTCTCTTAAAGAGACAGGACAGACCATTACAGTTGAGAACTGCTGATCTATGTGAAGACATTTTTAGCCTCTATAATACTTACTATTGTGGAAGTAGAAAGGAATTAGGTATTAGGGTATCAGCGGCATTGTAAAACAACAGCCATTTGTAGGCTTGCGGATGGCATTGTCATTCGGGTTCGCAGTCAGTGCTCTCACTTCCACAGTCAGCCCAAATTATGTCAAGCTTGGCCACTAGTCACATAACTAAGTTATCATCCTGATCACACAGGAAAATACTGAGGTCCTCTGATGATGGACAGACAACAAACCATGATTCACGCACATGTCTTCCCAGACTCTTTGTTTTCATGTAAACTCAGGTATTTTTTTTTCTCACCTGATGAAAAGTATGCTTTGGAGGATGAGCCAAACAGCCCTCGACAGGACAGTGGAGATGCTGCTGGTCGGACACCAGTGAATTGTCTAATAGACTCAGCTCAGTGTAGCTTCCAAGCCTGCCAGGCTAACGAGCGAATACCTACTTCAGAGTATTAGACAGCTTGCCCTAGGAAACGCCTTCCTGTCTTCTCTTTTAGAAAAAGAATTAATTTTTATTTTATGTTATGAGTGTTTCCCTGCGTGTACGTAGGTGTACCGTGTGTGAGTGCCTGCAGAGGCCAGAAGAGGGTGCTGGGTCCCCTGGAGCTGGAGTTAAATGATTGTGAGCTTCCATGTGGGTGGTGAGAGCCAAATCCGGGTCCTCTGCAAGAGCAGCCAGTGCTCTTACCTGCTGAGCCAACTCCCCAGCCCCATCTTCGTGTCTTTTAAAAGTCTGTGAAACATCCTTAACATTTTATAGAAAGACTATTTTTATTTTCCACTTATTATATAAGTCCTCATTGTTTTCTCTTTATTTTAACCAACTCTCACAATAAAAACTGTCAGAGAAGAACTGAAGAACATATCTGCTTGGTGTTGGACTATGTGTAGATTTTCCTCTTACTATAATTTCTTCTACAAAATACAAATTACTTGGAAATATTTTGTAAAGGAAACCACTCATATACAAATGGTTTCTCTTAAAACCACTTAAGGTGGAAGGTTCCACTTGACCTTCTACCCGGAAACACATGGTTTGACATCAGTGTTTCTCAGGTCTTCTGAGATCCTATGTAGCAGGTCCCAGTGCCTTGTGGAGTCAGGCCAGAATAGCTTAAGCGGCTCCACAGACTTTTCTCATTGAACATCTGCTATCTCTTCTTTATTTCCCCATGGAAGGAAAATTTCACCCAGAAGAAGAAACAGACTTTTGAAAACAAAAACAAAAGAAAGCTTATTGAGAAGTAAATTAGCATGGTCTCTTCACAGAAGCCAAGAGGAACATCTGAAATAAATAAGCACAGGAAGAATTTGGAGGCCATGGGGCTACTTAAGTAACTCTTACAAACCAGGGCTGACGAGAGGGCTCAGCTGCTAAGAGCACCAGCTGCTCTTGCAGAGGACCTGGGTTCAGTCCCCCAGCACCCATACAGTAGATCACAACTGGCTCTAACTCCAGTTCCAGGGCATTTGATTTCTTCTGGCTTCTGTGAACACCTACCTGGTGTCCTATATGTGTGTATAGTCAGGCACACCCACAGATCAAATCAAATCAAATAAATCTTCAGAAAATAACTCCACAAACCTCTTAAAGCCCAGGATTTGTTTCAGATGGGAAGAAAACAGAATTGAGGATGCTCACCATGTTTCATTGACATTTGGTACAGTTCAAACCCTTCAACAGTTTCTCACTGTGTGCCCATCATTGCAAGCATAGGCATCTGAAAGACTTCCTCACGAAGGCAACAGTAATTGCCTATGAATAGCCATCTGATACAAAGAACCAATAGTTCTAACATTCATACTAATTGGCATGACAGCAAGCATTCTGTTTCCATAGTGGCATGCTGGAGACATTTTCGATGACATGTTCTGGGATGCCTTTGTATCTGGAGTTCAGAGGGAATTTCCCCACGAGGCAAATTTATTACTCATAATAATCCAGTAGAGTAAGCAAAATAAGTGCAACTATTTGGCACCATCTCTTAAAATTGAAACAACGAGCTTCAAATGCCCATAGCATAGAGATGGGGGTGGTTGTCAGCAATGTCGCCGTCACGCCTAGCTACATCTGCCATAGAGGGAGAAGGGCGTTCCAGGTTCCATGGAAAGAGTCAAGCTTAAAACTTTGGCAAGAATAGTGCCAGGTTTTTTGTTTGGGGGGGGGGGGAAGAACTGTGTTAAAAACACTTAGATCGTCACACTGATTACCATGGTTCCTCAGCAGGACTCTTAAATAACTTGTCAAGATATCAGAGAGCCCGCTCAAATTCTTCCAAGTCATCAGAACACAGGAGTCAGAAGATCTTCCATTCCATCACTAACTCATCCATTCATCCTTTCATCCATTCATTCACCAAATACTAGCTCACGGTCTACTGAGACACTGGACTGTCTCTTCATATTTATGCCACCTCTCTTGTCCCAAATGCTACAAGCTATTGTGGTTTGGGAGAGAGCCTCAGAAAGATGAAATTTCCAAGCCACACAGTGAAGCGGAAAGCAGAGCCGTTATTTCAAACAATGCTCAGTCTTCGAATTCTGGAGATTTCTCCTGATCATCATATGCCTTACATGTGTAAAAAAAAATGATTTTCTTAGCCATGTCCCCTGAAATATGAATGCTGTGAGGTGTTAGGAGCTGCGATTTTAAAAAGGGCTTCCAACCTGGGCAGATGCCCCCTGCTCAACCACAGGCAAAGTCTGCCCGAGACCAGGTAGGCTGCCTGGGGACATCCTCCACTCTCTATTACCCCAGCTAATCTCAGGGTCACCCCAAATGCTGCAACTGAACATCAGGAGCAGCTCTCCACCCCAGTCCACGCCTCCAGTGGCTCCCTCAGACCATCTTCCCCTGCCCCTTCCCCAGCCGGCATTCCCCTGTAAGCACATCAGCCACGCTGGCCAGTGAAACAGGCAACACTCAGTCATCAAACTCTCTAAAAATCTAGAAAGGGCACAGAAACCAAGGAGCAAAGCACTTACCCAACCAAGACAAACCCAGAAATCAGAACCTAGACCTCTAATCAGCCCAAACCCAGATGACTCGGTGCCAGCGTAAGAACACAAGTAATAACAGTCGGGGCAATATCACAGCAGGTCCTGAATATTCCAACAGAATCTAAGCACAAGGAAAAGAAACACTTAAAACTAAGTATATGAAGATGATAGAGGTCCTTAAAAAGGAAATAAATAAATCCCTTACAGAAATATAGGAAAACACAAATAATTGGAGGAAATTAACAAATCCCTTAAAGTCCTCATCAGGCAGAGGCAAAGGCAGGTAGATTTCTGTGAGTTAGAGGCCAACCTGGTCTACATAGTGAATTTAAGAAATTCACAGCAAACCTGTAGTCGACATTAAATTAAATGGAGAGAAACTCAAAGTAATTCCACTAAAATTCCAAGACAAGGCTAGCCACTCTATCCATGTTTATTGAATATAGTACTTTAAGTTATAGCTAGAGCAATAAAAAACTAAAGGAGATAAAGGGGATACAAACTGGAAAGGAAGAAGTCAAAATATTGCTATTTCCAGATGATATAATAGGATATATAAGTGACCCTAAAAATTCTACTAGGGAACTCATACAACTGATAAACATGTTCTGCAAAGTGACTGGATACAAGATTAACTAAAAATAAAAACATTTCATTATCACTCCTATATACAAATGATAGACAGACTGAGAAAGGCATCAGAGAAATAACACCATTCACAGTAGCCTCAAATTACATAAAATATCTTGATGTAACTCTAACCAAAAAAAGTGAAAGACATGTATGACAAGAACTTCAAGTCTTTGAATAAAGAATTTGAAGAAGAGATCAAAAGAAGAAAAGATCTCCCATGTTCATGGATTTGTAGGATCAACATAGTAAAAATAACCATCCTACCAAAGCAATCTTCAGATTCAGTGCAATCCCCCATCAAAATTCCTACAGTATTCTTTACAGACATTGACAGGATATTCTCAACTTCATATAGAAAAACAAAAACTCAAGATAGTTAAAACAATCGTGTACAATAAAAGAACTGCATGAGGTATCACCATCCCTGATTTCAAGCTGTACAACAGAGCTACAGTAATAAAATCCACAGGATTTTGGCCTAAAAACAGACATATTGATCAATGGAATCAATTTGGAGGTCTAGACTTAAATTCACACACATATGGACACCTGATTTTCAATAAATAAACCATAAATACGCACTGGAAAAAAGAAAGCATCTTCAACAAATAGTGCTAATCAAACTGGATGTCGTCATGTAGAAGAATACAAATAGATCCATATTTATCACCCTGCACAAGACTCAAGTCCAAGCGAGTCAAAGACCTCAACATAAAACCAAATACATTGAAGAGAAAATGGGAAACACTCTTGAATGCATTGGCACAGAAGATATCTTTCTTAACAGAACACTGATAGCACAGGCATTAAGATCAACAAGTAATAAATTATACTTCATGAAACTGAAACGCTTCTATCAATCAGACAAAGAGGCAGCCTACAGAATGGAAAAAGATTTTTTTACCCACTCCACATCAGATAGAGGTCTAATATACAAAAATATAAAGAACTCAAGAAACGTATTAAATAAAAATAAATAATCTAATTTAAAAATGGGGTACAGATCTATGCAGAGAATTCTCAATAGAGGAATATTGAATGATTGAGAGCACTTGAAACGTTCGGTATCTTTAGCCATCAGGTAAATGCAAATCAAAACTTCTTGGCGATTCCAGATTACACCTGTCGGAATGGCTATGATCAATAACACAAATGACAGCTCATACTGGAGAGGATGTGGAGCAAGGGGAACACTCTTTGTTTGTGGGGGTGCAATCTTGTACAGTCACTATGGAAATACAACAGTTCCTCAGGAAGTTGGGAATTGATCTACCTCATGACCTAGCAATACCACCCTTGGGCATCTACTCAAAAGACGCCCCATTCTACCAAAATAACCCTTGTTCAACCACCTTCATTTCAGCCTTAGTCATTAATCGCTGGAAACTGGAAACAGCCTGGATGTTCCTCAACAGAAGAATGGATAAAGAAAATGTAGCACATTTACACAATGGAGTTTTACTCAGCTATTTTTTAAAAAGTAATATCATCAAATTTGCAGTCAAATGAATGGAACTAGCAAAAAATCATCCTGAGTGAGGTAACCTAGACCCAGAAAGACAAATACGGTATGTATTCAATTATAAGTGGATATTCAATTATAGCTGTTAAGTAAAATGATAATCAAGATACAATTCGCAGACCCAGAGAGGTTAGGTAAAGAGGAAGCCTTGCCTGGTACAAAAGACAGCCAGGTCACTCTCCTTAGCCTTCATTACTAGAAGTCCTCCCTAGGGTCATCCTAATGGATTGAATGGAAACAGGAAGTTTCCACTGTGCTAGATTTCCACACCACCCCCCAAATGCCCCCAATTCCAGCTGTCTCTCCCTCCACTCTCTCCCTCCATCTCTCCCCCTACATATGATCTCCCCAATTCCCATCCCCACCCTTCCTCAGTTCACCCAAAAAGACTGATTCAGCTAAGCAGGGCTCACATGGACTCACAGAGACTGAAACAGCAAGCAAGGGGCCCAGATGGGTCTGCACCAGGTCCTCTGCATATGTTATGGCTGTTAGCTTGGCGTACTTGTGAGACTCCTGACAGCGGGAGCCAGTGTTTCTCTGACTCTTTTGACTGCTCTTGAGACTCTTTTCCTCCCCATTCGGTTGCCTCATCCATCTTGGATATGAAGGCTTTCACCTTATTTTATCTTTTTTTTCCCCCTATCTTGTCTAGCTGTCTTCTCTTGGAGGCCTGCTCTTTTCTGAAGAGGAAATGGAGGGTGAGTGGATCTGGACAGAAGGGAGGAGTAGACACAGAGGAAACAGGGGCTTCTTATCCAATGAAGTTAATCTCAACTATCCCTTTCTTCTTTCCCTATACAAGCAGCATGGATCTCTTGACAATTGTTCCCTGATGCATGCTGTCCCAGGAGAAATAGACATGTATTCATCCCGTGGCCTACTGGCTTGCTTCAGTTAACAATACAATAATAACACCCAAGCAGATGTCCTCGGTTGGTTTAGATGTTTCCCCCTTTTCTGGTTTATATCTGCCACAAGAACAACACAGGAAGGAAAAGGCATGTGAGTCAGAACCGTGCTGGTTCAAAGCCAGCAGCAGGTGTTACAGGAGACAGGCATCCATCATGCTGTCAACCAAGGAAAATTAGAGATTGCTTGTAATAACAGCAACACTAGCCCCAAAATAGGAAATCCCCCAAGAGCTTGGGTTGGAGATAGCCCTTATCCCAAGAACTCATAAGTTAGAGATAGCACTTGGTGTGGTGGTGTTGAAATGGAAGATTACTGGAGGTGAGGTCTAGTTGAGATGTAGTTAGTGAAGAGAATTAGTGCAATACGTGGTCAATTTTCATCACCCTACACAAGAATGGGTTGTTATTTTAAAAGGTTAGCCTGACTTCTGAGTCTCTTTGTAGTTTACTGTCTGACCCTGTGATTTATTCTCATCCCCCCTTTCTGTCCACACACACACACACACACACACACACACACCATGTATAGCCTACTATGGAAGGTGGATTCTTCTGAGCCAGGACTATGTTATTTGGACTTTCCACCCTGCAAACTGTGAGCTAAGTAAACCCTAACTCCCCCTTTGTTCATAAAGTACCAAGCTTCAAATATTTTGCTATAGCACTGAGAAAAAAAGTAAATCATTATGAGATTTTTTCACAAAGAAATTGAGTGCAGTTTAAAGCAAAAGCAAACAAAAACCATTTAGAAAGCAGAACAGATTAAACATGCATGCACTTACATCTGCTTGTTGTGAATTATTATTAAAATGTCATGTAAAACTTTTTAAAAGACAAAGGACAAGGGAAACAGGAATGAACTAAGGAGCTGGAATGAAATGGCATCAACAGTTTGGAAGCTTTAAAGCAGAGAAATTAGTGATTTCTAAGTTTCTGGATCAACAAAAGTAGAAATATAAACCAGCAATAGGGAGGGAACAGTGACAGAATGGTTGGAGACCTCAGTTTCCCAAAGAAAATGTGCACATCTCTAAGGTCGGGGTAACAGTTAGCTATGAAAGCAGGAAGCAGCCCCTCAGTTTAATGTGAACAGCAGTTACACCAACAAGCTCTCCTTTGTCCAATCTGGAGGGAATTGATTGGGGGGGGGGCAGAAAATGGGAGTTTAATCCTGGGAGAAACTGAAATAGGGTGATTGGATCTTGGAGAATTAGGAACAGCAGAGAAAGTAGGTGACCTACAGAGAAAGGGGGGTTATATGGAAGTTGATGGGGTGAGGCATAGCAGGGCTCCTTGGGTGTGACTGCCTGGACACTGGCAGTTAGGCTCATGTGCCCCAAGCAGCAGACGGAAGATCCATTTCTGGGGAAGTTTACCGGACCACAGGAAAGAGCTGGGCCAAGAGTCTGAAACACACAAAACAGCCACCACGTTTGGAGAGTGAAGCTCCCCGTGGACCAATCCACTGCTCACCAACAAAAATCACGTCCTGTGACATGAGAAGAGGTACCAAGGGTCAGAACAGCCATCTCAAAGTGTGAGCCACAGGGAAGCCAGAAATTCTTCTCAGACGCGAAGGAAAAATAATTCTCATTTTTATTTTATCTCCATGAAAGTGTTTATCATATGTGAGCTTAGAATAAGATACGATCAAACATTTAAGGCCCTGAGCCACCATCTTCTAGGTCATGAGGTACCCTGTAACACTTTCTCCAGCAAAAAAAAAAAACAAACAAAAAAAAAAACCCAAAGTGAGCCAAGGAGAAAGTAAATAATTCCGGGAAGCCAAGAGGATTCTGGGACTTTGAGGTGGTGAGAGTGTAGCCACTCTAGCTGCTGAGCAGTCCCAGAAAGAAGATTGGGCAAGAGTAGATTATTCTGGAGAGAAATATCTTCAGAAAGCTACATAACAGAATTAGTTCAGAGTATGTTGCATTAGCCCTTTCTGATACAGTATTGACTGGCACGGAAAATTAAGCAAACAAAATCAACCACCTAAAACACCAGGTGATGGAGGAAGGTCATTGGCTAATAAAGGAACTGCCCTGGCCCATTTTATTGGTTAGAGGATAGGTGGGAGGAGTAAACAGAACAGAACGCTGGGAGGAAGAGGAAGTGAACTCAGAGACTCCACAGCTCTCTCGGGAGCAGACGCCTCAGAGAGAGATGCCATGCCCTGCTCCCGGGATGAAGCTCCGACCCAGGATGGACTAGGCTAGAATCTCCCCGGTAAGTGCACCTTGGGGTGTTACACACAGATGATTATAAATGGGCTAAATTAATATGTGAGAAATAGCCTAGAAGAGAATGGGCCAAGCAGTGATTAAATGAATACAGTTTGTGTGTTGTTATTTCGGGGCATAAGCTAGCCGGGCAGGCGGCTGGGGTGTTGGGGACGCAGCCCCGCCGCCGCCCTTATTACTTCAACCAGGTAATAAAAGCTGTTGTCAGGGATTACGTTTGTCAGTGTTCTCTGACTATACCAAATACCTAATACCTAGTTATAGAGAGGAAAGGTTCAGCATAGGTTTGGTGATTTAGTCCATATTAATTGGCTTGTCAAAAACTGAGCCTGAGGCAGAAAGAGCACCACAATATTGAGGCAGGAGGATTTTCCTGAGTTCAAGGCAAGTCTAGCTTACAGAGTTCCTGAGTCACAGAGTGAAACCTTATCTTGAAAAGCCAAAATTAATACCTTCTAGGGATAACCTAAAAAAAAAAAAATGGAAATAGCCCAAAGAAGGGGATTGGCCAGAGGAAGAATGGGGGTAGAGAGCCATTTTTTTATGCCTTTAGTAATGACTGATTTTAAAATTATGTTTTTAAACTTGATAATAAATTTCAATTTAGAAGTTAGAATGTTGCTATTAACTCAGTGTACATTTCTTTTTCCTGCAGACCAAATGTGCTGTAGTTTCTGCTCTAGATGGCAGAAAACAAAGAAAAACTCTACAAAGGGATCAATACCCAATCTCATTTCTTGCTTTTCTATCCCCATCAATGCTGCCTCATGGGTCCCCAGCACTGTCTGTTTGGGGTACATAACTGCTATCCCAACCTCAGACAGGTCCCCAGTATTCTGCAGGTTTTGAGGGGGGTGTGTGTCTGTGTATGTGTGTGCAGGCATGTGCACATGCATGCAGGGCAGGGAGGGGTGCAAAGGGGTCTCTAAATTCACCTTGACAATTGTGTCACCAGCTAGTCTTTAATGGCAGGATCCCACAGACCCAGATCATCTTGTCTAGGGTGCTACCCATCCACATTTCTTCACTTTGGGACTCACGTGCCCTTGCAGTTCTCCATTGCTTCAAGGTTTCTACAGTTTCTGATGACGTGCCACACTTCCGTGGGTAATATGGGGTTACTGGAGGTAATAAATTTCATGTCCCAAGTACCTTTGGTCGGCACCATATTCTCTGTTTAATATACTACATAATGCTTTTATAAAAATGGCTAGGTGAACTACGAGAAAGCTCGCTCACATGGCTGCTTCATCCTCAGCTCAGATGTCAAGGATTTAACCCCACTTCACACACTGTTGCTAAGCCCAACCTTCTTAGTCTTTTGCTTTAAAAAGAAAAGTGGACTCAAGCCCGACTTTACTCATCTAGTATAATATCTGAATAATTATTATTCAAATAATATTTTGAATCCCATTCCATCATTCAGCATGTATTTAATCTCATAGCATTATTTCTTTATTTTTTTTTTTTATCCGAGTCATTGCTTAAAGTGGCAAGTCACCCGGGGACCAAGACAATGAATGGGCAGAGTTGGCAACCTTTAGGTAACCAGCTTTAAAAGAAGACAGTCGTGGTGCCATCCAGCCCCCGTGTTTCTATCCAGCACGTCCATCCAGGGCTTGTTATGTCAAACAGCTTGTTGAACTCCAGAATCATCTATCTATCGCTTTCTCTTTTGCTGGTCTAGTGATCCTCTCACTAAGAGAAAAACGTAGATAATTTTATTTGGCATTTCAATGAACACATTCTGGCTCAGCAATCACCGTGTATTTTTCCTGAAGATTGCCTTACAAGCCATTCTTTCTAAGACATTAATTTCAGAATTTTCCCCAACACTGGTGTCAAGAGGAAAATAACGCACGTTCTTCCTCTGAAAAATCAAAACCATATGTGGCCGAGTGCGTCACTCCTCATCGCTCTTTTAAAAAAAAAAAAATCACTGCCACACGGGCCTTTCAAAATGTAATCTCATTAGTACGCGTCATGATTTTCCCAGACCATATGGTTTTTGCACATCTTAGTCTTTACCCCCTACTTCATTTCCTCCTGGAGAGTTTAGCCTGCTGCCTACAGATCAATCAAAAGGAGGAGCAAAGTAAATTCATTACACACAGGGACAGGCCAGTGAATTCAGCCACAGAAGATGCTGTCTTTAACCTTATAGATATGTAATTCCATTAAATGAAAACCGACGCTAAAAAGACAAAGACAGCTGTGATGATTAAAAGCAAAACCCCATTATTGCCTGCTTATAATCTGACAGTCAAAATGTAAGCATATGAAAATATTGGCAGCTGTACAAAAATCTAATTCAAAAGGCTAGTGTGTTAATATCAAAAAGACTGTAGTATTTATGGGGCAGTCATTCCCAGCTAAAAAGAAAAGTCTTTTATGATAATCAAATCATGCCTAACTTCAAAATACACAAAAAAAAAACTAAACAAATTAAAAGGATATATCCAATATCACAGTTGGAGTATTTGACATAATTGTCTCTCACTAATAAGAAGAGTTCCTGATGAAATACCAGTAAGAAAATACATGCAACGACCAATTATCATGTCTGTCAAATGGACATGTAGAATACACATGCAAAGAGACAATGAAGCAGTGGACCTATAATTTCCTGATAAGCATTCTTTGTAGACACATACAACATATTCACAAAAAGATGCGCCAGGCCATAAAGTTAATCACACTAAAGTGAGTAGTTTTAATAACGCAGAGTGTTCTGCCTCCTTCAACTACACCGCAATTAAGACTGCTTCCAATAAGATAAAGCTGATTGAAATATCCCTCTATCTCTGAAAATTGGAGACATTTAATTCTAAATAACCCACGGGTCAAGGGAGAATGGTTTCTATAAAAGACTTTTAAGTAAATTATAATGAAAAGGAACTTATCAGTTCTTCTGGGATGGATTACTGCCAGGCTTAATTTAAATCTTAAATGAGCAGATTATAAAAAAAAAAAAAAAGGAACTTCTGACCCTCAGCTACCTGAGCACACAGGTAAGAGGTAAAGAGGGGACTGGACAGATGGCTCAGCAGTTAAGAGCAGTGGCTCATCTTCTAGAGGACCTGGGTTGAATTCTCAGCCCCTGCATGCCTGCTCACAACCCCCTGTGACTCCAACTCTAGGGAATATGGTGTCCTCTTCTGGCCTCTTGCAAGTACTGCACACATATGGTCCATACATTCTGGTCAAGACTCATACACTTAAAAATGAAAATCGCAAAAAAAATTAAAAATAAAAATTAAATCTAAAGAAAGCAGAAGGGAAGGATGGGAGGGAGAGAGACCAGAAAGGAGCAACACTACTTGTTATTAGACACACATGATGAGAGCAACAGAACCCAGATGAAGCTTTTTACAAACAAATATATCCTTAATGTTTGACATTAGAAAGCATAGATCGTGGAAATGAGCAAAAGTATTAATATAAAACTAGTAAAAGTCTGTACCTGCTAAGGAACTTGAATCTACAAATTTAGAATTTCTCTCAACAAAAATGTTAGTCTTATATGGCTTCATAAGTTCTTCTAAATATCTGAAGTGTACACGAAGTTTTCCAGAGAGAAGAGTGTAATATATCCCAGATCGTTTTGTGAAGGCACTAAAAATTTGATGTTAAAACATGAAGAAAATAATAATAGTGCTTAGCTTTCCTTGTTAGCTGTGTGAGGTAACTTTTCTGCCGCTGTAATGGCATGCCATGACCGGAAAAATTTACAGAAGGAAGTGCCTCGGGGCAAAAGGTTTCAGAGAGCTAGACGTTCTTGTGGCGGGAAGGCGCTGTGGCGGAGAAAACCAAGTGTTGTATCTCAACCACACTCACAGGCAGCAGAGACAGTGAACTAAAAGCTGGGTTAGGTTATAAATCCTAGAAATCTACCCCCAGTCACTACTTCCTCCAGTAAGGCTCCACATCCCCCTCAAAATTCCATGACTTCCCCCAACAGCGCCACCTCGTGGGGACCGAGAATTCAAATACAGACCATGTCTCATTTTGCCACCGCACCTATTACCCCCATTAACAACTGGTAAATCGAGAAGCACCTGTCTCTCCCTTGACGACACTACTAAGTCCAAATATTCACTACAGATTCCCCGGACTTCTTCCCAATTCTGTTAACTGGCCCAATAAATTCTCATTATTCCTTCAGAAAGCATGTCTGTAATAGCCCTCCATGTCCATTGCTAAAATGCCAAGGACTACAGAAAGTTCTGAGACTGTCTTCTGCATGCAAGCTTCATGAATGCTGTAAAAAGAGAAGACCTCTGGGTCAGATGAAAACAACAATTTGTTGCCTACCACATGGCAAAGGCAGTAGCCAAAATACTGTCTTGTTTGCATTGATTGCCTGAGTCCCATTCATCACAAGGTGACACGGAGAGCCAGCAGCACTTGGTTACCCAGTCGGTTGCATTACGAGAGACATCTTAAGCTTAGGGGCCTCAGCCTGGGTTGTGAGCAAACATACCCGACCTTTGCCCTGGAAGGTAATGCGTTCTGATAGCGTTCTGTGGGCATGGTAAAACAAAGACTGAGATAAGTCAACCTAAAAAAGGAAAGTTTACTTTGTGTCGCCTGCTGCCCCTCTGTTTTGGTTTTTGGTCACCAGGTCCCATTGCCCCCGAGTGTCTGGTGAGGCAGAATGCCAAGGTGAGAGAACAGGGTGGAGCAAACCTATTCATGAACAAACATCATCTGGGCATCAGAAGAAAAGGAGGCAACTCACTTGCTCAATATCCCTGGTAGGGAACATGGTCCAAGTGATCTCATCTCCTTCCTAGACTCTACAGGATACGGATCCAATTTCTCCCCACTAGGTCCCCCCTCCTACGGATGCCATGACCTCCCAGAGTGCCACAGGCTGGTGGCCAAACCTTTAGGACATAGGGGATTAGAGGACACTTAAGGACTAAATCATGTTATTTTTATTATATTGGACAATAAATAAATCTACTTCTTGGCATGGATGGAGATAGCCACTCTAGTTTCTATGATGTTATGATATCAATAACCTTGAAAATATAACTCAGAATAAAGAGGCCAGTATCTCTGCTCATGAAATATACAGGAATCCAGAGACTTGGGATGAAGCATCTCCTAATAAACAAATAGTACCTTCACAAAATTTAATATAAAATTTTGTCTTCAGATTCCCTTTTCTTAATTCAACACACTGAAAACAAAAATAAAAGGCCAAGAGGTCAAATCTGAAGCTACCACCGTGGTTTCCAGGTGAAATTATGCAATTTAGCAGATGATGTAGCTGAGCGCCAGTAAGAAGGAATTTCCAGTCACGTGTGCTTGGCTCTTTCTCTTGGCGCTGCAGATGATGAATTCTTGCTATTGAGAGAAAATTAGCATTTGCCAAGACACGGATGCCAATAGCAACATTTCCAAGCGCAAACATGCAGATGAGATGTTCAACTCAACTGACTTTTCAGACTACAGTATTAGCACAAATTGCCCAAAGACCTCTCCAGGGTTTTCTTTCTAGTTCAATTCACTGGTATTCCCCTTCCTCTTCCGCCACACCCCTTCCATCTCTGCCTTCCTCTCTTCCTCTCTCTTCCTGCTGTATCTCTCCTTTTCCCTCTTCCTTTCTCCCTCATCACTAAAAGTCACAGATTCAATTTCTTGTTTTAAATATTACTCTCCTATCAAAATCACCCATATAACATGGAAAACGGAGCACTTTGAGGTATAGAGTATATATAGAGAGAGTATATAGAGTTATAACAAATTATAGAGCAAAATTAACTCACAGAAATCTGATAGGCGCGCAGGACACGGAGGATGTGCGTGTATTTAAAAGTAAGTTCTGTGGTCCATCTGGAGTTGCAGGCGAATTTTCCACTGTTGCTTGCCAACAATTATTGTCTTTCTTGGAAGTGTAAATGGGAACCACCTGTCCCAGGCCGTGTCAAAGTGTGATGCCTGTTACTGCTCTTTGAGCACCCAGAAAATCGAGTGTGCTTTAGGGTTAGCAAGAAAATCATCCTGGCCATTATGTTTGTGTGCGTGTGTGTTTGTACATGTATGTTCGGGCGTGCATACATGTGAATAAATATGCAAGGCCAGAGGACAACCTTGGGTGTTGTTCTTCAGGAATCACCCGCTATTTCTGAGACAAGGCCTCTCTTTGGCCTGACGCTCACCAAGTAGGCTATGCTGACTGGCCAGGGAACTCCAGGGGGTCACCTGATTCCACCTTCCCAGTGCTGGGACTACAGGTATACCACCATGCCCAGATTTTAAAAGCACACATTTTAATTTGATTAAAATATAATCTTTGAGTACATTATACTTGTATGTGATGTATTATTATATCCATCCTTCGCTCCTACAACTCCTTCCAGACCCCCCACATTCTCCTCTCATCTTCATGTTCTCTTTTCCCTTAAAAAAGAAACCATCCACTGAGTATAATTTTGTTTCCCATACGCATTTGGTGTGGGACCCTTCGCTGGAGCATGGACTATACCATGGGCCATACACCTGGAGAAAATGGACTCTCCCATCACCTGCAGCCACTGGTTGTCTCAGCGAGGGCTCGGTCTAGTACAGATCTTCCCAGCTGCTGTGAGTTCCTGAGAACGTGACCACAGCGGTTCCCCACTCCCACCACCTGAAACTCATAATCTTCCTGTCTCCCGCTACTGCAATGGTCCTCAACTGTGACCCTTTAATACAGTTCCTCCTGTTGTGGTGACTCCCAACCATAAAATTACTTTTGTTGCTACTTCATAATTGTAATTTTTGCTACTGTTATCATTTGTAAACATCTGCTAGTCAGAGTATCTAATATCCCCGTGAAATGTTCGTATGATGCCCAAAGGCATCGTGACCCACAAGCTGAGAATCACTGATCCACTGCAATTTTCCAAGTCTTATAAGGAGAGATGTAATAAAGATGTCCCATTTAAAGCTGAGAAAATCCACAGACATTCTCTGCGTTTTGATCAATCCCATGCTTGTTTTATAGGGTTCTGGGGATTCAGAATCAGGACTCCATGCTTACAAGGTAAGAACGCTACCAACTGAGCCATTTTTCCAGCCTAGGCATCTTTTTTTTTTCATTTTTACATCACCTGAAAAATGCTTAAAACTCCATATATTTTAATACCAATAGCTGTCATTAGTAGATGTATTTTTAATTATCAGCACCTTCTTGGAGAGTATATTACCTTAAATAATTTAATTTGGGGCGATAAGCAATCTACATTTAGTATCGTTACTGAAAATTACATGTCAAGCTGTTTACACACGTGTATGCAACCAGCCATGGACTGAGGAAGCATCAATGAGCTTCTCGGTTCTCTTCTACAGAAGATAAAGTTGTGACCTCAGCAGGGTCTGTACTGATGGAATTATAATCTCGTGGGGGCACTGTGGTGCCAGGTGCATCCTCTGAAGTGTAACGGCTGTAAATGCAGGCGTGAATGGCACAGGTGGAGGCCAGGCAAAGAAAATGCCTCTGCCACTTACAGTAACCTCTCATTTTCTATATTCTCGTTCTTTGACCTTTGCACCCAATCCTAAAGACTGCAAGTAACTGTCTTGACATGTGCTTTTCCAGAGTTCTGCTCACCTCTATTGAGTCTCCTACTTGAGGCCAATATCTTCCTTGCTCATTCACCCCGAACTACAGATGACTGTTTCCCTCAAGTTATTCAACACCACCTTTCTAACTTTGCCATTGTTCCCTGAAAACCATAATACAGGCTCTTGCCACAACTCCCCGCTTGCCGTACCCACCACCAATGCTACTGCTTCCCCAATATCACATACGCCAACCCCTCTCTAGTCAAGTGTATTAACACACAGCGGTGGGTGACATCTGAGAAGACTGTATGAAGTCGAGAGAGAAGAGGACAGCTAGAGAAGAAAGGCACCTTGCAGGGCGCTGCAAGTGCTCGTGGGCTTGTCTGAAGACAAGGTGAGTGGGTAGGTAGAGCAGAGCAAGCAGAGGAAAACACGAGATAAAATCAGGGTCAGCTGAGTCTCCTGCCGATTAGACCGTCCATAGGGAGAACCAAGAGAAATCTCTAGATGCTAGGCTGCTGTTGTTGTCTTTCTATGGGAGAGGAAGTTGGTTTATGAAAATAGGTTCCTCTCGGTTTTCTTTGAGGATTTACCCTGAATTGGGAGATGAATTAAAGACGTTAGAACATGGAGAAGATTAGCTGTTTCTGCAAATCCCCTGTTACTTGCAAGTAGTGTTAGGATAGGGGTCTAGGGAAAGGAACGGAGGCCTTGTTAAAGCATCCTCCCATTGTGTATTGAGCGTCCTAGTTAGGGTCTCTGTTGCTGCAATGAAACACAGCGACCAAAGCAACTTGGAAAGGAGAGGGTTTTTTTGACTTACATATTCACATGTAGTTCATCACCGAAGGCAGTCAGCGCAGGAACTCAAACAGGGCAGGAACCCGCAGGCAGGAGCTGGTGCAGAGGCCATGGTGGGAGGCGCTGCTCTCTGGCTTGCTCCTCGTGGCCTCTTCAGCCTGCTTATAGAATCATGACTACCAGCCCAGGGATGGTACCACCCACAATGGGCTGGGCCTCCTGCCATCAATCACTGATTAAGAAAATGCCCCTACAGCTGGATCTTATGGAGACTTTTTTTCTCAACTGAGGTTCTCTCCTCTCCTCTCCAGTGTCTCTAACTTGAGTCCAGTTGACATAAAACTAACCAGCACAATGAGTGATCAGCAACAAAGGTGGGGGCACTGGGAACAGGCGTAGAAGTCGCCATACCGCCTACAAAGTTGAGAGTTTTATGAATGCAGAAAGAAATTCTATTGATCCATTGAGTCGCTGTGTAATAACAGACTGCTGGTCTAGAACCACAGAAGCATTTCTCCCTGTGGGTCACATCTGCTTCTCATGTACTATCAGCTTTTAAGTAGATGAAGCTCCTTTCCCTCCTAGTTACCATAAACTACAGAAAGAATTAGATCAAAGCCGCTCCTAAAGGTGTAGTGCATACAGAACCATCATTGGCCGGGATTTACACCTGCCTGTTTCAATTAAATGTTTGCTATGCATGTGTTAGGTATAATATTTAGTGTTCCTATGGTGGGCACCAACTAATTAGAAATGTTTGCATATCTGATCACTGAACTAGACCTGAGGGAGTCCCAGAAGTGTACATGCTGCTCTCCACAAAGAGTAATCACCAAGATATGCACAGAAAAAGACTTACAACCTCGAATGAGCAAGCAGATTATGTAATAGAGCCAGCAACTTTTCTACAAATTTGGAGGACAAAGAGATAAGAAGCATTGGTTTAACTAATGAAGAGCTTAGTTTTAATTTTAATTTTGACCTTAAAGCATGAGGTTGAGATAGAAAGGCTGTCAAGAGGCTGCTCAAAATGATAAAAATGAAAATGAAGGAGAAAAATGGAGTGTCTGGGCAGTGAGAAGAATCTCAGCCTCATTGGGAAGGGGCAGTATTACAAATAATTACACTGGGATCTTGAGGGAAAGAAGGATGACTTTGGAGGTAACTGGAGAAAACAGAATCCCATTGGTGATTTTTTTTTAAAACCAAAATGTGATGTGAATCACATTTAAAAACGAGGCTGAATGGTTCAAGGATGAACCATTAAAACGGAAGGCACTAGGTATGTGGAATGTCACTCACCTGGGAACAACATCACATGCAATTTCTAGCAGTCCTGGAGTTCGGAAGGCCCCAGCCAAGGGTCTGACATATCCACATCTTCCTGGAGTTCCTGGAAAGTCTGCCCACACTCTTTTAGCTGTCAAGTGCCAGTTTGGCCTGTGGAGACACCAATCCAGTCTACACTTGTGGTCTTAGGATATCCTCTATCTACATGTGTCTGTGCCCAGATTTCATGCATCTCAGTATGTCCTAGTCATTGGCTTGGGGCCCACTATAACAGGTTCTCAATCTATGGGTCTCGACCCCTTTGTGGATCAAAAAAGCCTTCCCTAGGGGCTGCCTAAGGCCATCAGAGAGCACAGATATTTACATTACTTTTCATAACAGTAGCAAAATTGCAGTTATGAAGTAACAACAAAAAATTTTCTGTTGGGGGGGGGTCACCACAACATGAAGAACTGTATTCAAGGACCTCAGTATTAGAAAGGTTGAGAACCTCTCTGCACTATCTCCCCATCCTAATTTGATTGTGTCTACAGAAATCCTATTTCCAAGCATGGTCCCTTGATAAGTTTCAAGAGTTAGGGATTGAATACATTGAGCCAGAGGAAGGCAAGCAGACAACATGCAGGGTTGGTGGTAATCGCAATGTGTCAACTCTCAAATCCAAGGTTGAAGTTCTCATCCCTGATACAGTGATGGATGGAGATGAGGCCTTTCTTATGGTGAACAGGTTCAAGTGAGGTCCTCATGATGAAATGCGTATCTTTGTAACATGTGCATCGAAGGTGGTGAGATGATAGTGGTTAAGAGCTCTTGCAGAGAACCTTTTGGTTTGCATCATCAACATGGAGCCTCGGAGCCACCTGTAACTCCAGTTCAAGGAGATTCAGTGTCCTCTTCTGGTCTCCATGGGCACTGCATGCATATGGTGCATATATGTACATGTAGGTAACCACTTATACACGATAAAAACATGTTTTTTTTTTTTAAAAAGGATGTATTTCAGGTGTCCTCTCCCTCCCCTCCATCTTTCTGTCCCTCTCCATCTCCTGTCCCATTCTCTGCCATGCTGGTACACAAAAAGATTTAATGCCAAGAAGAGAGACTTAATACCCAGATCAACCAGAACCTTGAATTTAGGCTTCCTGGTTCCATGAGAAAAAGAATCTTGTTGTTTAAGTGGCCTAGTAGATGGAATTTTGACATGGCAACCCAGGCTGACAACATATCAGACATGAGACAACAGACTCACTCCGTAATTCACTGGCCCTAACACTATGCTGGGAATTTGACGCTATGGACCAAGGCACTGCAGTTGACTCCTTAGTATAGCTGGACATCTGCGCAGTGTTCTCTATTCCTACTTCAGTATCCAAAGAACTCAGGCATCTAACATTATTGTAATAGAGATAATAGAAACCGTATAAGTACAATCATTGGAAAAGATAAAATAATGTGTGTAAAATCAGGGCAAAATATTTGAAAATCATAGAAGAAAGAAAAGATATCCTGAAAAAATATAAAGTGCTCAAATTAAGATACAAACCTTTATTAGACCAATCACCACAGAGGCTGGAAGGTGATTAATGAAAGTGCACTAAACAGGTACTTGAACCAGATGGGCTCACAGCTGAATTTTATTTAACCATTAAAAGAAAACTGATCCTCTCATTTATTAAACTACTTTTAATACCAGAAAAAGGTGGAAAGCTCAGTAGTTCTTTTTAGCAAAGAGCTTAGGTTGAATAGGTAATGTTTCAAATGGTTATATGTATAAAAAGAGTACAAAACATTGTCTTATTAAGTGCCGGTGAAAAGTTAAGTATCAGCAGATTAAATCCGTTGGTAAATCAAAACACTAATATTCTGTGTCCTCATGGTTCACATCTTAGGAAGGCAAGGATTATTTGTTAGCAAGAAAGACAATATAACACATAAGGAATGTAGCTTTAATGTGTGTGTGCATGTATGCATGTGCATGTGTGTTATATGTGCATGCGTGTATATGTGCATGCGTGTATATGTGCATGCGTGTATATGTGCATGTGTGTATATGTGCATGTGTGTTATATGTGCATGTATGTATGTGTGCATGTGTGTATATGTGCATGTGCGTATATGTGCATGCGTGTATATGTGCATGTGTGTTATATGTGCATGTGTGTATGTGTGCATGTGTGTATATGTGCATGTGCGTATATGTGCATGCGTGTATATGTGCATGCATGTATATGTGCATGCGTGTATATGTGCATGTGTGTATATGTGCATGCGTGTATATGTGCATGCGTGTATATGTGCATGTGTGTGTTTGTGTGCCACGAAGCACACAGTGGGGCTATGTAAGAAAAGGAAGGGTACCTGCTTGAGTGTTCAGGAGGAAAGAGGAAGAGGAAAATATTAGTAATATATACTAATATATTATTTATAACTTTAACGATATATATTCAAATATATATGAATAGGTACAACAAAGGCATTATTTTATGTACAAACAATAAACAAATGGAGCATGTCAATCCAACTCAATTCAGTAAAATTAAAGGAGAAAGCAGTCCATTAGCAGACTGAATAGTACTCAGCCCTTAATGGGCATCTATACCCCACCCCTTCCTCCCAAGACTCAGGGATCATTGAGGAGGAGGGAAAAGATATATTGTAAGCACCCTGTGGGAGCCGAGAATGCAGGCCATTTCCCACATTTGCCTGATGGTGAGAGTAACTGTGAGATGCACTAACTTGTGTATCCCGCACCTTCTGACACAGGAGGTGGTGGCCTAGCTCCTTTGATAGTAAGCAAACCCGGGCCATCCTGAAAGTGGTCAGGATATGCTAATGTCGTTCTGCTCCTTCTATTGTAAATATGAGGTCACCTGGGGAAGAGGTGTTTTCAGCCTATGTGACAAATGGACATAAGCAAGAAGTGATTTAAGTCATCCCGCTGCCTAGGAAACAGAATGCAAATGAAGTTTTTGCTACCTCTCCCCTCAGCTTACGTTGATATAAAAATTAACGCGGGTGATTTCAGGATTTAAATGACCACTGAAAATCCCTCCGGATACCGTCGTGTGAATTGCGTCTTTAATATTCCACGCCTCTACGCTGGTAAGAAAAGTTTTATGTTGGGGCTGGACCCCGGCAGTACACGGGTAGCGGATGACTCCAGCAAGGCCATGTTCACCAGGCACAAGAGGAATGTAGCACACATGAACTCAGAGACCGTGGCAGCTTACACAATATCTAGTCAAGCTAGGAAAGTCTTAGCATGGATGCAGAGGGGACAGGAAGCTTCACCTCTAGCTGAGGAGCTGTTAGCATTTGACGGCTACTGGGGTAGGGGCTCGGGTTTCTTCATGGATATTGCAGTCCTTCCCAGTTTTTATATAAGTAAGAAACCAAAATGACCCCGAAAACAAAACAAACGTGATCTGGCCAATCTTATCAAAGAGCACTGTAGACAAATGCGAACTCTTCGGAATGATGCGTGCCTAGAGTTCTGAACTACGTACGGATATTCCACTCTCAAGCAAACAGGCGGACTATATCCAGGAAAATCAAAGTTCAGGTTTTCACTATGGAAAATCACAAATGTGGAAACATATATGAGTAAGCACAAAGAAGTAAAACACACACATACACATATATATTAATTTACACAGATGTACATATACAAATGTATATGTGTATATATATATATATATATATATATATATATATATATATATATATAAACTTTTTGGTGTTGCATTTGAAGGGCTATCTGCCCCTCACATCCTCCTTTGAAAAATTTAAGAAACATGAAAAACAAAGCCCAAAGATCATGTATGAAAATATGAAGCAAAAGAGCACTTAAGGTCATAATTTCTGGGGCTCTGAAGAAACTTCACACCTTCCAGTGGAACCAAATGATGGTGCAGTTGCTGAGCTGCTCTTGCAGAGGACCAAGGACTGAAGAGCCAGTGGAAGTTAAAAGCACTTGCTGCTCTCTCAGAGGACCCAGGTTTACGTAAGGCACCCATGTAAGACAGTTCACAATCATCTGTAACTCCAGTTCTAGGGGATCTGACATCTAGAACCGAGATCCTTCATGTCCACAAACAAGCTTGGCTTGGCTAGGATACAAGGTTAGAGAGGATTGGTTTTTACCTAAGGAGAACCTCGGACTTCAAACTTCTAAGTCCTCAGGGCAAGGTGATTTAATGTTGGACTGTGAATTCTTGAACTTCAAACTGCAAAGGGATTTAACAGTAAATTGTCCTTGGAAATGTGAAATTATAAAAGGGTAGTTATATTAAAATCTGAGACATCTCGACTAATATGGGCCAAATTGAATCCTATTTCTTCAATTCATACATTAAAACTGAATTCCCAGTATCTCCGAATGTAATGGTTTGTGGATAAAAGTAGATTGGATTCTAACTCAATATGACTCTTGCATCCATAAGAAATGATTAGGAAGGAAGCGGGTCCTGATGAAGGCCATTTGGAGACACGGGGCTAACCATCAACAAGCCCAAGGAATGGACACAGAAGAAACCAGTCCTCCCAGGACTTTGATATCAGACTTTGGGCCTCTAGCTAAGGGTATAAATTTCTCTAGCGAGGTTTAAATTCCCATTGTTTAAGATACCAAATCTATAGTACTTTGTAAAAGGGCACCTCACTGACCATGACACCAGCGTTGGAGTTTATCACTAATACACGGCTACAGATATTATATGAGAGAAACGAGTTTTTTTTTAATTGATAAATGCCCTAAGATTGGGACCAGAAGGAACAGAAGTGAAACTCAACAGTTAAGAGCACTGGTTGCTCTTGCAAAGGACCCAGGTTCAGTTCCCCGTGCCCACATAGGCATCTCTAACTCCAGTTCCAGGACATTGCATGTGTGTGGTGCATATGCATACATACAGACATGGAAACACTCATCGATATAAAATAAAAACAATGAATAAACTTTTACAAAGATGAAAACAGATATATTCTGAAAGACTGATGGTCCCTTCCATGTAAGGGGTTGATTGCCCCAAATGAACAGACTAACACAGTGAAAATTCATGAGAGATGCTTCTTCCTATAAGGAAACACAATTAAATGTAATCCCAGCATCTCTCTGTCTTTTATTCATTCTCCCCAATAAAGGTGGTGCTTTGTTCTATTGGTAAAATTGCAGTAATTAAATTGGACCTAAATACCAAAGCTGTACTCTTCCTTAGGATTTGTAGGGAGCGTGGATTTCCCGTGCCCTTCCTCCGTGCTCTCTGCCCAGGAAGCACAGAAATGCTGGGTGGAGAACTTCCGTGATGATGACCAGGGAAGGGGAGCGAGTTCTCCAGTTCCCAGCTGGCTCATAGATACCCAGGCTGGCTCCGCTGCTGTGTTCCTCCAGCTTCACTCTCAGCTGTGAAGATGGCCTGCGTTCTCACCTTCCTTCTTTAATACTCAGTGTTTTCAAATTCATTTGTGAAGTACAGATGCCCCTTTACAGACACCAGCAAATGTTTATACATAGTCAAGCTTTTCACGCTAAAGAGTTCATCTTTGGAAATGAAGTGTTCATACACCTGGTTGTGTTTGCAATGCTCTCAGCAACATGCTCACTCTAGGAAGATTCAAGGCTGACCAGTGCCTATCTCTGCCCTTGCTATTACGGGCTACATCATAACTAAGGATACTCCAATTTGTAAACTATATATTTGACTTATTAAGCATTCAGCTCAGTGTCAGGGCCAGCTTAATGTTAATTAAAATAACCCTTAATGTAGGGAGAGAATTGTTTCTCGCTTGACAGTTGATACAAATGCTTTCCTATGTATTTCCTGTTTTCCCCCATACCATATGTGACTTGGTGACTTTATGGGAGTCATAGAAGTCGCCCAGCTAATCAATGGCACTCACCCCAAACCGGTTCTGTCTCTAAGTTCAGGGATCTTCTTGCTGGTTCATAAAGTTGCTTAGGAAAAAAAATCATTAACTCAGCTGTCAGTTGAGGCATCAGAAAATCAGGGAGCTTGAAAGAGACACCTATAAACTCAATGGCTCTTGTGTCTGAGCTCTGTGAACTAGACACCTGTGAACTCAATGACACTTGTGTTTGAGCTATGTGAACTAAAAATTTTAAAAGGTACATGAACTGTAATGGACCTTAAGCAGTGTGTAATCCCATGGCTGGAATGTTTGACCTCACCTTGGTTCTCGGACAAATGAGACCATTACCTTCTTAGCGTATTTTAGAATTAGCAACCGATGCATCCTTTGCCCATGAGAAACTACTCTGACCTCTTTCAAAATCGGAGACAGAGACCCTCAAAGGGTAGAGTGGCTCTCTCATTTCTCCTAGCCTCTCTTTTCTGGCCAGGAGGGGAGGCCTCTGCGGTGTGCTTGTGCCACGGTGTGCTGCCTCGCCGCAGATCCTAGAGTAGCCTGCTGTCTGTGGGCTGTGAGCCAAAATAAAGGCTGCCTCTTTCGGCATCAAGTTCTTGCATCGCAAGGAAGTTTCTGTGACCTACCTTCTCTCTTGAGGCCACCAGTCTGATCTGGTGCAGACCCAAATGCTTGCCTTCCAATCAGTGGCTCTCGAGTATATATGGGTGGGTAGTCAATCCTGTCAGCTTGATTAGATTAAGAGGTACCCAGACGAATAAAGCAGGCCTCAGGGAATGTGTCCACGAGGGTGAAACTGTAGAAACGAGAGAGGTTTATCTTAGTAACAGAGACTGCAAAAATGTACCGTGGCACCCTACTCATGGTATAGGCCCCTCCCTAAACGGAATAAAAGGCTGAAGGGGGAATTTCGGCAGGCGCAGGCATTTCTCCCTCCGCCTCCTGTCCACCTAGAAGCCGGTAGCTCAGTCACGTGCTCCCAAAGTTCAGCTCCTCAGGTCCAGACTCCACAGAGCCAAGGAATACAGACGGATAGTTCTGCAAATGTGAACCCAAATAAATCATCTTTCCCTCGGACGTTGTTATGCCGGGTGCTCTGTCACAGAGATAAAAGTCTAACACAGAAGGTAGGTCGGACATTCTAACGTCTGACTCCACAGACACACGAGTTTCCTTATTGCCGGCTAGCTGAAGTCTATTTGGAAAGGTAAGAGGAAATGCCACCCCGTTTCATCAACTCAGTCCATATGGCACGTGATCATTCCAGGACACTCGGTCCTATTAAACATCCAATGCAAGGAATAAATGAAATGCCCATCCAGAGATGGGGTTCCATTAGCACAACTGCTCAGGACTAAAAGTCTGTAAGTTACACAAGGAAAAGGCAGGGAAGAGACTTTGTGTGCCTGGTCCCGGTATTACCTTTCAAGAAAAATTCTTTTCAAGATGTATTTTCCCATGCAGAAAAAATGTAACTTGGAAATGCTTACGGGAAGATGATGGCTTCTGGCAAACTTTGACCCAATCATATAAAGTGGGATTAATCACGCCTCTCTGCCCAGGCAGCTATTCGGGATGCTCGGATGAAAATAGAAGTGCGAAGTGTACTTATAAATAAGTAAAGGTTTTTACTGCTAAGATCAGCACACAGGCACAGTGGGGCCTTTGTGTCTTGGAATTGCTGACTCTGCAGACACAGAGGATGTGTGAAGAGAGTGGGAAACGTGAGAACTACATCACCCCCACCTGGTGACGGCACCCCTCCCTGTCTCCGGTTCCTTGGCGTACAGGCTCGGCTCAGTACTCTGGACAATCATCTTCTCTGCTCCACGGCAGGTCCTAGGATGCCACCAGGTACCGGAAGTATCCTCTCTGCAGGAAGGACCTCCTCCACATGTTAATGTTTATTTTCAGCCGTTCAATAAGAAATTGACCCTCTGGGTTGCACACTACATCCATCCAATGCTGGTTAGACATCTTTTTATCTGTTATCTCCAAATGCTTGTTTAAAAAGAGGATGTAATTGGGCCGGCAATAAAGAGAGCAGAAAGGCATTGGACATTTGGTGACAGTGACGGACAGAACAGTAAGCTGCGTCATGACATTTTCTCACAGAACGATCATTGCGTCGTGACATTGTTTTCTCAAAGACAGATCGTTAGTCAAAGATAATTTCCACTGTTACTTCTCCTATATTCACTTATTTTGTCTTTACCTACCCTTCAGGAGGAGGATCTCTGTGACATCTTCCAAAGTGACAAGCAGATCCTTTTAAGACCTCAAAAGTCACATTACCCTCATATCCAAGGAGAAAAGAAAAGCAGATTTAATGAGATAGCTATGTTTCTGAAATTAAAAAATAAAAGCTTATTTCTAAAGCAATGTGTGTGTGTGTATTCATATAACACATAAGCATGTTTTACACTTTACTGAATGAACTTCAATTAATAATAGCAGTATTGATGGTGAGGGGGACTTGATCAAAATCTTCCCTAGACTGCTTGATGAAACAGAATGTCAGTATGTAGGAATCTTATTATTTTTATTTTCAAAACAATTTAAAATGTTTTGTTTTGTTTTTTTTGTTAGGTAGGATTTCCTTATGTAGGTCATACTGGCCTTGAATTCATAATCCTCCTGCCTCAGCTTTATACAGGCTAGAGTCTGGCAATACACTATGCCAACGCTACAAAATATATCTTAAATAGAAAATGTTTTCAGAATTGTGTGTCGTCTGTTAACCTACTCCAACATTTGTGTCAGCATTTCAGAATTTTCTGCCTGGTACAAATGGATTGTGACAACAAGCTGAGAATTATCCCAAGTCCTGGAACAGAGACAATTTTTTATGATCGAAATTTCAATAAAATACTTATAATCACTGTCTTGAAACTGAGTGTCTTAGTCAGTTCTGATGCTGTGAAGACACACCATGACCACAGCAACTCTTACAAAGGAAAACATTTAATTGTGACTGGCTTACAGTTCAGAGGTTTAGTCCATTGTCATCACGATTGGGAGCATGGCAGCATGAAGGCAGACATGGTGCTGGAGAAGGAGCTGAGAGTTCTACATCCGGATCATCAGGCAGCAGGAAAAGCAGAGACACTGGGCTTGACTTGAGCATTTGAAACCCTTAAGTGCACCTCCAGTGACACACTTCCTCCAACAGGGCCATTCCCTAGGGCCTAAGCATTCACATCTGTGAGCCTATGACAGCCATTCATTCCTATTCAAACCACCACATTGGGGGTTGACAAATTGCTCAACTGGAGATAACTGATTAGTGACTCCATTTAGAATTCCAAGAGGTGACATTTTGCTGGTACAGTTTCTCTCAAAGGTTCAGCTCTGGGGAGTGATTTCCTCTGAACATTTGCACAAGTCTTTTACCTTGCAAAGAAGCAGGTAGGTAGTAGTCAGTAAATCCAGCTCCCTACTGTGGAAGAGAACAGGACTTTTTCTAGAACAGCAGTTCTCAACTGGTGGGTAGAGACCTTTTGGGGAGGTTGAACAAACCCTTTCACAGGGGTCACATATCAGATATTTACATTGTGATTCAAAACAGTAGCAAAATTACAGTTACGAAGTAACAATAAAAATAATTGTACATGGTTGGAGATCACCACACCATGAGGAACTATACTAAAGGGTTGCAGCATGAGGAAGGCTGAGAACCGCTGTTCCAGGAGGTATACCTTGTGCTAACCTAAACAAAATTGTACCAAATAGTATTCTTATTTAAAGTTTAAAGTAAAATCATGCCGTCTCTAAGACTGTGATTCTTCCATGCAGCCCACATTTAAGAGACGGTTGACAAGATGATTTTAACTAGAAATCTAGAAGAATAGTTGACTGCTAGTTTTTCCAACATATTGTGCCTGGTTTGGTTTGTTCTGCTGAGTTATGCCTACAGCATCACAAAGTTTGAAGAGCAAAGAGCATTTCAACCCAGGGTTGCTGGCCAGGAGAGATCCAACAAGCTGTTCTCCAACTCAGAATGGATAAAGGTGGTGGGGAGGCTGTCTCGGTGTGGAGCGGATCTAAACGCCTAGTCCACGTCCTGTTCTATGCCGCCTCTCACACAGCCACCTTCTTGGGAATGCTTAATGTGTTTTCAGGAAAAATGAGGAGAGAGAGAAGCATTCAGCCATTTTGCACAGACCCATGTGAACTCCATCTTCCCCAAGAAAGACTTTCATTTACACTCGCACGTCTGATTTGCATGCTCTTTGTAACGTCTCACGTTAGAGACTATTCTTCCATTTGCTTCTTGACTACCGCGCTGTTACGGTGTCGCTAATTTACAGTTGTGGTAGGAACTTCATCAGAAACACATAATTTTGTATTCAGAATGTACAGGGTGGGAGGAGGAGATAAAAATAAGATGGAACGGCTCTGACGATGAAAGCTGTAAGGGAAGACAGGTATAAGTGGCTTAATTCATCTTTTACTCGGCAGGCGCAGAAGGCAGGCAGAAACCTCAGTTTCAAAGCCACGTCACATGTGCTACTGTGCATGTATATTTGACGATCACTCGCTTCGACAGCTGCAAGATTAATCTAATCTGACAGCGGTTTGCCCCCAAGCGTGAGTGCTTTTTCTCAGTTTTACCGAGGCCCCAACTGGTAATCAGGAAGCCATAGCTGGCCCAGTGTTTACAGATGCAAATCCCATTATTTGTACCTAGGGTCTTTGGGTGAGGATGGAAGTCAGCTCTGTGCTGGAATCGGGTGTTTTATATAGGTCGCTGATAACCAGCCAGAAGATTGACAGCAGCCCCTTTCATATGAGGACAGATGTGTCTCAAGGGGGAGTGGGTGCTTGGATTCACTGATGGATGGTCCACAGGGCTGAGTCTCTGGAGGAGCACAGGGCCTGCCACTTAGTTCCTCAGGCAGAAAACTTCTGTGGAAAAGAAATCCACCCTCAGGGAAATAGGAGGCAGCTGTCCTCTGCCGGGCCAGAGACCTAAAATGCAAGCAAGGCATGATGGTTTTAATGAAGCAGTGCCCAGCCCCACTCCCGGGCCTGGGTGGCGAAGCTCCTGGAGAGGACGGGCTTCAGTAGGTTATGAGCAGGTTGCATGAAGGACTGCACTACACACCGGGAGACATTGCTACCTGCTGCTGATACCTGTGCTGGTTTTCTCAGTCTGCCAATCAGAAAGGATAGATGGACTAGTTAAGATAAAATCAACACCAGTACTAGTTTTTGTTTTTTAAGACAGGGTTTTTCTTTGTAGCCCTGGCTATCCTGGACTGGCTCTGCAGACCAGGCTGGCCTCAAATTCAAAGATCTGCCTGCCTCTGCCTCCCTAGGTTCAATACTAATTTTTTAAAAAAAATCCTGAAAGAAGGAGAGACTATTTGGGGAATGGAAGGGTCCCAGCAAGAGGCAGGCAGGAATGGGGGAAGATGGTGGTGTTAATGGGCAGTCCAGATGTGCACTCCATGGATTTCACCATGTCCCAGAAGTTCTCCTAGCAAATTATCATTTAATTATTAATAAACTTCTCCAAGGACAAATCAGATGACCTGAACTCAGTTAAGGTGCCCACTGTTCACAGATGGATCAAGTCTTTAGTTTTTTACTCATGACCCCTTTGCATCTGAGAAACTTACATGAACCTAGGAATATAGATATTTAACATAGGACCCAACAGTCTGCTGTTCCACACCCGGGGGGGGGGGGGTCTGACACCCTCTCCTGGCCTCTGAGGGAACTGCATGCAGATGCATGCAGACAAATATACATACAAAATACCATCTTTTAGAAAATATTGCAGCTTGTTAAGACTGGAATTTGGAGAAGAGAAAAATTGATGAAGTAGAGAAGGAACAGGAGCAAAATTCCTGAGGAAGAGGAGCAGGGGCCTGAAACATCTTTCTGAAACTCACCAGGCTATGCACAGACGTGGGCATCTCAGTTTCTACAAATTTCCCCTTCATTGTAGAAAAATACTGTCTATCTTTAAAAGCAGTAGTTGAGTTCTAAATGAGCAAATTATAAGTTTAGATTTATCACTCAAATATGTGTAAAGTCACCTGAGCCCCTTGGAATGTAGACATTCCTAAAGGCACAGGTAAGTGCTGTCCTTGAACGTCCAAAGTGGGACTCCAATCAGGACCACGTTTCCCTTTCTGCCAATCTGGGCAAGCCACTTCCTTTAGGGCTGCATTCTCCAGATCCAGGTAGTGTTAAGAGAATGCTACACGGCTTTATTCCAAGAGTACACCATGCTGTCGGTTTCTCAGAAATAATGGTATAATGGGCAAATTAAATTTTGGTCAGTAGCCTTGTGCTCTCCATCCTGCTTTCCAATTTTATTGAACTACTTAATTGCTCACCCACAGCTTAATATCTCCTACAGTAGAGCTGATGCTACAGACTCGGGGTAATTTGCATGCACTCCAGATCCATCAGGTTATCACGTAAAACCACTTAGGACCTAAATTTACCAATCTTATGTGCATTCCGAGGGGGATGAAGCAGATTGTGACTTCCAAAGCACAGTGTTTCTGAAAATATCTGAAAGGAAGAAGAGTGGAGCTGTGCACTGTGCATCGGCATCTCACAGAGGTGTTCCCGGGACACTGGCGCTGTGCTGAGAGTCCTCAACGGCCCCCAGTGACAAAGGAATCCAACGGTCAAATCAATTCACGTCACCGCGAGTCATCGCTAAATAGATTCCTCCTAACCTTAGGATATAGTCATTTTTAATAAATCACATGGATGGTTTATGAATCTCTTGGAAGGTGCTATAGCTAGAACATTTTGCATTTCCTCCTGACCTTTGGAAGGGGTTCACAGCAGTTGACAGTGCCTGTGGGATAGCTCCAAAGCACAGGCACAGACAGAGCCATGGAAATCCAGCAGCTTGGTCACTTTGGTGGAAATCCGGGTATCTCAGCACGTTAAGACCAAGACGGCGGTGAAGTAGGTAAAACAGCAAACTAACACTCAAGACAGAAGCAGGAAACCATTGAACAAAAGTCTCCTTAAGCTGGTGCCTCTTTCGTGTATTTCCAGGAGATGTGGAGCTGGGTGAAGACCTTCAGTCGGCTGCTGGTCTAAAGCTGGAGTCTCTCTTTGCAGCTCGCTCCACCTTGGGCCAGATCCTGATCTCAAAAGAGGAGGCAAGAGTGTCTGTCCAAAGATGTCAAGTGACCCAGCACTCTACAGCACAGACTGGAGGCTAGAAACAGCCTGTGGAGACGGCAATCCATGAAAATGCAGAGAATACCACCTGTCATACAAAGGAGAGGTCCTTCCTAGAATGCATTATGGTCTCTGGTGCCAAATGGGGACCAAGGAATCATACTAGACAATCAAGGGTGACCCCTCCCCCAGTTGTTTAGAAAAAAAGGAAATGGAAATTGATTTCATAATCCATCATTTTTTATTTCTAGCATAGAGTAACTCTGTTGAGTACCACTGTGTTCTATGGATCATCTGACTGAACTTGAACAAAACTACGGGTGGCTGAAGCGGAACAAGGCTCAGGAGGTCCTGTGATGTGTCCTTGGTGCACACTGGCTGTACACGGGTCTCTCACTCAAGACAGGGCTGTTGGTAACAGGCTCACAGCGGGCATCAGATAAACACACTTGACAATCAGGAACGAATTAAAGGCCCTTCGAGTGCAGACAAATGAATAGAAGAAGGAAGGAAACAGGAAGATTGAACTCCCTAATTTGTGTTGGTTGAACACGTTTCATCACCTTATTAAAAGAGCCTTTCTGGCATTTGCTATTTGGTCCCTCCCGCCACTGGTATGTCAAAGCCAAGAACAAAGGCTGTGCACTGTAGCTTGTGCTTCAGATGAAAAAGTCAACAGTCAAATTGGGTGAGGGAGAGATTGCTTTCTAGCCCTCCATTAATCACTAAAGCAAATCTTCTGCCTCCTCCTCCATTTCTTTCTCTTTCTCTCCAGGAAGAACGAAGCGAGGATGGAGAAAGAATGCTCTTCACTCAGCACCAGACCAGACAGAGGAGGGGATGGGTGAGGAGGATGGGAGCGCCACTAACGACATGGGATGCCTGTATACACAATGAAGGAATGGTTCCCGGGGCAACTCCGTCCTTCTCCACAGTGCTGCAGTACACTGTGGTGCTGGGGTCCAGTCTCGACGGGGTTCATGCATCCAGGGTAGGAGCATGAGGATTAGAAATATTAGGCAGGTGGAACAGAGATGATGAAAGAAAAAAAAAAAACAGAGACACAGACTAGAACTGGGAGGGCAATCCAGTGAATAGTGAGTTCACCTGAGTTTATTTTCTATATGCTCTATACTCCAGTCCAAAATGGGGGGAAGGCAAAAGACGGATTTAACATGATACAAAGGACAAACAGAGCAATTACCTGCTTCAATACCTAGAGCAACAAGCAACTATATCAAGTTAAGTATCCTGTTGTTTAGGCAGGACGTGCAGTGACTACACCTTAACCAAGGCTCCTGTAGACAGCCACTCGCTGGGTCAAGCTTCCTGTCACATCCTTGAAGGAGCAGGAAGAGGCTTGCATTCTCTGATAGGTCGGTCAAGGTGGAATGGACCGACTTCTGTGAGCCCCCATGCCGTGGCAATGCTGCCCAATAACTTACCTAAATTAATCGCATGCTTCTCAGATTCTATAGTGGGAAGAAATACAATTTTTCCCTTGGACTCTCAGCTCCTAAAATTCCTTTGTTTCTGCAATTCTAAGGCTGTATCTTTTATACAATAATGACCTAGCTGGGGAACACCTCCAGTACATAAGCCTCTGACCAGCAAGACTAAGACATGATTAAAAGATTGTGGAGTCGAGACAAGGTCTCATAATGTAACTCTGGCTGGCTGTTCTGGAGCTCACTATGTAGACCAGGCTGGCCTCAAACTCACAGAGATCCACCTATCTTTGCCTTCCAAGTGCTAGTGCAATCTCCACAGAAACAAGAACATGATTTGATTTGCTCTGATAGTTTGCTGGTTAGTGAACACATTGAGGGCATTCTTGGAGGAATGTGGAGGTCTGTACTCTTTTCCCACCCTTTGGCATCTGCATATCTCCCATTTGACCTCTCATGAGCTCGAGTCTTCATAAAACACTGATAATTATATGCAAACTTGAGGGTTTTTTTTTATCTTAGTTAAGTGAATTATTCTAGTAGAGGATTGAACCAAACATGAAAATGGGTGGACTGAATGGGATGCAGCTTCCTGGGACTGAGCTTTTAGCTTGTGGGGTCTGTGATGACTCTGGGTAGTGCATTCTAGAACATTCAGTTGGTAACTGGAGAGTCATGCTATAGCTCTGCCCTAAAGAAAAAGTTGACTTTGTCTCATTTCCTCATGTATAAAGTAAGGGGAGTTTGTTGGGAGATAAAACAATTGCAGGAACATTAATGGGCCTGGTTACTTATGTTTACTGTGTTTCTACCTACTCCTTCAAAATCAAAAGTCATTTTCATTGCTTTAGAAATGAGAAAATAAATTATATAGAACTGGTTTGGCCTTAAAAGAAAAATAATAATTTCAGATATGAAGCTTGAGAAATAGTTTAAACCTCTGAGAAAACATTCTTCTGAATTATCAGGAAAAAAACAATTAAAAATATTGAAGAGGAAACATACTATGTCTATCAAATCTTTAATTAAATTAGAGTATCACTTGTTTCTTTTAAGATTATAAATTGCACTTTTTATGAAGTAGAAGTAGTCTTTTGGCTTCTTAAAAAATGTTTCTTTTATATAATGATTTTTAATAATAAACTTTTAGAAAATTATTTATTATTTTGAAATCTCAATAAAAAGGTCTACAAAATAAATATTGCTAATAATCCCCCAACCCCAATGCATATTTACTAACCCTCCACCAAAATTCAATTGATTTTTTTTTTCTGAGATGTTGTCTTCTAACAAAACTAGGTAACAATCTAAAAATAATTCCTCAGGGTATCAGACATAACCATCTGTGCACAGTGAGACTGGGTGGAGGAAAGGCTAACTAACAGGTTTCATATTCTGCAAGGCTGTGCCACAGTGGTGAGCTCTCTGTGGTCCTCACAGGCCATGGTAAAACAACAGAGACAGAGACCTTACTGGGGATGATTTGAGAATCTGCCAGGGTCAGAAGGGGCATGTGAAGGTTCTACCTCAAAAAGAAAACCTAGATGCATGGGAGGCAGACTCACTGTGCTGAACCATGTTGGCACTCTAGCAATGCTATATGGACAGGAAGAACTATGGTCGCAGAGAGATGTTTGTAATGAGCAGACCTTAAAATTCGAAGTTATCAGGAATAATGTGGATGACCCGGACACAATCAGGAGAATGGATTTAGGAGCACACACAAGGCTTCCCTGAAGCAGCAATTCAATGGCTCATCTCTGTCTTGAGATTTCCAGCAGACCCTTGCTCATTGCCTGCTTTTAGGTCTTGGATTTTGGATTTGCCTTGCTCTACCCATTCTAAATGAGATGGACAAGTCAAGCAGGTCCTTGCTTCAAATCTCCAGAGTTTGAGAGCTGCTTCTCTGAGGAGCTTGGATGATGTAAGAGTTTAGGCAATTATTTGGAGGCAAGGATTGACCATCTTTCATTAAGACTAACCTTACCTTCTGAACCAGAATAATGAAAATTCAATATTAAACCCAATGTAACAAATGACCCTAACAGTGCCTAGTTATCTACAAAAGCGTGAGTTGTCTGCTTTTTCTTCATGGTAAGCATCCAGACAACCAGTCTGTTGCGTTTTTCCTGCTAAGCAGCTACATGACATACTTAATAAACAATTATAAGTGAGATAAGGCTTATTCTCAAATAAAATCTGAAGGAGCCAGAGAGATGGCTCCATGGTTAAAAGTATTTCATTGCCCTTGCAGAGAGCCTGAATTCAAGTCCCAGTGCTGTACGCTGGCTCATAACGATCTATAATCACAGTTCTAGGAGATCCACTGCCATTCTCTGGCCTCTACAGCTTCTTACATACATACAGTGCACATGCATACACTCAGGCATGCACACATATGAATAAAAATAAATAATTTTAATAGTCCACACAGATCAAAAATATTTTAAAGGGAAAAAATAAAATTAATAAACTTAAGAGTAAAGTTATTGTCCATTGGTGTGAGAAACTGGTACTTCAGGAAAAACAGACACATCCCAACAATAATTCCAGCCCATGTACCATGCACAAGTATCAGTGGGAACCTAACCCCCAGACTAGACGAAATGGTACACTATGCTCTCTGATGGCTCTGGGTGCAAGGGCACTTGACCTTTCTCCTCTCTTGCTGGTGAAATTCCGGCCATCACTCTGGATGTTTGTGAGCCATGTCTGTGGATCATATAGTGTTAGGATTGAGCAAGGAAAAAGACTGCTCTCTGGAGGTAAATCCTTTGATCCAGATGGCTAGCTGCTGCCAGATTGGAGGTAAACTGACTTGCTGATTGGGATTCAGCATCTATCAGTCATTCTGACATCTGTGGAGTCTCGAGGAGGGGAAGCTCCTTCTCCACGGGAAACGATTTTTCTGCTCTCCTTATTCTTCCCCAGTCTACAGCTGGGCCAAGATGGCACGAGCACAGGTGGTCTCCTGGGAGAGGGTGCTGATGGAAGACCTCCGCATGGAGACCAGTAATAGACTGACTCCAAAAACGGGCTATAAATAGTCTTTGATGTGAGTAACAGTCTGAAATCTGAGACTTGCCGAAAGTCAGCTTTGCAGCCTGGCAGAACTCACAGACATTATTTCCCAGACACTTGATTAAAAATGGAAAGCCAGTGTTGGGTTCCAACAGCTTTTACTTGAGTTAGACTGTTGATATATAATAAAAATAATAATGATAATGCTTTTGCAAGGGAGAAACCGTCACTCCTAAGGACCCTCTTATCTTGTTTATTTAAAAAAAAATAACTCCTTGGTTTGATGCTGTGGAAATATTGCTCATGTATGAAGATGATTGCTTTAAAATCTTTAAATAAGTATTCATTTGAACAAATTGACCATATATAGCTTAAATTCATTTGTGCTAACATCCAAATACAATGTGAGAGGGTTCATTTGTTTCTTTGCTTTGAAAGAATTTCAGCTGTAATATGGTGCCGAGATAGTTCCAAGAGAAAATTATAGACGTTTCTCTGTCGAGAAAGATAAAGTTAGCCAAGCATGGAAGTGAAGACACATACCTGCACACCTAACCTAAGGGAAACTAAGACCAGAGAAACATGAGTTCAAGGCCAACCTAGGTTACTTAGTGAGAAGCTGTCTCAAAAGGAGAGATAAATTGGGGAATGGGGGAGGAGGGAAGGAGAGAGAGCAGAAAGGAGGAAGAAAGGGAGGGAGGTGAGAGAAGGGAACAGAGGGTAAGGAAAAGGAGGGGGATGGGTCAGAAGGTGTGGGCAGAGATGGATGGGAGGGAAGAGGGATGATGGGAGAGGAGGAGAGGGGAGGGGAGGGGAGGGGATGAGAGGGGAGTGGTGGAGCCCAAGGTCACGAACCCAGACAGTTTCTACAGAGATTCTCACAGGACCACTAACGGGGAACATGAGGGTTAAGCCTTCCAACCCCAGGTTTACCTTGGGCTTGCCTTGTTCTTTAAGACCACACCCAGTGTGTGTGTGTGAAAGTTCACA
The DNA here is from genome assembly GCF_018167655.1 of Microtus oregoni. Taxonomy (NCBI): domain Eukaryota; kingdom Metazoa; phylum Chordata; class Mammalia; order Rodentia; family Cricetidae; genus Microtus; species Microtus oregoni. The sequence goes on along the minus strand of NW_024543069.1, from coordinate 24,061,201 downwards.
GAAAACCACCCCACGATGAAGCAACTTCCTAGTGTCTTCCCACTTCAGAAAATATTAAGATAAACTTACTTTCCTCTTATTGCCCAGACAGCTGCTCTGTTTGCTCCTGCATTCTGAAAGGGTCTGGAGTAGGGCTCTGGATGAGAAGTCTCTCATTCCCCAATCTGTGCCAAGAGAGGGGAAAACAAGAGCAAAGATGAAAAAAAATTCAAGAGAGCCATGAGAAACCAGATACCTTTAAATTCTGCTTGACTGTTAACATATTGGGGGCGGTATCTCTTGGCGATTACAATAAAGTAGTCCCACACAGCTCAGAGTGGAGCATAATAAAGCCTTCTTTATTTAGGGGTAAGCTCAAAGATCAACAGTCCCTTGCAAAAGCAGAGAACAGGAATTGAATCCAGCAGCCAAGAGGGTACACATGTTTCTACATCTGTTTCTATAGTAGCCAAGGTCATGCCCAAAGTGGACCAGTATCTCAAAGGCCATTGGCTGGAGGAGTTCCCACAGCATGTATCAGCTGGGGTTTCCAGAGAGACTTAGCCAATAGAATGTAATTTTTGTCTCTCTCAATCTCTCTCTCTCTCTCTCTCTCTCTCTCTCTCTTTCTCCTCTATCTACCATCTATATCTATCTATCTGTCTGTCTGTCTGTCTATCTATCCATCCATCCATCATTGGTCATCTACATATTTATGCATATATTGCCTGTCTATCATCAACCTATTATCTAAATCTATCTATCTATCATTGATCATCTACCTACCTATCTATGCTTATATTGCCTATCATCAACCTATCTATTATCTATCTATCTATCTATCTATCTATCTTTTAAGTACATATCAAGAGACTTGCTGTAAAGAAGAGCCTTGTGATCATAGAGCTTGACAAGTGATCAAGTTGTCGGGTAGATAAGCAGGCTGGAAACTTCATCAAGAATTGATTACAATCATAATTTCAAGACCGGCTGCAGACAGACTCTCGTCCTCCTTGAAGGGCCCTCATTCTATATGCTGAAGGCTTCTGACTGATTGAATGAGTCTTCCCAGTTGGTGTAAAGTAGACGATTTTACTCAGGAGGAAAATTTCAATATCAATCAAAAGTAAATAGTGCCTTCATGAAAATATCTAGAATTCTACTGAGTCAGATAACAGGACACTGTGCCCCAGCCACTTTGGCACATACGTGAATTTTCACGGTGGCAAAAGGCTTTAGAAAAACATTAGCGTTTTGAAATTGAATTGGAGATTGCAAGTTCTCCTTCAGGTGCCTTCAGAACAGGGGAACTATTGAGCTGGGTAAACAGATACGGTTTATTTTAGCAGCCCTTCGAGTTACTCTCACTACGTGAGGTCTCAGAATCTTGTATCTAGCCCCTGTGATGCTATGTAGGCATGTTCCTTTCCCCGATCCAGTGCAGCTTAATAACTCTGAAACAAGGGCTCCCGAGCGCCTATGCTCGCTGGTAGAAACTCCCTCAAGGTCCACATGATGAAGGCAGCGCTTGAGTTATAAGGAAGTTAAAGATTTTGACAAGTAGCTGTGACTGTGTCACAACTGCTCTGTCACAATTGCGACTCCCCAGTACCTTGTGTTGTGTGGCAGCTTCCACCCCAAAGATCTATCCTGGGCCGAGCTGGAGCGAGGCAGAAGACACCAGTGTGACACCAAGTGACAGGTCCCTCGGTTAATGTCTAGTCACAACGATGTGATTGAATGAAAGTATATTTAAATAAAAGCAAAAGTGACTTCTGGGGCCTCCGTTGTCACCATCAGAGAACAAATGTCTTCAAATCAATTTAAAGCTACCGTAAAAATGAGTCTAAATAGACATTTAAAAATATACTGCATTGGGTACTGTTCTCGAATTTCGGTGGGATATTAAATAGATATTCATTAATTAAAAAGCTGGGGTTTGCTCAGCAGTAGAGTGCCATCATCCCTTTTTTCTGCTCAGTTTAACAAGAGTCTTTGACTGAGTCAAAGTAAAGGGTCTAGTCAGTTCTAAGCCTGAGACAGTCCGATCCATGGGTTTTGCGATGCTCTGTTGGGAGAGGTGCATACTCGCCTGCGTGCTGTGCAGTGCTTCACACCACGGTGAACACGTCACATGTCACCATCAGGAGTCGGCTGAGGGATCTACTTAGTGTGGTCTTCACCCGGGAACAAAGCTGACAGAACAGCCACCATAGAAGTCATTGCCACTTACTGAGGCGGAACAGGGGAGAGCTCTGCGGGCCCCACACTGGCAGGGAAGTGACATTTTTTAGAAAACACATTGTCCAGAACTAATTATATGGTTTCACTCGTCCATAAATGAATTAGAAAATGTATCTTCCATCTGCCCAGGAGGAGAGACTGAGCATATTTAGGAATGGATTTTAATGACTATCATAATACTCACATCTAAATGCTGGGTAATTTCTTCAAATCTATTTTTTTTTTCTGTTCAGTATCTCATTTGGTGACACTCACAGCCATCTACCCATCCAGTGCACAGAAATCATGACTTAAAACCCAACTCCCACATTCTGGGGTCCTCATGTTATAATAATCTTTTTATTATTTCATTAATGTATTTGTAAATATAAGTTACAATTGACTATGATATGATAAATACCATCATATTCTAGAAATACTATTGGCAATGCAATTTAATAAGCTTTCTTAACATTTATAAAGCAACTTCAATGAGCAAAATTATTAATTACATGTGACCATGAAATATGTCCAATTATCGTATATTTTCTAAATGCTTTAGGTTATAACTGTGAGTTAAATGTCTAAGGCCCCTCCAGAAGAATGCCATCCCAATTAGCATCAGAATGAGAAAATAAGAGAGAAGGGGCTGCATGTCAAGCTGACAGAAAGTATCCATGCTCTGGCCACTCTAGACATAGGAGAGGGGAGGGGAAGAGAGGGGAGGGTACGGGAGGGGGGAATGGGACTGCAGGGGACGGGAAGAGGAGGGGAGGCAAGGTGAGGTGAGGCAAGGAGAGACTATTGTTGAGACTCCTCAAAGAAGGTTTAAAACTATACAAGCAAGGGGTCTATGGCAGAGCCGAACACCGCATGGGACACGTAACAATTTTGTGCCTTCATTTTTCTGTCACTGAGACAATGATGATTTCGTGGATAAAGATGTATTAGGCAATACTTGGGAAGCCCTTTGAGAACCCAGGCTGCAGCTCAAAATAAATTACTTTATAAAGTATTGATGGATACTTCCAGCTCGCAGGTCAATGCGGAGAAAGACAAAGAAACAGTTTTGTTTGAAAAGACATCTTTCCCGTGTGATTCTTTTTGACGAACTGATGGGTAAGGGGATGCTGAGAGTGGAGGAGGAGGAGGCGAGAGGGGAGGGATGATAACCGCGGCGCTGCTAGAAGGGGTCCTGGGTCAGGTGTAGAATGCAGGCAGCCAGTGATGAAAGCCCAGCCATACAAAGGCATCATCCTGCCTTGTTCTGGGGGAGCAGGTCCCATCCCTCACTATCGAGGTGATTTATGGTTGCTGCGGACTCTTGCCTAGCACATCAAAGGGTTAAAGGAGAGCTTTAGGAGCCGCAATCAGGCCCAACCGAGCTTGCTCTGACAGGGATAAGATACTGGATAGCGATAGGAGACCACAGCAAACTATTCCAGGAGACAGAATTGGGCTGCCTCGGAGCTGCCAAGGGGCAGGTAACAGGGCTGTGCTTTGAGCCAAACACTTTTGAAAATGAGGTAAGAAATAGATGAACGCATCATTAAACAGCGGTGCACCCAAACCACGAACATCGGAGCCCATTAACAGAGGCCTGGAAGAGCCAAGCCAGACAAGCGGCTTAAACCTTCAGGTTTGGGCTGCGCTCCTGAGTCATCAGTACGAACAAAAAACCGAGGATGGAACCAGGTGAAGTCATTTCTTTGAAAGGCTTGTGAGTTCCCTCTTCATATACTGGCCTCTCGGCCTCAGTGTTCTTCTATAATAGAACGTTAACATCTGCACAAATCCACCACTGTGCAGAGGAGGAATCTTGCGTGAGTCTCCGGATGCTGTCTGAAGTCACCCTGGTCATGGACAGCAGAAGCAAATGCTAGCAGCCCCTTTCACTGCACCCACCTGGTTTTTCACTTGCGTTGAGCCCCTTTTACCTCATCTGGGTCCGCTTCACTAGGAGCGAGCGGATCTTAGCCCACCTTTGCCAGGCAGGCTGTGTCGCCTGCAGGGGAGTGGGAACAGGTCCAAGATAAAAGCAAGCCCAGAAGAGACTTTAAAGGGGGGTGGGAGGGTCAGTAAAGTCACAGGAGTCAGAGCGGTGAACCCTCTGTGTTCCTCTCACAAGGAAGGAAAGCATACAATCAGCTGACCCACTCTCAGGGCGGGACTCCTGGGACGGCGCCAGGCACCCACTGGGTAGACACGCCACCTTGGATCTTCCTAGGTTTCCTGCTTCAGACTCGATTCCTTTAACCGACTTCTTCAACTTGTAGGCATTCACCCTTCTACCCTCCCAGAGAGCTTTGTTTCCCGTAGAGAGTAGGGTTCGCTTAGAATACAGTCACAGTAATGGAGTTCTATAATCATTACAGAAACCATAACACCGGATGCCCAGTTCCCAGCTGCTTCTGAATTGCTGTGCTTTGTGGCTGGATCTACAAATTTACTCATTAAAAAGCACATAGCATATCACTTATGAGGCTCGCTTCTGGATTTCATCCTGTCCACACTTTCTAGGATGGTAGTGATTATCTGGTGTTAGAAATTATTTTATGTGTCTTTTATTTATTTATTTTCCTGTCGCCATCCACAACACGAAGCTCACAAATTTAGTTCTGACTTCCGCCACCAGCTACCATTTTACTCGTGGGAATCTTAGAAGTGGTGTGAACAGACAAGAGGGCTCATTGGCGATCACACTGTCGACCCCCGTCTTCATACTACACACCACACACTACATCTCCATGTGCTTACTTAGGAGCAGGTCACCTGGGAGACAGAGAGTCAGAGAGCAAGAGAGAGAGAAAGAAAGAGAGAGATAGAGAGAGAGAGAGAGAGAGAGAGAGAACCCTCTACATTTCTCTGTCAAAGGTAAAGGGACGTCACCAACAGTCTCAGAGTGAGAACACAAACATGCTCCAGTTTCTTCCTGATCTGCCCAGCTAGCTAGACTGACTGGGATTTTAGAGCCCTGTCCTATACTTCTACTTGAGTTTCTGAATTTTTGCGCTAACTGGTTCCTGAACACCTCCCATTCCAGAGACCCTGCTGCTCCGAATGGAACTGAAGGAAGTGATGTCATCGTCAGCTGATGTCAGCACTGAGTCCCACGGATTCACCTTCATCTTGTAGTTTCTTCCACCCATCCCAGCAGTCTCAGAACTGATGGCAAAGGAAAGCAAGGCTACACACAAATACTGCGCCATCATGGCTTCCTCACTTGGTTCTCAAGAGGAACCTCCCGGGCAGTAGATCTTTTACTTAGCTACTTTCAACTATGCTCCTTGTCTTTGAAACTTCACCTCCAGGACAGGCTGTCCTCTCTCTACATCCAGCCTTCAGGTGTGTTATGTGACATTTTCTGGGGAGACATAAATAAATGTTTATTTGGCACAGAAAAGAACTCCATTGACAGATGGAAGAAGCAATTTTAGCTTGGTGTGTCAGTGAGTTTACTGGGATTATTTCAAGGACATGTGTGACTCACGGGCATCACTCCAAAGCTCAGCCAGCTTGAGGGACCACTCATGGCATCCTTGGGACTCCTTGCACGGCTTTCAGTCAGCTCCGCAAGAGACCCCTTGCCGCATTTATCACCACCTCTATTCCTTCATGGAGGGACTTGCAGGATCCTTATGAGTTTCCTGAACTTTCTAAGTTTCATTAGTTCCTTGTATCTTATGAGCCCCCTTCGGCTAGGGGAAGGGGGCTAGTGTAGGGGAAGCCCCCACTGCCTCAAAGGAATTCAGAAACCCACGCAGAAGTGTAGGATGAGGTTCTAAATCCCAGTCATCTGTCTAGCTAGGTAGATCAGGAAGAAACTGAAGTATGCTTGTGGTCTCACCCTGAGACTGTGACACCATTTTACCTCTGTCAACGGAAAAGTTTTATTTTTGCAGAATAAGCTTGTGTTAAACACACGCACATTCTAGTCAGGTGTTGTGTGCATATATAGCTTACGAATAAACACACTTGCAAGGGGCTTTGTTTTTAAACTTACTGTGATACGTGATCAAGCACTGTTTTAATCAACACCTGTGATTAAAGCCTCCATTTATGAAACATCAGATTTTTGAATTTTTAAAAATCGTATGATTATTTGACTTCTACCTATTGCTTCAAAGATATAATAAACAAAAGTTATTGTGCTTTACAATTGCAAATATTTTATCACAGTAGCCTTCACACATTTGAAAAACAACACCCCCCCCACACACACACACACATAAGTGAATCTCTTATTGGGGAAGATAAGTAGTCTTTGTAATTACCATATGAACTCCACTGGGGGTGACTGGGTTTGTGTATGTGTGTGTGTGTGTGCATACATGAGAGCACATATGTAAAATATGTTCTATAATGGCTCAGGTTCCCAGTCATAAATATATCTGACAACGTATTGTCTACAAAGAGATAGACTGTCTAACATGTTGCAGTGAAGAATGAGAAATTTGAACCGAGCTAGAGATCAGATTCCAAAACATTCTATTTAGTAAACCTTACTCGGCGCCCAGGAGTGACTCTGAGATTCAACAGTCACTCCTTCCTCTGGAGACAAATGGTTGAGGAATACAGAACAGCCGGTTAAGTTTTCTCAGGGATGTGGAATGTGCCTGTAAGTACCGCCCATCTCAGGGATGTGGGATACACCTGTAAGCACCACCCATCTCAGGGATGTGGGATATACCTGTAAGTACCGCCCATCTCGGGGATGTGGAATGTGCCTGTAAGTACAGCCCATCTCAGGGATGTGGAATATACCTGTAAGTCCCGCCCATCTCAGGGATGTGGGAAGTGCCTGTAAGTACTGCGGTTTAACCTTTGAGTTGAAGATTTGTCATATTGGAACTTGGACCATGCTAAGAAACTTCACCATCAAAGTATTCAGGGCACTGGACGCTGACAATCACAGATTTTCATCTCACTTCCTGGCCATGCCGGGTGGATGGCACACCTGTGTGGCTCACAGTCATCTTTGAGCAACAGAGATAATTAGGCCTTAATTTTCTCATCGCTGTAATTGGGTTTCTCAAGTTCACCCCCAAGCAAAGGGCTTGCACCTTTGTTACAAGCGTGCACAGGGAAGCCACAGCATCTTTGTGGCCAAAGCAGGTCACTCTGTCTCCTTTTGTCACCTCTTGGTTCAGAATTTAATTAAAATTCTATGAGAAGGGGAGTGTTTACTGTAAGTGAGTCACCCTTTGCTGATGTCATTCTGGCAGGTTAAGGAACAGGCCTGGGACAAACCTCAACTAAGGAGCATACCTTACGGTTACTTCGTATTCTGAGCTACTTAAGTTCCTGTCTGGCTCCAGGTGAGGCCATGGAGGGGTAGGAGGGCTCACTGGAACAGTCAGAACTCAAATGTCCTGTTCTTTTTGCCTGAAAACGTCTCCCACCCCTGCCTGCCTCTAATTAAATCCTAATCACACTAAAACCTTTTGCTCAAGTGGCACTTGTGTGGGGACTCCAGGTCCCCATTTTAATTAGACTTCCTTGTCACAATTCTTCCCCGAACACTAAGTCGTTCCCTCATGGTCCAGTTTTCTAGTCTCTTCAGATATGTTTGTTACGATTTGAGTATGAAGTGTCTTCCAAAGAGAGTTTGCTGAGTTTGGGCTCCGACAGAGCAGTGGCCAGAGGCAAAGCTTTGGATTCTGAGGGCTTTGACCTCATCTGTGGATTGATCCAGTGATGAGTCATAACCCAGTGGGCTACTTTGAGGAGACTGATGCGTAGCAGGAGAGACCGCGTCGAAAGGAGCAGATCACTAGTGATGTGCACTCGGGAGCTAGTCTCTCTCTCTCTCTCTCTCTCTCTCTCTCTCCTCTTCTTTCTCCCATCTAACATGAGGTGATTAGCTATCCTCAGCCACATGCTCCCTGTGATAAAGTTCCACCCTTACCACTAATAACTACGGACTGAAATAAAATGATTCCAATGTTGTTTTCAACCTTTTTAGCCCAAGGGGCATCATACGTCTGTCCTCAGAAAGACGACACAAGGCAACAGATGTCACCCTCCAGTGCTTTTGCTTTGAATTAGATTGTTCACACAGAAATCCTCATGTTGACCTAGTTACTTCTGCTGGCTGAAAACAAATGTTACATGAAAACAATAAAACAAAAAGAAATCCATTTATTACCTTATAAATGTAGATTGTTTGCCCCGCAGCATCCATCAAATTCATAGGGCCGATGGGAAAATCCCTGGTAGATAAGCATGCAGGAATGTCTCCATCAACAATTAGAGAAGGATAGATGTCTAGCTTTGCCAAATAACATAACAAATTCCTTGCTGGAAAAGCAGAATAAATTAGGAAATAAATGACGAAGATTAGCACTTACAGTTGGCCTATTAAAATGCCTTAATTAGTAATGGTTCCCCCACGAGGTCCTAAGGGTATGACATATGTTCCATAGAAATATAAATTAGGAACTTCCAGGCAACCTAAGACATTAATTATTTTCTGTAATTCCCAGCAAATGGTCTGCCTCCTCCTTTACAGAAGAATTAGCTGCCATCAAACAAGACCGTCTTTAGCTTCGGTGCGCTGTAGCTACAAAACTGGCAGGCATTTACCAGGAGAAGATAAAGTGTCTTGTCTCAGATGGATGCCTCCGCCTGTACTTGCAAACCCATTCTCCAGACCCGCCTAGAACAACCTTCCTGGCGAGGCTCCCCTCTCTTTTGTCCTGTTTCACTCTTTGGTCTTTGCCTCTCTGGCTTTCTGAACTCAACTTGCATTTGAGAGCAGACATTTTAGCTATGAACTCATGGTCCTTCTATCAAGCCTCTTGCCCCACTGCAGTCCTGGAGGATGCTCCAGTTCATGGTACGCTGAATTAGATCCTTCCCTGGTAGTGACACCACCGTTCCCTCCGATGCCTAACCCAGCTCCTGTGGTTCTTCCTTTGCTCTGCTCCTGGCCAGCTGCTCCACCATGCACCTTCCCAGCTTCCATCACACCCACCTTCCCTCCCGGAGCCCTGACCATCCTTAGCCTTGACTCTTCCAGCCCTGTATCTCTTACTCTAACGTGCCTTTTTAAATGGTGCAGCTTGGTTTTTGCTTCTTTTACACTCCTCTGGTGTTTCAAGGGCTGCTTTAGAATGACATTTGTCTTGCTTGGCATGATAATACAGTTCTTTGAAATTGGGCCTATTTTCTCTCCTAGACAATCTTAACAATCTTCTTTCAATCTTCTCCATTTGATCTCACCATGGGCGAGCTTCATTTTCTTTGCCAAAGAAACTGGTTATAGCTGATATATAGTGATAGACTATTTTATATATTTGTGAGCTGCACAAGCATCTTTAAACGTCAGTTGAGATGTCGTATTGCATATTTTATTGAACAAGGGTGTCACTTGAAATTTTTCTAACTTTTTAGCCCTTCTACATTTTAGTTCTTGAATGTGACTACCAACAGTAAGACTTATCAATAGCAGTGGCTGCCAAAACAAGTAAAATCATATTCTCAGATTGTTAAATAAAAGCAATGGCCAGCTTAGAATTTCATTGCCAACATAACTGTCACTCAAGAGAGATTGGTGGATAGCCACATTTAAAAATGCCTGGAAAAAAAAATTACTATTCCTGGGGATTTACCACATAGCTGCTAAAAGACTTGGTTCAAGAAGACAAACGGAAACCGAGCAGTGGGATGCAGGGAGCAGTTATGCCTCCCACGCTCTGGTAAACGAAATTCATATTGGTTGTAAAAAAAAATGTCACAGTAAAACTGAGAAACCAAAATGGTTTTTAAGTAAAATTAAGACAAGAAAGAAAAATAGCAGAGATGATGGCAATGGAAAATCAGAGTGGAAAAATTCCAACAATTTTTGTATTGCTTGCGAGACATGTTAAAACAGGAAATTCATGAAACTGGGCATGTGTATTAAAAGATGAAAACTAATTGCAAGTTAGTAAAGAAAAAGGAACCAGTCATTAATAAATTTGGCTGACAAGAGAAAGCAAAGAAACACAAATAGAAACGCAGGGAACGATGTGACAGAATGCATGAACTAAATCTATCACCGTGAAGTTGGGAGCAAGCTGTCAGCATGTTAAAATATTAACATTTAATATGAAACATTCATGATGTCAAATTAACACTGAGAAAGAAAGATGGTGCTGTCTTGACCTCCACTGAAAGACACTGGGAAACAGGGGCTGAGCACTGGCGAAGGAGAAGGAAGAACCCTGCCTTGCGTGTAAGGCAATGAGATAGCTCGGTGGGTATAAGTGCCGTCAAGCTTGGCAACCTGAGTACCAGCCATGGTGAAAGGAGAGAAATGAATGAGGAAAGATCACACAAATCTAAAGCTAGCCTAGGCTACAAGTTGAGTCCAAGACTAGCCTAGGCAACTTAGTAAGACCTAGATTTCAAAATTAAAAATATAAAGAAGATTGGGGGTGTAGCTTAGTAATGTGTTGCTTACCGAACATACAAGTAGCCGTAGGTTAAATCCTCACCCAGGAAAAAAGATGAACATAACATGTTTATGTGTATGTTACATATGTATGTGTATATATATGTGTGTGTGTGTGTGTGTGTGTGCGTGTGTATGTATGTGTGTCTTAGTTATTTTACATGATGAGAAATATACACAGCAACAACCAGGGAGCCTGCATGGGACCGACCTAGGCCCTCTACACACATGTGACAATTGTATAGATTGGTCTATTTGTGGGACTCCTAAAAGTGGGAGCAGGGCTGTCCCTGGTGCTTTGGCTGGCTCTTGGGAATCTATTCCTCATGCAGGATTACCTTGCCCAGCCTGAAGACAGGGGAAGGGAGGTACTTGGTCATCCGCCAGCTTGATATGCCATGCTTTGCTGATGCCCATGGGAGGCCTGACCCTTTCTGAGTGAATATGGAGGAGGGATAGATGAGGAGGGTGGAAAGGAGGTGGGGGAGGGAGTGGAAGGAGAGGGGGGAGGATAAACTGCAGTTGGGATGTAAAACAAAGACATTAATAAACACAGAAACATATACATATCTGTAGGACCCAAGGAGAGATGCGGCAGCGAGGAGAAGCGAAGAGGACGCAGCAAACAGATCCTTAGAACGAAGCCCTAAAGTAAGAATGAGTGTACGGGGCCAAGAGCAAGCTAAGCACCGCTGAGCTCAGGAGGAAAACTGCATCCTCCTTAGAAAAAGGAACACGGCAAGAAGACAGAGAATATTTTTAAAATATTTATCGCCAGCGAAATTGAACTTGGAGATGCAGAAATAGTAAGATCGTGTATTGAGACTCGTCTCAGTTCTTCATAATGAGGGAGGCTCACCGCTCCAAAGGAAGGCTGTGGAGACAGCAGTAGACTTGGAGGGGAGGCCTATGGGGCTTCCTTTCAGCTCCGGACATTCCCGCTGGAGCTGGAATCTAAGTGTGGAGACAATGTGAACCCGGAACGATCTCATTCAGCTTCAAGGATTTACAGGTGTGTGTTACTCTGTGGAAGTTTCCTTCACTAAGAAAATACGGTTCCCTGAGAATTCATTTCTACAGGGAAATGAATAGTTATTCAGAAATATGAATGTGCTAAAACAACGCTAATAATTTGGGACAATAGTCACCAAAGAATGTGCCTCCCTAGCTGCCAACAAGCTGTGACCAATTAGCCCACACCATTCTTTTATAAGATCCTAAAGGGTGCCAAGTGTGGGGTAGACTGAAGGCCCAACGGAAATGTGTTTTCTTTTAAATAGGTTATGGAAGAAAACCAAGACACTGACATAGTAAACATTTCAAAGCAAAACAGTGGAAGAAAGCCAACCTCCCAGTCACTCTCTGGATGGGGTTCAATAAAGTTTGTGTGAGGTTTCGGCCCCTCCTGTCTTAAAATCAGTCACAAGAACATAACAAAAGTATGTCGTGTTCCAAACAGTTTAGAGAAATAACTCTTCCAAACTGGATTCAACTAGTTAAGTTGCTGATGGTAAAAGGCATGCAGCTAAAGTCCAGGATCTTCCAACTGCAGCCAGAGTTGGCCCAGTCCAACGTGTGCTTTGCTCTGTCTTCCTCCGCCCCATGGTTTCATTTTAAATGGTTACATAAGGCCCTTCACAGCATCTTTGATTGTGACTCTTGGCCAGTAGAGACTTAAATATTTATGACTTGGCCCTTTCCAGGAGAAGTTTGCCAACTCCTGAGCCAAATGATCATAAGAAAAGCAAAGGATATATTACTAAAAGGGTAAGGTATATGTGGAATATGGTTAGGGGTTCTGCCCACTGATTTAATCCATTCATACTATTTTATCTGTAATGCTGGGATATCTATCCCATATTTTATCACTTAACTTTGTAAAGCATTTGCAGATGATTGGCATGGGCGTACAGATTTAACCTTTGATCTTGAGTTGCTTTCTGGCATTGGCTGGGGCTAAGACAATTGTAAAACAGACCAATTGAGCACGTGGGAAGAGGCAGTGCCCTGAGATGAATGTGCTGTGCATACCAATGAGTTAAGATGGGCTGCCCTGGAGCTAGATCAACCATCTATAGAAGACTCAACATGAGCGACAACAGTAATGCAAGGGAGAGTGCTGGGCGAGACCCACCTTCCCAGGTGTAAACTTTGAGCATCTGAAAGTGCCTTGATATCGCGGGTTAGGCCGAGGTGATGCGAGCAATCCCCCTTTCGTTATGACTGCCTTTACTAACAGCCGGCTTTGTCAGCGTCCTGTCCTCTGTTCTGATAGATTTCCCATAGTTCCCTTGCAGTAAAAATATTCTTCACCTCATTTTGTATATGAGGAAAGGGAGGTCCTGGAAGCCGGTACAAGGATCCCACTACTAATAAATGTAGAACTGTGCTCCTGACACCAATGTGAGATTGAACTATTATACAAGTGCCAATACATCACAAACGTGAGCGATGGAGGAGGGGATGTTTAAAAATGGACCGGGTAGGGTTACGGATAGTTACCATGCTGCAGTATGGAGAATAAACAGTCACCTTCCATTGTCTGCTAAAATGACATATTAATCACCTTGATGATATTCTTGACCTTATTTGTATACTGCTTGCATCTTGGGTTTCGCGACAGGTGCGTCAGATTCTCATTTTAATTCTGTGGCAGGAACTGGCGTTGTTTATGCCTCTTTCTTGCTCGTGTTATCATCGGTGCCGAGGGGGACAGATTCATTTGGTGCCATTCCTTGTTCTCATTACGACCTTTATCACAATAATATGGTACAGTATTGGAGTTTTAATGGCCCATATATCCTGTGAATCGTGGTGGTAATAAACTATAATGCTTTGACCTGAGCTCTTTAATATTTGATACATTGTTCCTTCCTAGCTGACCTAGCTCCCTCCTTTCCTAATGGATAGCCACTTAAAGTTAAAAAAAAAATTCAGCAAGTGGAATATACCTGTTTATAAGCCTGTTCAGTGTGACTTGTCGTTCATGTTCTAATTCAGAAAGAACAAACCACCGTTTCTCCTCGTGACACCGGCTTCCAGGGGGACACAAAATAGAAAACCACGGATCCATTCTTGTGGTGAGGAACACAAAGGGACACTGCCCTCATTCTGGAGACAGTGGCTACACAAGCCCAGGAGTGCTGCGCAGAGACAGCCCCCCCCTGCCCCCCCCCCCATTACACTGCCCTCATTCTGGAGACAGTGGCTACACAAGCCCATGTGCTGCAGAAACAGCCTCTTCCCTTCTCCGAGTGACTGCAGAGATTTGTTGACAAATGGAAAGGTTTGACAAGGTAGAGGCTGAGGAGATGGTCATGCAAGGAAGAGGACCTGAGTCCGCATGCCCAGCACCCAGGTGAAAAGTTGGGCATAGTGTGAACTTGTAATTTCAGTGCTGGAGGCGCGGAAACAGAAGGATCCCTGAGGCTTGCAGGCCAATGAAGTGAGCTCCAGGTTCAGAGAGAGACCCTAGCTAAAAAACTAAAGTGGAGGGGGAGTGACTGTGGACGATTCCTGATGTCAGTCTCTGACATCTACATGTACACACATGCGTGTGTGCGTACACACATACACATACACACATGCACGCAAGCACGCGTGCACACATGCGCCACAAAAGAAAAATATTAAAAGGTAACGCAAAGGCAAATCCACCATCAAAACAGAGCCTCATTATTCATTCAGAACTCCCACCATGACGAAGGCGCTTCCTACGCATGCGCATCACTATGTGACCGTAGCCATCTGACGCCTGGCCGGAAGGAATCACTGAACTATGTGCTTCACCACTAGATTCATCACTGGGTGCCTTGTCACAGGAGGTGGAAAACAAAGCTACACTCACTGCCACATGGCCTTCCACGGCAATTGAAAAACCGTGTGCTCCCAGGAGTACTATGCGTCTGTCAGTTTTCTGACAGAAGATCAAAATGAAAAAAAGCTTGATTCCAAGAGATTGTTGAAGAGGAAAAAAAATCCCACAAGAGTCGTGATGGAGGGAGGGAGATCTGCTGAATTGCCTAGGAAAGCTGACAGTGTTTGTTTGACTTTATTCCATGCATCTAAAATCTCACTTTTCAATTACCCAGAGTCAACAAGGTTCAAGTTGATTCGACCATATGGATACTGCAAAATAAGAGGAAGACACCCGTTCACTCATTCGATGCATGATGGTTTCAAGATCTGGGTGTAAGCAAAGTTTGATGATGCGTGCACTCTCCTGGCAAGGATAGCCCTTACAGAGACGAGACAGGATAATTGCGTGGGAGAGAAATCTCAGAACTCCTTTTCTCAAGAAATGATCAATCATCCTTCTTTTGTCTGTTTGTTTTTTTGACCCCCTTGTTTCTATAGACATTCCTGTAGACATTATGCAAATTTGTTGCACCCTCAATGTCCCCTTGGACTTCCTTTTAAACTTTAACATACCTCTCTTAGGATCATTTTTTTTCTCTATTTCTATTTTGGGAGTACCACTCTGTAGAAAACTGACAGATAATTGGAGCCAGCACTCAAACATCCATTTGTCATGGAGGTTGTAGTAAGGCTTGTTACAGGTTTTGCTCTTTGACTCCTGTAGCCAAGGGTCTAGTGAGGTTGCTACAATGTATACAATAGTACATCCTTCTCCCCTTCCATCTTCCACTCTTCCTTCCTTTCGCCTTCCCTCCCATCCCCCCTCTATTCGTCCCTCTCTCCTTCCCACCCTTCTGTTTGCTTTTAATCCCAAAGTACATTTTGTTTCTAAAACACATCCACAGATGTGTAACCATGGCTTCTAAGTGCTGGCCCAGAACATTCACCCCAGTGACACTCTGAGAAAATGAGTCTTCGTCAGTTTTTGGTAAATGTTATGCTTTGTAAACCCTTATAAGTAGAGCATAGTGTACTTCTGTATATGAAAGGGTCTCAGAATGTTTGTGTTTTGAATAGTTCTCTGTAAGTTTGTTAATCTAGCGTTTCACAAATTCTCTGTCCTGGAAAGTCCTATGATGGCATACATAAGTAATCCTCAAAATTCCACTGGGAAACTCCTACAGCAAACACTTTCAGCAGAGTATCTGGAAACAAAATTAACTCATATAAATCAGTAGTATACAAATGAAAAGTGGACTGAGAAAGAAATCAGGGAAACGCACTGTTCACCATAACCTCAAATAACATAAATATAAAATATCTTGGGATAACTCTAACCAAGCAAGTGAAAGACTAGTATGATAAAAACTTCAAGTCTTTGAAGAAAGAAATCAAAGAAGATATCAGAAGATGGAAAGATCTCCCAGGCTCATGGATGAGTAGGATTAACACAGTAAAAATGGCCATTCTGCAATACAATCTACAGGATCAATGAAAATTGATCCTCATCAAAATTCCAACACAGCTCTCCACAGATCTTGAAAGGACAATTTTCAGTTTCATATGAACACACACACACACACACACACACACACACACACACACATCCAGGATAGCTAAAACAATAAGAGAACTGATGGAGGTATCACCATCCCCAATTTCAAATTGTACTACAGAGCCATAGCAATAAAATATTTAAAAAAATAAATAAAATAAACCAGCATGGTGTTGGCATGACGCACGCGCGCGGGCACACACACACACGCACGCACACACACACACACACACACACACACACAAAACAGACTTGTTTTAGAATTGAAGATTAAGACATAAATCCACACATCTATAGGTACCTGACTTTTTAATAATGAAACCTGAAACACATATTGGAAAAAAAAGACAAGATCTTCAACAAATGGTGCTAGTCAATCAGGGTGTCTGCATGTAGAAGAATCTAATTAGATTCATACTTACCACCCTGCACAAAACTCAGGTCCTAATGGACCAAACCTCAACGTAAAACCAGATACACTGAACCTAGCAGAAGATAAAGTAGGGAGTAGCCTTGAATGCTTTGGCAGAGGAAAAGATTTTTTTGAACAGAACAGTTAGCACAGGCACTAACATCAACAATCAATAAATGGAAACTCATAAAACAGAAGCATTTCTGTAAGGCAAAGGACATTGTTACTAGAAAAAAAAGCAGCAGCCTTCAGAGTGGGAAAAGATTTTACCAACTACACATCCATTAGAGGGCTAATATACAAAATATATGGGTCACTCAAAACCCAGATATCAAGAAAAAAATAATCCAATTAAAAATGGGGTGTCTAAACACAGGATTCTCAAAAGAGGAAACTCATTGAAGAAATGTTCCCCCTCTTTAGCCATCAGGGAAATGTAAATCAAAACCATTTTGCGTTTTCATCTTACACTCATCAGAATGGCTAAGAGCAATAAAGCAAATGACAGCTCGTGCTGGTGAGGACGCGGAGACAAGAGAATACTCCTCCATGGCTGGTGGGAGTGTAACCTTGTACAGCCACCATGGAAATCAGTGTGGTGGCTCCTCAGGAAGATGAAAATTGATCTACCTCAAAAGTCAGCCACCTCACTCTTGGACATATACCCAAAGGATATATCCTACTTCATCCTGCTAAAGAGGCACTTGCTCCACCATGTTCATTGCTGCTCTATCAGTAAAGTCCAGAAATTAGAAAAAATACTTAGATGTTTCTCAACAGAGAGATGGATAAAGAAAACATAGTACATTGACATACACAACAGAATAATACTCGGTCATTAAAAAAATTGGCATTGTGAAATTGCAAGTAAATGGATGGAACCAGAAGAAAATCTTAGAGTGACATAACCTAGAACCAGAAAGACAAACATGATACGCCTTTACTTACATGTAAGTATTAGCTGTGAAGTCAATGATAACCAAGCTACAATCCATAGAACCATAGAGATTAGGTAGAGTGAGGCTAGAAAGGTCTCTTTAGGAAAGGGGAAAAGAATAGATAGTTATGGATGGAAGGCAGGCAGGAGGATCAAGGTGAGGAGAGGGAGGGAAGAGAGGGATGAAGGAGGGGTTACTGGGAGGGATAGCTCAAATTAAGGGCCATTTGAGGAGTAGTGTGGAAACCAATACAGAAGAACCTTCCTAAAATATATACATACATGAAGGTGAACTAAATGAAACCACCAAATAATGAGAGAAACAGAGTCCCAAATGGCCTTCTCTTGTCACCAAATGAAGCTTCCAGTACCAGGATTGAGTTATGATCTAACTGAGTTGTTGGCAAGGGAATCCCAAGGGGGAACAGAGAATATTTTTAGAAGGGAGAAAGAAGAAGGAGAAGTAGCAATTAATCACAGCTAGACTTCTTTAAGCATTTAACTCCCCAAGTCTTCAGTCATCTTGGCTCTGAGGGGCCTACACTAGAGACAGATCATTATCAAATGACCTAGGACTAAAGAGTACTGGTAAATGTATAACTTGTCCTTAAATGTCTCCAATTTATAACATGGAAAGCCACTATTGACATTAATTTCTGGCTTTCACACACATGTGAACATGTATACACATACTCTTATATATGACACACACACACACACATAAATGGCAAAAAAAAACCATGATTTTTTTCCCTTGGGGTTGTGGAGATTACTCAGTGGTTAAGGGGCACTGACTGCTTTTGCAAAGCATCTGGTGTTCAGTTTCCAGTACTTACCATATAGCCTGTAACCCCAGAACTGGTGGTACAGCACCCTCTTCTGGCCTTTGAGAGTACTGCACACATGGTACGTAATCACATATGCAGACTCACATAAAATGAAAACAGAAACAGGCTTTTTGAGGGGCTTTTAATAAAAGGCATTTCATACACAGCTAACAGAATCTGTTTTGTGAAATGGCAGTAATAACACAGAAGGTTGTCTCAGGGTAAATGTTTCTATTTCAGGTAGTGGGGCCAGTGGCCAACTTGATAATAAAGGTATTTTTAAGAGACAGATATATTAAACCCTCTCCCCCATCAAATAACAGGAAGAAAGAAAAATCAGATGCAATCTCTCAGATTGGAAGATCTGAAAGAATTTGCTGGGGGGAGTTTAAAGGATGGAACAACTCTACAAACTTCATCATCTGCCCAAGTCTCTTCCTCATCTTCTCAATAGCCACATACGGGTTTTCAACAAAACAATTTACTGATGGCATCAAAGGAGATTTTCTCCTCGAGGCAAGACAAGATGGATCAAGCAAGAATGGAAACAAGCCCAAGATAAATATTTTAAGGCAATCTGAAAATATCTGGGACATTTGGGGTAGGATAAAAAAATAAATCAGTGGGCTGTTTCTGAACTAAAAGACAGTCAGAGAAGATATTTAAGAAAAGATATTTCAAGTTACTGATTCTAAAGTGAAGGGGTGTGTGTGTGTGTGTGTGTGTGTACACAAGAGTGTGTTGTAGGATATTTTACTCTTTTGGCTTTTGGATGGGCCTGCCACCTAGCTCCCAAGTAAACCATACACATGGAGGCTTATTTTTACTTATGAATGTCATGCCTTAACTTGGCTTGTTTCTTGCCAGTTTTTCTTTCTTTTTTTTTTAAGGATTTATTTATTATTATGCATACAACATTCTGCCTCTATGTATGCCCGCACGCCAGAAGAGGGCACCAGATCTCATTGCAGATGGTTGTGAGCCACCATGTGGTTGCTGAGAATTGAACTCAGGACCTCTGGAAGAGCTGCCAGTGCTCTTAATCACTAAGCTATCTCTCCAGCCCCTTGCCAGTTTTTCTTAAATTATCCCAACCACCTTTTGCTTCTGGGCTTTTATCTTTCTCTATTTCTGTATACCTTTCTTTGCTTCTTTCTCCGTGGCTTGCTGTGTAGCTGGGTGGCTGGCCACTCGTGTCCTCCTCTCCTTCTTCCCTTGCTTCTTGCTTCTCTTGCTCCCTGCAGACTGCTCCTTTTTAATCTCTCTGCCTGCTAGCCCCACCTATCCTTGCTCTTGCCTCGCTATCGGCTGTTCATTTCCTTATTAGGAGCACTAGGTGTTTTAGACAGGCACAGTAGCACAGTTTCACAGAGTTAAACAAATGCAGTGTAAACAAAAGTTACACACCTAAAAAAAACAAATGTGTCCATTGCCTGGTAAACTGCAAAACACATTTTTTTTAAATCTATGTTCGATTTAGGTGCATGGAATTCCATAACTTGAGATGAACTGATTGCATAAATAATACACAGACAGTACTAGTCCTGAAAATTCATTGGCTTTCTCTGGTCAGGATCTCAACCCCATCGCCCAGAGACGTGATTCCTGTAAGTATCTTCTTTGGCATATCACATGAGTCCTCCCCACAGAATCCATTCTGAGATTTATTCATCCAGGTCCCAGAACTTTTGGCTTCTTAAGGCCATGAATGTACCTCAATCTGGGGGTTATCCTCTGAGAGCTGTATCATTCCGAGTTGTGCTTCCTAATGATACTAGCGCAAGACTCAGAGGCCTTAGCTGCTCAGCCACAATCTGGCCATCCATCCCAGCTGCACAGAGTACCACCATGTTATAGGCTACAGTCTATCTGAACCCATATTGCAGCCCAATTCCTATCTCTCTACCTTACTTTGATTCTCTTATTTGCTTACCTGTGTTATTTCTGAGTAGCCCTCAATAAAATTCCATACACAAATCCTCTCAGACAGAGCAGGTCTCCATGGACCATGTAACAAAAGAAAAAAAAAAGTGAAAATGGGATCTCTAGAAACAGAAATCAGCTTGAAGTTCTGGAGCTCCATCATCTGTGGGTAGATAACCGCAAACTTCCCTCTGCTAGAGGTGGCTGGACTCCTCATAGTCCGTACATACTACATGTGATGGTTGTGTATTTGCTAAGGTCTTTACCAGCAAAGAGGTTGGGATGGTGGGCAAGTGAAAGAGAAGGTACCAATATAAAAGCATCCCAGAATGTCCTGGGAAAAGATGACTAGAATGTTTGTAAAAGTGCGTAGCAATCTTGAGTGTTGCTGGTGGTCTGAAACAAGACAGGGGAGGGCTGGGTACCTGTCCTGACTGCTACTGATCTCTAACAAACTTGCTGGGCTTTGTGGCGGTCATGACATTTATATGTCCATTAATCTGAAACTGGGCAGGGTCCCAGAGAAGATAGCTCATCTCTTTCTCATGAGAAAGACTCTCATGGAGGAAAGATTGAAATACTAGAAGCTGGACCCACAAGAAGTCTAGCTCCAAGTCTGCTGATTGATGCGAGCTGTCAAATGAACACCTACACGGTGCCTCATTCCTCTGCAGCTGGGTTTCTTGAGGAAAAAGTCCTGAGAGAGGGAAGAGCGCCTCCTGGAAGCTGTGTGGCCTTTTACGACTTCATCTGAGAGGTCATGCAGCGTCAATACAATAGCATTTCACCTGTTAGAAGTGAAGCCTGGCTGGAATGTCAAAATCTGCTAATATGTCTAAAACCATCAGAGTGATTAACAACCTCCTTAAGGTAAATTATGGAAGCCAGAGGGGCTCATTTATTGCATTTAAAAGAAGTCTCTTCTTCTCTCTAGCAGAGGGCAGGAGAGACCAAAGTCCAAGCTCATGACCCAGGAGATTATTAAATTATCGGATGCATTAAGTTGGCTTCTTCAGAGCCACAGAGCCTTAAGGGAATAGGAAAAGGGGGAAATTTGGGACGGTACATGTGGGTCAATACATTCAAAAACTTTTAAACTTTATACCCTCTCGGGCTGTAGAATATTCCCGTATTTCCCTCTTCAGTGGTGACATGCTTTATTTAACACTATCCCCTTTTGAAGAAAGTGCAGAGCGTGGCCTTGCAGCGCTGGCTCATCTGTCAGTGCTGTCGCGCCTGAGGGAGAGGGGCTCTTCACCCCAAAGAAGCACAACCTTCAAAGACCTCAAAGAGACAGGTGGGAATAGAGAGTGCTGGATCCCAGATGGCAGGATGCCCAGTCATGAAAGGGGAAGTGTATGCAGCGGAAGAACTCTCTCGAAGCGCAGGCTTCGGCATCTTGGTACAGACCTTGTTCGGTCAATGTGAAGACGCCAGGGGTGTGGCTCTTGAGAGCCTGCCGAGAATGAAGTGGAAATGCCGAAATGGTGTGGCTAACAGTGGAAGGAATCAAAAGCTCACAGAAGCAGACGCTCCAGAGGAAGCATTTGCAGGAGTAAGGAATCCAGAAGCTGACGGGCAGCATGGAAGGGCGCGGAGGAAAACAACCTCACTGCAAGTTTAGCGGTGGCTGTCTTCCACAGTGCAGGCCGACGCTCGGGGTGCCGCTGCGCGGCTGCATCTCCAATGGGCCTGAGGGTGAGAGGATGCTGTAGTAATGGAAGCCACCTGGAGGTGCTTAACAGCTCAGGATGCGCAAAGAAAACGATGCAATAAATGCCGACGTCAAGGGCATCTAGGAGAGTTTGACCCACAGAGAACTGTGAACATAGTTTGATAGAACGCAGAATCTCTAGGGACCAGACGTGTAAAAACCCGAAAGTTCAATCCATAAAGCCAAAAGAAATCAGGACAGCCAAAGGCCACAGAAGGTGTTTCAATAAAAAATTATGATCTGTGCTCAGTTTCTGGACCAGGGCCAGAGAGCCAAAGTCTCGCAGGCTAGACTCTGATGTTACCTACTAAAACCACTGTTTCTCCACCAGCTGGCCTCTGTGGCTATACATTCCTGTGGCCTATGGACAAATGACAGAGGAGGAAAGGGTTTAAGAGTGACTGACTTGGTATCTGGGTCCAACCAAGAGGTAAATGATCATTGTCACACAGCCCCACTCCTAGCTACACTGAGATGTATAAGGAAATGAAACCCCTCAAATTATCTGAGATGTGGGCATCACGGCTCATCATGACATAAAGCAGAGTGATCGACTGTAAACACAGACTTGGAAACGGCGGTGAGCGGCCAACAGTTTAGCTCCTAGGAGAAATGAAAGCAGAAAGAGGGCTGGGGAAAGGGGATGCTCCTATGGGAGTGGGAAGCAGGAATGGTGCCCTGTGGGTTGCCAGGTAACGCCCCCCCCCCTCCACATACACTGAGAATATTCACCATGCAAGCTGCACCAAACACAACCAAAGGAGAATGACACGACCAGTTGGTGCTAGCCAATCTGTGGCCTTCAGCTGTCCTGTTCTAGCACAGCAAATACATGCAAGCATTTGCTTCAGCATTTGTTGAAGAAGGCAATCAAAAGGATGAGAGTCCACTCATAATATCAATTTAGATTTCTGCCATTCTGCACATCCAAACTGCTCAAAATAGTGATCCACACTGACCAGAACTGACACCCGCCCCAAAAAGACTAAATTAATTGTTTGGAGAATTGAATACTTGGGAGTACCTCCACTCAGAAAGCTACTGGAATTCACTTTGACTGGAACGGTACCATATTCCAGGTATGTGTTTGCCTCTCCTAACCCTGGTCCTCACTCAACATCGAGTGTCTGAATCACGGTCATGGGATAATAGGAAGGCACTTATTAGACCAAGAGACTTCTTTCTGCGCAAAGAAGAGTAGCTCCGAGCCCAGAGGTCTAGAGAATCTACTCCCCAAACTGTCCACTGACCACACACACACACACACACACACACACACGGGCTCACGTATGCACACACATGCACACACACAATAAATATGTCAACTAGCGTGCAGTGCTATGGTAAACAATGTGATAGGTTACCAGATTGCCCATTCCCAGTGCTGTAATAGCTCCCAGATGCGGAGACTTGAGAGGCAGACCTCTCTCAAGTTGGTCTCTCTCTCTCTTGCATATACCCCATTCCCAGGGTAGCCTAATTCAATGAATGGTTGCTATGGGTTACAAAGGTCTGGCTCTTTCATCTCAGTTCATGACAACACTGAAGGGTACCCAACCTCCATAGATCCCCAAAGAATTATCTGTCTTTTGTTAAAATTAAGTCACCAAGTTGTTCAGCATCAGCCGCTGGCCAGTCCTATGTCTCTGGTTCCTGGCTAGTATTGTTTCTAAGTATTTTCCCTGCGTATAAACCTCTAGCTTAGAATTTACTCCTAGGGGAACTGCCTTAAGACAACTCTAAGATGTCTTTAATCTTTAGTGAGAGTGAAACACTAGACAGAAATACACTGGTGAGTTCTAGGATTCTCTAGTTTATTTTGTGAGGGTGATTCCAGAGAGGTGTGACCAAGCAGAGAAGACTGTCCCTAGATGTGGGAGGCAACATGGGGAGAACCATTGTCTTAGACTAAATAAAAAGGGAAGTATAAAGTAGGCTGAGCATGGGGTCTCTGTTGAAGATACAATGTAACAAACACTCCAGGCTCCCGGATACAATGTAACAAACTCTCCCGTCTCCCGGATACAATGTAGCAAACCCTCCCGGCTCCCAATACTATGTAGCAAACCCTCCCGGCTCGTGTCTCCACACCAGGGTGGGCTGTACCCTCAAACTGTGGGCCAAAATAAACCCCCCTCACTACTTCTAACCAACCTACCCCTGGACTGTTTCTGTGGCACTCCTAAGTTCCTGCCAGCACACCCTCCCCCTTATCCAGGCACTGGGTTTGCCATTTGGAATTGGGTGCAGGTTTTAGCTAGCACTCTCCTGCTTGGGGTGGGGACGGTACGGTAAAGGCATGTTTTCATTTGCTTACTGGCATTTGGGTGTCGCCTTGGGACACAGTCCTTTGCCCACTTCTGCCACTTCTGATTACTCTCTGCTAGTCTACATTTTGGTTGGGAAAGAACAGATTTAAATAAGAATGGGAAGAGTCGGGGCTGGAGAGATGGCTCAGTGGTTAAGAGCATTGCCTGCTCTTCCAAAGGTCATGAGTTCAATTCCCAGCAAGCACATGGTGGCTCACAACCATCTGTAATGAGATTTGGTGCCCTCTTCTGGCCTGCGGACACACACACAGAATATTGTATACATAATAAATAAATAAATATTAAAAAAAATGGGAAGAGTCAAGGGTAAGACAGCTTTATCTCAATTTAAAGAATGATTCTGTAAGTGGCAGGAGCTACTAGTAACTGATGGGCTGCCTCAGGAGCTGTAGAGAAGAATACAATTTTAGTTCAATAAGAATAGAAATATAGTCATTTGAGAACCATAATACTGAAATATGAAGAAATCATGTTAGTTGTAGGGCCCCAAGCATTACATTAGCATAAAGTCACCATGTGGGCCTAACCTCAGTTTCCCAAGAGCTGACTGCATTTCCATTTTCTTTAAGGTTTAGAAATGGCTTAAATGCTAGCTGTTCTCTTGAATTCCTTGGTTTCGAGCCTCCTCAAAGCAAGCCAGCAAACAACATTTTCAAATCTCACTTGCCTCCTTACGAGGAAACTAAGTGGAAAACAGGGAAGTTGTACAATTAATCCATAAACGAGAGTGAAGGCTTGAATTACTGTTTTTCCTTCCCTCCAGCCCACACCCCCAAAACAGCATGGTTTGGGATGAACACATAAGTATACGCTCCTGTTTGTCTGAATGCCTGTCTGCATGTGTAAAGGTGGACCTAGGGGCCGGAGAGATCACTCGGTGGGTGAGGAGAGCACTTCCAGCTCTGACAGAGGACCCAGGTTCAGTTCCCACACCCCCACAGCAGCCCCAAGCCATCTGTCACCCCAGTCCAGGGGATCTAATGCCCCGCTATAGTCTCCAAGGGCATCAGGCACACATGTGGCATATAGATCCTGCAGGCAAGCATGCAGATAAACATAAACAAGTAGATAAATAAACACATTTAAGAACTGTGTGTGGGAGCCAGGTATGGCATCACATGTTTTTAATCCCAGAAATCAGGAGGCAGAGGTAGACAGATGCCTGTGAGTTCAAGCCCAGTCTGGTTTACAAAGTGAGTTTCAGCATAGCCAGAACGACAGTGAGACCTTGTCTCAAAGAAAAAATAATAATTATAAAATAAGAAGTGTGCATAGGTTTAGGATATGCAAATGGACTTGTACCATTTTACATGTGTGTCCAAGAAGAGAGGCAATGGGCACCTTACACCTGTTTAAGATATTGGAAAAAAAGAGGTCAAAGTTGAGTTTAGGAAAAAAAAATGTAGGACCAGGGAATTGAGAGGGATGTATCTGACCTGTTTAAGGCGGGTTCTTTATTTTGGCTCCTTGGAACTCACAAGAATTTTCTGGGTTTGTGAAAATGTAAGTTCCTCTATTCTGCCAATACCTTAAACAGGTATAAGAGATACCCGACATTTCCATACCACAAACACCAGACAGAAGCAAAGAGACTAGCTACCCCAGGATGTGACCAGCACCCAGCCTTCTCAGGTTCCCCTCCCCCAAGCCCACAAATAATCAGGAAGCAGTCTTGAGAATCCGCAGCCCCAATTCCTTTAATCTGTTATGCCTAACTTTCTGCCTTTATATTATAAAAAAGAGATGGGAATGTATCAGTCTCTCCTGTCCCTTTAAGAGACAAGCCCCGCCCACTCCCTCCCCCATCCACCACCAAGGCAGACAGATCTTCCTTCTGCTTCCAGGTTGAGTTCTTCCCCTTTTTCTGTCTCTTTCCCAAAGAGGTAGCTGCTGCCACGGCTTCTCTCCTCCCCACTCTGTTTTTCTCTTTCTGCCTCTCTCTGCTCTTCCCCATGCTCCCCTTCTCCCCTTTTCCGTTTCCTTCCATCACCCACTAAATAAATATTCAACCTCACTCTACATGGTCTCTGTCTTGGTCTCTCATCCGCCATGTGGCTCCCTGCCTGGGACTCTCTGCCCCTTGTGGCCCACCATGTTCTCATACCCGCTGCCCATTGCCGCCACTCGGGGACCTTCAGTGTTTCTGCTGCTACGCCCCTTGGAGATCCACAGCGTTTTACTTAAACCATAACACAGAGTCCACATATGAGTCCTGCCAGAACCTTTTGTAAATGTTCCCCTGGCCTCTTCTCTCTCTCTCCTTCCTCCCTCTCTCTCTCCCTCCACCTCTCTCTCTTTCCCTCAGGTTTAGAAGCTTGGGTGCAAACTTGTGCATCCTTTGGCTAAACTTCCCTCACCAGCATGGCCTCTACAGGCAGAGGGAGGCTTCCTTCCTGCCTTCCTCCTCCTCTTCTACCCCGCCCTCTCTCTCTCTCCTCATTGCCTTTTACAATTTTTTATCAGAGTCATTTATTTAAGTAGAACCTGAGATGTCCATTGTGTGAAACATGTTTTCCGAAAGATCTCATTATTGCCCTAGACCAAAGGAAGTCGGCAAGATAAATAAAACATGCTTAAAATGACTGTCTCTCTATTCTCAAGCCACTGTCTACAACTAAGATGCTGCCAACTCTAGGCACCAACTTGAAACGTATGCTTTTAGGTTTGAGGCTCCTAATGTCTAAAAGGAACAGTCTGCTGCCGCTAGAGGGCACTTGACTGTCCAGCACACTCCAGTTGACGCACATTGACGCACACCAGCTTTGCCAGCCTGTTACCTCCAGAGGGCACGTGATTGTCCACCACATCCCAATTAACACACACTGGCTTTGCTTTCCGCGGCCTACTGGCGCTTCACATTTATGTCTATTTAAAGGAGCTCCGAGCTCCCCTCCCCCCATGTTGGCAGGGTAGCTGTTGACAGACCACCCATCCTGTCATGCCCCCTGGAGCACTCTCCCATTGGCCTCCCAATGGTCTTTTGAGCTTTTCACAACTGACAGATCCAAGGTCTATCCCCCCCCCCCCAAAAAAAAATCTATCTACCAAATCCAGTTTGGAATTTAGTATTGGCTTTGTCTTCTTGACAGTAAAAAAAGAAAATAGGAAAAATGGTTGGGGGGAACCCTCAAGTACGTACATTCATTTGCCACATTGTTCTCAGAGGAACCCTAGTGAAGACAAATTTATAAGCCTGCTCCCAAAAGCAAACATGCTCTCACAGCTTTCTGGAACAGTGTTTTTATAAGGGAAGAAAAGATTTGGTTGTGTATTTTCTGTTTTTGTTCTTGTTTTGTTTTGTTAGATCCAAGAAATGTTCTTGGCTCAAAGCTGTTTTCTGTTGTGTGATATTTTTCCAACTATTGCCTGTCCCACTAGAGAAATACCTGCTATGTTTCTCAGGCATGCATGCTTCGGAGAAAACCACCCAGTGCTGATGGAAATTGTTCAGCTTTCCTCTCCCTCGCCATTGTCTGTAGTCCCTCACCCCTCGCCTCACAGTTCACAAGGGAGACTATAATTAGGCAGCTGTGATTGGGACATGACATAATAATAACTAGTATTGAAAGCTGGCCGTGTGCCAAGTGTTCTACATACGCTAGTTCATGGTGGGGGAGGGGGCAGCTGTTGATTTTTCTGTGTGTTGGGGAAAGTTGATAGAGGGTTGTTGGGTCACTTGTCCAAGGTTAGCCAGCTGTGCAGGTACTGTTCAAAGCCAGATCGCTTGATTGTTCTAGCCCTACAATTTGCTAGGTTGTTCTAGTCCTACAATCTATTGGGTTGTTCCAGTCCTACAATCCGCTTGGTTGTTCTAGTCCTACAATCTATTGGGTTGTTCTAGCCCTACAATCTGCTAGGTTGTTCTAGTCCTACAATCTGCTAGGTTGTTCTGGTCCTACAATCTATTGGGTTGTTCTAGTCCTACAATCTATTGGATTGTTCTAGCCCTACAATCTGCTAGGTTGTTCTAGTCCTACAATCTGCTTGGTTGTTCTAATCCTACAATCTATTGGGTTGTTCTAGTCCTACAATCTGCTAGGTTGTTCTAGTCCTACAATCTATTGGGTTGTTCTAGTCCTACAATCTATTGGGTTGTTCTAGTCCTACAATCTGCTAGGTTGTTCTAGTCCTACAATCTGCTAGGTTGTTCTAGTCCTACAATCTATTGGTTGTTCTAGTCCTACAATCTATTGGGTTGTTCTAGCCCTACAATCTGCTAGGTTGTTCTAGTCCTACAATCCGCTTGGTTGTTCTAATCCTACAATCTATTGGGTTGTTCTAGTCCTACAATCTGCTAGGTTGTTCTAGTCCTACAATCTATTGGGTTGTTCTAGTCCTACAATCTATTGGGTTGTTCTAGTACTACAATCTGCTAGGTTGTTCTAGTCCTACAATCTATTGGGTTGTTCTAGTCCTACAATCTATTGGGTTGTTCTAGTCCTACAATCCGCTTGGTTGTTCTAGTCCTACAATCTGCTAGGTTGTTCTAGTCCTACAATCTGCTTGGTTGTTCTAGTCCTACAATCTATTGGGTTGTTCTAGTCCTACAATCTATTGGGTTGTTCTAGCCCTACAATCTGCTAGGTTGTTCTAGTCCTACAATCTGCTAGGTTGTTCTAGTCCTACAATCCGCTTGGTTGTTCTAGTCCTACAATCCGCTTGGTTGTTCTAGTCCTACAATCCGCTTGGTTGTTCTAGTCCTACACACATGTGCACATATAAGTGTACATACTCATGCAGAGACCCACACAGAGATATGCACATACATACACAAAAAAAAACAAAAACACAAAAGGAACAAATGTGACTAGTATAATTTGTAATTCTCATTCCTGTCCTCTATCCATGTTGTCCTGACTCTCTCTCTCTCTCTCTCTCTCTCTCTCTCTCTCTCTCTCTCTCCCTTTCCTATGTCCTCCCTACCACACACCCTAGTAAGTTCCTTTGTTAACTGCATCCCAACAGCCATCCCTTTGGAAGTCATGAAGCAACACCATCTTCCCAATGATGCTTCCAGATTTCCCCTCTCCCTGGTGCAGGCTTCCCAAAAGTATTGCCATCAGAACATCAACAGTCGTTCAGTTAGCAGTCACCAAGTGACTCTATGGCAATAAGACTGCCAAATGGGGGGAAGGCTAGTGAAAATATTTTGCGGTGACAGATTGATGGCAGCTTGGCAAACAGACCCAGAAATCCTGTCTCACACACATTACTCATGAAATGGTATTTTTAAAGCGCTCCGCCACAGTTTTATTTCCACTTTGACCTTATAAAAACAGGCATCTCAAATATTATGTGAATGGAATGAAAGGCCTTTGTGCGGAAAGTCTTTTATGATCAGTTTCATGGATGCAACAAACACACTCAAAACTGAGGCGGTTTTGAGAGAAATCGAATCGCTTTAGTTCATGATTCAAAGTGGCTGCCAGCAAGCCTGGAGTTTAGCAATCTTACTACTGAGAATACTACTTAGTACAATCAACTATGTACTGAACAGACTGACACCTGTGATATACATTGAGACAGATGATGCAACAGGTGCAAAGGGAGCACCCAGCCGTGACGTCAGCCATGATGTCGTCTCATGAGTGGAAACAAAAAGGAAGGCGGAGCATAGTGAATATGTTTTTCTCATCTCCCTTCCAAAGATGAGATCATTGCCTCTGTTTTTATGTTAAGGAATTATTCTCTTAAACAAGAAGGCTCGTATTGGCCAGGGTTCTAGTTAAATAGCAGAAAACAGTACTGTGTACAGAGGCAGTGCATTGAAAGGACCTTAGTAACGTGCAGAATTCCTGGGAGGTTAGAGAGTGGAGCTTAGATACGTGTTGTGTGACCAGGCATTTCCTCCACAGTGCTGGCCTGGCACAGAGCACTTTCTATAGTTTGAGAGTTTTATATCTGAACACTTGGCACAGTCCTAGGATGCAGTATGAGTCGCTGCAAGGACCCAGGGCAGATAAGATGCTGGGATCAGATATTTTCTCTTACAGTAAAATCTGTCCTTGTTGCCTGTGGCTGTAGCAACAAATGATTACAAATCTGATCACTTAACACATCTGAAATGCATGCTGCCAGATGTCACCAGGACCATATTGTCAACTCTCTAGGGAATCCAGGGAAGAATTTTTCCTCTTCTAGATCATTCCTTGGCTTGTGGCCACATCACTTCAGTCTTCACCTCTGCCTTATATTCTCTTCTGTGTGTATGTTGGTCAAATCTCTTTGTCTTTCCCCTATAACATGTGCAGGCAGGTGTTCCATCTAGGGATTCAGGATAATAACCTCACCTAAAGATGTGTAACACATAGATCGCATCTCCAAAACCTTGACTCTCTATATAACATTCACGGGGTCTAGGGATGGGAATCTGATCTCTTTGGAAGATAACAAAGTCCCAAGACGTCATCTAAAGAAGGAAGATTTATACTGGCTCATAGTTTCAGTGCTCGATGCCACGGAAGGGCATGGTGGATCAGTTCAGGATGTTACGGAAATGTGGTGAAGGCTACAGCACCAACACAGACACACACACACACACACACAGAGAGAGAGAGAGAGAGAGAGAGAGAGAGAGAGAGAGAGACAGACAGAGACAGGACAGAGACAGAAAGAGCAGGTATAACAAACCTCAGGGACCTCCCCCAGTGACCTAACTCCATCAGCAAGACCTACCTTTCCATGTTTCTAGAACGTCCAAAAGTAGCCTCAGGTTGGCTGAACTTTCAAAACATGTGCCTGTGTGGGGCATTTAGGAGTCAAACCGAAAGAGAAGGGAGGTTTCTGACATGTTATAGATTCCTAGAAACCTCACTTATGTGGGAAACCCTTGAATTTTTCGTGTTGCTTCTCTCCTCTCTTGACAGGCAGGGATCTCATCAATATGTCTGAGAGAGTTGCTAGCTTTAGCTCTCTTGGTCCAATCAGCAAAAGATGGAGTATTTGGAAAACATCAATGATGCTGGCCATTGGCAAGTGTGATTGGTGCCTTACGTAATTAGTGTATTTGACTGGTAATGTAAGATTTTGTAGACTCAAGGTGGAACCGTGTCCTGTAAACCATGAAACTAAGTGGTCCTTGTCAAACAAGGTCAGCAAACAAGGAGGGAACCTTCTCAGCTACCCTACCTCCTCTCATCCTCCCTACAAGTCCAGTCTTGGCTTAAATACAGGTGGATCCGGACAAAAGGAGAAAAAGCTGACAGCTCCCAACACAGGCTGGTAAATCCTCCTCCAAGATGAGAGACCTCACCGAAAGTCTAAGTGTGATTTAACGTAAATGCTGATTTCGTGACTTCTAGAGTAAGTTCTCCCAAGATATAACCCATAAACCACAATCTGGCACGTCAGGGCCTGTGTGTGCTGAGTGATGAATACTCCATTTGGCCCGATTTGCCACTTCCTCAGTAGCTGCACTTACAGCTTAAACACGGCAAAATGCACCAAACTATTAGGATCAAACCCTGGCCAGAAGGCCAAGCAGAGGCAGATGTCTTTGAGCGGCGTGGTGCAGCATTAAAACAGATGACAACAGGCTGTAGAGATGGCTCAGTACTTAGGAGCAGTGGCTGCTCTTTCAGAGGACCTACCTGGGCTCAATTCCTATCACCCACGAGGTGACTCACAACTGTCTGTAACTTCAGCCCCAGGGGCATCTAATGCCCTCTTCTGGTCTCCATGAGTACCAGGCATGACCCTGGTGCACAGACATACATGCAGGCAAGTCACACATATGCATAAAATAAATGGTAAGAGACAGACAGACAAACAGATGACATCTACCTTGTCAAAGATTTGTAACTAGGAGCCCATTATTTCAGACAGGGTAGACATTGAAGGAGCTGAAAAGAAAAGGGTTCAGATCCTCAGAAGCTGGGGTAGAAATTCTACAACCAATTTGCCCTGGGCATATTCTTTTCCCTCCGAAATTTTATTTTTAACAGGTATTGCAATATATCAAGGAGTATGTTGCTATGTGGGTATCCATCTAGAGCAGTGGTTCTCAACCTTGCTAATGCTGTGACCCTTTAACACACATGCTCATGCTGTGGTGACCCCCAATCATAAAATTATCTGTATTGCTACTTCCTCGCTGTACTTTTGCTACTGTTATAAATTGCACTGCAAAGCTGTTGGCAATAGAAGGTTGCTGAGGGAGTTGTGACCCACAAGTTGAGAACCACTGAGTCAGAGCTTTCCATTTGCAGGCTCCCCTGTAGTGAAAGACAAAGGAGGTTCTGGTCAGGAGGGAGTCCTCAGTGATGTCTGTCACTTCAGGAAAGCGCTTAACAAGAAGGGACCCAGTCTGCCTTTCTGGGTTTTTGCTTGCTTATTATCGGTCTTCCAGTGTACAGGAACATGGGATTGTAGCAGCCATGCGAACAGAGCCATGCATGGTTCAGATCCATGGGGTGAGGACTTGCTGACACTGACAGTGGGCTGGTTTCCATGTGTTCTTAGAACCATGGAATGGGAGCCTTTTAAACATGGGAAAGGTATTCGAACGTACTGGCTAACGAAAGGATGAGTTAGTCCCACAGAGGGAGTGGGTAAGTTCAACAGTTAAGAACCTGTATTGTCCTCAGAAAGAACCCAAGCTCGGTAGCCAGTACTCACAATAAGAGGGATTGAAAATTCAAGACCTGCTGGGGTTAAAGGTTACAGTTAAGATCAGTCTATATAACACTGCTTTGAGAACTTGTCTCGTCATTAAAAAGTCTTGGAACACAGCTCAGTGGTGCGGTATTTGTCTGGCTGGTATAAAGCCCTTTGCTGACAAGGTAGACTAGCTTCTGCCACAGATATATGGTGCTAGGAATCTTTTGCTTTCGTAACTTTAAAATCATTATTATAGCTCTATTACTAATAGTCACAGAAATAAGGTAGATGGTTTAGGACAAAACTCAAGGACCCAGGCATCAAAGTGGTTGACCATTTAACCTGGACCAAGTTTAACCATTTGAAAAATTTATGACTTGGGGAAGTTAAAAGGAAGAGCAGGGTGGTCACTGTGGTCCCCTTCCAACTTATAAGTTCTCATGTATGCCAAAAATGCAGAGCCTTTTATGGGAGTTGGGATGGTTAGCCAGGCCACATAAAGGAACCCATGACAAGAATGTGTTGTTCATCATCAGGCATGCAGCTGTGGCCCAGCTGTTATCCTTGGCTCGCTGTATCTTTTATCTGATAAACAGGAACAACACTGTGCCCTCTTACATCTTTATCAATAAAAATAAGGATATAAATGATACTTGTTCCTTGGGGTTAATGTGAGGATTAAATGAATTAAGATATGCAAAGCGTCAGAGCTGTGCCCAGGAGACAAATGTCGATGGGTATTTTTATATTATGACAGTGAGACTCTACCAAACGGTGCCCACATATGCCATGTCCTTTCTTTCTGCCTCGCCCTCCGAATGCCTCATCTACCCAAGTGCTTTCGGGAGAGAAGTCCTAAACTCAATGAAGGGGTTAAACCAGTTTCAACCGGCTGAGTGATTTTTGAGCTCTTATCTCTTCTAGTTTATTTAAATGACGTATTTCTTCCCTCTGTCGCAAGTCCTCGTGGCTGTACTAGGGATTGCAATGGACCTCATGCCCCATTTGGTTCATACCGCAGATTCACCGAACGGTGCTCATCGGATATCTTGTGCGCTGTGCTCTCTGCCACTTTCATGGAAGGATAAGCAGCGAGCCTGTGGGAAACAGCAGCCATGAAGACCAATGGGTATAACATATGGGCTGAGAGAGTATTTGCCGCTGCCAAATTAGGAGTGAAACCAAGAGACATTCCTCTAAAGATAAATAAAACAGAGTATAGTCTTAACAATGGTGCTGGTAATTAATCCCTGGGAGTTAAGGATAGCCAATGGCTCGCCGACTTGACAGATGCGGTTACCTCTAGGAATGTGCCATGCTGGACCAGAGAAGAAATGAAGACGTTTTCACACTCATTTTCTGTGACACGCATCACACACCACTTCTGCAGACGTGAGACCAAATCTGAGTGCAAATGACAGTTACTAAATGTACTGCTGACCTGGGAGTACATCTGCTCCGATACCCGCATGTCCAAGGTGAGGTCGCTAAGGTTCAGAGAGCTTAAGCATCTGCATGTTGGTGAATTATAAGTCTAACATCTTACTTACTGGAAGGGAGATAATAAAAAATTTACAGAAATTGCTTTTACTGGAGCTTCTACAGTTAGACCATTTGGTGCTTGGAATTTCTACATATGCTTACAAGTACTTATTGTCTGTGACCAAACACGTCTGGAACACTGTAATTTATATAGGCACAAGAGAATGCTTGAGAATATGTG
Source organism: Microtus oregoni (assembly GCF_018167655.1). Classification (NCBI taxonomy): domain Eukaryota; kingdom Metazoa; phylum Chordata; class Mammalia; order Rodentia; family Cricetidae; genus Microtus; species Microtus oregoni. Next base: position 24,026,685 of record NW_024543069.1, on the reverse strand, counting down.
GTCCAGGAACCTGGAGTATAAGATATGGCCACACATCTGGTATCTGCTGTGAGATGGGGACGGCTGTGTGGCTAAGGCAATGCTAGATATAAACTGTGAGGATCTAATGGGCAAGCATGTTTCTGCGATTTTAGTTTTCCAAGCCTCAATGCCTATATTTTTACAATAACAGTGGCCATTCACCTCTACACACATTGAATGAGTTGACATAAAGCATTTAGAAAGATACCTACATATATAAACAAGCACTATAAAATATTAATGTGCTTATATTTCATAATCTTCAAGTGATGCTAGAAAACCTATTGTCCTCTTTAAGGTACACAGTTTTATGTTGGTGGGGGACATCAGGGAATGGGGATAAAGAAGCAAAGATGCACGGTGGGGTCTTCCATGAATGGCCCACTCTGTGGAAATCATTCTCTCCCTATCTTGATATTAATCATTAACAGGTATGTACTACTCCCATACATCTCCTAATCACAATTATTTGTTAGGGCCGTAGGGCAGTTTTCCCTGCTTTTCTTAGTGTCCCACCATCGGTTCTGAAGACTCTGCCCTAAAGCAACCCTTGCTGAGACTCTGTGTCTGTCACACACAGCTCCTATCCCAGCCTGTCGCTCTGTGTGCTCTACTTTGCTTTTTCTTTATATATTTTAGGCACAAGCTATTCAAGCCTGTTAATACTTTGACATTCGGGTAGATAGTCTGGTCACTTGCTTCTGGAGTAGTGAATGTAAGGCCAGTCCCCCCCCCAAAAAAAAATTAAAGAAAGAGAATAAAGTGGAGAGATAGAAGGGCAAGAGGAGAGAAAAGGGAAGATGAAAGAAGAGGGAGAAGGAGGAAAGAGAAGAGGAGAATGAAAATCTGCAGAGGAGAAAAAAATCTACCATGCATAAATAATGTCTTCCCTACACAAACCCATCAAAAAGGCTATATAAGGAATACATGATAAGTGTTCTTAAAGATTTATTTTAGTTTTTTAAATTGCTTTTATTGAGCTAGATATTTTTTTTCTCCGCCCCCCTCCTTTTCTCTCCCCTCCTCTTCTACTCTCTCCCCTGGTCCCCATGCTCCCAGTTTACTCAGGAGATCTTGTCTTTTTCTACTTCCCATGTAGATTAGATTCATGTATATCTCTCTTAGGGGCCTCATTGTTGTCTAGGTTCTCTGAGATTGTGAATTGTAGGCTGGGTTTTTTTTTTTTTTTTGCATTATGTCTAAAAGCCACTTAGGAGTGAGCACATATGATAATTGTCTTTCTGGGTCTGGGTTACCTCACTCAATATGATGCTTTCTAGATGCATGCATTTGCCCTCAAATTTCAAGAGGTTATTACCTTTTCTCCACTGTGTAGTACCAAAGGATGCTCAATCATACCACAAGGACATGTGCTCAACTATGTTCATAGCAGCATTGTTTGTAATAGCCCGAACCAGAATGCCTCTCGACCGAAGAATGGATACGGAAAATGTGGTACATTTACACAATGGAGTACTACGCAGAAGATTTGTTTTAGTTTAAATTGTTCATAGGGGCAAGTGTGTGCATGTGTGCGCAGATGCCCTTGGAGGCCAAAGGTGTCAGACACCCTGAAGCTGGGGACATGGCAGATGTTTAGCCACTGGGTGAGTGCTGAGATCTAAACTCGGGTCCTCTCAGAGAGAGGAAAAGGTCTCACTCTTCCTCTATACTTGCCTTCTGCCACAAAATAAATACGCAGCTTGGGCCCAGAGCAGGCACTGAGAAAAACGCCAACTCTGACTTACCATCCGCAGGGCACTGCAAAGTCAACAGAACCACCTTGGCCTTTAGTACAAAAAACTGTGCCCACGTGGGACAAAGTCAGACAACATCCTTTCTGTGCAGGCTGGGGGTTAAACCCCGAGTCTTATGCGTGCTAGCTAAGCAAGTATTCACGTTCTTAAAGTTACAGTTACTGTCCTTTTTAAAAATGAAATAAGTCTACTTATTTATTGAATGAAATTGCTAATAATCCTCTCTAAACCGCCAACTCACTTAAATCTGCTCAGCCTATTTTGCACAAGGCTAAGGCAAGGCAACATGATTCTCGCTCAATTCCTCTGGACAAATATATTGATCATAAGGTAACCACACTCTATTTTTAAAACACGGTCTTAGAAATCTCAAGGTCCAAATCAGGAGCAGAAGGAGAGAGAGGAACTCAGGACTGCGAGGGGTGCACCCACACACTGAGACAATGGGGATGTTCTATCCGGAACTCACCAAGGCCAGCTGGCCTGGGTCTGAAAAAGCATGGGATAAAACCGGACTCACTGAACATAGCGGACAATGAGGACTACTGAGAACTCAAGAACAATAGCAATGGGTTTTTGATCCTACGGCACGTACTGGCTTTGGGGGAGCCTAGACAGTTTGGATGCTCACCTTACTAGACCTGGATGGAGGTGGGTGGTCCTTGGACTTCCCACAGGGCAGGGAACCCTGATAGCTCTTTGGGCTGATGAGGGAGGGGGACTTGATTGGGGGAGGGGGAGGGAAATGGGAGGCGGTGGCAGGGAAGAGACAGAAATCTTTAATAAATAAATAAATTTTAAAAAAATAATTTAAAAAAAACCACGGTCCTAAAGAGACTCTAAGAAGGTTGATGTTCATTGTCCCGGCTGTCATTAAATACCATATATTGGGTGGCTTCAACAACAGAATTGTATTTTCTCCCAGTTGGGGAGACTTTAAATCTCAGATTACGGTGCTAGTAGGCTGCTTCCGAGACCTCAAACCCTTGGCGTGTAGACAGCCATTTTGTCCCTGTGTCCTCAACAGGGTCTTCCCCCATGGATGTATTTATACTGATTTTCACCTATTATAATACCAGTCATACTGGTTTTAACTCACTCTGATGGCTTTGTTAGGAGGTTCTTAGTTCTCTCACTACACTCTGTATCTAAATAGAGCCATGCTCTGAGGTACAGGGAATCAGAACGTCAGCAGTTGAATTCTGTGGGGTCACATTCAGTCCTAGTGGTGCTAAATGCCACATCCATTGGTGATGCTATATTGAGCAGATGGCCCTAGAAGGAGAAGCTGTGGATACCGCTGAATGTCTCCACCCAGAAGCCAGGGTCCTGCAACAAACTTAGAGGACTCTGTGCTGCCGTGTTAGGTTGGGTGACACTTACTACACGAAATGACATGTCTTGCTACTATAACTAAATAACTAATAAAAGGCGATTTAGAGAGAAAACGTTTCCTTGGCTCACGGACCAGGACACAGTCCATCCTGGCTGGGAAGGCATGGGAGCAGGAACTTGCAGCAGCTGGCCAGGTGCCCCCTCAGGTCATATCTTAGTTAGGGTTTCTATTGCTGCCACAAAACACCAGGACCAAAAGGCAAGCTGGGGAGGAAAGGGTTTATTGGGCTTACACTTCAGCATGGCTGTTCATCACTGAAGGAAGTCAGGACAGGGACCCACACAGGGCAGGATCCCAGAAGCATGAGCTGATGAAGAGGCCATGGAGGGGAGCTGCTTATTGGTTTGCTTCCCATGGCTTGCTCAGCCCACCTTATAGAACCCAGGACCAACAGCCCAGGGATGACATCACCCACTATGGGCCCTCCCTCATTGGTCACTAAATGAGAAAATGCCTTACAGCTGGATCTCAAGGAGGCATTTCCTCAGCTGAGGCTACTTCCTCTGGTGACTCTAGCTTGTGTCAAGATGACACACAAAACCAGCCAGCACAGGCCCTGAGCAGAGGGAGGTAAATGCTGGTTCTCGGCTTTCTTTCTCCCTTTTGGTGCCCGTGGAACAGTGTCACCCACACTGAGATTGGGTTTTCCTACCTTCGTTAACCTAATTTTGAATGCCCCCCCCCACAAGCAAGATCAGAGGTTTGTTTCCATGGTGATTAAAGAACCTATCATATTAGCAATCAAGACTAACTCTAACAGGTAGAATTTGCCTAGAAGTGCCCAAAATCCACCCCCATACTTCTCTGAAGTTACTAGAAACTTTAACAAAGTGATGAATCTAGACACTGTGACTTTGTTTCTAAATGCAGCCCATGTCCCAAGTTCTGCCTATGACTGCAATAGGAAGATGGTACCTAATCAGTCACTCTATCATCTCAGAAGGATGAGAAAATACAAAGGCGCCTGCTGGGCAATACGTCGTGTCTAGGAACTATTGAGCAGTGGTAAATGTCTTAGGGCTTGACTTCTATACTAACAGATTCTAAACTTGCATGCAGAGAAGAACAGTTTCCTGATGAGAGCTGATTTGTGATGTCTGCAGAGATGCTTCCTTCATTAATGACGAGGCCTGAAAGCTACCGTGTAAAACTGTCCCCTAGAATGTTGGCATTGTCCCGTCTGTGCCGTCTCATTCACAGGTTAGAATAGAACTCTCTTGATGGGTGGTTTTGTTTCGTGACTAACAGTGGGTAGTTTTTGGACTGCGGTGTGTTTTTACGGGCAGGCTTCACTCACTGTGGCGTATGCTGCAACACAGCTTCTCCAAGGCACCCACTGCTGGGTCGGGCTCAGACGTCAACAGGCCAGACACACAAACAGAGATGGAGATGACGGGACTCTTCCAGGCCACCACCTGCTTCTGACTGTCACTGCTGGTAGGTGAGAAATGGGAAGGGAAGAACCACTCCTGGAACGTCACACAATCTTCTTATAAACTCTTGTCCTGGCCTTTGAAAGAACAAACAAATAGCTAAGCCCGTGATCAAAGGCTCTTTGATTCACCTCGGCTGGTTATGCCCTGACTTCTTTTATGGCCGCTGGAAGTCTTCTCTCTCTCGGAGTTTCTAAACGTTCTCCGAAGGAAAAGAGAATCCAAGGACTATTTTACAAGTTTGAAGAAATGATGAATCAGCATTAAAAACTATTTTTTTTTTCCCAAAAATTGTTTGGCCAATTAGCTAAGTCAGGGATTCTCAACCTATGGGTCATAATCCCTTTGGTTCTCAGTCCTTGGGGGTTGCATATCAAACATCCTGCATTATGATTCATAACAGTAGCAAAATTACAGTTATGAAATAGCAATGAAATAATTTTATGTTTGGGGTCACCACAACATGAGTAACTGTATTAAAAAGGTTTAATACAGCTTTAGGAAGGTCGAGAACCGTTGGTCTAAATCATTCAGGGGATGCTGGCAGAATTTGGCTAACTACCCCAAAATGGAGACTTTGGAGGCTCATTTCCCTCCGTCACCTATAGTTACGCCAATTTAAAAAGGTGTTTCTGACACATGGTGATTTCAGCCATTTCTGGAGAGTAGTTTACTTATCGTGTTTTTTTTTTCAATGACATTTTTATTTTTAGATCAATAGCAATTGGCTTCAGATACGGTAGGATTGCAGGGCAACCCAATATGCTAACTGGTATACCAGCAGCAGTTCCAAGTGGTGCTTTAGAATTACAAACTGAATTGCGCTTTTATGAATGAAACTGAATTGAACATCAGCACATTAGACACGGTGGTTGACTGTAAAAATCTCTGATTCGACCACAGACACAGAGGAAATTCAGAGAATCATTAGATCTTACTACAAAAGCCTATATGCCACAAAATTGGAAAATGTAAAGGAAATGGATACTTTTTTAGATAAATATCATATACCAAAGTTAAATCAGGACCTGGTGAACAATCTAAATAGACCTGTTAGTCGCGAAGAATTAGAAGAGGTTATCAAAAACCTCCCTACCAAAAAAAGCCCAGGACCAGATGGTTTCAATGCGGAATTCTACCAGATCTTCCAAGAAGATCTAATACCTATACTCCTTAATGTATTCCACAAGATAGAAACAGAAGGGTCATTACCAAACTCCTTTTATGAAGCCACAATTACTCTGGTACCAAAACCACTCAAAGACTCAACCAGGAAAGAGAACTACAGGCCAATCTCACTCATGAATATCGACGCAAAAATCCTCAACAAAATACTGGCAAATCGAATCCAAGAACACATCCGAAAAATTATCCATTATGATCAAGTAGGCTTCATTCCTGAGATGCAGGGCTGGTTCAACATACGAAAATCTATCAATGTAATCCAGCATATAAATAAACTGAAAGAAAAAAACCATATGATCATTTCATTAGATGCTGAAAAAGCATTTGACAAAATTCAACATCCATTTATGTTAAAAGTCTTGGAGAGATTAGGGATACAAGGGTCATACCTAAATATAATAAAAGCTATATACAGCAAGCCGACAGCTAACATCAAATTAAACGGAGAGAAACTCAAAGCCATCCCACTTAACTCAGGAACACGACAAGGCTGTCCACTCTCCCCATACCTCTTCAATATAGTGCTTGAAGTTCTAGCAATAGCAATAAGACAACATGATGGAATCAAGGGGATTCGAATTGGAAAGGAAGAAGTTAAACTTTCGTTATTTGCAGATGATATGATAGTGTACATAAGCGACCCCAAAAACTCCACCAAAGAACTCCTACAGCTGATAAACAGCTTTAGTAATGTGGCAGGATACAAGATCAACTCCAAAAAATCAGTCGCCCTCTTATACACAAAGGATATGGAAGCAGAGAGGGAAATCAGAGAAGCTTCACCATTCACAATAGCCAAAAACAGCATAAAATATCTTGGGGTACATCTAACCAAGGAAGTGAAAGATCTATTTGACAAGAACTTTAAGGCATTGAAGAAAGAAATTGAAGAGGATACCAAAAAATGGATGGACCTCCCTTGCTCTTGGATTGGGAGGATCAACATAGTAAAAATGGCAATTCTACCAAAGGCTATTTATAGATTCAATGCAATCCCCATCAAGATCCCATCAAAATTCTTCACAGATCTGGAGAGGACAATAATCAACTTTATATGGAAAAACAAAAAACCCAGGATAGCCAAAACAATCCTATACAATAAAGGATCTTCTGGAGGCATTACCATCCCTGACTTCAAACTCTATTACAGAGCTACAGTAATGAAAACAGTGTGGTACTGGCATAAAAACAGAGAAGTCGACCAATGGAATCGTATAGAAGACCCGGATTTTATCCCACAAACCTATGAACACCTGATTTTCGATAAAGGAGCTAAAAGTATAAAATGGAAGAAAGAAAGCATCTTCAACAAATGGTGCTGGCACAACTGGATGTCATCTTGTAGAAGAATGAAAATAGACCCTTATCTATCACCGTGCACAAAACTCAAGTCCAAATGGATTAAAGACCTCAATATCAGCCCGAACACACTGAACCTGATAGAAGAGAAAGTGGGAAGTACCCTACAGGAGCTGGGCACAGGAGATCGCTTCCTATGTATAACCCCAGAAGCACAGACATTAAGGGCAACATTGAATAAATGGGACCTACTTAAACTGAGAAGCTTCTGTAAAGCAAAGGACATAGTCAATAAGACACAAAGGCAACCTACTGATTGGGAGAAGATCTTCACCAACCCCACAACAGACAAAGGTCTGATCTCCAAAATATATAAAGAACTCAAGAAACTAGACTTTAAAATGCTAATTAACCCAATTAAAAAATGGGGCACTAAACTGAACAGAGAATTCTCAGCAGAGGAAGTTCAAATGGCCAAAAGACACTTAAAGTCGTGCTCAACTTCCTTAGCAATCAGGGAAATGCAAATCAAAACAACTTTGAGATATCATCTTACACCTGTCAGAATGGCTAAAGTCAAAAACACCAAGGATAACCTTTGCTGGAGAGGCTGTGGAGGAACGGGTACCCTCATCCATTGCTGGTGGGAATGCCATCTTGTGCAACCACTGTGGAAGTCAGTGTTTCGGTTTCTCAGGAAATTCGGGATCAACTTACCCCTGGACCCAGCAATACCACTCTTGGGAATATACCCAAGAGATGCTCTATCATATGACAAAAGCATTTGTTCAACTATGTTCATAGCAGTATTATTTGTAATAGCCAGAACCTGGAAACAACCTAGATGCCCTTCAATGGAAGAATGGATGAAGAAAGTATGGAATATATACACGCTAGAGTACTACGCTGCGGTAAAAAACAATGACTTCTCGAATTTTGCAGGCAAATGGATGGAAATAGAAAACACTATCCTGAGTGAGGTGTCCCAGACCCAAAAAGATGAACATGGGATGTACTCGCTCATAATTGGTTTCTAGCCATAAATTAGGGCCACGGAGTCTACAATAGGTGAACCTAAAGAAGCTAAGTAAGAAGGTGAACCCAAGGAAAAACATATAGTTATCCTCTTGGCTAAGGAAAGTAGACCCAATTGCCGGGGAGAAAATTAGGATCTTGGGGGTGGGGTGGGATGGGGGTAAGGGGAGATGGGGAGAGAAAAGGTAGAAGGGAAGGAGGGGGGATTTGGGGAATCAGGAGAATTGGGATAAAGGAAAGGTGGATAGGGGAGCACGGAACCACAATTCTTAGTTAAGGGAACCACTTTAGGGTGAGCAAGAGATTTGACCCTAGAGGGGCTCCCAAGTGCCCAACATGAGGTTCCCAGTTAGTTCCTTGGGTAGCTGAGGATTGGGAACCTGAAATGACCCTATCCGAGAGCAATACTGACGAATATCTTGCATATCATCATAGAACCTTCATCTGGTGATGGATGGAGACAGAGACAGAGACCCACACTGGAGCACTGGACTGAGCTCCCAAGGTCCCAATGAGGAGCAGAAGGAGGGAGAACATGAGCAAAGAAGTCGGGACCACGAGGGGTGCACCCACCCACTGAGACAGTGGAGCTGATCTACTGGGAGCTCACCAAGGCCAGCTGGACTGTGACCGAAAAAGCATGGGATAAAACCGGACTCTCTGAACATGGCGAACAATGAGGGCTGATGAGACGCCAAGGACAATGGCACGGGGTTTTGATCCTACTTAATGTGCTGGCTTTGTGGAAGCCTAGCCAGTTTGGATGTTCACCTTCCTAGATATGGACGGAGGGGGGAGGACCTAGGACTTACCACAGGGCAGGGAACCTGGACTGCTCTGTGGACTGGAGAGGGAGGGGGAGAGGAGTGGGGGGAGGGGTAGAAGGGTGGGAGGAGGGGGAGAAGGGTGGGAGGAGGGGGAGGGAAATGGGAGGCTGGGAGGAGGTGGAAACTTGTTTTTTGTTTATGGTTTTTTTTCTTCTTTTCTTAATAAAAAAAATTATTAAAAAAAAAATCTCTGATTCGTGGTGTATTGGAGAAGGAGTAGTCAATTTCACCTCTAATAGCTCATGAACAGTCCCCAAGAGCATCACTCATGGTTGGCGAGAATATGTATCCTAAGAGGCATCCGTGTGCAAGGTCTGGGATGGAGGATTCAAGCGGGACACTAAGATGGATTGCTAGGGGATAGGAGTCTGTTAGTTGGGTTATTAATGTTATGACCAGACAGACAACAACATGGAGGAGCTCTGAAGTGACTTCAGCCCCCAGCACCAGAGATGAACAATGAGGTTGGTTCCAAAGAGAAAATCAGGGCCCCTGTGGCCTAAGTGTGGGGCTGGCTGTCTCTTCTCACCTCAGAGGGTCTGCAGCCAGGCTCTCAGACCCCAGGCTGGAGGCAGAATAGAGCAGGTAGCAGGATGTACAGCCATCAACACCCTCTTGGATGCAAACTCACTTCCCCGGTGAGAAGACTGTTAGCTGGTGGCGCAGCTCCTCAGCAGGGTGCCTGGTGTTAAGGGCTGCCACAGGTGCAGTGACCTCAGTGACCAGGAAGAGCTACCAGACTCCAGCGACTCTTCCACCAGGAACGACAACGTGAAATCGGCATTGCTGACCGCTTTCTCTCTGCTCCTGAAACCCCAGGAACGTAATTCAATCTGCCCCTCTTCCTACCCTACAATATTTTTTTTTGCATAATTTAATGGTCTTTCTGATATCTGAAACAATGAAAGTCATTTGAGGAGTGGAGAGTTTCTTTCATATCTGTCTCTGATGTAATAGTTCTGACTTCAGAACGTTTTCCTAGTCCTTTGGGACAAAGGTATAAAAGATTGCTAAAACCTGCATTTTTAAAGCAGGTACTCTCATCTGGCTTCCTTGGGCACTAGGCACACGTGTGGTATGTGAGTGGGCGCACACACACAGGCAAAACAGCCATACACCAAAATAAAACGATTGTGCAGACTCCTTGCTCGGCCAACATGGAGATGGTGGGCATCATTTATGACAATGGCACATAAGAAAACAGAAACGGATTGGGTGAGAAAACGGAGCCTGGATTCCTGTTTTGAATGCATGCAGTTTGTTATGCCTGTGGAAATCAAAACAAAGACGTCTCAGGAGTTCCATGGACATAAGGACCTGGACCTCACGAAGGGGAGAGCACTAGAATTACATTTGAAATCCAAAAAGTGTTCACTGAAAACTAGAAGGGAGCCACTGGGAGATCATGGTTTACATCAGCATTTAAAGAAAGACAGCAATTTCCTGAGTTCAGTTCCCAGCAACCACACAGTGGTCTGCAACCATCTATAATGAGATCTGGTGCCCTCTTCTGGCCTGCAGGCAGAACACTGAATACATAATAAAAACAATTTCCTGAGTTCAGTTCCAGCTCTTACATGGTGGCTCACAACATTCTGTAGTGATATCTGGCGCCCTCTTCTGGCAGGAGGCAGAACACTGACTACATAATGAATAAATCTTAAAAAAAAAAACAGACAAGCATTAAACAGAGAGATAAGATGTAAAATGTTAGTCAATGGCAAAAATCGGAAGGGAAAATACAGAAACAAAACAAAACAAAAAGTGGCAGAATGCCACCATTAAGAGAAAGACAGATGGGCTGGCTACAAAAATGGGACATTACTTGTAAGTCTGGCCAAAGCATATTCAAGTAGAGTAGTAAGTACGAAAACCAGGCTACGATGGGTTGAGGCATGACCAGAGATCACCACAGGAAACACAGCGTGCTCTTGAAAAGCTCCCTGCTGTGAGCTGAACTTTACAGGAAAAGCCACACCTCTGTTAGAGATCCTACCAGGCAGACTGACTGATTAGAACGCCATGAGTGTAGAGGCTTGGAATACTGCAGGACTAGAAACAAATTATCTTGGGCTATCTTTATCCCCATGAATGACCACTCGCTGCCCATCTCTGTGTATGACTTCACATCCTTCTAATTCTCAGGTAAAAGCTTTAAAGTACATCAACAGACCGCTGGAGTCTGTCAGCCTACAGGCAAAACTGGAGAACGTCATCAGATAGTAGCTAAAATCCACAGCGTAGTTTTCGCCTCTCTTTTGCGCCTTGCCTACTTACTGTACCAACTAATGTATTTAGGCGATGTCTTGACACTGGCATCTGCTTCTGTGATTCTGGGTAACCGGCTCTGTGTTCCCGGGCCATGGCCACTCGTATTTGGCTCAGACTGAATTATCTTCTCTTCCCTTTGAGGACAGCGGTGTGCTCTGCATCGACACTGGGAATGAGCAGAGGATAGGGAGCCTCCGACTGCTTCCTACCCAGTCACGGCCTTCATCTCTGCTCTTCGTTGCTCTAACTATGACCCTGTCCACACTCAACTCCACAGAGGCTGCTGGTTGAAGAGGTGGCCCATCCTGGCATCGTGTATCTCCTCCAAGACTCCACTTAAACAAGGACAAAATGAAAATCAGTGCAAATCAAGATGACCAGAGACACAGGTGGTGAGAAAAATAAGCCAGAACTTGGAAGAAAGAAAGAGAAAGAAGTCACCTGCCTGCTCTGTCCTCAGGGGACGTCTGAGATGTCCAGCACTAACACACATGAATGAGAAGGCGACAAGATTGGCTAAACCTACGAGAACTGACCAAAAGGCCAGATGAGCATTGGCTAGATTGCTTCTAGATGTGTGGATGTTTATTCTCAACTGATTCTGCAGTTTCTTCTCAAGCAGGTCAATGGCATTCCACAAGAGAAATGTCTTCAGTGCCTCCAGACTTCAAAGGGGCCTAAATCCAGACATTGTGGTACCTTCGCACAAAGGCAGGAGGATGGCGATCGGAAGTTCAAGGTTATCTTCAGATACCTAGTGAGTCTGGAGCTGGGACTATTTGAGAAAAAGGAAGGCCCTTGGACATGTTTTACAAATGGAGTTACCAAACGGCTGGAGCAACAAGCCTACACACGAAGCGAATGGCGACATGGAAGGTTGTCATGTAAGTCAAAGGAAAGTCTCATATGATGCCTAAAGTCAACCCTCATGTTATCTCCGGTCATTATGTGAGCTGGTGCATAGAAGCGATTTTTTTTTGGTGGAATTTTGTCTACTAATGAATGCATATTTAATTTCTATAATTGAAGGCAGTTCTTCAGGATAAACACCATACCCCAATTTCCTCTACTATTTACCTCCTAATTTTGGTCAGCTTTAAGTTATCTTGAAGTCGTCTTTCCTAATTAACAAGGGTTGTGGATAAAGATGGCCTTCTGGCTGGCTGCCCTCCCGAAGTCACCACGGTCAGTACCTTTTGCACACATGTGCGGTTCCCACGTGACCGATGTCCTCGACTGGCTGAAGCTGTGACTTTCTTAGCTGCATCTCTAGAATCTAGCACTGGCACTTTTAATATTCATTTTAAAAAAGGAGGAAAGAGGAATGAGTCTCATTTAGTTTTGAGGATAGTTGTCACGGCCTCCCAGCCAGGGAACAGTGATCCCACCCTCCCCATTTCCAACAGTTCCTGCACCGGGGGATCCAGATTCGAACTGTGCTCAGATCTTAGTTGTTATACTGACTGGGAGCTTGTAATTTTCTGCTGAGAGACCTCATTCCTGATTGCCTTCATCCTCAGAAACACAACCCCGCCATTTTCTTTCCTGCTGCCTGCATGTGTCCTTGCCTGCAGAGGGTTCTGGAGAAGTCAGAATCTTACTTTGTGCATGGCCATCCCTCATGTGAGAGGAAATAAGAAACAAGAAACGATGGGGAAGAGGCATCCCTATTAGGGAATAGGTGCAGAAACCCTAAGAAATTGCTGCCACAGGTGTCATGGTTAACAACCAGCATGCCATTTCCTCTTAAGGTTTATATTTAGTACCTACAGGGTTAGCAGTGTGGAGTTCGGCTCTCATACTCTAGCAATTTCGCTCAGACTGTGAGCTCATTTGATGAGAATTATTAGATGAAAAGGATATTAGCCTACGGATAGCTTATTCCAAATCCAAGCTCAGAAGATGTCATGTTGAAAAATTCCTTTCCTGTGTCACCTTTGAAAATAGAGCTGGTGTCAAACAGTCACGTGTGCTGTAGACCTCAGGAGCTTATTTTTAAACCTCTCTGAATTCCTGATGACAGAGATTTGCAGGTCAGCATCTTCCTCAAAGGAGACTGTTAAACTTGTATTCTAAACATGCCAGATTGTATTGGGACTCTATTTCTTTCTGAGTTCCTTCCTTCCTTCCTTCCTTCCTTCCTTCCTTCCTCCCTCCCTCCCACCTACCTACCTACTTACCTACCTACCTACAAATTTAGGTTAGATAGTCATCAAACAGTCTTTGGGAAAGGAATAGCACAGGTGAGGTCTCAAGACCTGTCACTCCCTGAGCTCCAGGAGAATGACCTGGTTGTCTGAACTCTCCTGTCGGCAGACTCTTCTAAGCAGCCACGAATTACGTTGCTGTCTCTAATTCAGTAAGTGCAGTGAGAGACAAACAGGCAGGTGCTAGTAAAAAGCCTGGGAAGAACAAAGGAGCTATTCTCTGCGCTTCTCAGGAAATGATGCCCACAGGAAGGGAAGCATTGTGTGCCAGACACAGAGGACTCTTCATCTTGGCCCTCTAGACAGAGAGATTCAAGGCTGCCATCAGTGTGGGACCACCTGGTTTCTGTAAGCTGAAATACTTAGTTCACTGAGGGGCCCACCTACCATTCTTCCCCTGTGGAAGTCAGGTTCTGGTACCCGTGGTGTTAGGGTGAGAGCCTATGGAAGAGTTAAGCCCTGGAAGCTTGGCCATCAGGCTCCAATCAACCAATGAAGCATACAAGAAGGGAGGATGATCACACCAGGCAGGAAGCCAGAGCCTGGAGGGAGGTCAGTCTTGTGATGTCTCCCTAGGCTTCTCCCCTGACACGTCGTTCCGCACGTCAACATCAACTGAGGACCAAGCTGCCAGCACACACACTGTTTCAGAACACATCCGAACCACATCCACGTCACATCACGGCCCGTACAGAGCGCCCTGCCCCGGCGCAGCAATGAGCTGTTGCTGTGGGTGGGATTGGAAGTGTCCCTCGGAACTCACGTGCTGAGGCAGCAATCCCGCCCTAAGTTGGGCCTCAAAACACAATTGGCTCCTGAGTTTTCTAACACCACCACCTGACTGGTGCATTCACTGAGCTATAGTTTAATGGCCTGTTGGTAGACGCCTTAGGAGGTCCCTGGGAGCTGGATTTGAAGGTTATCCATGATTCTTACCTGCTATGTTCGTTCTCTCTCTCTCTCTCCCATTGCCCTGCCCCATTGGATGAATCGCCTTGTTCCAGTCACACTCTTCATCATAAATGTCCTGCCTCTCCTCAGGCCCAGAAGCAACCGAACTATGCATTCCCCTCAGCTGCTCTCCTAGACGGCTTTTCTAGTTCTACAATAAAAACATGACCAAACATGCCGTGACCAAAAACAACTTGGGGAGGAAAGGGTTTATGCTGATTTATACTTTATAGCCCATCACTGAGAGAGGCCAAGGCAGGAGCTACAGGGAGGAAATCAAGGCCGCAACTGAAGAGGCCGTGGTGGAATCCTGCTGACTAGCCCCTCCCCTTGGCTTATTCAGTTTGCTTTCTAGTACAACCTTGGTCCACCTCCCAGGAGCGGCACCACCCAAAGTGGGCTGGGCTCTCGCCCATCAATCATTAATTAAGAAAATGCCCTAAAGGAGCAGAGCAGTGGGAAAGAGAGAAAGTAGGGGTCAGGAGTCACAGATAACCTTCAAATCCAAACTCTCAAGGACCTCGTAAAGCTTCTACCAATAGGCCATTAAACTACAACTCAATCAATGGGTCAGTCAGTTGAAGGGGTTAGAGTATTCAGGAGCCAATTATGTTCTGAGGCCCCACTCTCGAACACTGGATTGCTGCCTCAGCATGCGAGTTCTGAGGGACACTTTCAGTTCCAGACTTTGCCACACACCAATCTGATGGCGGCAATTGCTCAAATGATGTTCCCGCTTCCCACACGACTAGCTTGTGTCAAGGTGACAAAATCACCAACCAGCGCAGGTGGTGGTGCATGCCTTTAATCCCAGCACTCGGGAGGCAGAGGCAGGTGGATCTCTGTGAGGTCGAGGCCAGCCTGGTCTACAAGAGCTAGTTCCAGGACAGGCTCCACAGCTACAGAGAAACCCTGCCTTGAAAAATCAAATCAAAACAAAACAAAAAACCAACCAGCATTGCTACTGCCCTAAAGAATGCTGCTCAGAAAATGGGGGATAAGGTCTCCCAAAGACTTGCCATTCGTTTGATGCCGACTCCTAGCAGAAGAACAGGATTAATTCAAAGAGTCTTGAGGAGCGGTTTTAACCTGCTGCAGCATGGGGACTGTGTAAGATGGCTTCTGTCATAAACACTGGTTCTTGGAGATGCTCTGGAAACAGTGACAGCATCCACAATGACTGAGGAATCTATCTGGTCATTAACTATGGCCAATTTTCCTATTACAGCCCCTGGTAACATCTATTTAAGAAAAAAAGAAAGCATTTCCAAGCACCAAAAATGGTTCCGGTTGGATGTTCTGTATTCCGTTGTGTTTAGAACAAAAGGATTCCTTGCACAATCTACTAGGTTAGACCTCTAAGTAGGCACTGTGACTGAAGAATAATGTCTTCATTAGAAAAATTAAGAGCCTCTTAATTGTGTCGCTATTTTATAGACTAGTATGTCCCTCACTAAACAATCGCTCCTGTGTCTAGAGCCAAGAGTACCAGCAGGAAGTCTTTTCTGAAGTATTTACGATAAATGGCAGATAACATAAAAGAGGATGAGAGAGCATTAAGACATCAGACAGAACGATGTCACGCTCAGAGTGATGGAGTAAAAGAGACAGTAGAAGCATCTGCAGTCTGTGCACTAAAAAACCCCAAGACTTCCGGGCCTTATTTCTCCCCCTATGTAGAGCTAAAATCCCTGGAAAAAGCATTTTAAAAGCCTGTGACAGAAGAAAGAAGGCAGAGGAAACGGGCTTGCAGATCTGAGGCATGATGGGATTTCTTTTCACCTCAGAGATCCCACAGAGGATTCTAGAGAAACCCAGGGTTGCAACAGTGATTATCTCGGGGTGTGACGCCATTGCAGGCCATCAGGAAGCACTGGGGCTGTGGCCACCACCTACAGAATCCCTTGGCCCCTGCGTCACGACTACAGAATAATCAGACCAGCGCAGTAATGATATGATGGTTTGAATTGTGTTTGGCGGTGGGTGTATATGTAGACTTTTATCAGTGCAGTGCAAATATTAAGCAGGCCCTGCAGACAAATACATCAGAAGACAGAAGCAGTTGAGAGAAATAACCACATGATACAAGTGTTTCTACAAGGAAAAACTATAGTGATATTTTATGTTTTAACAAATAAAGCTTGTCTGAAGATCAGAGCGAAGAGCTAAGCCACTAGAAGCCCAGGAGTGATGGCACACACTTTTAATCCCAGGATTTGGGAGACAGAAGCTAAGGGAGCTCTGTTAATTCAAGGCCACCTTGGGCTATGCAAGATTGAATCTGTCTAAAAGAGAAACGGAGCTCACACAATGGTGATTTCAGCAGTTGGGATCACACATCTTTAATCCCAGCACTAGGGAGGTGGACACAGGAGTGATATGGCTGGTTGGAGAGAGGAATATAAGGCAGAAGGAAACAGGAACTCAGTGCAGTCTGAGGTTTGGTGGAGACCGCTGCAGACTGAGGATGAAAGAAGTCTGAAGAGGCGGTCTGAGGGCACGATTGTCCCTTTGGTCTGAGCATTGGTAGAGGTAAACTGTCTCTCTAGTGGCTGGCCACTCTGCTTTTCTGATCTTCAGCATTAAGCCCTATATCTGTCTCTGGGTTTTTATTATTAAGACCAACTAAAATTCATGAGACAAAATGTCTTACATCTGTAGAGGGGTGCAGGCCGAGGGGTGTGCGCCCACACTGAAGCAAGAAAAAAGCACACCCGGAGGCTCTTAACACAAAGGGGTCCTGTGATGTGGGAGTCTTCTGTTTTGTGTTGACTTCATTGGTTAAATAAAGAAACTGCCTTAGCCCTTTGATAGGACAAAAAATTAGGTAGGCGAAGTAGACAAAACAGAATGCTGGGAGAAAGAAGCTGAGTCAGGAGTCACCATGATTCTCCCACTCCAGACAGATACAGGTTAAGATCTTTCCTGGTAAGCCAGCTCATGGTGCTACACAGAATATTAGAAATGGGTTAGATCAATATGTAAGAGCTAGCCAATAAGAGGCTGAAACTAATGGGCCAGACAGTGTTTAAAAAATACAGTTTGTGTGTAATTATTTCGGGTACAAAGCTAGCCGGGTGGCAGAAACGCAGCCCACTGCCACTCCGCTCCTCACAACAGTCCTGGGCCTCACTCTGGTCAGAGCTCAGCTTCCAGTCCTTATGAAACTGGCTAAAACAAAGCTGCACAGTTTCTAGGGAGAAATAAAACCAGAGCAGATATTTTGATCTCGAGAAGTGCTGACCCTGGGAGAATCTGAATTCCTGCCAAGGGGCTTCTTTACAGTTTGTCTTAACAGAACTTTGTCTCATTTAACCCTTAGAGAGGAAGGTCTGCGGACTCTGTTTACAGTTCCCACAGCTTCCTCGGGCTGGCCAAATCCTTGTGGGGCTGGGGATTGTGAAAAGGTTTTCCAAGGAGGTAAGGTAAGGAAATCTGTCTGAAGACCCCCTCACTGTACCACCCTTTGTCCGGGCTCCTTTTCCTTGAAGGCCCCCCGTTTCCTGCTGTATCTCTTCCATCAACTCCTCTTTCACAATGGCCCTCCTTCTGCATTACAGAAAACGGACCGGGGACCGGTCCAAAGTGAAGATGTGAGTCCACTCCTTCCAAAATTCTGAGGAATTTCAAGCGAGCGTGGTAAGCCAACAGTGGGGCCTTCCGGTCTGGGAGTGCAGGGAGGTCTGTGCCTCTCTCCTCACCGCTTGTCATGGTGCATTTAGGGGGAGCGGTCCAAAATGTGAGGCTACAGACAAAAGAGAGCACCGGTACCCAGGTACTAGGACAGCAAACCACAAGCGCGTCTACAATCAGGGCTCCGATGTGTTGCTCTCGGATAATCTGAAGGGAGGCCACCCAGCTGTCAAGAGATAGCTAATTAAAAATAACTGGGATCGTCAACCATCATGGGATTTGCTTTTGGTACCTAGGAGTTCAAAGATTTAAACCACATTCCCAGCACAGTTTCTTTTAGTCCTTTATAAATGGATTTTATTTGCCATTGTATGTACAAAATACCAGGGCAAATTTTAGTACAAATGCTAAATAGAGAAGAAATCAATACTGAGTACCTCATTTTGGCTAATAAATATACATGAGCATATGTGAACATTTATAAAGTAATTGTTTTGAATTTCCATCTTATTAAGAAATATGAACTTAATATATCTTTCTTTATTTAATAATTCCCTAACAAGATATATGTTTATGATACTTTGGCTAATTTACTGTAACAATTAAATTATTAATTTATGAAAGCTGAATCCAGGAAGAAATTGTCTTAAGCCTTATTACAATCACAGAAGCTTTTTTGATCAAAATATAAGCCTCTGCTTACTTTATTATGCTATAATAACCAGCGAAACCACTCTTTCAAGCAGAAAAACATATTATAACTCAGGGATAAATGAAAGGGAAGTGGGATGAAAATATAAACTAAAAGAGAAAGGAATGACTGAAGAATTCTTGTGATTATAAATGCTGTTCCTGTATCCTTACCGCTAGTAATGGTATAAAATCATGACAACATTTAGGTTTCACAGGCCACGTTTACAAGACCGACGCAATGCATTTATTTAAAATGTCAAATCTGCAAAAGTTCAAAATGCAAATTTTTATAGGGTTTGGGGATTTTTTTTTGCCTGTTTTTTCTTTGTGTGTTTTGTTTTGTTGAGATAGGGTTTCTCTGTGTAACTCAGGCTGTCCTGGAACTCGATTTATAGACCAGGCTGGCCTTGAACTCACAGAGATCTCCCTGCCTCTGCCTTCCAAATCCTGGGATTAAAGATGTGCACCACCATCACCACCACTGGACTTAAATTTCTAAGTAAACTCAGACTATAACTTTGGAGCTACACCCTTTGACTCTGTTTTAATATAAATTTTATTTCTAGTGTTTTCTCTCTTAACATACATCAAAATAAAAATATCAAAATGCATGTTTTTAAAACATCATAAATATTTGTTATGAATCACTATGTCCCAGGCATTGTTATGGACTTTCCAAGCATATTCACAATCAAGACTAAAAAAGAAAATCCCTACACTCCTGGGTCTTAAATTTTAGCTGGAGAAAATAAATACACATGTAAACTGTATTTAAGACAATGGTAGAGTCTATAGAGAAGAATGAAAGTAAGAAAGCAGGGGAGCGTTCAAGGACGAGAGATGATTTCCTATGGGTCAGTCCCTCTAAGCACTAACAAACTGGACATTGGAGTACATGCCTTGATTTCAAGCATTTTAGAAGAGGCGACAGAAAGACGGTGAGTTTGAGGCCAGCCTGGACTACAAACGTATGTTCAATTCCAGCCTGGACTACAAACGTATGTTCAATTCCAGCCTGGACTACAAACGTATGTTCGATTCCAGCCTGGGCTACAGAGTAAGAACTTATCTTTTTTTAATTAAGTTAAATTAAATACGGTAAGGATGGGAGTCAAGATAGTGTGGAATGACCTAGAAGCCATCAGCTGCGTGAGGACCCACATACATCAGGAAAAACCGTGGGTGAGTTAGAAGTCTCAACAAAGTTCTGGCGGTGAACCTGTGATCTGGGACTGATTTAATATGCAGTTTAGGGAAGGTGAGGTTTCAGGGACTCTGATTTGCATGGGTCACTTTGAAGACCCCAGTGAAGCTAGCAATGAGTATGTGTAGAACTTTGTGTCTTTACTTGGAGATGGTATGCCAAATGCACCAACTTCAGGTCCCACAGAAGTCAGTCCCACTGCCTTTCAATGCCATGTTCTCATGCTGGGAGCACACAGCTCCTGTGATTCTTCTTCAGTCCTTCTTCACCCACGCTCTCAAAACAAGTGATAGATTAGATTATTGCTTTCCCCTTCCTTTTGTCTACCACCGTAGCCCTAAAACATGGGGTTCATTGCACAGGGAACATAGTGCATTGCCTTGCTTCACTGTTCCTGACTTCAGCTACCAGGTTTGTTTATTAGTTACTTTTCTGACATCGTCTTAAATCACAATTAACCAAAAGCAAATAACCAAAGAGTTTATTGTGGCTTGCACTTCCTAAGGGATACGGTCCATCATGTTGGGGAAGGCATGGCATGGTGACAGAGTAAGATATTTCATTCACACACAGGGATAAAGAAAGAAAGAGAAGGATAGAGAGAGAGAGAGAGAGAGAGAGAGAGAGACCGCAAAAGTAAGGAAAGAAGAAAGAGAAAAAGCAAGGAAGGAAGGAAGAGGAAAGAAAGAAAACTGGGGGTGAGGGGAGCTACAAAATCTCAATGCCTATCCCCCCCCCCTCCACCCCTGCCCTGGGGACATACTTCCTCTAGCAAAGTTCCAAAGGCTCTACCAACTGGGAACCAAGTGTTCAAATTCCTGAGCCTGTAGGAGCATTTCTTATTCAAACCACAAATTGCTTTGGCCAAGGGATGTTCTTCTTGACACGTGAGGACACTAGAGACCCTAAAGCTTCCTTTAGACAAAGGATCTCTTTCCTTGGATCATGAGGAACATACATCCAGGGTAGTCTTGTCTCATTTGCTTGCTTACATGGTAATCAAGCCCAGGATCTTGGAAATGCTAGCCAAGAACTCTTATCATTGTGCCAAATCCACAGTTCCAGGAAACAACTCACTTTTTTTTATATTAACTGAGATTTTTGTAGCACATCTACAAAATTATGTTATGTAGTATAAAGGGTAGAGAAAGCTATATAATTTTGTCAGTGTGGGTTAATGTTTGCTTCAGTAACAAAATTACACCCCCCCCCCAATTTCTCACATCATGGGTCAACTAAGGCTCTGCCCCATCATTTCACTCAAGACCTTGTCTGACATTAAAAAAAAAAAATCCACCTGGACTTCCAAGTCTATCAGAGAGCAAAGAGATGCAGAACTATTCACTAGCTTTCTTAAATTTTACTCAAAAATATCACTCTTGATCCTATTCATATTTTATTGGGTGCAAACAAGTTGCACAGCTGTGCCTAAGCAAGGCAGGAGTGCACAGTCCTCCTGCAGCAACCTTTCGACTGCAAACAGCTTGCCAGAAAGCTCCCACTTGTGGAGGAAAGAGTAAACCTACCGCAACAGTATTTGAACATTCTGAGTATTAACGCTAACTCCTAACCTCATCTTTTATATTTTTCCCAATTGTCTTGAATTATATTCTCCTTGAATCTTCAAAGCAAAAGGCATATCTGTGCATTCATGTGGATCTGCAAGCTGTCATGCCCTCCCTGAGTGGGGGAGGGCACATCACTCTTCACAGGACTGACAGGCAGTAATATAGAGCTTGCCATTTTCTCCCCGGTACATCAACACTGCTCTGTATTTCAAACATCCGTGTTTTCCATGGGAAATTAGATAGCATTCATTTTCCAAATCAAGCAGAAATGTTGTGTATGGTTATAGAGATCACATTTTCCCTCATCGCGCCAGAAAGGTGAGCTCCCATGTATATCAAAAAGGCTACTGATAAGTCCCACCCAACATCCACCAGGCTACAAGAGAAGCACATTTTATATTTTACCCTAGCATGGAAGGGAAATTTTATAATTTTTCCCTCATGTAATTAGGACCCAAAGAGCCAGTTTGTCAAAATAATAAATCATTTTTTGTTTTGGTTTGTTACAGTTTTTTTATTTTCTGTTTGCCATCTTTACTGTTGTGCGGTCCTTTTTGACATTAATGCATAGTACATAAGCCAAGATGGCCACCTTAGGCAACTATGTACTTAGATCAGCGGTTCTCAACTTGTGGGTCACCACCCCTTTGGAGTCGCATATCAGATATCCTATATACCATATATTTAAGTTCTGATTCACAACACTAGCACAATTATAGTCATGAAATAGCAATAAAATAATGTTTTGCTTGGGGTCCCCTGAACACGAGGAACTGGGTTAGTGGGCCACAGAATTACGAAGGTTGAGAACACTGATCTAGACACTCTAGTCAAATGTCGGAACATCTAGAAAGGCTGCCCATCCACCATTCCTTTTCTCTTGTGGTCAAGGCCTTAGTTTAGTCATTAGCTATCCAGTGTTCAGTGCCTCCTCTCCTTCCGCTCAGCCTCCAGAACAGCCAGCAATTCTCTTCATCCTCTTCTGGTGATTGACCCAGGAAAGCTTTGGGAAGCATGTCATTGGACAGAGGGTTGACATCCAGAGACGAACCATGTGCCCACTATGAAACTTGGGCTGATAACTTTGCATTTTTCCCCTGACATCATATGTCCTTTGAGGGAAAAAAAGTGGTGTTTGGGGAGAGTCAAAAGGTATCTACAATCTGGAAAGCTTCATTTCTGGAGATCAGGGCAAAAAAAATCTCCATTTTCTATGATTATAGAATTGACAGAATTCAGGCTATTAACTCCCACTTGTGAGGAGGAATAGAGTGCTTGGTGACTAGTATCTGAACCTATTTTTTAGTTAAAAAAATGTTCATTTTAATTTTAGTGTTTGAGTATTTGCCTGAGTGTAGATATGTCCAACACGTGCATATATTGAGAACAGCGGCCAGAAGAGGGTACTGGATTCTCTGGAGCTGGAGTTAGTAGCCGTTTTGAGCTGCTGTGACCAGAATCCAAGTGCTCGCTGTAAGAGCAGCAAGGACTCTGAACCAGTGAGCCATCTCCCTAGCCCCTGGTATACGAATCTTAAGTAAACAGGATGGTAATTGTTAGAGATCCAGTATGGGTTTTTATTTACTTATTTATTGTTGCTATCATTATTATTATTGAGAAAGAGAAAAAAGAGAAAGAGGGAAGGCTCGGGTGTTCCCTTGTCATAAATGGGGAGGTCAAAGGTCAGCTTTGGTTAGTCAGTTCTCTCCTTCCGCTTGGGAGCTGGGGAGGAAACCCAGGTCATGAGGTTAATGTGGGAAGTGCTATTACCCTGAGCTGTCTCACTGGTCCAACCTGTAATGGCTAATATAATAATTCCAGGTGTAGTGCAGTATAGAGACCCAAAATTGTGAGCCTATTCCACCTTGTCTACAGGCCAGAGAGTTTGAGCTTATTTTTGCTCCTTCAAAGGTGTTGACAACAGGTGGCTACAAAGCAAGATATTCTGACCTAGGGTGTGGTTACTTGGGGTTTTAGACATTGAGATGGCCCATAGAGGTAGATCTGCTTCACCCTGACCAAAGGTCAGAGGATTCAAGCATACTTGCCCCTTCTCTTGAAATAGGAGGTTTGACTTAGGGAATGGCAACCTGCAGGATACTTGGTCTGGGGTGGGTTCACTGCCCCAAACATCAAATACTTTTCTTAGAAATTAATGGCTTGATGTCTCAAATATTGAAACAAGTAACTCTAAAGGTTGTCCTTTGTATCATGTTAAAAGTCTTTTGCCTTCTTCCCCCGTTATGCATTCGGGTATAGAAGTGTATGCAAAATAATGCGGGGTAAATTTAAAATTCACCGAGTTACCCTCCAGTTACTGTCCATGTCTCTGTGTTTCTTTCTTATCTCTGTTTCTCCTACTTAACATTTCCAATCCTCACGCTCCTACCCAGGAATGTACAAAACCACCATGGCTACGATCATGGCCGAAGTCACCCCCAAAAAAGTGGTTCCCTACAATGTGGGAAAGGAGAGCACTTAAAATTACTTAAACTTACCTTCTATAGTTAATCATATTTTTGTTTAATTTTTAGATTTCCCATGTATAACTGTGCCAAACTCTGTATATACGTGTGCATATTATTTACACATATGTATTATGTATGTATTGTCTCTTCTTATTTCTTACAAAGTGTAACATGATGTATTCATTTGCATCTTGCCTTTAAAACTTGGGCAACTGTTGGGACCATCTGGAGTCCTGGCCTCCAGCTGCTCTTTCCTGCTAGAGATCTTTACTTTCCTTCTGTTTTGAGTTACTAAAGCTGTGTCAAAGTTGTTTACCAGCTCTGCTTCAGGAGCGAGTGTTGCCTTGGCCTTGAGGATCAGAGGATAAGGTTTTCACCTGTTGGCCCACCTGACTGTTGGGTATATAAGCCTCCATGGTGCTATTGAATAGAGGGCTTCTTACCAGTGACTAGAGGTCCGTGTCTCTGTCTCTTTGTGTGTCTCTGTATGTTTCAACCTCCAGCCCCTTGCCTGAAGCTCACGAACTGTATGGTAGTGCATAGAGTGCAGACAGGCATTGTGCGCTGCAGGCAACCATTTCAGAAATAACTGTATATCACCTCATCAAACATATCAGCATCTTTATTGGTAGCCAATACTCTGTCATACAGATGATATGTCATGGTTTGTAAACCAATTCTCTATGGACAAACTCTAGTTTTCCCCTAACATTTTAATATTTTATACAATACTGCAATGAAAACTTTGGTTCCTGCTTGTGAATTTTCAAAACTCCCAGAAGAAGGTTTGTTAGGCCAAAAGATAAAAGGCAGATATAGTATTATTGAATTCCCTTACACCACGGTTGTGATGAACAATTTTCTGTGTCATTATATCTGGGCCATGGTGCCTGTACAGGTGGTCAAACATTCTTCCGTGTCTCTTTGAGGATGTAACTTTGAATAAAGCAGATGGCCACCCTATTGTGACTGCATCTCAGCCAATTGGTTGAAGACCCCTGCAAGAGGAAACACTCCAGACTGACAGATTTGGGATGTAAGCTTCAGCATCAGCTATTCCTGGGTCTGCCGGCTGCTGCTCCACCCTGAAGTATCAGAACTTATCCTCCAGAAGAGCATGGGCCGATTCCTTAGAAGAATTTTGTGTTGCTGCATGCGCTCATACACACACACACACACGCACACGCACACGCACACAATTGGTTCCTTTTTTCCTGCAGAGTCCTGATTGATACAACAGCTATACCATTTTGCCTTCCTGTCAGTCATATATGAGAACAACTCTTTTCCCACAGTCCTGTAGACAGTGTGTTGTTAATTTTTTTTTTTGCCAAGTGATAGATAAAACAAGTAATATCTTCATCTGCTTTAATTTGCATTTTTGCTATTGGGAGGCAAACAGAGCATCTTTTCACATGTTTATGGACCATTTTATGGCTTCCAAGAAACTGCTGTGGTGAGGATTTTATCATGCATAAAACATTTCTTTCTACGGTCTAGGCTAAATCCCCATTAAAAAGAAAACCAGTCAAGGGTTAGACGCTCAAACATAGATTCCTTCGGCTAATTGTTCATGTGATCTTTAGGAAAAGTCCCCCGAGCCCACTCAAGGCCGATTTGGAACTTGCTGTTCAAGACTGGGCAGGCAAGAGAAGCCAGCTTGTCTGGCTAAAGACATGGAATATCCCCTAAAAGGCTTTCAACCTGGACAGTAACCTGGTGACAGTTACACCTGAGCAAAAGATGCCTATTTCTCCCCATTCCTGTGGTCCACTCAACAAGCAGCTTCTCCCTTCTCTGAACTGATGTTTCCCTGCTACCAGCCCTCAGGACAGATCTGACCCTATGGTTCCCAGTCCCCTTGCAGGTCACTCACTACTCCGGTCAAGAATTCTCTTCTCCTTGCAAGAACAACCCAATACTATGTAGCACTGATGTCTCTGCAGGCTGGGTAGCAAGTCCTTGCTCAAGATCAGAAGCCAAGACTAGAGTCACACGGTTCATAACTCTGTTTCTAAGATGAATACTGTATCCCCTTGCTATTGGCAATATCCACTCCTTTGGAGAGTACATGATATAGAATTTGCTTCATTACTTCTTTTTTTTTTTTAACCAAGTTGTGGTTAGCAGGATAATACAGACTGAGAGGTTTTTGTTTGTTTTGTTTTGTTGTTTGTACGTTTTAAGAAAATGTGTCCTGATGAGATTTGAGGGTTTTACAAGACTTACGAGAAGCTAGGAGAGAAAAGGAACTTTGTTAGGGCACCGGAATTCCTGACCTGGCATCTTTCCTCTAGCTGGGTGTATTTCTTCCTTTTCCTCCTGAGTTTCCTGTCTTCTCCTCCCTCCTCCCCCATTCCACCCCATGCTGTCCCTCCCATTTCTCTGATATTTTCTCTCTATTAATAAACTCAAGCCTGTACCTTTTTCTATTGATAGCCAAATGCCCACACCTGTTACCACTAGCAAGTGTCAGTAACTTGCTGCAAAGAGGCAAAGTGAAGTCATTTCGGTTTAAATATGTCCCCAAGGTGGTAACGCCAAAGAAATAGAAACTTCTACAAAAACATTAATTCACACATCAGAGTTCTCACTTTAGAGTGATGTTCCATTTTCCCAAAACTGCTAACAGGAAACTCGTTTAAGAGGAAGTTGTCATGGTTGTGATAAGTCTGCCATTGCACAACATCCGTAGACAAGGCACATGCTTGAGAGATGTGTGCGCTTAAATACTCAGTATTTAATACTCTGAATCCCTTTGAGGAGGTCTAGTAAACTCCAGCGCTGTCTACTAAACAAGCGGTAGTAGCTTCTTGTGGTGAATTCATCAAGTGTTCTGCAGGACTGCCACGCCTCAACTACCACGCCCTGTTATCATCAGTTCCCACAGGGAGAACGCAAGCCAAAATCTTAGCATTATTCTTGGAGATGGGGATGGAGAATAAAAACTGAGTCCCATCCACAAGGGAGATGGGATTCAAGCTTCCTAATCTTTAAAAGTGACGATGTATATGATTTCAGAGCCTGTATTGGATCCCACAGAAATCGTTTTATCTACCTCAGAAATACCACGAAACTGTTTAAAAGTCGCAGCCTTCCTAGAAGGCCCACTTCGTGCGAACGCATGAGAACTAGGGGACAGGGAAAGGTGGTTAGGGGCTCACGGGTCAGACTTTTCAGTTCTGAGTAAGCCGTCCTGAAACCTGACTCCTGATCCCATCAGACCCTGTGCTGAAGGAATCTTTCAGACCAGAAGGCTACACAGGAAGTAAACATGACAGAAATTGTCATTCCCCCTGTCGCTCGGAAGTGCCATCTGCTCCGGAGCCAGAGCCATTTTCTCTTAAATTCACCAGCATGCTAATTAAAGGACGGCCGGAGGATGGTGACGCTGCCAGATGCCACGCAGATCTATCACTGTCTTTTTAGATGGGTCGGCAAACGTTTAATTAAACCCGCAGCTGCTGTCTGGTCGACCCCCCAACACAGCTAACGCTCATTTACCTGGGGAAATGATCTTCGTGTCTTTCAAGGGGTAAAACAACTTAAAACAAACTTTGGGCAAATATTTAATGTCTTTGTACATGATTTAATTACACGCCCCGGCAATTATGTAAGGGCGACTTGAAGCTGACGTTGCGCTTGGCATTCTTATCTCCTGATAACTAATCAAATGTCTCTTTGATGACCTTGTTTAAGGGAATGGAATTACCAAGCACCTCAGTAGAGGCCTGGGTGCTCAGCTGGCTTCTGTTACATTTTCCTTGCGTCCATGAGTTTTAATAGATTTGGAAGGCCGCCTCTTGAAGAAATTACCGTAGAGAAGACAGAAATGGAATATGACATTAGGATCCATTGCTATGAAATTCTTACAAATGACCATCGTGACCTCTAGACAGCACTGGGGGCCTACACCAGCACCCTTTCCTCAAGAAAATGTACAGTCATTTTTACAATACCAAAATTTTGTTTGAATTTTGGACTTACAGAATTCTTTACCCTTGAGTTGTGTACCATATCTTGATCAGCAGATTTTTATCTGGAAAACAGGCTGTATGCCATAAGACCCCAAAACAAATCACAACACTCGTGAAAGACAAATTCAGGTTAAAAGAGTTATCTTTTTTTTTTTTTTATCTTGGCTAGGACTAGAGTTCAGTGGTAGAGTTCCCGCCTTCAGGGTGTAAGAACCTGATTTTAAGTCTCAACACTGAAAATAAAAATTAAAAATACATATATATATATTATCTGCCGCAGGAATCATGAGGACTGGATATAAACACATTGGTGAGCTCTTGGCTAATAGCTTAAAAACCAAATATAGTGTTAACGGGCAAGTAGTACTGAAAGTTGTGGGTCTGGTTAGACACTCAGGAAAGCGGACCTGCGTGGAGGCAGCCAAGGTCACTTCCTGCTTGTCTGGTCCCTCCAGGGTTGAAACTGTGAAGCTTCCAGGGTAATTTGCCAGAAAGGAGCAGGCGGAGGGGAGGGCAGTAAACAGAGTGGAGAGCCATCAACACTCACCTGGATCACGCTACGAATCCAGCCCAAAGGGTATGACCTTCTGTGCTAGGGGGTAGCCAAGTGGGTGAACAAATTCACCCTTGAGTCAGACTGAGAAGAAAACAGGTTCAGTGGATACCCTGGGAAGACAGCAACAGGCCTGCCGGGAGAGAAAAGCCGCTGCCTTGTCTTAGAGGCTCAAAGGTCGCGCTGCTCAGGGGGAGCCAACTTGTGTACAATTTCTCAGCATGCAACGCCCTCCTAGAGACTAAGGGCAGTCCTGATAGGGCAGTGTGTGGTCCTGCGTCGTTACAGTGAACAGCCCTGCCTGTAATTTCCCTTCATACCCTTCCTGCCCTGCAAGGAAAGGCAGCCCTGTGGTGGCTCCCCGATGGTGCCTGGTTTTGACTGGTTGTGCCATTTGTCCAGCCCCATGTTCTGTTTTTCCAGCGGAAAGGAGGGACAAGTTCTTATTTTTGGGCAGTGTTTTCTAGACCAGATTTGTGCTGATCTTTCAAACGCAGGCTCCGCTCCACTGGACCTCCTATTCCCTCTCCCATTTCTTAGCATCCTAGTGATCACTTAACAACCCATGACTAAACCATCTCTTCCATCTCCACCTCCCAGTTCCAAGGCTGTCTCCCCCCCCCCCGCCCCGTCCCCTGCCGTGCCTTCCCCAACCCCACCCCATCCCCACAAGGGGCTGGTAGAAACTTCACACAGAAGCCTGAAGAAAGCATACTTGAAGAATTGGGATATTTTCAGTTCTATTCAGTAAATATTTTTTTTTTACCACTCTGGGAAACAGCACTTTGGAAATAGTACTAATTGACCAAAAATAACAACTCTTCCCCAGTAAGAAGTGGGGGAAATTCTCTGAAGACAGTAGCTATGCTTGTCCAGAAAAGCTGTGGAGGAGGCAGTCAGCAAGGAAGCAAGGCCCAGGGGCTGAGTGAGGCTCACTGCCCTGTGAGTCTATACCCTGTGCAGTGACCATTGATCCGCTTTATTGTAAGAGTTTGATTACATGACCCGATTGCTATGTAAAATCAACCCTTCAGGGATCATCTCTGTGCACCAAATTGACTTTCCCAGTTAAAACAACCGGACAAACCAATCAGGAGGCACCGAGCCGACTTAGGCCTTTCTGCTTCCAAAGTAGATTCCGCAAGCTAGAAAGGATTTTCCAGATACCCTTTTGCTGGCGTCTCCACCAAGGAGTGACGGGGGATCCAGTTTTCCGAACGTGGGAGCCTGCACCCTTGGCTATCGTCCAGGAAAATGTAGCTGTCAAAGCAGCTGCCCAGCACAGTCTTCCTCGGACATGTGCTGGATTTAAAGATATAGAAGCTAAACCTCTAAATTAAATAGCTTACCTCCAGTTGTTTTCTGCCAGTGACAGCTGGCTGATCCAGCTGAATCCTCTCCAGGGAGAAACTGAAAGTGGAAAAGGTACATGTTTTTAGACTGTGTTTTCTAAAAACACACCAAGTTAATGGGCTTGGATTTTGTGTTATTTATATGCCTCAGTCTGGCCTCCGACTCACCATGTGGCAGAAGATGGTCTTGAACTTCAAATCATTTGCCTCTGCCTCCCAGGTGCTTGAGTTCTCTCCGTGTGCCACCCCCCTATGATTGTGCCATTCTGGGGGGCTGAACCCAGAACTTAGTGCTTGCTAGATGAACGCCCTACCAACTGAGCTGCACGGCTAGTGCGACCTTTGGATTCTTAAAACTGTAACTCAATATGTCCTAAGTATACATGGAGGTTGGGAGTGTGACTTTAGTGGAAGAACACATGCTTCGTATGCAAGAGGCCCTGGGTTTGGTCTCTAGCTCCAAATTTAATTATACATGATAAAATAAATGAATGGATAAAGAGGTAAAAAAAACCCACTGGTTAGCATGTTAGCGGCCAATTAGAAGGAAGTAATTAAAAGTAAGACATAAGGATATATGTTCTCAATATATAGGCATAGCAGACTCTGCCTGAGAGGCAGTAGGCTTTGGGCTCATTTTACAGTGGTGAGATCGTTCAGTTCCCTTGCAGGTGAGAGGTTCATGATTTCATTTGTGATTGTATATGATCACAGACTAACCGTGACCTGGTTAGTGACATTTGCCGGCCAGTTCAAATGTATAATCAAGACAAAGCAATAACCTGTAGAGAAATAGTACATATGTGTTCAGAGAGGTTACCAAGAGTAGACAGTCATAGCTAATTCTGATGAGTCTCATGAGTCAATCCCCCTTCCAGAATCATCTCCCTTACCTACCTCTCAAAGATCCCACCTTGAATCCCTTTCCACTGGAGGTTAGGAATTCATCATTGGTGGGAGGGAACAGCTCAGTCCAGAGTAGATAGCAGGATACATTCGTGATTGCCACATCAATCTGTTCATACTCTTCCTTATATGGCTTTAAAAGATCGCTATGTGTATGCCAATGATGGAAAATAATTATGACACATACTTCCTACAGACTGAAGGTGGCGCTGTGCGCATTGTGGAATATGCCTGTTGGTCAACTGGTGGGAGTGGACTCAAGAGAACACGGGAGGATGGTCAGCACCACCTTCACAAAGGGGCAGTGCATTTTTACACCAGTTTACACTTAACCAGCACCGTGCAGGATCTAGCAGGGCATTCATTTTCAAAGTGGACGTCCTGGAGCATCATTCAGAAGAAAATGCCTAGATCCCCAACTTGCTTAATGTATCTTTGATTTTTCATGGGATAAAGGATAATCATTGATAGAGATGGTGGCCACTCCTGTGACATATTGAAGGTTTGTTATATCCTTAGTAAACTATAGTCCCTGGTCCTGCAGCTTTAAGATGACCTTCACAAAATCCAACTTCAATCCTCTGCCTATGAAGCGCCCTTTACCCTCCCAGTGAGCAGGGATGTCATTCATTTAGGCTGTCCCTGTATGCAGTTCATGTCCCCATGTGTATTTGGTCAATTGTGTGTCTTATCTTTTCTGCGTCGGTGTTGGTTTGAAGGCAGGAACTGTATGCAGTAAAATCGCCAGTCCCACCTTTTGCAATGAATTTACTCTTTTATTTCAAAAATCGCCATGCGTCCGGATCTCTTAGCTTTGGAGAACAAAGGACTGAAGACTCGATTTCATAAAATGGAAGCTTGCCACTCATCTAAGGCGCCCTGGGGAGCGGGGTGCGGGGAGGAATGTGTAAGGGAAGCAGAATGACAAGCAGTTTTTAGTGCTGAACGGAAGGCAGTGTGCAATGTGCTGTCTGGAAGCTCTGGGGATTTGAGTATCAGAGGGACGGCTGGCAGCTTGGGTTTGCATATGCAGTCCTGTTTAGGAATGCTCATATGGTGTGTGATTGTCCTGGGCTTGGAACTGACAGCGCCATCTGTTTCCTGCTTACTGAGCAATGGGATTCAGCAATGTATGTCTGCCTTCTCCAAATGAGCACAAACGCACTCCAATACACGCACACACACACAGACACACACATCCCAAAAAAAATAATCCCTACCTAAACAGAAAACACTTGATTGGCTTTCTACATCAAGCTTCAATCTCAGCGGGAAACCCAGATGAGTCAGGTATCAAAGTGCAGTCACGGGGAGATCCTCCTTTTCGGTGGCAAACCATGAGGTCCACAAGAGTCAGAAACCAGAACTTGTCATATCCAAAGACAGGCAGCATAGAAGATGAGTTATGGTGACAGATGGCCACTGCGAGAGAAAGAAAATATATTCCACGGAAAGAAATAATCCGGAAGGACATCAATGTATGAGTCGGGCTCAGGCAGTGGAATCAAGCAGCATATGACAGAACCGACCTCGTCTTTAAAAATGATTTATTTATATGCGTGTATATAGGGGCTTTAACTCACTGTGTCTGTGTATACATGACTTGCCCACAGAGGCCAGAAGAGAGCATATGACCCCCTGGCACTGGCGCTGTGGATAAGTGTGAGCCACCAAGAGTGTGCTGGGAACAGAATGTGGGTCTTCCGCAGTAGTAGCCAGTGTTCTGAACTGCTGAGCCGTCTCTCTGGCCCCTAGAAGCAAAGTCTAAGGACTGCTAAGTACTTAAGACCTGGTTTGTAAGCTGTGACTCAGTAGCTGTCATTTGCAAACAATTCTCTCTCTTTTAAACAGCCTGTCCCTCATCTTCAGTGGCCCACAGCGAGCCCCAGATGCAGCTGTGCCCTGATCAGAGATAGAGAAGTTGAACAATGACTAATGAACCATGGGAACAGACAACATATGCTCAGCATTTTCTGCGATTCTCTCAATTTATGTCATTTTACGCTTTCAGAGAGGATTGTTGAATGATTGACTAAAGATGGGATAAAATCATTTAATTTTTTTTGAAGACATGGTTTCTCTGTATAATAATTTAAATTTTTATGCCTGTCTTTTCACATAAAAAAGTTCACAAATCAGGGGAGGTCCTTTGCATATGTTGGTGTTAGTGTGCATAGGAAGGTGGAAACCAAGGGCATTTTCAACAAGATGTTTGTGTAGTTCATCTGAATAACAAAGCTCCCGTTACACAACAGAAAGCGCTGGATGAAGCACAGCGAGCATCCTGTCATGTGTGCCAACTGATCTTGTAAAACAGCACAAAATAATTCCCACGGGGCTAAAGTGAAGTGGAAAACCTTTGGGGTAAGCTTGTGAAACTGAGCCTACATTTGGGGAAGCAAGGAAGATGCTTGTTAATTTAAATAGTCCAAAAGCTTCTGTTTTATACATTATCTTTAAAAATTAACTGTTTAAGGAACTGAAGCGAGGGCTCTGTGGGAAAGAGCACTGAGTGCTTTTGCGGACAGCAGCTCATAGCCACCTGTAACCCCAGTTCCAGGGGACCTAATGCCCTCTTCTGGCTTCCTAGGGTGCCAGGTACACATGTTGTACACATATATACATGCGGTCAGAACACTCATACACATACAATAAAAATAACCCTAAAAAATCAGACAGCACCAACGGCCTCACTGAAGTAACAAGTGCACCAAGAGGAACAATGGAACGTGGAAGATGAAATGGAAACCCAAAAATGTCACTAAATCTCACTGCAATAACTTACTTAATTCAGTTCTAAGGAATGGGCAGGAGTTCCTTTTCTTTTTTTCAATTGCTAGACTATGAAGAAGGTATATGGGCACTGTGTCCCCATGCTCCTTCTCACTTACCGAAGCATTCAGTAAGTGACAAGCCACTGTTAGTGACACTGTCAACTCCCACAGGAAGCTATCAGGGAAGCAGGCACGGTTCCCAAGGACTTCCTATTTCCTGGAAGCAGCTCCTTCCTGTTTTAATGCAACTGTGACTCTTAATTGAACCATAAAAGTTGCAAGGAGTAATGAACAAACCTCGGAACTCAGAGACTGGGTAACTCAGCCAATGGCGCAATCCACTAAATGGATCAATTACTTCCTGCATTTTAATACCCCTGACTTTTTTTTTATATTCTAAAAAGAAAAGTGGATAAAGGTGAATAGGTGAATAAAAGCAACATTGTCTGTTTGCTCTAGAAAGTGATACTGCCTTCTTTGTAATTTGGGAAAGAAAAAATGGGGATCAGAGGTCACGTACAGGAACATAGAACCTCCTATAGAAACTGGATTAGCACCTGCTTTCTGCAATCGTGTTTAGCATAGTTAGATAGTAGATGCCAATGCTCAGACTTCAAGGTCCAAAATGCAGGAAAAACATCACTGAGCACACCGCCAGGAGCTGGAAGGATGTTTAGAGATAACCTGGTTCGGCTTTTCACTTCAGAGGTGAGGACACTGAGGCCCAGAAAGACAAATGGACTTGCTTCAGGAAATCCTGTGGTATAATAGGTCACAGATCACATTTCTTGTCACTTACTATGTTTTTTTATTTAAAAAAAGATGTAAGTTGCCAGATGTGTGATATGTGAACATCAATTCCACCCAATACATAGTAGCCATCCAGAAATGAAATAACGTAAAAACCAAGCAATGCCTCCACTTCGGTTCTTGCTTACAAAGAAGGCAGGCAGCTCTCTTCCCATAGGGACAGGTCCCAATGTACCCCGGTATGGCCTAGGTATATCATGTAGCCCAGGTTGGCTCAGATTCATAGCCCTCTTCCTGCCTCAGCCTCCCAAGTGCTAGGCTACCAGGTATGTGCCATCAGGGCCAGCTACCTATTTTCTCTCTAAAGATGTTGATGTTGACTTCAAAGAAGATACAGAAAATGATGCATTTCATGATGAAACAAACAGGACATGCCAGGAAAGTAAACATGACTTTGGGGTGCAGGCATGGGAATTCTACACGAGACAAAGAAGACACGTGTGATGTGTGGAAACTAATAAAATTATAATAGAATGTGTGATTATGGGGTTAGTGAGAAGGCTTAGGCAGGAGGGGAGCTTGCTACTAAGTCTGACGACCTAAATTCAATTCCTGGGTCTCAGCTGGTAAGAGAGAATTGGCTGCCTCAATATTGCGTGCATATGTGTGTGATGTTCTCATTAGTGCATCCGTGTGAACATGCAAGTGTGTGTGTGTGTGTGTGTGTGTGTGTGTGTGTGTACCTATGGAGACCCAAGCTCAACATAGGTTGTCTTTCTTCAATCGCTTTCTACCTTCGTTTGAGACAGGATCTCTCCTTGGCTATGCTGGCTGCTGGCCAATGAGCTTCTAGGATTGGCCTGTTTCTGCTTCCTGCTCCATCCTAGAGCAGGGGGTTACAGCACAGGTCACCGTGCCTGATTTTACATGGGTTCTGGGGATTCCAGGGCAGATTCACATGCTGGGGGTGCAGATACTTCGTCTCCCTAGTCCCTAATTGATATCTTGGTCACTGAAGTGGGTTATTTCATCTCGTGATTTAAACTCACTTTCTAGGCCATAAAAGCTTGTACTCGTGAAATTGAGTATAAAATCTATACAATCAAGACAAGGGTTCTGTGTTCTTGTTCAGCATGACAGCCACTTCCCCCTTATGTAGGAAGGTGAGCCGAGGTAGAAGCGTTAGCCCAGCGATGCAGTGAATGTCACGGTTGCAGCCTCCCTCGAGATCTGAGTCAAAAGGCTGCCTTTTGTTCCCGTGTTACTTCCCCTGAAGTTAAATCTTGCTACACCTCCACACATCATTCTATCTTGTGTTTTCTGCATTTTGTGTGTCTGGCATCACAACTTCCAAAGTGACAGGAATAGAGGTGTCTCATAGTCCCATAGACTATGGGAAGCTGCTCTCTTCTCATATAAAACCCAAGGGCAGAACACCTGAGTTGGGTTCTACTGACACAAAATAAACCTCCAGCGTACAAGCTTAGTTTCTCCATAGCAATCATTTTTCACTTGAAAGATGAGAACGGTGGAGAAGCGGGCAGAATATTAACCCTTTCTCTCTGCTTGTCCAGTGGACTGGACAAGAGTTTCTGTTCTGATATACCTAAAACAGTGCTCACAGGAATGACAGTAAGCAATGTCATGTTTGGGAACAGTGGCTGCCAATTTATACAAGGCAGCAAATGCCTGAGCCACAGATGAAAATAATTAAAATGGTGGTCACTTCTATTGCACTGTGGGGTCAAGTCATTGTTGCTGTGTGCAGTTGGAGTGAAAGATTTGCACTCAGGACAGCTATTATCTTATGATATCTTCCTACTATAAAGTTCCTGTGCCTCGTGTTCTCATCTTCAAATCTTTAGGTAGTACAAAATGAAACAGGGTTTATAGGTGTCTACTCAGCTTTATTTATCAACTTGATACAACCTAGAATTATCCTGGAAGAGAATCTGAATTGAGGAATTGCCTGTATAAGCAGGTCTGTAGGGGAGCATCTCAACATTAATTGATGGAGGATAGCCCAACCCACTGTGAAGGAGCCATTCTGTAGTAATAGGGGCGGCAGGGCTGCGTCCCCAACACCCCAGCCGCCTGCTCGGCTAGCTCATGCCCCAAAATAACAACACACAAACTGTATTCATTTAATCACTGCTTGGCCCAATCTCTTCTAGGCTAATTCTCACATATTAATTTAGCCCATTTCTTAATCATCTGTGTGTAGCACCCCAAGGTGCGCCTACCGGGGAGATTCTAGCCTAGTCCATCCTGGGTCGGAGCTTCATCCCGGGAGCGGGGCATGGCATCTCTCTCAGGCGTCTAGTCCCGAGAACAGAGCGGTCGAGACTCTGAGCTCACTTCCTCTTCCTCCCAGCATTTTGTTCTGTTTACTCCTCCCACCTATCCTCTAACCAATAAAATGGGCCAGGGCAGTGCCTTTATTAGCCAATGACCTTCCTCCATCACCATTCCCTAAGCCAATGGTCATGAACTGTATAAGAAAGCTAGCCAAGCCTAACTGCCGGCCAGTCAACAAAGAGCATCCTCCATGGTTCCTGCCCCTACTGCTTTGGCTGTGACGTGAGTTCTCTAGTCAGAGATAACACTGTGTGGAACAATAAGGAGGCTTTCACCTTCGAGTTCCTACCTTGACTTCCCTGGATGATGGACTGTGACCTGGAATTGTAAGCCAAATAATTTCTTTCCTCCTCTGTGTTGCTGTTGGCCCACGTATTTTATCACAAAAAAAAAAATGGACCTAGAACAATGGCTCATTTGCTAAAGGGTACGTACATTTGATGGCACTCTAAAGAAGCTAGGATCCACAGAATTTGGCTCTACAGAGATAAAAACCAAACAAACCGCCTAGAGAGCTCCATCCATAATCATATTGATTCATTGATTATATGCCATATATATCACGCTTGGTATTAAATATACAAAGATGAAATATATATAATGGAATCATGCGACAAATTGAAGAGCCATTTGACTCATTGTATCTGAACGATAACGGCTAAGCCTTGACTGTAAATTATTCACAGGAAGCGAGTTTCTGGAAGCCAAAAAAGTAACATCTTAGATAATAAATGGCTGTTGTTACAAGATGGTATGAACAAGCAAAACTACAGTAATGTGTCTTTAGTAGTCCTCTGTGTATGGAGAGGAGCCCAAGCTGTGACCCACGCCAAGAGTGTCTATAACAGAAGAGAATAAACAGATGACCTGTGGATCCAGGTTTATGTGCAGTTATTTATTTATTTATTTATTTATTTATTTTTATTTTTTTTTATTTTTCGAGACAGGGTTTCTCCGTAGCTTTTGGTTCCTGTCCTGGAACTAGCTCTTGTAGACCAGGCTGGCCTCGAACTCACAGAGATCCACCTGTCTCTGCCTCCCGAGTGCTGGGATTAAAGGTGTGTGCAGTTTTTTATTGACCCACTTAATCATTCATTAGACCAAGAATCTTATCACTTAATTACAGTTGAGAATAGTAAAGACTATCAATAGGACTGGACTCCTGATGTGAACATAGAAATCACAAGGAATAGTCTTCATTAGTGGACCATAGTGACTCCAAAGAAGGAAAATGTTACTGTCTTATTTCTTTTTTGAAAAATAAACATATTTTGTGTTGGAGAGATGGCTCAATACTTAAGAGGGCTTACTACTCTTTCAGAGGACCTAGGTGAACCCACACAGGACCCACATGACAGTTTATAACCATCTATAAGCCCAGTTTCAGGGGATCCATTGTCCTCTTCTGACCTCCCTGGGGACAAGGCATGAATATGGTTCACATGCAATATATGCATATATGCACTCTTGATGAGGGATTCCCCTCTGCATGATGTGAATATCTCTTATGATTATTGGTTAATAAAGAAGCTGATTTGGTCTGTGACAGAGCAGGATAGAGCTAGGCAGAAAAACTAAACTGAATGCTGGAAGAAAGAAGACAGAGACACCATGTAGCTGCTGAAGGAGACAGGTGCCAAAACTTTACATGGTAAGCCACAGCCTTGTGGTGACACATAGAATAATAGAAATGGGTTGATTTAAGATGTAAGAGGTAGTTAATAAGAAGCCTAAGCTAATAGGCCAAGCAGCATTTTAATTAATATAGTTTCTGTGTAATTACTTTGGATCTGGGAGACTGGGAAACAAATGAGCAGCCTCTACCTATGAACTCTCACATACACACAAAATAATGAAAAATAAATCAAGGTAAGATGAATGATTAAACTCCCATAGAGCAATTAATTGCATTTAAAATTCAGAAAGAAGCTACCTTCCTTCCACTGCACACAGGAGGGCATTCCCAGGGACAGGTGACTGGATTTTAGCACAGGTGTAAAGCATGCCTGAATCCAGTCGATGACCCATCACCTCTTCCACGAGTGCTGGGCACAGCCAACACTATACCAGTCAAGCACAGAAGCACATGTTACGTATAGAAAGGGTGCATCCCATCAATCCTCCTACTGTCTGAACTCCTTGATGGACACCAGGCCTGAGTGACGCAGGATGTAACATATCCAGGAACATCACTAAAGAACAGCTGTGGTTGAAGTTTTCAGGCAGCGCTGAGTTGGTCTGTCGAATTTCCCATTGTGAATCCTCTTTTCATGAGCAGGGTCCGTGGCCTGAGATGATGTTAGCTCTGCTCATAGCTGTGAGGAGTGTGTGGGCTGGGAAGGGCCAGCGAGGCTCTAGAGAGGGGAGACCTTGGCTGAAGCCCAGCTTGGTCACCCTCCACCCTTGCAATGAGAGTTGGCACTCAGTTTCCTTATAATAACAATAATAATAATAGCTACCTTGGGGGAGGCTGTCAGCAGCAAATGAAATAATGCATGAGAGGAAACCCGGCGTACTATTTCTCAGTGTTGCTTCTGCCCCAGGACTGTTTCTCTCTTTCCTTAGCCTTATTCCCAAAGCTAATGTTTGGATGAAGAGAGAGGCACAAAACTTAATAGCATGTTAAGAGTGTGGTAATTAAAATAAACAATATGTATTATTATCCATTTTTAAGATTTTTTATTTTTATGTGTGTATGCATAAATTTATGTTCACCATGGGCATCATACATATACCTATGGAAGCAGGAAGAGGGTGTTGAATCCCGGGGAACTGAAGTTATTGGTTGTAAATTGTCATGCGGGGGCCGAGGACATAGTCTGGGTCCTCTACAAGAGCTATCAGTGCTCTTAACCCCCAAGCCATCTCTCCAGCCACGTAGGTATTAAATTTTTAAATATCAAAATCTACATAAAAGAAACTCATAACAAAGACAGCATCAAGTCTATTTGTTTAAAATTTGCCATGTATATTATTTAGAAGAACTTCTAAATAAAAAAAGCAACATTCATTTTGCTGTTGATTCTAAGCTGCTGCTTCTATAGTTATAAATCTGAGATGTCTGAATAGGGAAGGCAAGAATCTTCCTAATCTTCCTATAGGTTGTTTTAGATTAATTTAAAGTCAATTTTAAATGTGAAATCAAGCCACTTTATTGAGGAACTAAGAGGCCACTTTGTCCCCCTCTTCTCATGTAGAACTGCCCATCACCAGCTCCAATAAGGACATTCTAGTCCATATTTTTGTCTAAAGAAAACATACCTCCTTCTTGGAGTTATATCACAGACAATAAGGTGTACCACAAATTGGAAGGTTGGGCATAAAGTAGTAATTTTAAAAAATTGTCCATAGGAAATCATAGTTAAGTATGATACTAAGTATTTAAGCACCAAAGCTACAAATGATAAAGATGTTATCTATACAGATTATCCCCCCCCCCAGAAAGGAGAGGGGCTTTTCCTACATCCATGTCAAATAAAAACGTCTTATATTTCCAGCCTTAGCGGTCTGTCATTACTATTCTAACTGGCTTATATATCAACAGGTATAGGAACTAATTTTTCTTATTTCAACTCATTCTCCTATGACTTTCACCACCCTCCATGTATGCTTGGCCTCTCCCAAGGTTTGGTGCTTCAGCTCCATCTCTACCCACGAATGACCCCGCTTCAACCACTTAGCCACATCCGCGTTTCTCTCTCGCACATCAGGCCATGCCTACCAGCCATCTGCGTTCTACAGCCCCTCGTTTCTGCTTTCTCTGTCCTGAAAGCCATGTCTGGAGAAGAGAAGGGAGAAAGCCTGGCACAGCAACTCCTCCTGCTAACTCTACGCTGGCCCTTATAGGTCAAGGTCAGCGAGCCATCTCTCGCCACCTGTCCATCTTAACGTCTATTTCTCTTTTGTTTGTTCTCCATCCTCCAATCCTCTATTTTGTTGCTCCCATCCTCCAACATTGGTCGTTATTAACAAAAATGTTGAGATTTAATTTTTCATAGAATATACATTTCAAATGTAGTTTGATAAATTTTGACAAGTATATATATATATGCACATAATACATGTGTGTTTATGATTCCATCACTAAATGAAGATTTGTTTAAATTATATGAAAACTTTATTATCTAGTCAATATCCAGTAGTAATTATAGCTTCATAAAAACACTGATCTCTTTCTTATTATAGTTTTTTCCCCTTTCTAGAATTACTTATTTTCATCTTCCTGTGCTCAGTATAATATGTGTAATGAGATCAGGCTATGATTAGATTAGGGATAGAAAGGGAACCACATGAAAGTTTATTAGAGTGAACTGAGGCTTTGGAGCACACGGGCACGTTAAAATTTCATCAGAGAATCCAGACCTCGACTTACCAGAACAAGGAAAGAATGAAACTCCCTCCTCTGGACCCCATGCAATGATGGAGTTTTAGCTTTGCTCAGTCCCGTTGTTGGTGTGGCCTTTCCAACTGTCTGTTTGTCCTCCCATTGGCTTGTCCCGACCCACTGTTTCCCACTCCTGACCCGATTCTGCTCTGGGATGTTATGTCTTTCACCTAGCAGCTCACCTCTGCCACTTTGCTCCCGACTTCAGAAGCTCCAACGGTAGCTGCCCCTGCACAGCAGTCTGGTCCCTTACCTTAGCAACACGGACACTCTCTCAGCCTCTTCCGAAACCTTTCCAACTCAGCCGCAGCCTCCTTAACTAGGATTCATTCTGTGAGCTACAGTGTGCAGATAGGTTTATAAACATATTTGCCATGTTCTGTGTGATAAGAGTTAATATTAGCAATTACGATCAGGAGAAAAGTCCCTGCACTCACTTCAGGCAGGTTAGTAAGGTAGGCAGGATTATATGACAAACTGCTGTCCTTGAGTCCTCGAAACCCCACAGATTCACCGTTATTCATTCTGACATGGTGGAAAGGCACAGAAGTGTTCATCTATGTTTCTGGCTTATCATACACTACAAGCTCGTGACACACGTCTTACAGAGATTTCAGCCCTGGTCCTACTGCTCTGGGCCCATGGCAGTGCAATGTATGATAGTGATTGTGGATGACAATGGGGTCTGCTCACCTTAGGTCTGGGAGCAGAGGAGAAATTGGTACGGTCTTGTCATAATGTCTTCAAGGACATGCACTTCTTAAATGTGCCACCACTGACCAAGAGTGCCGCCAGACATTTAACACCTGAGCTTTCGGGAGACAGTCACAATTCCAACCACATTCAATGAACCTAGTTTATTAAAGAGGTCATATTGGAGCAGAATCTGAGCAAAAGTCTGGTACAAGGATATTCCAGAGAGACAGAAAATCAACTAAAATGTCTGGGGGAAAAAACCCCACAAGGTTTCTAAGCTCTTTGAGATGGGGAGAAAGAAATCTACCCCAGACATGTTACACTTGAAATAACCATTAAATGACCAAGTAGAAATGTCATGGAGGTAATTGTCTATTCACGTCCAGAGCACAGAAGAGCAATCTGAACCTCAGATGTTAATGAGTTTATTAGCATTGGGATGACAACCGATTTCATTAGACAGTAGAGTAGATGAACCCTGGCAGAAAGCAGGAACTAGACGAGAGCCTGAAACAATCCTGCCTGGAGAACTCAAAAAGGCAGAGGCAGAAAAAAGTGCTAAGAATGGTACAGAGTTAAGAGAATATATTGTCCATGCTGTGTGTCTCTAATATAACTACAATGAATATCACAGTCCCATATTCCTACATATCTTTCCCACTTCTTATTTTTATCCTAATCATCTTCACGCTGGCTTCTGAATAAGCACAAAGTGATTGATACAGAACAAATCGCTATTTTTAAAGATTTACTGATTTTTACATTGTGTGTACAGGTAGCTTGAATGCATGCATGTCTGTACCAGCACATGTGTGTAGTATCCATGGAGTCCAGGACACCAGATCCTCTGGACCTGAAGTGACAGTGTTGTGGGCCTCCGTGTGACTGGGAATTGAACTAAGGTCCTCTGGAAGAGCAGCCAGTGCTCTTAACTCCCGAATCAGCACTTCAGCCCCCAACCGTCCATCCTACGTTGCTGTCTTTAACTGTAAATTCTAGATCTTTCCATCTTACAGACACCACAGGCTTCCCTCTTCCTCAGCATGCTCGTAAGCTGTGCACATGTGCGTTCCTCTGAGAGAGAGGCAGATTAGCTCAGGCCCTGGGGTTGAATTCCATCTCTGTAGTTCTGCAGCTGCTCACAGTAGCTGTGACAGCTCTGTCATCCAGAGTTTCCTATTCACCTCAAAGGCACTGGTGAGGGCTTCCAGAGCCAATGCTGTATGCATAGAGGAACAGCTTGTCTGTAGCTGTGTCCAGCAAATGTCAGTCAATACTTCTCAGAGCATCTCACATGTAGAAGTACAGTTCGTACTAGCTCAAACGTGATATGGGATATCTTTCTGTATGCTGTGAGTATGTTTTATTACTATTGGCTAATAAAGAAGCTAATTTGCCAAACAGACAGGCATGATAGAGCCAGGTGAGAAATCCAAACAGAGATACAGAGAAAGTCGGAGGAGAGGCCAAGTAGCCACCAGGTACTTAGAAGGCCACTTGTTGGTTTCCGGCTGCTCAGGCCCAAAATAACCACACAGATACCATATTATTTAAATCACTGCTTGACCCATTAGCTCTAGCTTCTTATTGGCTAACTCTTACAACTTAACCCGTCTCCATTAATCTGTGTATCGCCATGTGGCAGTGGCCTACCAGCAAAGTTTCAGCATGTCTGACTCTGGTGGGGGCTCCGTGGCTTCTCTTTGACTCTGCCTTCTTCCTGCCAGCATTCAGTTTAGTTTTCCCCTCCTGGCTAAGTTCTGCCTTGCTATAGGTTCAAAGCAGTTTCTTTATTCATTAATGGTAATCACAGCATACAGAAGGGAATCCCCACATCAGCTAGGGAAGCAAGATGTGAGGTAACAAGTCATGGTAAAATATATAATAATAGAAATGGGTTAATTTAAGCTGTAAGAGCTAGTTAATAATAAACCTAAGTTAATAAGCCAAACCGTTTGTAATTAATATTAAGCCTCAGAGTAGTTATTCGGGAACTGGCAGGCGGGAGAGAAACCTCCAGTTACACAAAAGTTCTAATTAACACTCAAAGTTACACTAGTTAGAATGACCACCATCAAAAGAAACCAAGAAAGTACAGGTGTGGAAAGGATATAGAGAACCTTTGTGCACTGCTGGGCTTGTGCATAACACAGCTACAGGGCACAGCAATGCCCTCATCAGCAATGCATCATCAGAAGCTTAAAACTAGAATCTCCATATGATCAGGAATCACCCTTCGGTAATATCTCAAGAACAGAAGGTCAGATCTCAGAGAGGTATGTGTATATCCATGTCCATTCTATCCTTATTTAC
This sequence comes from Microtus oregoni, assembly GCF_018167655.1. Classification (NCBI taxonomy): domain Eukaryota; kingdom Metazoa; phylum Chordata; class Mammalia; order Rodentia; family Cricetidae; genus Microtus; species Microtus oregoni. The sequence goes on along the minus strand of NW_024543069.1, from coordinate 23,982,674 downwards.
AACAACTAAGAAATGGGCCAACTGCCCATTAAAGATTCTTAAATATACTCTCTACACACAATCCAGCCTCTGAACATAAGGAAATACTAGCACATGTAACACAGATGAAGCTTGGGGATACCAGGCCAAGTGCAATGCTAGTCAAACAGGTGGGGCAGGAGAGAGAGTGAGACTCAGGGCGGAGGGAGGAGGAGGAGAGAGGAGGGAAGGGGGCAAAGAGAGAGAGAGTAGGCACAGCCATGGAGACCGAGATTGCTGGGAGAATGCTAGCTGCCAGGGGCTGGAAGGATAGAGTGGGGTCTTGTTTGGTGAATGGTTTTGGTTCTGCATGAAGACCCTAAAGCTCTGTAACAAGCAATGTCCACACAGCTGAAGCCATTGAAATGTGCGGTTAAAGAGAGTTGAAATCATAAGTTTAGTATTTTACAATTAAAAATGGGGGACTGTAAAAAAAAAAAAAAAAACCTCCAGGGCTTGGCACGGTCATGTGCAACTTTCTCTCCCTCTCTCTCTCTCTCTCTCTCTCTCTTGCATGTGTGTGTGTGTGTGTCTGTCTGTCTCTCTCAAACAAAATTCCCTGCATCTGATAACACAGTTTAGCAATCACATGTGAAAACAGTCGCAGGCAGTAACTAGGTGCACAGCTCTCAGTAGGGCAGCACACAACGCCTGTCTGTGCTCTATGCACTACCATTAAGTTCGCAAGCGTCGGGCAAGGGGCTGGAGGTTGAAACACACAAACACACACAAACAGAGAGACAGAGACACGAACCTCTAGTCACTGGTAAGAAGCCCTCTATTCAATAGCACCATGGAGGCTTATATACCCAACAGTCAAGTGGGCCAAAAGGTGAAAACCTTATCCTCTGATCCTCAAGGCCAAGGCAACACGCGCTCGTGAAGCAGAGCTGGTAAACAACTTTGACACAGCTTTCAGTAACTCAAATCAGAAGGAAAGTAAAGATCGCTAGCAGGGAAGAGCAGCTGGAGGCCAGGACTCCAAATGGTCCCAGCACAAGGACTCCAATATTAGTCATGCCGGAGAGAATCACCAGAATCCACAGGGTAGATACTTTGTAAAGTTCTGGCCAAATAACCCACCCAGAGGCCACTTCGTTCAGCTACATAGTCTCTGTGGCTCACTGACTCTGGCTGTCCCAGTCAGAGTCACGGCTGATGTAATGAAACTCCACGATCAAAAGTAATTTGGGGAGGAACCAGATTATTTGGCTTATACTTCCACAACATAGACCATCACGGAAGAAAGTCAGGACAGGAACTCAAACAAGGCAGGAATCTGGAGGCAGGAGCTGATGCAAAAGCAAAGAGGAGTACTGCTATTGGCTTCTTCCTCATGGCTTGCTCAGACTTCCTTCCTTAAGAACCACCAGCCCAGGAATGGCCCCACCCTCAATGGGCTGGGCCTTCCCCCAACGACCACTAATTAAGAAAATGCCCTACAGGACTGCCTGCAGCCTGATCTTTTGGAGGCATTTTCTTTTGTCTCTTTGGTGTGTGAGCCTAGCTTTTGGGAGGCTGAGCCCTTCAGTCCGGACCAAAGATATTTTCTCAATTAAGGCTTCCTCTCAAGAGACTCTAGCTTGTGCCGAGCTGGCTTGAAACTAGTCAGCATATCTGACCCCTTGTCAACTGGACAGACAAATACATCAGTGTTAAGCCACAAACTTTCCTTTCTTGTCCATCCCCAATTCCATACAGTAATATCCACAGTACAACTAAAAACCAAACACTCACCTCAGTGACCTTCCTACTCTTGGCAGCAGAGAGCCGATTTTCAAACTTCAAAAGTCCCAGTCTTATATAAAACTTTAAAAACTCAATCTCAAAAAAAAAAAAAAAAAAACCAAGAAAAAAAAACAGAAAAACAAGAGCCGTTTACTATGTGGTCTAGCACAGTAACTGGCAGCCATGTATGATGGTTGAATTAAAATATGGCAAAATGTCCAGTCTCTCCAGCATACAGGCTGGAGGGCAGGTACTCACTAAACTAATGGGCTGGGGGCTACCACACTGGAGGACAGAGACACAGGATGTTAGCGTCTTTGCTTTTATTAGGTAGTGTCAAGCCCAGGCATCTGATTGATGACATGTGCATGGTCCAGGACCCCAGTGCAGGAGATAGTGTTGTCCACATTTAAGGTGGACTGTCCCATGTCAGTTACCTCAGTCCAGAAACACTGTCACAGCCCTGCCCAGAGGCTCGTCCCCTGGGTGTCCCTAAATCCTGTCAAGATTTTAATATCAACCATCGCGTACCCCAAATGTGACCAGTTGTACTTATTTTCCTACCTCATTTAAAGATATCCTCTTGATATTCATTCTTGATTCTTCATAAAAAAAAAAAACCACGACCTGTCGTAGCATATTGAAGCTCTGAATATGCATTTCTTTGCTTCACCTGTAAGAATGTGGGCGAAATAAACAGACGCGTTAGCCTTCTAGAGACTAGATCTATTTGCTATCACTGGGTAACGATTATGTATCTGCATTTTCTCCTTTGTCACAGCTGCTCACCGCTATAGCATTAATCTGCGCTATGAGTAAATACTCTTTTATCTCCCAATACAACGTCTGACATGGCTCACTCCATCTTAATGAGTTCTGAATAGTTTATAGCAAGGAAACCCACATTCCTTTTGCAGAGCAGGGGAAATGCCACAGGTAGGCTGAGAACAGACGGAACTCTACTCTCCTCTTTGTTTCAGGGATAAACGCTCCAAGCAAGATGCCATTTCCACAAAGCGAAAAGCTCAACCCTCCTAACAGCAATACATGGCATACATGAATGCCAAAGGTATTTATGAAAGTAATGTTAATAAACTTACAGGAGATTCAAAGAATGGTTTAAATACAGCTGCCTAGATTTAAGCAAACGTCATTAGTTGACGAAATACTGGTATTTCTATTAAATTCAAAATCTAGTTGATGAACTCCCTCCCCCCCATATTACTAGTGCCATCTATCTATACTATACTGTCGTAGTCCCTGATTCATAGCTGTAACTCTACAGTGAGTTTCCTCAAGATACTGTTAAGGTTAATTGTGCTGAGTGAGTCAGAAAATGTGGCTCAATGGTTTACGTCCATGATCCTACTGGTACTCACAATCACACCACAGAGAAAACACTAGCCTGCTCACTTCCCAGGAGAAAAAGTGAGGCAGAATCCAGCTTAACCTGAATCTAAATTCCAACTTCGGAGCCCCTAAACCATCCTGTCTCATTCATACTGTCTCACTATGTAGACCCGCCTAACCTGCAACTCCTGAACCTCCTGCCCCAGCCTGCCACACCCTGGGTTTAGGGGTTAACACCACTCTTCCTGGCCTTCCATGGATTTTGGAATGTGTCCGTGAGATTTAGGGTCTGCCCGAGTTTCTGGGTTTTTCTGCTCTGTGTGGCTCGCTCCTTACCACGGATAGCTTACCTGCACATATACGGACACACACATGTATCCCCCGAAGAAGGAGGGGTTCCCTGTGCTGGTGCCTCCAGAGAAGTGATGGAGGAAGGTCATTGGCTAATAAAGGCACTGCCCTGGCCCATTTTATTGGTTAGAGGATAGGTGGGAGGAGTAAACAGAACAAAATGCTGGGAGGAAGAGGAAGTGAGCTCAGAGACTCAACCGCTTTCCTCTCAGGAGCAGAAGCCTGAGAGAGACGCCATGCCCCGCTCCCGGGATGAAGCTCCGACCCATGATGGACTAGGCTAGAATCTCCCTGGTAAGCGCACCTTGGGGTGCTACACACAGATGATTAGAAATGGGCTAAATTAATATGTGAGAATTAGCCTAGAAGAGAATGGGCCAAGCAGTCTTTAAATGAATACAGTTTGTGTGTAATTATTTCGGGGCATAAGCTAGCCGAGCAGGCGGCCGGGGTGCTGGGGGAACGCGGCCCCGCAGCCCTTATTACTTCATATGGCGCCCACGTGGACAACTGCTTCCACATAAAGCCTGAGACAGCTTGGGAAGTAATTCTAGAACAAAATGAAAGCATTGTGCCTGGTTTCTTGGTAGCAGCAATTTCTCGGTTCTACTCTGCTTGTTAGAGGCAAGCATGCGCTTTCTTCTAAGAGAAGCTTCCTGACTCAGCTTTAGCTGCAAAGCCTGCAGCTCATTAAGAGGTCCTGCCATGAAACACTTAAATGGTGTTGACGAAAAGCTGAACGCATGCTTTTCGATTTTCAGCCGTAGCAGGAAAAAAGCTGCGCCGTTTAAAAATGCCAGCTTTCTGGGCCATCCTGCCAGGGCAAACTCTGACTGTTTGAGGCAGGAGGGCCGGCTACCTAGAGAGGACTTGAGTGTTGTCTGTTGTAGCTCACTTGCTGGCAGGGACCTTGAAATGCCATACAGTTGTTGCAGTAAACGTGGCTACAGCCTGTGTATCCGTCATGAGGCTGGAAAGCTAAGGAATGGACTGGATCTAGCCGGCAAAACCACGCCTTTAATCCTACTGATATCGCTTGGTAAATTAAAGATTCATGTGGTCAGAAAAAGAGAGATATATAGTAAAGAGAGATTCAAAGACAAAGAAAATTTTTAAATGGTTTACAGTGTGTCAAAAATATATACAGACTAAAAGTTAAGTTCTTAAAGTAAAAAACATAAAAAAAGGAAGAGAGTTGTTGTGTGTGGTAGCACACGCCTTTAATCCCAGTGCCTAGAAGGCAGAGACAAACATATCTCTGTGAGTTCAAGGTGTAGTAGTGTACACCTTTAATCCCGAATGCCTGGGAGGCAGAGACAGGCGGATCTCTGAGAGTTCAAAGACAGCCTGGTCTACAGAGTTACTTCAGGTCAAAGATACAGAGAACCTGTCTCAAAAAGCAAAGAGTTGAAAGTAAAAATAAACAAAATAGAGGTTAAAACAAAGCGTACAAAGATGGAAAATACACAGAGACTTTTGATACTGTATGCTATTATGCTCTCTTTGAATTGTTTAAATGCTGAGGAAGGAGAAACAGATGCTAAAAGATATTTATTTATAAATACTGCTGAACTAATCCAACATAGATATTATGAATTTGGATCTAAGGATATGATACTTTGGAAAGGAGTTTCTTATTTTGTTTTCACAGAGGATGAGACGCTGTTCATTTCTTCTATTCCGATTTGGTATGATGGACCACGCCCTCCTGAAGGGTTGGTGTGAATGCCTTCAAAAAATTGCTTCGCTCAACTGCCAACTGAGATGAAACTAGCACACAGGTTATACCATGAAAGACCTAATTAACGACGCCCCCATTCAGCAGGAAGCAGTTTGGAGAGAAATAACTGCGCCCATATTCCCAAAAAATGTTTATAAATGTTCTTTTACATTTAAAGGGGGATATGATATAGATATGAATAATTTGCATTAGTATAGATTTTGCTTTATTGATAGAGATTTAAGGTCAATTTTGTTACATGTACAAGTGTTTCTGATTTTGATTAAGGTATTGTGATTGTGTAGTTCATTTAAATATGTAGTGTATAATTAAGAAATATAGGTTGTTAATGGATAATCATCGATAATAGTAAAGCTTGTAGTCATGTTAGTTAGATTTTCTAGATATATAGAGATATATTTTAGATAGACATTCTTCATGTCTTTCAAAGATTACAGAATAGGACATTTAATGTTTTAATAACTGAGGACTTTTCATGACAATGAGACACTCTGCTCCTGGCAGCACCAATGTACTTCAAGAGGAAGATGGGCATCGAAGAGGCACCTTATGGAGTTTGATAGCCGTTTGGGCAAGAAACTGCTCTTGCCTGGACTATTGCATAAACTGGACACAGAGAACCCGCAGAGAGAGGACTACTGAACTTGCCTAAGGTGAGATGATCTTTCGGGGTTCCTGATTCATGAAAGAGTCTGCGAGACATTCTGCAGGACACAACAGATAGTGACTGAACTGACTTTGAATTTTCCTGCTTTATGGAAATGTCTGCTGGATAGCATGGGCCTGAAGGCTGAAGATGGATGCCCCAACGGTACAGAGGAACTTTGGGTGACTGTCCAGGCAGCGAGATGTCTCTGTCATTTCTAGAGTTTTAAAAGTTGCTTTTTTCTTGTTTGCTTAGGTAGTAGTGTATCTTTCTGGAGTCTTTGATGGAGTTAAGAATAGTTAGTTATAGTTATAGTTTTCCTTAGTTATGATAAAGATTATTGTAACTTTTACTTGATAACTGTTTTGTTATATGTAATTTTGCTATGTTAAAGCCTTTTTTTTGTTTAAACCGAAAAAGGGGAAATGATGGAGGAAGGTCATTGGCTAATAAAGGCACTGCCCTGGCCCATTTTATTGGTTAGAGGATAGGTGGGAGGAGTAAACAGAACAAAATGCTGGGAGGAAGAGGAAGTGAGCTCAGAGTCTCGACAGCTTTCCTCTCAGGAGCAGAAGCCTGAGAGAGACGCCATGCCCCGCTCCCGGGATGAAGCTCCGACCCATGATGGACTAGGCTAGAATCTCCCTGGTAAGCGCACCTTGGGGTGCTACACACAGATGATTAGAAATGGGCTAAATTAATATGTGAGAATTAGCCTAGAAGAGAATGGGCCAAGCAGTCTTTAAATGAATACAGTTTGTGTGTAATTATTTCGGGGCATAAGCTAGCCGAGCAGGCGGCCGGGGTGCTGGGGGAACGCGGCCCCGCAGCCCTTATTACTTCAGAGAAGGGCATCCCCAAGAGCCTCCAAGGGAGGTCCACACCCCTTTCTAGTCCTGGCCTCCCACATTCCCACCTCACTCCACCAGTGTGCACTCCCCTGGGAAGAACGGTTTTTTATTCAAAATGAATATAGATTGTAACTTGCTATATTCCTTTCTTTTAAACATTTTTTTTATCTTACCTTTAGTTCATAAGTCCCATTAGTTAAGGTAAAACAGACGTTGAATTTAAGTATAATAAGTCTCCAACATTTCACGCTCCTTGGCTGTGAAGGAAAACGCTACCACGCGTTAAGGTTTGGTAGCTGTGGTCTCCTGGATGTAAACTAAATAGAAATTTTCTTTTCAGGTCACAAACTGCAGTAACTAACTCCAGATAAGACTCAGACCAGAGCAGGTCACTAACGTTTTCTGTCCTGGGAATAAAGTAGAAAAGTAGGTAAAACATTGAGAAGTTTGTGACATCCACCTGCGGCAACACATGCAAATTAACCTGTCCTTTAAATGTCTCACCTGAATGCGCTAGTTTCTTTACAGCCACCAGAGACTAAATGGTCAGTGCTGTCATTGTTTACAAGTGTGTGGCAGGGCTAAGTAAGAATCTGTGGTTCTTGTAAGCGGGGTTTGAAGAACCACCCGTGACAAGGGCCCAGCATCACTGAAGCGACATCTTTACTCTGCTGGGACAATGGATACTGCTCCTTCAGAGCTCAAGAACCAGCTGTGGGTATGCAGAGACTGGCATCTGGTGAGGATGTAGAGTCGGGAGAACACTCATCCATTGCTGGGGGGAGTGCGAACTGGTACGGTCACTATGGAAACCAGTGTGCCGCTTCTTCAGGAAGATGGGAATTGATCTACTCCAGATCCAGCTATACCACTTGTGGACAGCAATCAAAGGATGCTCCACCCTACCACGGAGACACTTGTTCAACCACGTTTAGTGCTGCTCTGTTCTGAAGAGCCAGAAATTGGGAACAAAAGAACGGGTTTAAAAAAAAAAAGTGGCACATTTATATAATAAAGTGTTATTCGGCTGTTTTTCGTTTTAAATGAAATCATAAACTTCACAGGTAAATAGATGGAACTAGAAAAAAAATCTTCTCGAGAAAGGTAACAGAAAGACAAATGTGGTATGTATTTATTTCTATGTGGATAATAGCTGTTAAATGTTAGAACACAGAGGTATAGAACCACAGGGAATGGTTGTAGGGTAGGGACTAGGGTGGCAGATAGGTCTCATTAGGACAAGGAAATAATAGTTGTGGATGGTTGAAAAGGTGGGGCTAGAATGGAGGGATTAAATGGGTATTTGGGAGGAGATGGGGCAGGAAATTTGGGGAGAGACAGCTAAAATTAAGAGCTATTTGATGGACAGTATGAAAACCTAGTACAGTAGCAAATTCTAAAATATATACATATATGAAGGTGATTGAAATGAAATGAGACAATGTTATTGTTTGTTTTTAAAACAGCAATAAAACGATTCCTAATGGTACTCTGTGATACCTCAGAACACTCAACCTTAAATGGGATGTCTCTATCAAACCCCTCCCCTCGGGCCTCAAGGAGTGCCACAGAGGAAGGGACAGACAGACTGTGCTCTGTGTATATATTCTGGCTTCCAGTTTAGTGTTTGTATGGGATTCCTGCCTGTGGGAAGGAGCGGGTCTCTGCATCTATATCTGTTCCGTGTGCCTTTTCTTGGGCTCTTTTCCTTATGGTTGTTTCATCCTATTCCAATATATGAGTTTTATTTATTATTATTCTTAGAAGCCTGTTTGTTTTCCTTTTTTTCGTTTATTTATTTATTAAGGATTTCTGTCTCTTCCCCGCCACCGCCTCCCATTTCCCTCCCCCTCCCGCAATCAAGTCCCCCTCCCTCATCAGCCCAAAGAGCTATCAGGGTTCCCTGCCCTGTGGGAAGACCAAGGACCACCCACCTCCATCCAGGTCTAGTAAGGTGAGCATCCAAACTGCCTAGGCTCCCACAAAACCAGTACGTGCAGTAGGATCAAAAACCCATTGCCATCGTTCTTGAGTTCTCAGTAGTCCTCATTGTCTGCTATGTTCAGCAAGTCCGGTTTTATCCCAGGTCTTTTCAGACCCAGGCCAGCTGGCCTTGGTGAGTTCCCGATAGAACATCCCCATTGTCTTAGTGTGTGGATGCACCCCTCGCGGTCCTGAGTTCCATGCTCGTGCTCTCTCTCCTTCTGCTCCTGATTTGGACCTTGAGATTTCTGTCTGGTGCTCCAATGTGGGACTCTGTCTCTGTCTGCCTGATGAAGGTTAATATTCACCTGTTTGTTTTCTAATGAGAGACAGAAAGGGGGTGTATCTGAATGGGAGTGGAACTGGGGAGGGACTGGGAGTAGAGAGAGGGGGACTATAATCAGGATATATTATATGAGGAGGGGAGAGCTGCTTTCAATAAAAGGGGGTGGGTAATGCTAATGGCAGAAATGAGGAAACGGTTGGAAGTAGAACTAAAAACGTGGTTGGCCCAGAGATGGCTCCAACGTGGCAAAATGCTAATGGTCCTTCAGCCATCTTGGCAGCACCCTGACAATATCTGTACTTTCGGCACCAATAGTTACCTTCACAAAGCAGCCAGTGTGTTATGCTCAACAGGAAGCCATGACCAAGATTTATATACTAAAATATCTACTGCATACTAGATAGAGAATTGCACTTCTAAGCATGCGTGTACTTAAACGTGGGCTGAAGACACCCTGTCCGCCCAGTGATGCTGCAGTTCAGCGCATGGCACGTCTGTCTGTGGCGTGGTTGGGTGAAAACAACCTGCCACATGCCAGTCACGCATACAGTTGTGGGTAGGGTGTAACGCTTGATAACACGTGACTTTATTTTGGCTTTATGTATATGCTACAAAATAGTTTAGCATTGCTTTCTTCTTCATAGAAAACATGAAGTTATCAGTAAATCATTATGCCTTGCTATGCTGAGAAAAAGAGGAAAGGTTAGAAGGTAAGGAGGTGGGGGAAATAAAACCATAGGTCTCACACACACATGGCGGGAATTTAAGTTAATTTAATTAATTTAATCGCAGCCATTATGTGAAATAGTATAATGGTATATATGGTGTTCCCCCAGAAACTAAAAATAGAATTACTATATTATTCAGAAATCCCATATAAATCTGTGTTCCAGAGGTACCTTTTGCCGACAGTCTTGGTGGTCTAAGAGTCACTCAGGTGATGCTGGTTTTGAAAGGCATGAAAAAAAGTCATTTTTGGGAGCCATCTTTTGGGGGTGACTTCTGCCATGATCCTAGCCATGACAGGTTTCATACATTCCAGGGTAGGAGCGTGAGGATTAGAAGTGCTAAGTAGGAGGAACAGAGATAAGAAACACAGAGACATAGGATAGTAACAGGAGGGCAACTCAGCGAATTCTGAATGCTGAATTTACTCACATTTATTTTTCATGCACTTTGAGACATCAAATCATTATTTCCTGAGAAAAGTATTTGATGCTTGGGGCAGTGAAAACACCTAAGACCAAGTATTCTGCAGGCAATCATTCCCTAGGTCAAACTTCCTATTTCAAAAGGAGCAGAAGTATCTTGAATTCTCTGACCTTTGGTCAGGGTGAAGTGGGTCTACCTCTGTGGGCCACCTTAATGTTAAAATACCAAGTAACCACACCCTAGGTCAGGGTGTGTGACCACACTTGTTAACAACCAGCAATGACAAGCAATACACTTCAAAGATCCAGTCAGCAAAAAGAACTCAGCAGATTCACCTCATAAGTCCCCAAGCACCACGCTGCTCACCGTCCAACTATAGCTTTGCCTGGATAACTCACTTCTGCCTGCTCATCTAAATTACTACCATTATTTAATTTCATTTACTACTTTTATTTTTAAATTACTGAATTAAAACATTTTCCCTTTAAATGTAGAAGGACAAATTAAGCCATAAAAATATTCATCTCCAAGAAGTGTGTCAGGTGACCACCAGCTTCCTCAGGAGATAAGTGTGCTGCTGGGCAAGAGGGAACCCACAAGTGTGTTCGATACTGCAGCTTCAATTTTAAACTCAGGCGCACGCGGAAGCCTGGCATTATACTTCCCCAGCAAGTCCAAGCCATGCCTACCATACGTGGAACTCTGCTGCCCTCTTCTGGGTAAAGGCTGTAACACAGGTACCAACCGCACCCTCCTTCAGGTAGCCCTGAGGAGTGGCTGCATTTAGTCTGAAGAACTTCACATTTGTAATAGGTTTTGTAAAAACAAATACAGCTGATAAATTCTGACTTTGAAATTTTTATTTGATTATTGCTGAGAGTATGCAGTTGAAAATAAGACAATCCACCCATGTAAATTCAGGGATTTTATTTTCATGAGTCTGATTTAATTTAGTGAGTCTAAGTAAATGAAAATTTTAGAATTCCCAGTTGCATTAACTATAAAATCACCAGCCCCTCGGCGAGTCCCTCAAATTGAAGTTACATTTGACACTGATGCCAATGGTATTGTACACGTTTCTGCCAAAGATAAAGGAACGGGTCGTGAACAACAGATTGTGGTCCAGTCTTCTGGTGGATTAAGCAAAGATGACATTGAAAAATATGGTTTAAAATGCAGAGAAGTATGCTGAGCAAGACTGAAAAAAAAAGGAACATGTTGAAGCAGTTAATATGGCTGAAGAAATTATTCATGACACAGAAACCAAGATAGAAGAATTCAAGGAACAGTTACCTGCTAAAGAGTGCAAAAAACTAAAGAGATTTCCAAAATGAGAGAACTCTTTGCTCGGAAGGACAGTGAGACGGGAGGTAACATTAGACAGGCAGCATCTTCACTTCAGCAGGCATCACTGAAATTCTTTCAAATGGCATATAAAAAGATGGCATCTGAACAGAAAGATTCTGGAAGTTCTGGTACTGGGGAGCAGAAGGAAGATCAGAAGGAGGAGAAACACTAACAGTGGCAAGGCATTGAGAGAGGCCAGGACAACATGAAGCTTCGGAGTAAAGGGACATCCTGAACAGAAAAGGGTCAAACTTCACTCTTTTTACTGTTGTTTTTGCAGTAACCCATATAATTTCCTTAATAAATATAGTGACAAAAAAAAAACCTCAAAAACCTCTAAGAACCAGAAGAAGCAAAACCAGTTACTTCGTTGTCACCTTAGCCTTCCAGCAACGGCACACGATGCCGCACAGTGGTTTGTCGCCACCAGATTGTAACCAAGTTTTCTCCAACTGACAAACACTCCATCTTAAAGTCATTCATTCTTATCAGAGCGGAAGGAGAGACAACCACAGCCTTTGGCTTTCTCGTTAGGACACTCCCTCCTCCTCTATCAAGAATAACCCTAGGAAGCAAAGGCATTGAGAAGTTTCATATCAACAACAAAATGCAGACTCCTAGGGCTGAAAAGGCTCAGAAGTTACAAGCGTTTTCTGCTCTTGCAGAGGGTTGAGTTTGGTTTCACAACTGCCTCTAATTCCAGCTCCAGGAGGATCAAATGTCTTTGGTCTCTATAGACATCTATTCCGGGGTGCACATACCCACACAGTACAGATACATACACGAACATAACTGAAAATAATAAAAGTATGTCTTTAACAATGTATCAACTGTGTAAAGCTGCAGAGATAGCTGCATGTGACCCAAGCACCAAAACAGCCCAGGCCCCTTCAGCTGTAGGGGGTGGGGAGTGAAATTAGCTTAGGCATCCTGTGTGCTGCACAATCACCATGGAACACTGGGACAGCTGGGGATGCTGATGGAGCAAAGGGGATGGATGATCGAAAGTCCCTGAGAGGGAAAGTTTCCATGGACACCTAGAATAAACCAGAACAGACTGAAAAACACAGAGCCTGCGTCTGAAGGCCAGCATTCAGATGGGGAAGAGCGGGCTGGAGAGGCAGGGAGATGCAGCGTATGCCTCACTGTGCTTGGCACACTTCCGTGTGAAGGGTTCTGACCCCCAAAAATATCTTGGAGGTAGATGAGTGCTGGTAGCAAAGTGAGTTCATTCTAAAAAATGGGATGGGCAACAGCGAAGAGGGGCTCATTGTTGGCACTAACTCTTAAAATACCATTGCTAAATCTCCATTTCAGTAAAGTGCTAGGTGCTGGCTGTTGTCGTCTTATTTGTAAAGGGTGCCATTAAGCATTTTAAAAGAAAAAAAAAAAAACAAACAAAGACCAAAACCTTTGCTTTGTGTTTTCCTCAGAATTCACGGAAGTCTGTAAGGCTTAGGTCTTTTCTACCTGGATGGTACTGTTGACTCTTTCTCGCTCATCTCTGAGGCCAAGCTGTCGCTGCCTACAGTTCCCACACATCCACCCTGCACGGCTCGTCCTGTCTGTCATGGTCCTCTTGCTCCTGCGTCACCATGCCCACTCTGTCCCTGCTGGACTGCAGGCAGACCATGCTGCTCCTCACTGCAGCATGCTCTGGCCTGGTGCAGCACTCTGCACACACCTGACTGCTCCACAGCCCGCCCATCCACACCTCTCACAGGCCATTTTACAGACGTTAAACAAACCAGCAGTGTCCAGTTCTTCACATGAAATCAAAAGGTTATCCTAGGAGCCCAGAGAGTCAATCAGCTTGAGCAAGTAACTCGGCTGCAATCACAGTTCCCCTTCACAACCCCATTTCGGGATTGCATTTCTTTCTTTAAAAGCTGCTTACGCGAAGATGCAGCTCAGGCTCGGGCAGCAGCCCAGCATGCACGAGGCCCTGAGTTCAACATCCATGACCCTCAAAAAGGAAAAGAAAAAAAGAAACAAAAAACTCTTAGTTGTAAAACTAAATCCCAGGAACCTCAAGAAGACACAATTCTCAATGACAACCCAACACACTTCTCTGGTGGAAGAGGTACCAACGGCCCTGTGCCTCAGTGACTAAACACAATGACTCTGGGGCTCTGCGCTGCTCCCTGCAGCTCCTCCAGGACGGAAGCCCTAAGCCCCAACGGCGGGAGTAGGGCTGTGCCATGGGACGTATTTCTGCACTTGTTTTGCACCAATTTCTGCTACATAGACAGCTCCGGTCTTTTTGTCGACTTCTACAAGATGGGGCAGAACCTGATCTGCCAGTTGGATGCTGCTGATCACAGAACAATCGCCGATGCCTCCAGATGGGGGAGCCGTGAGAACTGACAGCCTACTGAGGTTCAGCTGGGCCACAATCAAGTACTTCCCGTCCGGGGTGAACCTAGGAGGAAGGAGAATTCAATTATTATGATCATTCTTTCAATGCTTGCGTCCTCTGCAGGTGGGCACGCTGACAGCAGCAGAGGCCATCACTGCCTGAAGGATTCTACGAATTCAAACCTGCATGGAAGTCTGGGACAGCAGAGAAGCTGAAGGCACACCTGCATTAAAACAAGCACAGCATAGCGAATGGAGGACGAGAAGTTAAGGAGGTCAACAGTGTGGACCCAAGCTTTGGGGCTCCTTCTGTGAGTGGAAATCTCCCAGAGGCCAAGAAAGCCTCGGACTATTCTTTGGAAACTTATTTCCTTCCATTTCCCCTGCTTAAAATTCACAATAAACACCTGAAACTTTCAGTTGCCCCTTAGAAGAAGGAGTCATACAACCAGCCAGAATGAGCATTTCAAACAAACAGCAATGGTTACCTAACAGCCGAAGGCCCCTCCTCCGTGAAACAGCTGTCCCATGCTCCTAACCACTCTCCGGTGTCTTTATCAAATACTTGGAGTCTTTTATTTCCTCGGTCGGCAACCCACACCTGTGAAACCAAAATCGCGTCAGCTGGGAGAGTCGCACGACATGAGAAGAAACATGACTATTTCATTAGCTCCACACCATTGCCTCCGTTAGTGTTTACAGGACCCTAAAGATGGCGTCACTAGCCTCCATTCTCAGGAGGGTTAAACACCTTGTCTGAAACGCACCAACAAAAGTGAATGCTACAGTCTACCGTGTGTCTCTCTCTGCCCACAGCCCACAGGGCCATCAACCACACTAAACACGCAAGTACCTAAAATCCCTAGTCCTCCGCCTCTGTGCAGCAGACCAAAAACACTGACGGGGCAGACTCACCCACCCCTCTAACACACATCACCACCACTGCCCAACTGAGCCGGCTCCTAAGCCAGGTCACAAGACACAGAAAAGCAGTCTTGTTACTCTCCCAGTGCCGTCTCTAAACCTCCATCTGGGACTCCCGGGATGGGTCAAAGCACAGTCACCGAAGAGGAGGAAGCTTGGGTGTGAAAGGAACACAGAAGCACGATGGGTTTGATATCGGTTTTATAGACTGTAATGAGTTACTAAGACACTCCTGTAATAAAACAGGCTCAGGTTTGTTCTCAATAGCA
Organism: Microtus oregoni; assembly: GCF_018167655.1. NCBI lineage: Eukaryota > Metazoa > Chordata > Mammalia > Rodentia > Cricetidae > Microtus > Microtus oregoni. Next base: position 23,967,670 of record NW_024543069.1, on the reverse strand, counting down.
TTTATGCAACTCCCTGAGTTATACAATTCTAAGTTCACCTCACAGCACAGACCACACCCCTTGCAGATCCTTCGGATTTCCTGGGTCTGTGTAGCCCAGGGAGACCCTGACTTTATCTTCACTGGTGTGTATTAATTTTGGTAGTCACTGACTGCTTCTCAAACAGACCCAGTCATGGGACAGTAAGAGGCTGGTGCCCAAGCGGGTGGACAGCTCTAGCTTCCTCCTGATCCGAGATGGGTTTGCTCAGGGATCGGGCATTACTGCCTCAGACAGATGACCAAGGAAGGAACAGTCACGTCTCAGGACTGAAGGACATTCCAGATTATTTTCTTTCTTTCTCAGAGCACATTTGATCAAAAGAAAGTCTGTCTGAAATAGGAAGTCCTTAACTGTGAGTTAATTCACTCCACAGTGAGAGGCTATGGCAGTGATGGAATGAGTCATATCCACATCATAAACAGCAGGTGCAGGGCGAGGTGTAGGGCCCTAGCAGGGTGCTCTCCTGGCATGGAGAAGCTGACAGCTGGGCACTGATCCACAGGGATGTAGAGAAAGGGCTGTCGTTTGTCCCCCCAGCAATCTCAGGCTGTCCCTCCAGAAGCTCTTGCTGGCCCCTAACAACCTTCCTCATCATGGTGAATTTGATTGTGTCAGATCTCTCATGCTTGGCAAAGTGGAATTTAATAATATATATATATATATATTATAAATAGGGCTTGCATCAATAAAGGCAGGCTGACACAGCACTGCGCATCAAAATATTTACTTAATAACACAGGTATGACCCCTTAGGACTAGCTGTGCCCACCAGAAGCCGCAATCTATAGAGGAGCAGCTACTCAACAGCGGGGGCTGTGCGGCAGAGAACAGCTATCGCGGGAAACAGGTAGACAATTGAAACACGGCTCATGGAGACGTGCTTGGTGGAAGGTAACCCCAGGATGCCAAGAAGCAGCAAAGCTGGAGGTGGGGGGGGGCAGTAGCTGAGGCGGGGAAGCAGGGAGACAGTTCCATTCCCCAGTGGGGGCATGGCTGCCCCACGAAGGGAGAGAAAGGGCAGGAGTTTACAGAGAGGGCTCCTCTCAAACCTTGAGGATAAGCCTCTGGCTCATCTGCCCACTGCCATCAGGGCAGCCTTCTCCCTCTTGTGAACTAGAGACAGTACAAACATTTACAGTATGGTTTTCCTAGCAGAAGGCAAAGTTCTTTTCCGGTTTTGGATTCATTACCTGTCCCTTTTGTCCCTGAAAGACTATAGACTTATCTAGTTTACTAATTTCTAAGTATTTGGAGAACTTGCTCAGAATAGAGCCCACACATTTTGGGAGCAAGTGTGCACAGCCAGCTCTGGAGAAATTGCATAGACGCGCCTACTGTGGCTAGCTTTAACCATCACTTGATATAACCTAGGACGGCCGGGGGACAGAGCACTCAACAAGCAAAGTCGACCGCAGGTTGGCCTGTGGTAACGTCTGAAGGGGGCTGTCCTGGCTGCTTTAACAGACATGGGTACCCTCAGCTTATGTGGGTGACGGCATTCCTTAGGCAGGGGGTGCTGAGCTGTATATAATGTACGCGTGTGAGCAAGGCAGCACGGGCCTGTGTAAGGGTCTATGTGTGTGCCTCTCTGTGCTGACTCGACAGCCAACACTCTGAAGTTCCTGCCTTGACTGCTGTCTCCCTACCTGGCTTTCCATGAAGTTTGTTTGTCTGTCACAGCAATGGAAATGAAACAGAAACACCTCCTAATACTCAAGTTCACCCACCCAGACACACATACCAAGGCACGCCCACCCACCCACACGCACGCTGTTCCACACACAAGGAGGCTGTGTTTACCCGACCGACTGCATCAAGTGTGACACTGTGAGGTATGTTGAACTGCGCAGGTCCTGCTCCACTCTCTCCACGCAGCCAGAGGATCATGAAATCTATAAATGGTAAATACATATGAGCAGTGAGCACGTAGAATGCCTTATGCATTTACATGTTAATTTTGTCTTGCAAACTACAAAAGAAGTACTACACACTGAGGACTTGAGTATTGTCTCCTAGTCCTGTCTGGATCTGTCTAGCTCACGTGCTCCTTCAAACAATCCCTGCTCCATTATCTCTGCCTGAGCTGTTCCGATTTCTTCTAAAGCACTGCTCAGAACTCCTGCATTGGTTGCTTCAAACTAGTTCCCTAGGTACAAAACGTTCACTTTTGTTCAAATTTCTTTTTCTTGTTCTGAGACAATTACATTATGTAGTCCTGGTTGGCCTTGTACTATGTAGTTCAGCCTGGCCTCAAACTCTTAGCAATCCTCCTGCCTCAGTGTCTGGAGTGCAGGAATTACAGATGTGTGCCATCACGCCTTCTGTTAGATTTCTATAGTCTTCCTCTCATCTCTGGAAGGAGTTGCAGGCTATGCACTCAACTCTTTCTCTGAAAAGACCAGTCCACTCCTGACACACCGCACCTGGGAATGTGCCTTTGGCTGCAAGGTTTTAAGGCTGTGATGAAGCTAGCGATCTCGAGATCACCCTGAATCCTTGTAAGAGGGAGATAGGAGAGTCGGGCACACAAAGAGGACACACGGGGAAGAGGGCAAAGTTACCCTGCCACAGCTGCAGGAAGCCTGGCAGGGATCCAGCTTCCTGGCTTCCCCAGTGTATGCAGGACAAGAAATCCTCAGAAGTCCTTTAAATTCTCACACAACCTCCAGTCCCTGGAAGGCGTCTCCTGGCCCCGGTGGACATGCAGGCCCATGAGAGAATCATTTGCTGCTGGCAATCCCACCCATCTGTTTTCCTCGTACTGAGCCTTTTACAGAACTTCATGTGCAATATGGCAACATTATGCCAAGCAGCAAACAAATCAGATTCTGTTATAAAATAATATCCTTATAATCACAGCAAGTTATAGATTTACCTTGGGACAGTTTGACTAGTCTGTTATTCAATCCCCCGTCTCCATCCACAATGTAAATCTCTCCCGTGTCGTCTACATATAACTCTGCAGGGTTGTCAAACTGCAGCGGGTTCAAGCCCGTGCCTTTCTTGCCTGGGGTACCCAAGACTTGAACAAGATCACCCAGGGAATTATATTTTTTAACCGTGTGACCATAGGCTCCTGTAGAGATGGACAAACACATGTTAGAAGCATTGCACAGCATGCACATCCTCTTTTATAAGCTAAAGGCAAATCTGTCACACGGCTGGAACGGCTACAGAAGCCAACGGACTTGCACACGTGAACGCGACAGGTGACGGCAAGCAGCCCTTCCCAAGGTGTGAGCAAACCTGCCGAGGAGTTAGTACCTAATCACTCCAAATTCAGGAGACTGCAACCACAAAGGACTACAGCAAAAACGCTGGCTCGTTACACGGAACGCTTAGAACGATTTGTGCATGTTTCCCTCTTAAAACACACTGCTTGCAAAATAAATCCAGAAGGAACTAAAAAACAAGCAACTTACAGTCAAAGCTGTTATTTCAGTCATCCATGTACAGGTTTTAAATTTTAGAAGTCAACAAAAAAAATTCTCAATATAACAACACAAATTAAAAAAAAAAACCATACATTTTCTCCTAGCAGAAACAAATTAAAAATTGATCACTTCTTGAGAGAAAAATCATCTTGGCGCTAAAATGACCACATAAGTTAAACAATAAAGTAAGTAAGAGCAAGTAAGAGAGGCATGCTGCAGTTTGGCAGAGGCCAGGGTGAAGGCACAGGAGGCGGAAGTAGCTGACTGGCACCCATGACTACTGATCTGACGCACCGAGCTTCCAGATGGCAAGTGAGTGAGCCCACATTACCAGTCTACCGGAGAACCACCTGACCACTGCACTGAACGCTTGGGCTGAAGTTTCTAGCCACCGAGAGCATGACATACCAGAGAAAGCACAGCTCCAAGTTTCTGAAGACTTGGAAAGGCAGGGTACTTAAAATTTTTTTAAGTGGTTGACTCGCAGCCAAATCTTCATTTGAAGAAATCAATTTATTTGGAAAATGGAAAGAGCATAAAAAGAGTTTCTCGGCTGGGAGGGTGGAAAACAGGACACAATGGAAAGAATGAGATCATCCGAGCCTCATTGACTTCTGGGAGCCAGGGGCGTTTTCCTTCTTTTTAGAGGACGACATGATCAGAATACATTAAAAATAAGGGTCTTTCAAGTGACTTCTGGGGAAAGAGGAGAAAACGGTCAAATCTCACTACAGTACTGCATAAACTCGGATATACTTCCAAGAGTTTTTTATATAAATAGTTTATTTTACTTTATTTTCTGTAGGTGAGTGTTTGCCTGTATGTATGTATGTGTACAGTGCCTAGAGAGGACAGATGAGGGTGGAGTTACAGATGGCTGTGAGCTGCTGCGTGGGTGCTGGGAACTGCACCAGGTCCCCCGGAAGAACAAGAGTTCTAAGCCACGGCGCATCTCCCTGCTCCTAGGTCTACTCTTAAGTTCAAGGCCAGTTTTACTAGGACTTAAATGAAGAACTCCAGGGAAGCCAAGATGTAAATCTCGCAGCAGTGAAGAAGAGGAACTGAGGGAGCCATGCAGCTTGTACGCAGCCACATGGCAGAACAGGATGTGAGGGTTCAGAGATGCACGCCCAGGCTTTGACAAGCATTCTAAAGGAGGAAAAAGGAGATGAGAGGAAGAGCGAGGAAAAGCGATGCTTTCTGAAGACTCAAGAAAGAGGCAGAAGGGACAGGCTGCGGCTGCCAGTCTTGAGCGGCCGGACCAACGTTTACCTCCCAAAACAAAGACTAAACGGACAGAGCGCCCGCTGGCTAATGGGCCGCTCGCTAATGGACCTGCTCACTACCTGGAGCCCAGAGAGCGTCTGCACCCTGTGAACGAGAGTGACAACAGCTGTCCTCACAGAAACCCAGACCTTACTGGTTCTAAAGAGTGTTATGTGGATTATCAAACGCTGCGGAAGCAGGATGCCCTTCAAGCCAGGGACATAAGCAGACCAAAAGACACTAGCAACCCCCTCCCTGCTGACCCCACTCCGGCTGGCTGTCCAGGCAGTAGGAACTGGCTCTGGTGTTGCTAGGACACACCAGCAGCATAGGTGGAGCGCAGCCTCCGAGAAGGTCCCCTGCAGCTGTGAAGCTAGGGTCTACTGTGTTTCAGCACTGCCTACTAAAGACAAGGGACGTAGGAAGGTTTCAGACATGCCTACGGCAACGGAATTTCAGAACTGTTATCAGCAGTTTCTGCGAATCTTTTCTCTCTGGGCAGCAAATTGCGGGTTCTTGTCCCTTCATCCTCTCAAAAGACAACTGGTATAAATGGGAGTTAAGAGGGTTTCCTTTAAAATCCTGACATCTGATTTGGCTTTACAGAGGAGGTTAGGGTTAGTCTGAGAAGAGCAACTGAAGGGTCAAAGGAGAAAGATACTGAACTGGGAAGGGGGCAGGGAGAGAGCGTTCAGTTTACCAGGAAAATGCCTGTCCCTCAAGCACAAGGACCTGGGTTCCATACCTAGAACCCACATATAGAAAAGAAAAAGAAAAACGAAAACCCCAATAGTATGTGTGTAAGTAATCAGCATTGAGACAGGGGAGAAAGGAAGCTGCTGGGGCTCACTGGCCAGGGTACCCCAGACTGCTTGTGAGTTCCAGGCCAGTGAGCAATCTTGTTTCAAAAGACAAGGTTGATGGCCCTGAGGAACGACACTCTGGCCTACACCTCCCCGTACCCTAGCCCCACACACAGTCCCTTGCCAAGCTTAAAAGATCATGATTACAGCATCATTGATTCCCTTGATTCAACAGGAATATGGTATAACAAATGATTTTGTGAAATATTAAAGAAAGTATGATTAGATTCAGCAATGCTAGCCTTAAAATGTACAAGCAAGAACACAGGCAAAGATCTGAATTCCACCTAGAAAAGCAATTTAATAGACAAGGCTACACATACCACTTCCTACGTCCGTGATCCAGACGGACTGTTCATATGGTGTGCCGGAGACAAATATACCATGGGGTGTGTCAACTGTATAATTCCAGGATCGAAGGAAATATCCATCCTCTGTGAACACTAATACCTTGGGGATGTTATCCCCTCTCTGAAGGCATACAAAAATAACTGCTTAGAATCACTTAAGAGGAATGCTAATCTTATGTCAGAAAGAAATCAAAATTAAAGGATAACTGAGAAACCTAGCAATGTGTAAAAAGCTAACTTCAAAACTTAACAATAACATGCATCACATACAAATCAAAAGTGTGTGCTTGAAGCCAACTCAAGATTGTTGCACAACTAGCATAATACAAATATAATAAATCTAAAAATAAATGCAATTGGCCATCAGGAGTGGTAAATCATATCTTCCCTTACAGTTCTTTTTTTTTTTTTTATGTTCAGGTTGAATGTTCTTTCTTTTCTGTTATGATCAAACTGAATCTAGCTGGGGAGATGGCTAAGAAGATAGGAATGTTCTCTGAGCAAGCCTGACAATCCGCGTTCCATCCCTGAACCCCTTCGTAGGATGTGAGAACCAACCCAAAAGGTGTCCTCTGATCTCAAGGGCTCGCATAGAATAAATATTCATTCCACTTACTTGAGCTACATACACTAACCCGTTGAGGGAGTCAACTGCAACAGAAAAAGTCGAACCAGTGAAGTACTCCGAATACTTGGGCCAACCCAAATCCAGCCGGAAAAGAGAATCCTCCTTTCTCCAGGGTACGTAAAAAGCAATTGTCCTTGAAACCTCAAATAAAATAAAATAAACCTCAGATTCAGTTTGCTTTCCAGGTTAAAAACCAAAACAGTATAGGTGTGTGTTTCTCTTATCTTTACAGCTTGCCTTGACAGCCAGAATAATTCCAGATAAACAGGTTTTGATGTCTAAATATCATAACAACCACAATAAAAGGTCTGCAAATTACTCTAGAGTGTAGTAAGAGCTGGGGGGGAAAATCCAGAATGTACATGTATTTTTAAAAGGATATGTTTATTTTTATTTAGACGCATTGTGTGAGCCCGAGATAGTTTATATGCACCACGCGCTCACAAAGGCCAGAAAGGGCATCAGGTCCCCTGGAACTGGAGTGAAAGTGGGGGAGTAAGCAGTCATGTTGGTGGTGGGAATCGATCCCTAGTCCTGTGCAAGAGCTCTCAACCTCCGTGCCACCTCCCCAGGCCCGACACGCATACTTTTTAGCACTAAAAGAGAAGGCGAATGGCCAGCAGCTGAGCCCCAGGAGCAGGTTTGGCGCCTCTGGGGCTGCACCCCTCGGCGTCCCCCACAACCGACAGCCTCATCCCCGCTATTCACCAGAGGGTCACTGAAGCGCCAGTGCAAAACCAGACAGGAGAGAAAGAAGACGGCGCCTCCCACACAGACCCAGGCTCTCGCCATCCTGCGGGTCCTGGAGGCAAAGGTCGGCAGGGACTGAAGCAGGGTCTGGAGCGGTCGTCTGCATAAAGCACCGGAAAACTAGAGCAGAGAAACTTCTAAATTCCGGGTTTCTGGCTCCTCTTTTCTCCGCCCCCGCCCCCGCCCCCGCCCCCGCCCCCGCCCCCGAGTCAGGTGTCCACCGTGTGACCCAGCGACCACGCTTCCCCGCTCGGCGGCGCTCCTGTCCCCGGGCTTCTTCCAGCCGCCAGCATGGTGGCGCCCGCAGATCTTCCTGACCCGTTTCCAGTCCACTCTTCTAAATTCACATTCAAGAATCAAAACGTAACAACACAAAACTCAACACTAAGGGGACTATGAAGCTAAAACAATGTCTACGAACCTCTGGAAAGGACTTCAGGCACATCCGTTTCAGAAGCATTCAGGCGTTTACCATGGATACCTATATTCCCACACTAGGACCCCCCCTACCCATTCAGCCCCCAATTACTGTCTTTTGGGTTATTGCGACCTGTGCTGGCGGTGCACGATTGCGTCTTATCGGCGCGACGTCTCCTTTCGAAGGTCCCCTGGAGTTGGTGGGGCGATTAGGGGTGCTCCTGCGGGGCGTCTGGCCGTGTGCGCACTGCGGTGTTCGAGGGTCTCCCTGCCCTGGGCTGTGTCCCCCCCGATCGCCCGTCTCCTAGGGCTCCCCGACCGCTGGCCCGCTCCCGGAAGCTACGAAAACGAGTAACAAAGAACCTGCAGGGCCGTCGGCTGCCGGAGCTGCGGGACCCCGGGGTCGGGCGGAGTGGCGGGACCGAGCACCTCCGTGGCGGTGAGCGGCGCGTGGCGCGGCGGCCTTCCCTCGGAGCGCCCGGCCATCGGCGCCCTCTGGAGCTCCGGTCTCTGCAAACGCCCCAGCCCGTTCAGCTCTGAGCTGCTTTGTGCGAAGAACCTGCTGAAGTCTGGTTTTAAATAAAAACTTTTTCTCAGTTTCCGTTTGGGGGTTTTTGCTTTGTTTCGGTGCAGTTTGCAGTACTCCTCTACCTCCTCGCCTCCTTTTTCCTCCCGGTGTATTATCCGCGGGGCGGACCTGGGATGAGCGTTTCGTAATTGCAAGCAGAACTGTGAGAAGGCCACGTCGGAATAGTACTCAAGATGGACAAAAAGTCCTTTGAAACGGTGCTGGATGAAATTCGAAAGGTAACTACTTTGAACCCTAAAAATCTTCTGAGATAATTGTGGGTTACTTTCTCTGAGGTGGTACGTGTAGATAGTGCAATGTAAGAGTCATCGCATCGCCAAAGGTACTTGACTTTCCTGTGTGATCTTGGTAGGTTGCACGGTTCCAAGAGAAGATAAGCCACCTGAATGCTCAACTTGAGAAATCACTGTGTGTGGTTGGTACGGGAATTACGTCTGGGCTGCCCACAGTTCTGGAGCCAATGTAAATCCTTCCTAACTCAGACCTTTTGGTTAAATAACATTTGTTCAGTGTTTCCATGTCCCAGTAACAGAGAAGACCCGACACTTGGAAGCAATAAGTAATACCTAGAAAGTTGCTTTTCAAATCTCAAGCTAAGCAGAATCTATTCCCTGCCTTGGCTTTTTTTTCCCTTCTGCTTTTTGAGATTGTTTTATATTCCCATTCTCCTAACATGAACCACACAGCAAATGTGGAATGTAATGTTGAGTCTAAAAGTATCTCCTGTGCAAAAATAAAAGGTTACCCCTTAGACGGAAAGGGTAGTGCTGTGACCTTGAGCCACCACCGTAGAGCTGGCACTGGGCTTTCCTGCCTCAGTTGGCATCTCAAACCGGTCCCCATGACTGGCACTGGAAGGGTCGTTTCCATACACTGCTGTGCTTATTTACGTCAACTTATAAGGTTCGCTGCGAAGGTTGCTGCCAGACCTGTAGTTCTCCTTCTCTCCTTTTCAAATTAACAGGGTTGATCTTTCATATTTGATGGTGCTGTTTTTTTTTCTTTTCACGTAGACTTCTACTCTTGTAGATTCCCCTTCTCTTATTAAAATTTGAAACAAAATGTCATCTTACCGTGTGCTTAGATTGCCACGCTTGGCTCCTGAACTGATTTTTAATTACTTTTGTGAGATGATAAATTTCAAGTTAAAGTAGACGAGAATGTAGACCTTTGCTCTGGAGGAATGCAGGCAGTTCGTGTGTATATCCTCTCCCTTCTCAGCTTTGTGAAAATGTCTGGTAATAAATATCACTGAGGAACTCGGGAAGGTTCCGGAGATGAAAGTCTGCTCATCTGACGCAGCCTTTAACTCCGCATTTCTGGTCTCAAATCAAAATGTGCTGGAGAGGCATTTCTTTTTCCAAAATGTGATTAGTAAGAGCTATGAATTGGAGCCCTTCCTGTTTGACTTCAGCTTCCCCATCTGTGGAGTTTGGTGGTGGACCGGTGGACTCCCAAGTTCAGTCTCCTTCAGTAGCTAGTGCTCACCCAGGGTCTGGCATGAAGGCCTTGTAACCCTGAGCTCCATGCCCTGTGTGTGGCCCCACAGCTGGGCTTCCCCATCATTGGGGGAGGATTTGAGACGTGATTGATGACATCAACTCAAGCCAGGATTTGATCCTGAACCTTGCTTTTGACTGTCTCTTTAATGGTGATGATCACACGCCTCAGAGTGCATTGCCCAGAATTCACTGTAAAGATTAAACCGTAGAGCACCCTGAATGTTTTGACTGGTCACTGCATTTGCTCCTAGTAGAATGATAGATAGATAGATAGATAGATAGATAGATAGATTGTTGAAAATACAAATGCTGTAGCTGTTTTGCGGTGAGGATAAAATGGCTTGTTTGTATTTTGTGATGAGTGGCTTGCAAGAGCGGGTGGTTTGCTTGGTCTACCATCTCTGAGCGGAGACTATGTGACCTCCGTTAGCCGTAAATAGTGTGCCAGGTCAGAGGCTCCAGAGAGGAAAGAAGCCATTAATGAAACTCCTGTGTATGTCAGATCTCTGAGTATTAGGACTTCACTACAGCTCATTGAGGTTTGTGATTGGGATTCCCCTTCCTGAATGAGGAAGCGAGCTGTAAGGTGCCTTGGTAGATGTAGTGAGACCTCTCTTGGAAGAAAGAGGAAAAAGGAAAAGGAATGGCAATTTGTATCAATTAGAGATGTTTTGAAACTAATTAGACATTCAGGAATTTGATATATCGTTTCTACCCTTGTTGACTGTATTACAATGTTACTTCTTTTGTGTGTTTCTGGAGACCAAGCAGGTCTAAAAGGAAGCATTTCTTGTAGCCTTAGTTGCCGCTGCTCCCAGCAGAACTGAATGAGACTAGTCCCAGTCAGGTTGCTTGGGGGGTTATGTAATTTGGATAGCTGCTTATTACAATGTGCTGATGTATATTAATTCTTTTTTCCCCCTTTCTAGGCTGTTTTGACAGAATATAAGTTAAAAGCAATTGAATATGTTCATGGGTACTTCTCCAGTGAACAGGTATTTGTCATTTTTCAAAGCCTTTTTTATACTAGTGTTGTGGTTAACATCTATTTGCCTATTGGATGCAATCAGAATTGCATTGACTTTGTGGCCGTCTTTGCTCTGGAGCTTTAGAAGCTCTTAGATCTGGTGGAAGGCTCTACAGGGTGTGAGCTCCAGGGGCAGCTTATGTGCTGTACACTCACGCCACACTCCCTACTCTATGTGTGTCCATCTGAAAACATGCTGCCTTTTTAAGAAGCAACTTAAACTGTCAGTTGTTCTGGGGAAAAATATCAAAAGTTCATGAACTCGGGGCTGGAGAGATGGCTCAGTGGTTAAGAGCATTGCCTGCTCTTCCAAAGATCCTGAGTTCAATTCCCAGCAACCACATAGTGGCTCACAACCATCTCTAAAGAGGTCTGGCGCCCTCTTCTGGCCTTCAGGCATACAGACAGAATATTGTATACATAATAAATAAAAAAAATAATAATGTTTAAAAAAAAGTTCATGAACTCAGAGCTTGAGATGATTGAGTGGTGGTTAAGAGCACTTTCTGTGCTTGCAGAGGACCCAGGTTTGTCTCCGCACCCACATGGTGGCTCACAGCCCTCCAAAACTCCCGTTCCGAGGCATCTGATACTTTCAGAACTCCTGGAGCACCAAGCTCGTGTGTGGTAAACATACATACGTGCAGGCAAAACACTCATACACATGAATCATAATTTTTAGTAAAAACTTTTGACATTATGAATTTGTAAATTTTACTAAATTTGTATGGTATTTATAGCAGTTTTGAAATTCACTGTATGGCCAAAGAGGACATGAATAAACGCTGAACTGTTTACTGTACGGCCAACAGACTGTTGTTCTGTTCCTTCATGCTCTTTTTTGAGGTTCTCTTTCAGGACAGTGTGGCCCAGGGTCAGGGACTCTGGGTGCCCTGCTCACTCCTGACTGGCATCACACAGTATTCACCCTTGCTTCAAGGCGTCTCTGGGTGGTGGTAGGAGCCCTTAAGATTCTGTCTCTCATAGTGCAGTACTGAGTGAGATCCGTGACTAACTGCTGTTGTGTGCTCTGCGGATTCAGACCCAAGGGCAGAAGTAGACCTGGAGGCCTTCATTCCACTGCCACACATTGCAGTAATGACCTGAGCTGCTGCCCAGTGCTGTGTGGTTTCCCGTTTGTACTGTTTCACATCACCAGACTGGCGGTCCATCTCCACCCAAATTTTGACCCCCTCTTCTCTCAGTATATACCATTTCCTGGATTTCTTCATTATGTTTTAATGATTTATTTCTTTTGTGATACTAAAGATTAAGCCCCAGGGCCTTGCACATGCTGAAAAAGTGCCCCTCCACTAAGCCATACCCCAGCCCTTTTTCTTGAGACTCCTGGTGTTAACAGACTAGCTGCTGTTAACAGTCTTGCACTACCAGGCCAACTCTAAATTGTATGTCTCCTTTCTTAGCAAAGAGAGAGAAAGAGGAAAATATTTATCGTGGGGAGTAGACAGGGCAAGCCATTGCATTCATGTGGTGACGTGAGAACAGGTTGTGGGCGTCCTTTCTCTCCCACCCATGGGTCCCAGGCATCCCAGCTAGGTCACCGGTCTTTACAGTGATCCCTTTAGCCACGGAACCATCTTGCCGGTCCTGTATATTTTTCTTTCTTCCTAGACCAGCGATGTCTACTAGGTTCTGTGATTTGTGGAGGCTGTTGGCGTCATGTGACTCTGGAGCACTTGACATGAGGCCTGTGCTGCTGTGGGACTGAAGTTTTAAGTTTTCTAAAGTGTCTGAAGTTTGCCACGATGTTAGACTCTGGTGCCACACTCATTGTCTACACACGGCAATAGGAATTCCAAGTGCTGAGATCCGTCTTAGAGAAACATGTGCAGATGCTGTCACCGGAGCTCAAGTGTCTCTGTGTTTGCAGGTGGTTGACCTCCTCAGGTACTTCTCCTGGGCGGAACCGCAGCTGAAGGCCATGAAAGCTCTCCAGCATGTGAGTGTCTCCCTTCTCGCTGTGTGCAGAGTAACACTGTCTCTGCATGAGCCAGAGCAAGCTGTGGTTTGTATCAGAAAAGCTAGCTTAAATCCCGTTATACTTTGGTACTCCTAATAACTATGTTAAAAGGTGGAAACCTTCCAGGGTGTGAAACTGCACTGTGCTACTGTTAAATTCGGTCCTAATTGGCAAACTGAGGGCATATGCTCATTGCAAAGCAGAATCCTGGGATTTAGACCCTTAGGATTCAGGTTCTACAGCGTCTGCCGCCGCGCATCACTTAGGCTAAAGGATGCCCTGTCATCGGGAAAGATGAAGCTCAGCCCTTCCCCTGACTGTGACTCTTGTGCCTTGCACACTGAGTTGAGTCCCCTGTGTAAATGCCAGCTATGTCGGTGGTCTTGGGCTTGTTACATTGGAAACCAGAGATCCAAGATACACGCAGAACGGTGACCTGCTTCTGAAATGGTTATATTTTTTCTTTTTTTTTTTTTTTAATTTTTTTATTTATTTATTTAGATTTTATTTATTATGTATACAATACAGTGTTATGCCTCCATGCATGACTGCATGCCGGAAGAGGGTACCAGATCTCATTGTAGATGGTTGTGAGCCACCATGTGGTTGCTGGGAATTGAACTCAGGACCTCTGGAAGAACGGTCAGCGTCCTTAACCTCTGAGCCATCTCTCCAGCCCCTGAAATGGTTATATTTTTAAAAGCCCAAGTTTAACTCAGTATTTCTAGGATTCCCTTGAGTTGCTGGGGCTTACCTCTTGCTTATGTTCCTCTCAGCTAAGAGGTAGGCTGTGTCCTGAAATGCTTATACTAACAATTTAATTATAGTTCCCCAAAGCAGGTAGGGTCTGGCACAGAAGCCTGATGTTGAAACATATTATTTTTCTGATAGAAAATGGTGGCTGTCCACCCAGCGGAAGTGGTCAGCATCCTCAGCTGCTTCACCTTTAGTAAAGACAAGCTGGCTGCCCTGGAGCTCTTGGCCTCGTGAGTACCTCTTTTACCACCCGCTCAGACCCAGAAGCTTGCCTGCCTTTTGAGGTCCCCGCTCTGTGTCGATGTGACAGTTACGCGAGGCAGCAGAGTGCTGATGAGGTAGTGTGAAAAGTGATCTGTGTGGATGTGTCAATCATGGAGGAAGCCGAGCTCTAGGGACATAACCCGTGGAAACAGCTGGTGTGACAGCACACATCTGTCACCTCAGAGACTGAGGCAGGGGACCCTGAGTAAGACCGTAAGAACCCATCTCCTAACAACACAAACAAAAATGCCCACGTTCTGGGAAAGCACGGTACTGGGTTCTAGTATCTTTACATAGTCGATAGCCCTGTGCTTCCTACAGATGTGGACATGGCTCCCAGAGTAACGGGTCCTTCCTACATCTGTGCTCAAGGTTCATAGTCGAAAGGCTGCCTCCCACCCCTGCACGTCAGCATGTGCTTTGCCTCCTTCCCATCCTGAGTAACTCGAAAGGCGAGCTGATGAAAATGTAGGATGTCTATTGAGCAGGGCACCTGTGACCTCAGAGCCTGCGATTACCCAAGTGATGGAATGATGTGGGCTGTGCAGCGCTCCGCACTTGACCTTTGAGAACCTTGTGTGAGCATGAGGTTGAGGAGGTTGAGGAGTAGGAACCCTCTGCAAAGTTTGGGGGGGCAGTTGCTTATTCATAGGCATTGTAGTCTATAGTTCAGGATGTGTTGCTATGTCCACAAACAAAAAGCGTGTTATAAAGACATTTCTGACCTCTGTGTGTGTACCTGGGTCCTCAGACAGAAGCTAAGTCATGTTTCCTTGGCAGGAACATCGTGGATGCGCAGAACTCGCGCCCCATTGAAGACTTGTTCAGGATCAACATGTCGGAGAAGAAACGGTGCAAGAGAGTCCTGGAGCAGGTACTTCTCCCAGCCTCTTGGTGGCAGTGCTGGGGACAAACGTAGACATGGACATTCTGGTCAGCGAGGGAGCACAAGCAGGGCCCTGTAGAAAGGGCTGTTGGGGGCAGAGGTCACTGGTAGTGGAAACCCAGTGGCGGTTCACCCTGCAGACACTCATGTCTTCCCTCTGTGGAGCGCTGCCGTGGTGCCACGCATTTTATTCTCGTGCGCAGGAACAATGACTTCATGCTTGTGTTGTCAGCAGCCTCGCAGTAATTGAATTCATGGCAGTGAATACTAAATCTGCGCTCCACGTCTGTAAAGGGGGCAGGGTATCTACCTGAGTGCTAGGACCTGGACTTGCCATTCGCTGTTGCAGATTCCTGAGGTCATGCTGCCTTCCCGAAGGAGCTGCCTGAGCTCTGCTCTCTGGGCCTGCTATTCGCCTATGTGATCTTAAAGCCTCCCGAGTTCAGGAAGGGCAGCTCTGCCCCCCTCCTTGTTTCCCTGCTGAGATGAGCCTCACCCACATATCTTTAACAGTCTTCTCCCCGGGTCTCTTTGACAAAATCTTAGGGTTATAGTTGTAGTTTTCTTCCCTCTGGTGTATTCTCTGCATAACTCTGGGTCAGAACTGTTCTGGGATCATGTGCTCTATAGAATGGAACACTGTTAATGTAAATGAACTAGTCAAAAGTCTACTGTTAATTTGTCCTAAGGAAATATACAGACTTATAGGTAAGGGTATTTGCCTAGTGTAGTTTATTATGATCAAGTTCAAGTGATTTTCTTTTTTTAAGATTGAGGGGTTGGAGGTGTTTTAAGGTTGGAAGCTGGATTATGCAATTAATGTGATTGTGGGGGAGGATTTTATAAAAATAATTATAAATACATCCCTGTAAGTATTTTGATACGAGTATGACTGTTTTATGTATACTGCACATTATCATTTATTCCTATAATGCAGTATGCATCCACTGGAGTCTACTTGCCTTACAAAGCCCAACTCCAGCTCAGGTGCCATTTTAGAAGTTGAGGATGTAGTGTAAACACCGTAGACCTAACCCCATTCCCTGTGTCTCACACTGAACACTGTAATAAGTCGTTCTTGCTTTTCCAGTAGTCTGGCTCTTTGGGGTTGTTTTTTTAAGCTTTTAAAAATGCCTTGTTTTATTCTTATTTTTGTGTGGGTATGTGAACATGTGGATGCCTGAGAAAACCAGAAGAGGGTGCCAGATCACCTGGAGCTGCCCAACGTGGGTATTTGGACCAGGTCCTCTGCAAGAGCAACAAGAGCTTTTTAACAAGTGAAACCCCCCTCACACATACACCCCTGTTATCTGTGTTTTTCAACTGAACTGTAAACATTTTGAGAGCAATCTCATCACACGAGCCGGACTTGTGTAGTTTGGAACTTTTTTTCTTCTTTAAGGTTGGTTAAAGAAATGGAACAGGAACTCACTATGTAGGCCAATCTAGCCTCAAATTCACAGATACCTGCCTGCCTCTGCCTTCTGGGTTCTGGGATTAAAGGTGTGCGCACCACACCTTGCTGCTAGATACTAGATTTTCTTGAACCTGTTGCTTATAGCACTGGTGATGGTGGTTGGGAGTGTAGCCATGGTGATATGGTAATGACTCTACTTTGGACACCATGGTAACTGATGGGCGAATGTGTGAATGCCACGCTGTTCCTTAATTCATGACTTTAGCCTGATTTCTGTTATCTGGAGTACCCGATGTGATGGTTTGAGTTTTGTTCATCACTGTCTTCTTGTTTGCATCACAGGCTTTCAAAGCGGGCTGCAAAGCCCCTCACGCCATGATATCTTCATGTGGAACCATCCCAGGAAACCCCTATCCCAAAGGAAAACCCAGCCGCATAAATGGCATTTTTCCCGTAAGCATGCTTCTATAAGCTACATGGAATTTCTCTTGGTTACGTGTGACTGCAGCACAGATCTGTACACATATGTGCAACATATGAGGACATGTCACCTCGTGGCGCCCCTGCAGAGGACGGAGTCTCAGGTCTTCAACTTATCTGGTAGTCGACAGTTCACGTGTAAATGCCATTAGCTGATTGTTACCTGCCTTCAGAACATGCCAGGCAAAGGGTGATTGTGGTTTTTCTTTTCCGAGCATTCTCGGGATTTTTGACAGTCACATATCTGAGACCCCATTTTAGGAAACTCCTTGATAAAGCCCTGTGAGAATATTGTTTGGATACCAGAGGGTGGTCCTCAAAGCCCTTGGAAAATAACCTTTCCTAAAGTTTTTACATTTCTATTAGCTGTGTCACAACCCCAGAGCTTCATGGATCAGATAGCAAACATTTATTATTTCCAATAGATTTTGTTTTGTTTGCTTTTTGTTGGGTTTGGTCTTTAGAGACTCCGTAGCCTTGGCTGACCTGGAACTCACTGTGTGGACCAGGCTGCCCTGGAAGTCATAGAGATCCCACCCACCACTGCCTTGGATTAAAGGCATGAACCACCACATTATACTACTGCTTTTCATAATTCAGAAAGCTGGGAGTGGCTAACTCTAGCTCTGGCCTGGGTTTCATCCAAAAGCGTGACTGGCACACAGAGATAATCTTTTCTTTCCAGGCTCACTTAAATGCCTGGCAAATCAATGTTGCTTGTTGTCAGGAGTCTTTATTCCTCACCATAAGGGCTTGAGTACCCTCATGACATAGCTGGTTTCCACTGTGCTTTGAACCAAGGGGAAGAAGAGACAACTATGGTCAGGCCTTGTAGGCTTTGGGTGTCAGGGCCATTCTTTAATGTCATGTTAATAAAGCAAGTCAACCCTAATTATTCAGAGATGGATGGTGGGAGGCAAGTACCATCTTGGAAGCTGGTCTCCCTCCCAGTGTGTCCTACCTAAGGACGCAGCCTGTGAGGACAGACTGATAGAGAACAGATCAGAATCAGCTTATTCTGTTCTGATCTTTTCTCTAGAGCAGCCTTTAATGGGGTCTTAGTTGCCAGGTTTCTTTTTGTTTGTTTGTTTGGTTGGTTGGTTGGTTGGTTGGTTCGTTGGTTGGTTGATTGGTTGGTTTCTTGAGACAGGGTTTCTCTGTAGCTTTGGTGCCTGTCCTGGAACTATATCTTGTAGACCAGGCTGGCCTTGAACTCACAAAGATCCTCCTGCCCCTGCCTCCCAAGTGCTGGGATTAAAGGCGTGTACCACCACCACCGGCTACCTTTTTCAGCTTCTAAGTCGTGGACACTGGCATTAAAGTCGTGTGTGTGTGTGTGTGTGTGTGTGTGTGTGTGTGTGTGTGTTTGTGCGTGCGCGCCATTGTATGTAGAAAGTATTAGAGTACACTTCTTCTCTCTGTCATCCTTCTACCTCTGTGGCACAGGAGGGTTAAGAGGAGGTCAGGCAGCTAACTGGGGCTGGATTGGGTCTAGAATCCATGACTTATTCCTGACAAGTTAAGTCCCTTTATTCAGAATAATACAGCGTAGTTATTTGTTGTCTAAAGTCTCCGCTATCTTTATTTTTTTTTAAAAATAGGGAACTCCTCTGAAAAAGGACGGTGAAGAAAGTACCAATGAAGGCAAAGGAATAGCAGCACGGATTCTTGGACCATCCAAACCAGTATGTGTTGAAATAAAAGAGAAACAAGTGTTAATTCTTCTTATATGTGTAGCTTTCTTTATGAGATAAGTGTTATGTGTGTTGCAAAGTTTAAATGTAGAAATTCCAGATCAGAGAGAATGACTCAGGGTCTGTAGTGTAAGGACATGTTGATGTTCATGGCTCTTTGGAGCATAAGTGTTTCATCCAGGTAAATGTTTCAATCTGTTCAGATGAATATTGGTATTTATTTTAGACAGCATTCTGTTGCCTAATTAGTGTTGATATTAGTGAAACAGCTGGGCTTGTCCTTTCAAGTACAAGTATAGACTGTGTGTTGTACACAGTTAGCCAAAGATGACTATTTGTTTTATGTTTTATCTGGTAAAATATATGTTACATACTTTATAGGGTTTTTTTTTTTTTTAGGTTTGTTTTTTTATGTCTGTAGTCAGGATTTTCAGGGGATCTTCCTCAATCAAACCTGATCATCTTTAAGCTGGGGCATCTTCATCCTCTTACAACAAGGTGCTTAGAAAGGCAACTTCTAAGTACTGTGTTATCAAGAGATGATGTCTTGGTGATGTCTAACCACTGTGTGTTTCTTTCCAGCCTCCCTCAACCTATAATCCACACAAACCTGTCCCCTACCCGATACCTCCATGCCGGCCACATGCAACTATCGCACCAAGTAAGCATTTTCTGGGTTTCACTTTTTCTTTCTGCTGTTCATTAAATTGAAAGGACGGGCTGGTTTATGTGTTTGGGAAATCTACAGCATAATTCTGAGAGTTTAATTTGCTGATGGCGTGCTGCTGAAGGCATAGTTTATTTTTAGGATGTTTTCCTAATTTGATGGTTTAACCAGAGATTGTTTTAATCACACTTTATTATTAGGGCTTCTCCCTTTGATAAATGGCCTTAAATGCCCTTTCTTAGGTAGCTGGTGTCCATGCATTTCAAAAAACAAAAGAGTATGTAACGGGACTTAAGTGGGGTGGGTCCAGCCCGCCTCATCTTTCAGAAGCTGTCTGAACCGGGCGTGCAGCAGGCTTGTCTTCCCCTCACTCAGTTCTCACTTAAACTCTCCATGTGAGGTGCATCTCTTTGACGTGACAATTTAGAGTGAAGCACACCTGTATCCACACAGCTGTGACTCCCAGGTGCATCTCTTTGACGTGACAATTTAGAGTGAAGCACACCTGTATCCACACAGCTGTGACTCCCAGGTGCATCTCTTTGACGTGACAATTTAGAGTGAAGCACACCTGTATCCACACAGCTGTGACTCCCAGGTGCATCTCTGTGTCGTGACAGTTTAGAGTGAAGCACACCTGTATCCACACAGCTGTGACTCCCAGGTGCATCTCTGTGATGTGACAATTTAGAGTGAAGCACACCTGTATCCACACAGCTGTGACTCCCAGGTGCATCTCTGTGACGTGACAGTTTAGAGTTAAGCACACCTGTATCCACACAGCTGTGACTCCCAGGTGCATCTCTGTGACGTGACAGTTTAGAGTGAAGCACACCTATATCCACAGAGCTGTGACTCCCAGGTGCATCTCTGTGATGTGACAGTTTAGAGTGAAGCACATCCCTGTATCCACACAGCTGTGACCCCCAGCAGTGATGCTAAATTCTCTGTCTTTATCTATGTTTTTATTTTAGGTGCTTACAACAATGCAGGTCTGGTGCCGTTAGCCAATGTGATAGCTCCAGGGATCCCCCCTCCACCTCCGTACACTCCAAATCCAGCAGGAACAGGTAAAGGCTGCCGCTGTACACTTAGTGCCCATAATTCATCTATAAACGTGTCTATACTGTAACAGCCTGTTTTATCCATGCAAATATGATTCTTGTGTCCTCTTTCAGTGTTTTCAATGTTGTCTATTTATGTCTTGACTTTTCTTTTTTGGTATCCGTCTGTGATTATGATGGGGAATAATCTGACTAAAGCTTGAAATCATTTATTTTTCCGTAGACAATGAAGACCTCTCCAGTCAGTCAAAACCTGCACAGAGTCAAAGTAAGTACCAAACAGACCCAAAGACAACTGCTGCCTGTCGTGATGGTTGGCCATTCCCCACTGGAGACTTGAGTTTGCATCTGTGGACGTCTTAGGAGGCTCCTAGGTGTAGAGTAATGCATGCCTGCTGAGAGTGACTTGAGAGGAGAGGTTTGGCATTCACGAAATGCGCATATTACCTGGATTTCAATTAATTTTATGATACTGTGTCCTGTTTGCACTCTGTGAAATCTGAAGGTCACGTGGCATATAGATCCATATCCACTTAGCATTCTGATGTGAGAAAGGTGATCTTTATATGCATGTGAAGATAACCCCTTTCTGACAGATAATGAGTGTAATAGGACCTAAGGTGGAAAGTGATAAGGGCCACTGGAGCCGCAAAGGGCACTGAGCACAGGTGGTCTTGGTGGGAAAACTCCCTCCCCATGAAGGTGCCTAGTAGGTGCAGCTACTCCTATGTAAAGGAGGGGTGCAGAGGAAACAGAACAAACATCAATCAGTATTTCTTACTGCCGCCATGGAGCCACCAAGCCTTGTGGACAAGTCATTTAACTTTATGGAAATAAAGTAATAATTTTATAATAAGTAATTTTAAAGTTTAGTTTTATAATTTAAAAATATCCTCCCTTTTAAAACCTACTGAACAGTACTGAAGACTGCCTCTAGAGGGTAAGACCATGGTCCTCAGTACTTGATAGCCCTGCGGTATTATTTGGAGGGTTGAGTCCAGGGCCCTGTGCATGCTCTCCATGAACAACTGGCCTTGCCACACCTCGGGAGTGTTGGTCTCAGGGTCAATGTGAGCACAGATGGACTGGTGACCATAAGTGGCCTAGCTGGGCTGTGACATAGTGTGTGATGGCTAGTGTCCACAGCAGGTTACAGGAAGGTATGGTTTGTCGTGTAGATTACCGCAGGGACTGCTAGTGGCGGACTCTGTGCTCTGGATTAGGAGATTTCAGTGGGAATATCTCTGAGAGCTCTAGGGGGGCCTGCTTACCTTCTCTTCTAGCTTTGTATTAAGTACATGGTCCTCAGTGTTTCAGTGACTAAGACTGAATTTGCACGTTTCCTGGCCACGGTGGACCAATGCATTTGTTGGTACTGTGCGTGTTTAGCATGTGCAAGGCTCTGAGTTTAATCTCCTACACCAAGAAAAAAATTAGACCTAAGTTAGAAACATGAATATGGTGTGGCCCTGAATTTGGAGTATTCATAGTGTTGATTTCTAGTTTTTTTTTTTTTTTATCATGTTTCTGTTCTGAAAAAAAGTCAAGGGTTTCACAGCCCCACTGTGCATGCACAGGGGCTCAGTTCTGGTGTTTTCTTTGAGTGCCTTTTCCCACTGGGCCATCACGGCACTGACCATGTGAGCGTCCTAAGGTCGAGAATCTGCCTTCCACACGGATCGCTCCCTGAAAACGCCGTTCAGTAGTTATGGCTGGAGATGGAGGCGCGGTCTATGTTGCCTCGGACACAACATTGAACTCATCCTAGGAGGAGGAACCCAAATTACCCCCAAATCCTTCTTTTAATTATCCATAGGGCTTATCAGAATAAAGATGGCATAGCAAACAGAAAATATTATTGAGAACGAGTTCTTGGGTGTTTTGGGAGCTGTTCTCTAAGATGATCCTGTATGGATCCCTGACACAAACTTACTAAAACAGCAAGGCCTGAAGTAGAGGATGAATTAGACACAGTGTTACACTTAAATGTGTCCCCAGGATGGGCTAAGTGAGGCTTAGGAGCTGGTGTAGGTTGTCAGTGTGCAAACTCGGGCTGTGGGCCCCATAGGGCCTTAGGTGGGAGGTCAGAGGTGGGAGGTCATACATGCATTCAGACTCCTCCCCAAGTGGTTCAGGGTGAAGCCAGTGAGTGCCTCCTCACGAGTGCTGCCAGTGTTTATGAAGCAGAAAAGTAGAGAAGGAAGATTTCCAGCTCCCCTGGCTGATGGCTGGCACGGCAGGGCTGACTGTCCTGACCACAGACGCTCCAGAGTGAAGTAGGATAATGCATTGCACCCGGCAGTCCAGACATGTAAAGAGCCACTTAAAGCCTGCTATTGGTTTTCCTTGGTATTTGTGAAATTTAATAACAACAGCAAAATGGTTGTTTCTTCTAAATTGAACATTCCAGTACAGCATAAACCCTGCCTCTTCTCTCCCTCCAGCCTTTTCCACCCCAGCAAGTCAGCTCTTCTCTCCTCACGGTTCTAATCCGTCGACTCCTGCTGTGACTCCTGTCCCTGCTGTGTCCCCAGTCAAGGCAGTAAACCATCCCTCTGTGTCAGCAGCTGCCACTGGGGCCGGAATGAGTGCTCCCAACGCTGCCCTGTCAGTGTTCCCAGCACCCCAGCCAGCCACGCCAAACCCGACTGTCATCCGGACTCCCTCGGTGCCCCCGGCACCTGTTACTTCGGCCCACAGCACCACACCTGCTCCTGTCCCTTCCATTTTTTCTGGCCTAGTGCCCCTGCCAGGTCCCTCTGGCACCCCTTCCCCATCTCCTCAGGCCAGCTCAACACCAAGGGTCACACTGGCTTCCAGTGAGACCTTTGCTTCTACTTGTGCCCCGTTCACCAGCCACGCCCCCGCCAGCTCTATCGCTGGCTCGGCCAGTAACCCAAGCACAGCTTCCCTGTCTTCCGTCTTCACAGGCCTGCCTTTACCCTTCCCACCGGCATCCCACAGCTGCATAGCCACCCCAACTCCCTCGCTGATTGCCAGTGCTTCAAATCCGCACGCTGTAAAAAGCCCTCTCCTGTCTGCCTTAAAAGGCTTCCTCACGTCAAATGACACACACTTAATCAATTCCTCTGCCTTGTCCTCTGTGGGCACAAGTGGCCTGGCTTCATTATCCCCCTTTCCCAATCAAAATTTGGATTCTCCTGCCTCAGCCACTAACAAGTGCTATGCCCCGGCAGCTGTTGCTGCCACGCAGAGGTCTTCTACCCCAGGATTGGCTATGTTCCCAGGCTTGCAGTCCCCTGCAGCCGGCGCCACCTCTGCAGCCCCAGTGTTGCCCGCCCAGTCACCGCTAGCTACCCCCTCCTCCACGGCAGTGCCTGTCAGCTGTGGCTCCTCAGGCTCGCTTTTGCATGGTCCCCATGCAGGCGGCATCTCATCCACCCCTGCCGCAGTCACTGTGCCCGTTATGATCAAAAGTGAACCCACGAGTCCCCCTCCCTCGGCCTTCAAAGGCCCTGCTCACCCCGGGACTCCTGCTCACGGTACCTTGGGCCTGTCAGGCGCTCTGGGCCGCGGATACCCCACAACCTCAGTGCCCATTAGTGTGTCCACTTGCCTTAACCCTGCACTGTCCGGGCTCCCCAGCCTGAGCAACCCCCTGGCTGGTTCTATGTCCCTGCCGCCACACGCATCCTCCACGCCCATTGCTCCCGTGTTCACGGCCCTGCCCCCTTTCACTTCGTTGACCAACAGTTTCCCTCTACCGGGCAGTCCGTCTCTCAATTCCGCTGTGTCCCTCACGGGGCCATCAACCACCACCTCTACAGCTGCACACCCCAGCTCTGCGACCGTGCGCCCGATGCTGCCCACCTCCAACGCCTCGCCTGCGGCCTTCCCACTCAACCTGTCCACTGCGGTGCCCTCACTCTTCGCGGTCACCCAGGGCCCTCTTCCCGCATCTAACCCTTCCTACCCCGGCTTTCCTGTTTCCAGTGCCCCAAGTGGTGCCCCCGCAATGCCCTCGTTCCCGGGGCTGCAGGCACCCTCCACAGTAGCGGTCACTCCACTGCCGGTGGCTGCCTCGGCCCCATCACCTGCACCTGTCCTCCCTGGATTTGCCTCAGCCTTCAGTTCCAACTTCAACTCCGCCCTCGTGGCACAAGCAGGGTATGTGACAAGGCGACAGACAGATGCAGGTCGCTTCTCACCAAGTTTATGTAGCCGAGTCTTGATTTGTATTGGCTACGGAGGGGTGGGAGGAAAGACCAGTGCCCAGAATGTTCCATGACTCTTCACCTATGTTCGGTAGAGTGGTTACTTGGTTTGCTGAAATTTTTACCCACTCTGAGTAAGTTTAGCTACAGTGAGTGGCTCACTTCCGTGGTTCCGACCCACAGAGATGGGAGCTGATTTGTTTTCTTGCTTTTACCATCTTTAAGCTGCCCCTTGTTAAATACGGTAGCAGCCTTTCCCTCTTTCACCCTGTCTGCCGTCTGACTTGTTTTTCTACTGTTTTCAGTTTGTCATCTGGACTCCAAACTGCTGGTAGCTCTGTTTTTCCAGGCCTTCTTTCCCTCCCAGGTATCCCTGGGTTTTCCCAGACTCCTTCACAGTCATCCCTGCAAGACTTGCAGCACAGCGCAGCTGCACAGTCGGCTTTGTTACAGCAGGTACGTAGTGTCTGGAGTAAGACTGCAGGGGTGAACCTCCCTACAGCCCTGATGTGGATGGGAATGGGACTTACCAGAATGTCAGGAGTGTGGTTTGATTAAAAATTAGCTCTCCCCAAATTCACAAGTTCTACTTCTGTCCTCTGAAGTAACAAAGATGGTAGGAGTCAAATGCATGAATTATTATTTATATAATAATTTTCTTAAATCTCAGTTTGGAGACGTAATAACATGAAAACTAAAGTCAAGACAATTACAATTAAATTTGTCTTATATTTAAGCTATAATGAACAGTAAGGCTACTTCTTTGTACAAAACAACATCAAAATCCCACCTCCTGACATATTTAAAACAGTATTTGCCTTCTCGTGCCTGTGTTGTCTAGTTGTACGTGGGTAGGATCTGGTCCACACCCAGTGAACTGGGGCTCTGCTAACTGTGTCCCTCTTCCTACAGGTCCATTCTGCCTCCGCTCTGGAGAGCTACCCCACCCAGCCCGACGGGTTCCCTAGCTATCCCTCCACACCTGGAACACCATTTTCTTTGCAACCGGGTCTATCCCAAAGTGGATGGCAATGAATTTGAAACACGGTTATTCTTGGGAGCAACATGAAATTTGCCCAAGAACTGCAATAAACAATCTGACAGATAGGAAATTGTCCAATAGTCCGAAAGGGCGTTCTCTTAGGGACACTGGGACAGAGGTTAGGCGTTCAGGTTCCATTCTTAAAGTGACTGTAAGTACCAGTACCCCCACTCCTATACATGTAAATATGCTGACAATGAATTGTATGGAGAATAGTGGTTTAAATTATGTGGGAATTTTCGCCTCCCATTCAACAGGGGTTTGAATTACATATGTGATCTATTTGACTTGCGTATGTGATCTAGACTATTAAAGAGGAGACGGGACTCTTCATAGCCGAATACAGCCTTAAATCTGCTTGTGTTGCCTCCGTGGACAGACGTGATCATTGTGCCTCAGACTGGGTTGCATGTGGACGTGGGGGAGTTGCTATTCTACAAATGCATGCACAGCTCCTGTTAGCATCCGCTGGAATGCAGTACTCCATGTGTATTCACAAAGGGGGACTCGAGACCCACTGTTTTTAATGTTATTAGTAATCGTGCATACTGCTGAATTTAACTCAATATATTCCAGGTAAAAGTGGTGCTTGTTGTAGTCTTTAGAATGACTTTCAGGTGTTTTCAACTAAAAAAATGTATACCCAGAACATATGTATAAGGAAGGGAGGCTTAGGATAATTTTGCAAAGCAGTTTTCGTAATCTGAGCAGTATGCCCACAGGATTCCCAGCCACCACTATTACTACTACTTGTACCCTGGAAGCTCTTGGTGAATGTTTACAGTCATGGATGTATTTCTACTCAAACGCTCATCGGGAATAAGCGTCTGGCAGCAGGAGAGGAGGCTCGCTCTGTCAGGAAGTGCAGTGTGCACTACAGGCCCGTGGTGGCAGAATGTGGCCCACCCACCATCGTCCTGAGCAGTGTCTGCCACACTGGGGGGAGGGGATGTAGGACGAATGTAGACCGTACACTCTGCTGTAGTTCATCTCAACATCTAGAGGTTCTACTTTTATAAATGGTGTCCGGAAGATGTTGTAAATGTATTTTACTTTGACATGGGGAACGAACTTTTTAAGTATATTGAATAATCCCGTATGGTTAGTTTTTAACGTTTTTTAAAATAAACTTTATGAATATTACAAACATTGTTGAAGTGTTTCATTATATTCTAGGTATACAGGTTACTTAGTTTTTCTAATTTCTAGGGCTAATATGTTGAATATTTTTGTCTGAATTTAGTTGAAACTCCATTTAGAGTACTGATTGCCCCGACCCTTAAAACCCTTATGGGAAAGTCGCACAATGACCAACACTTGGAACAGAAAGGTCTCTTCAAGCACAGACCAGTACCAATAGCTGGAAGTTGTCTTTTTCAAGTCCACGTTCAAGATTGTGTCAGTCTTATGTGTGTTGGCCCTTCAGAAAATGGTTACCGATTGAGTAGTCCTCCCTGTGATTCTACTGTGAAATACAGGCTACCCTCTGGGCCCCTTGAGCAGAACGTGTATCTAGTTTTCCTTTTACTATGTCCTAGCATGTGAGTGCATTGGACATGCAAAGGTTTATGGAAATGTTTAGAAAACATTTTTGAATACAGGTAGTCGTCACTGGGGTCTGGCTTTATGTTTGTGATGCACAAACTTCTGAAGTAGCAGCTAGTCAGTCAGTCTGCTCAGCTGACGGAGGAGCTGAGAAGAGAGGCACAGACTGGGCAAGAGAAATCCGATGTTTAGTCACCAGCTGCTAAGAGAGCCCTTGAGCAAGTTGCAGGGAGGTAACCTTACCTTTGTGGGTCCAAGAAGACTTAAAAGTTGTTAGAAGTCTTAAGAGATAAGTAAGAACATTCTAGAAAAGGCGAAAAACTTGAGAAAACTGCCTGCTGATAGTATAGTTGAGCGGATTATAGTGAGTTGTTTGAACAAACCTAAGAAGCAAGGGAGACTTGAGTAAGAAGATCACTAAACTTTACTTTGACGGCCTCTTGAGTTCCTAAAAACCCTGTTGGTGCCAGTGTAAGCATTACAGCTCGAATGGAAAGGTATCCTGGCAGTCGGGAGCCTAGGAATCCACGGTCACACCACACAACCAACCTCACACAAGACATTTATCGGGAGGGAAAAAACCAGGAGGGTGGCTACCTCTGCTCAGGCAAGGAGCTGAACAGAAGGCAGGGTTTATATCGAGTTGCTTGGGAAGTGGGGTGGAACTTTGCAGGGTGACGCTCTCCTGGGTGGGGATTGGTGGGATTTCAAGTCCAAACCTTGGGCTTTTTACACTGGTGTGGGGCAGAGTTCAGCCATTAGGACAGTTAGAATGTTCTGTGGGTGGAACCTGGCATTTGGAGGTCCTCAGGGGAGGGACAGCCGTCCTCTGGGTAGAACTTCAGCTAGTGCAGGAACGGATAGAGTAAAAGTATCCAAACTGCAAAATCCACCCCACCCAACCCCTCCAGGATGAAGAGAGAAAAGGCCATCAGATAGTTCTTTGCCTGAGGCTGACCTGGGGTTACTCTACCCACAGAAAAATGGCCTCTGATCCTGTTTTCCAGACTCCTCTGTAGGGACTCGGGGTGTTTATTACTTGAAGCCACCATTGCTTTCGAGGTGGAGAGTTCGGAACATTTTGCAAGAAGAAGAAAAACAGCTGTTTAGTCATCTTCCAAGGGGACGCTCAGTGAGTTCTCCCGAGACGCTTTCTAGAGGCCCCTGGGAACAATTACTGTTTTTGTTGTGAATCTTGCACTTCCTTGAGTGGCAGCTACAACATAAATGGCATTTGGCCAATATTGGGGAAAATATCCTTAGAATAATAAGCTAAACCTCTGCTAGATGACCAGAAAGGGGCGTCTGATCAAAGGAGAACGTTTGTCCCATTTTGGATAGAAATTGAATCTCGCTTAGGCATGAGAAATGACGCTAACAGGAAGCTCTCCTATTGCTATTTACAGCATCTGTTTGTCAAGATGGTAGAGCATAGGCTACGAAGAAACAGAATCTATGCATCAGCCACAGAGCCAGGGGTGGAACTTCAGGGGTTTTCTTTCCTGTTTTTGTTTCATCTTGCTTTTTATGAGATTTTCGATATGTATTCTTGACTTATCTAGAACCTTCTATGTAGAGCAAGCTGACCCCCAACTTTGTGGCCCCTGCCTTCTGAATGCTGAGATTACATGTTTGCACCATTATGTCCAGCTCCTAAGTTTTCAAACTTATAGAAAATAAGGGTCATGCTAGATGAGGGAGAGAGGAAGCCTGAGCAAAATATTCTTGTAATGAATCGAGCTTGGGCTCACTGGGGAAAAAAAGGAAAAGGGAGTCATTGAATTAACTCAGTATTCCCCACTTAGAAGATAATTGAGTCACAATTATATTGGCTCTCATTCCCAGTAATGATAACTACCCTTTAACAGCTCCAAACAGCACTCCATTTAAATGTGACATTGGAATGAGTTCCACACGAATAACTTGTTGGTAAATTTTGTTATTTCCATTCTGCGTATAGAAGTCTCACTCGGGAGGCAGAGGCAGGTGGATCTCTGTGAGTTCGAGGCCAACCTGGTCTACAGAGCGAGTTCCAGGACAGACTCCAAAGTCACACAAGGAAACCCTGTCTCAAAAAACCAAAAAGGAAAAAACAAAATCTGATGCACGGTCACATGACTAATACATGACAAAGTGGGAATCTCTGGCCATTCTGGCAGTGTGGGCTCCAAGCTGCCTTCCCAGCCCCCCCCCCCAAATCACTTCTACACAGAGCACTAGGACAAAGGTGTAGACTGGATGGACCCCACCTCACGTGGGCTTGTCCGCGTTTCTGCTGGAATCTGGTTTTCTGGCCAAGTTACCTTGTCTAAAATTCTAAAATTCCACATGTTTCCATATAAGATCCATGCTTGAGTTTGCAGAGAAGACAAGTAAGCCCTTGGTAAATCTAGCCTCGCCATGGGAAATGTTTGAAGATGCTCCTGCTAGGAGTAAAACAACTAGGCAGGTGGGAAAAGAAAGCTTAGAAAACGCGAGACAACAAAGAGCTGTCGGTTTGGTCCTGTTTTGTACTTTTACACAGGCGGAAGTAAATACTTAGGATATTTATGCGAGAGAGGGATCCTCAGTATGAGAATAAATTTATCATGCCACGTGTTTCTAAAAGCGCGGTGAGAAAGGAAATCCTTGGCCATGTCCTTAGGTTTCTATTACTTTGATACACACCATGACTAGAAGGAACCGGGGAGAGAAAGACTGATTTCATCTTAGAGCTCACAGACCACCTGGGGGGAGGAGAGCCAGGGCAGAAACCCACAGCGGAACTGAAGCAAGCACCACAGGGAACACTGCTTCTCCCTCTGCATGGCTGTCTCAGCCTGCTGTCTTAGACAGCTCAGACTCACCCGCCTGAAAGTAACGCTGCTCATGGTGGGCTGGACCCTCCCACACCAATCACTAATCAAGGCAACGCTGACAAAGACATGAATGAATGAGTCTCTGAGCTGCACAGCCAGGAAGCTGAAGCTCTGCATCTGAGAAAGAGCTTTGCCTCCTAGGAACTTTTAGCATCTTTGCCTTACTTATTTATCCACTGGACAAACATCTGTTGAACATCAGCTCTTGTCCGGGATGCTCCAGACACTCTGGGTGTGATGGGGAATAACCTATTTACTCTCCATATAGAAATGTGGTATCAGGCACAGGCCTGCATGCTTTCCTTTAAAGGGGCATAAAATACTGACACTTCTACAGCCCATGTAGGTTCAGTCACAACCACTCACTACTGAGGTGGCATGAAAGCGCCCAGGGATGATACAGGAAGGAAGCGACATAGCTGTGCGACTTAGCGGTTTACTTAAAGGAAACAGGTAGCAAGCTAAACAGGGCTAGTCTAGAAGAAAAAGAAAACAGAAGTCAAGCATTGTTTGTGGAACTCTCAGTGCAAAGGCCCCGAAGCAAAAAACTGCTTAAAGTTTTAGAAAACTGGGCTGGAGAGATGGCTCAGTGGTTAAGAGCACTGGCTGCTCTTCCAGAGGTCCTGAGTTCTATTCCCAGCAACCACATGGTGGCTGACAACCATCTGTAATGAGATCTGGCACCCTCCTCTGGGCATACATGGAGGCAGAATGTTGTATAAATAAATAAATCTAAAAAAAAAAAAGTTTTAGAAAGCTGAGTGCTGGCTCATGCCTGCAATCTTGGCACTCAGGACAAGGAGGGTGAGTTACTGAGGCAGGAGGTTAGCCTGGGTTAGAATGAAATCCTATCTGAAAACAAACACCTAAAAGCCTTAAAGTGATTGATGGATGCATGGGGAGAAGGGAATGCCAGGGAAGAGAAGGACTGGCCAGTTGTTTCAAACTTTGCCTGGGACATCTATGACTTGATGACTTTCGCCCCAACTGTCCATCAGTTAGCACTTGGGTTATCTTAAGGATGCGACCGGATTAGGTTTGCATTTGAAAGTGTTCTCACGCAATGTGATGGACGAATTAGGTTGCATTATTGCATTATAATACGTGAGCGCAGACATCCTTCTACATCAGACAATGAGTTCCACAAGGGGCCTAGCCATGTTTTAGAGTAAGTAAATGATACAGGGTCACATGGCATATCTTTTCGGAAGCTCTCTGCTTTTTACCGTTTCTTTTTTGAACAAAGACAGAGTGAAGCCAGGGAAGGTGTTTTGTTTATGTTTCTAGGCTTCTCGCACCAGGGTTACCACTCCTCAGGGTGTGTGCCAAGGGGAGGGAGCCTCCCTTGCTCTGGCTCTTGCCCCACACACCGCTCAGCTTAAGCCTGCAGTCTCGTTTGTATCCAGACCCAGGACCATCTGCCAGATCTGAAAGCATCTCAAGAATGAGATGGATTCACCCGAGAAACTGGATAAGAACAGCTTAGTGGGTAGGTTCCTTCCACCTCTCCGGATGCCCACACGTGTCATTCAGAGCAGGTGTTGGAGCCCTGGAGGGGTGGGATGTGTCACAGGTATACCTACCGAGACTGACTTCAGTTGGGCATGCCTGCAAACCCTGCGCTCTGGAGACTGAGGCAGAAGAATTGCTATGAGTTCAAGACTAGACCCCGTCTCAAAGAGGGGCGGGGCCTTCAATTTCACTTAAAACCGCTTGTTTTGTATTTGCTCTGGTTTTGTTTGGTTTTTGAATGGTGGTCTATAACTCGCCTTGGCTCCCTTTGTGATCAAATAGTCATTTGTTTATCTTTATAGTGCTTTCTTCACTTTACAGAGCCAAGATATGATAGAGGCTGACTTTTCCTTCATCTTCAAACATAGATGATGATGCTATGCCTAAGGAAAGAAGTTAGCTTGTTTTTTTTTTTTTTTTTTTTTTTTTGGTTTTTCAGGTGCATAACTTCAGATAAATGGAGAGAAGCTGAAAGAGTAAGACTTAGCCCATAAGTACCAAACTATGCTTCGTGCTAATGACTGCGATGAATTGGGAAGTGGCTGGTTCTTGTTATCTTCTCAGGCCTGACATTCATAGAGGAAGTCTTGACTATTATTTTACATACAAAGGACTGGGTCTTGGAGTGTTTGGGAGCTGGCTAAAAAGTGATGGTGGTGATGTGGAGGCGGGGAGTGTGTCTGTGCATGGGATTTAAACTAAGTTCTGTAACCTTCAGCTGCCAAAACCATATTTCAAGGTGAAAGCCTTTAGCGCTCCTAATTCAGAAAAGAAAAATAGACATTTAACCGAATTGGAAAATGATCTTGTTTCTTGACGTAGGCATAGCAATACTGATAGCCTAAAGTACTAAATATCATTTGAAAATTCGAGAATAGTTCTTCTCTCGTCATCCAGGTTGTTGATCTCAACAACCTGGTAGCTGAGGGTACCCCTGAACTTCCTGCCTACGCCTCCTAAGTGTCGGGATTGCAGGGATGCAACCACCATGTTCTTTTCTTTATTTTAAGAGACAAGGTCTCTTGTATTGTCAGTAAAAAAGCACAACTCTCATCTCAAAAAGAATAAGAGATAGCTTATTTTTTGAGCCAAATATGAGTGACTGTGGCCGAGGAACATGGAGTGTAGCTGTCCCAAACAATACGTTCCACTGTGGAAATGGTTTATGGAGTTTTCATAGAAAAAAAAAAGAAATCCCTGAATCAAGATGTTCCCTAAGTACGCTGGTGGGAACGTCAGAAAGGGTACAGTGGGGTGGAGGTGGAAGCTGCCAGTCTCTTAAGTGGACTCCTTCCAAAAAGACTAGCCTGATGTTCACATGATGTTGGGACAGAGAGGCGGGCTATAAAGGGGTGATCAGGAGATGAAGGGACCCCGTGTGAATTTTGCTTCTGCACCTACAAATTCTAGACTTCGAAACTCCCCAATTAAGAAAGTCCAACCAACTGATCAGCCTTATGTTGCTTTGCGGGGAGGGGGTAGGAACTTCACTTTACACCGTATAGCTCAGGTTGGCCATTTTCCTGCTTCAGCCTCGTACTGTTCCTATTGTTAGTGTGTGTCAAGCCAGGCCTCACCTTTCTAACCAAGTGGTTCTGCGAGGATTATTGGTTTCCACTTTAGCAGGGGCAGACAGCACCTGAGCCGAGGGTGTGATTGATGCTGTTTCATCAGTGAGGCATCTTAGAGAGTGGCTTTTGTGGTTTGGACTTTTTAGTGAAACGATAAACTTATATTCTTGCAGAACATATTAGACATTTTTGGGGCTTGTGTTTCCTGTGCTGTTGAAATGTATGAGAGGTGCAATGTGGATCTCCTGAGACAGAGAGGCTGAGTTTGCCCTTCTGCTCCAACTCCAATACAGTCAGGATCTAGTGTGCAGACCTCCCAGCAATAGAGTGTGTAGAGTCAGGGGCTGGTGAGATGGATCAACTGTCTCTGCTCTTGCAGAGAAGCTCAGTTCAGTTCTCTGCACCCACATGGTGGTTTACAAGTATCTGTTACTCCAGTTATTGGGATTTGACGCCCCCTTCTGGCCTTCTCAAGCATTGCATAGCCCTGCATTGCCATGAAGGCAAACATAAAATATTCATAGAACATCAAAACATTAAAAAAAAAAAAAAACACCTCAGAACCACTATAATTCCACCACTCGGAGACATTTGCTTTAATTTTCTTCCATAATTCTTTTTATGCTTCTATTTGTACCACTTAGGAGCCCACTGACCGAAGGATTTTATGCCATAATATTTTTTAGGTTTCTATCATTTTATAATGATTCTCAAGTACTTTTATAAACTGTAAAAACATATGCGCAAGGGTTGAACACACAGCTCAAGCTGTAGAGAACTTGCCTAGCATGCACAGACACATACTGGGTTAAATCCTCAGCACAGACAAGGGTATGCACCAGTGATGCCAGCACTGGGGAGGAGGAAGCAGGGGGATCAGAAGTTCAAAGTCATCTCCAGTCACATCTTAGTTTGGATCCATCCTAGGATGCGTGAGACTGTCCACAACTATCTCACAAAATGTATGCAAAAATAGAATATCATGTGTCTGTCTGTCAGGGTGTCTGCTATACACTGGTATACATGGAACTGTTGTGAGGTCATCTGGAGATAAATTTGAAGGACAAAATACCTGTGCTTGTGGGCAGTGCTGTCATTTCAGAGAGAGCGCGCCCTGGAAGCATGGGCGGGGGTTGGGGGGGTGTGTGGGGCCAGAGCAGAAAGATGCAAGGACATCATATCCTCTGTATTTTCTCATAATGATGTGGGGTCGGGTATACAGGAAGGCAGAAACATGAAGGAGAAAAAGCATTGGCTTATGGTTCTTGGACTAATTAGGTCTCGTGAGAGAGAGAGTCTCCCTGATGGATCATTATTTCTGACGCGAGCTTCCAAATAGACCCATAAGGCTAACCCGTTGGCGGAGCATCATTCTGAGACTTCAAAGTGGGTTCGAGGGGACCATCCACTCACTCACTGGCTTCTACTGGGACCCAGGCGGGGAGCCAGGAATGGAACACCCCTCCAGAGTGCTAAACATTCCCAGGGAAGACACAGGAAGCAGCTAAAACCCACAGTGGACCCGAGAGCCTCATGAGTCCCAGGCTGGGGTGCCGCTGCCACATTGGGTCTTTTTCATGAATTGTGGAGCCAGGCCTCTGGAGGGAGGGGTGCATAAGGAGGGGAACTCCTAGGATTCATCACTGACCTGCTCTGGTTCTTTTGTTGTTGTTATTGAGATGGGTGCTGCTGTGTAGCCTAGGATGGACGTGAACTCACTGTCCTGGTTCATCTGCGCACACGCTTGTATTATCAGCATGAACGACTTTGTGCAATTTTAAATGGACAGTTATAAGCAACTTTTCTTTTGCCTCTTTTTCTTCTTCTCCTTCTCCTCTTCTTCTTTCTCCTCCTCTTCTTCCTCCTCTCCATCTCTCTCTCTGTCTCTTGCTGTGCCTCTGTCTGTCTATCTATCTCTTTAATTTACTAAAAGCTAGAGGCAGGGAAGATGGTTCAGGAGGTAAAATGCTTGGTGTACAATCATGAAGGCATGAGTTTAGAAGTCCAGAACCCATGGAAATGCCTGGTAACAATACTGTATGTGTCCATTATCCCAACCTTAGTGCCGATGAGAAGGAGGCAAAGACTGGAAGATTCCTGGGGATCAGAGCCGCTGGCCAGCCAGCATTACCGAAATGGCTACCAGCTCTAGATTCAATGAGAGACCATCTTAAAAACTAAGGACAGACTAATAGATGAAGGCACCGAGCATCCACCTCTGCACGCACAGACCATGCATTTGCACACACATGGACGTACACATGCTCACACACACACACACACACGTTCATACAAACACACACAAAACCATGGACAATTGTCAGGGTCTCACCACCCCACCTGTGGCACTCAGAGTTCCTTTCTGTACTCGCAACTCCTTCCAGCCAGCTGTTGGGATCCTGCAGCAGAGGAGGTTGCTGACGTGGGAGCAGATCAAGCGAATACCGGCATCTCTGAGGGGTACAGCTGTCTTGATTAGAACACGTGGCCACCCGACCCAAGGCCTGGCTTTCCAGCTCTGCTCATGACCTGTCTGCCCCTAGGCTCGTTCTGCTAATGCTCTTTGATGGTTTTCTTTCTGAGCTGGTAAAGCAAGCCTTGAATTTTCCATTTCAGTGTGAGTGGGATCTTAGTTCTTTGTTTGGATCTCCAGTCTTTATGCAATTAAAAAAATTAAAATGAGGTATAAAACAACAATGGGCATAAGACTTAAATGTTTAGCTCGGAAGGGACAGTGGGCAGACTGTATAAAAAATAAGAATCTTGTGAACTCTGAGGCAAACAGCACAGGAAACCATTGTTTCCAACACACACCACAGGAAGCTGCCTGTCTAAGGTTGGTAGGAGACCAGATTGTCACTCCTAGCGACAAATACATGTATGTAAATTCCTGGGAATTGACCTTTAAAGACAGACACAAATTGGTGATGATTAATTTCCTTCTCTATATAAATGTGGAACTGAGAAGGAGGTAGTGAAGGGGAGCTCAAGTCTGAAGCTTTGATATTTTTTCCAGTGAGAACACATGTACAGACTGTATTAATACTAAAAACAATCACTAGTAAATAGGATGTAGTAATGATTCTGTGAGCATATAAACACCCAATGTTTAAAACCTTGATTACATTTCTGTGTGTGTGTGTCTGTGTACCAGTGGAGGTTCCAGAGTGACTTTAGTAGACGGATAAGGAGGGATCAGTGATGACCTGAGCTTCTAACCTGGGCAGGGGCGTGGCTGGGATTGCCAGGGTGGTGTATCTAGCAAGCACAGTTAGTTCTAAGGCTGCAGTGGAAAATGTGCCTCAAATGGAAGGGAGTGGGAGACAAGACTGGAGGTGACTGTCTAGACAAAGAGAACAGACAAAGGACTCAGAGGAGGTAAAAGGACGACTAAAAAGAATTCTAACATGAAAAGGTTGGCCAGATATGCACATTTTTATGAACAAGAAATTATGATTGATGTGACTAAAACTTCAAAATGTTGAGTTGTTGAAGGAGGACTTAAAATAAGCTTCCTCTTATTACAAAGCAGTTTGATAAGTCCCTAAATGTTCTATCACTTGTAAGCGGGAATAATACGACACACACAGAGAGACACACATACAGATACACACACACATATATACACACACACACACAGATATGGACACACAAATGTGCACACGCATACAGATACAGACAACATACATACACACACAGGTAGATAGACAGAGGCACACATGCAGACATAGACATACACACTAATGCATGGATTATCATTTATCAGGTCTTCCAAAGTAGGTAACTTCAATCCCTATCTTACTGATGAAGAGAAGACGCAGTCTCTTTTGGAACGGGCTGTGTAAATCTCTGGAGTCGGCACATGAGAAACCTTGCACAGAAACTCACACCCAGGGGTTCTCCGATGTTTTCCCTCATGCTCAGCATTGTCCTCCCGAGGGATGATAGCGCCTCCCTGCCCTTCTCAGGATTTGTTTTGAATTTCATGTGGAGACTTCAAGGAACCCATGAATCTGCTAGCCCTGGTGTGAGTGGTTCATGGACATAATCCAAGGCATCTTTTCCTGTTGGATAATGATAAACCATGCTGGCCTTACAAAAACATAATGATGATTATCACTGCTGATTGTCGGGAGAGTTCTTAGAAGGGAAGATCGATTTTAATTTCTAAGCACCTCCCCATAAAAAAATTTTGAGTTACTGCATGTGTGTATGTGGTATGTGTGTGCGGTGTGGTGTGCACACAACTGTTTGTAACTATACTCACGGTGTGAATGGAGTTAGGTTTGCTCCTCCATCCTGTCAGGCGGAGGCAGTGTCAGGACCTAGTCCCTCCTCACCTACCCTGCCTGATAGCTTTGCTAAGAATCACTTGCACTACAAACTTACCCCTTTCTCACTTCCCAGGCATCAACAAAAACCGGCTTGGTGTGTGTGGCTGGATTCTGTTTTTCCTTTCCTTGCTACTAATGCTCATCACCTTCCCCATCTCCATATGGATGTGCTTGAAGGTAAGGCCCTGGGAAAGAAGTGGGCGTCTCCCTGCGGACTGATGGGAAGACTGAAGCTTCTCCCTTAATCTTTCAGATCATTAAGGAGTACGAGCGTGCTGTTGTCTTCCGACTGGGACGCATCCAAGCTGACAAAGCCAAGGGACCAGGTAGGAGACTGCGGATGGCTGTTACCACCAGCCATGGGATCTAGGGAATGTCCAAGGAGAAAACACAGAAAGCTGGAGACCTTGTTTCTCAGGCAGCGGATGATGTCGGTCCATTGGGCTTGTTAGTGGGAGAGACGGCCAGTTAAAGCATTATGCAATCTGAACCTCTGCCTCATAACTCACCCCCGAGTAGTCCAGTGAATGGGTAACATTGATTGGATGCCATTTATGCCCAGGGCTGTGAAGAGCCAGGTCCAGGGAGTGAAGGAAGAAAGTGAATGGGCATGTGGACTGTTCAAGGAGCTGGATTTTTATTATCTTTGGAAAGGGCTACACACACATGCACATGCACACACACATATGCATATGCACACCATATATATGCATATATATGGTGTCACTTTATAATACATATATATATATATATATATATATATATATATATATATATCTTCCTCTTGTGGTGAGCTGATGAATAATTGGAGGAGTTGAAGTCAGATGTGATTCCCTGGGTAGAATTCTCTAGTTTGGAGAATGAAGACCTTGAGGCCAATATAGATTTAATGACTTATCAGTGAGTATCCCAATGGCTGGCAGTAAACAGGAGATTCCCAGCATCCAATTCCAGGTGCATTTCCCTCCACGCTCTCTACAACTCTGGGAAGTAAAATCGGTTACCAACTGTTCAGATTATAAGGTGACTTCTGGCTGAGGGAGTGGACGGGAGGTGTTGAATAGTAAGGAGCCCTGGACCTGAGGTCTTGAGCCACAGCTTCTCTGCAATCACAGATTGCTTGCACTTGTTTTGATGTATAACAATGACAATTTCGTATGATTAATATTATGGTTAGGAAGGATAGTGGCCGGTAGCTTTATTTCCCTGATAGCATTTGCTTTCTGCCCAGCTCCTATGCTTTGAGGGAAGGCTGTTTTATCTCCATCCACACTGTAACATCTGGGTTGGGGGAACAGGAGCCTTATATGCGCGGTGAGACTCTACCTGACCACAAATCAACAACACTGTGTGCTCTTTTACGTTACATTAAAAAAAAAAATGAGAAACTTCCCAGGATAATTTTGTGAATGAGCCTTGACCTTCAGATAGCTTAACGGTTGTCTAACTTCATAACCAACCTAAGAGAAGAAGACAAGCATCACTTCTTGTGGATGTCTTTATACATGTGTCAGGACACCAGTGTTAGAGACTCTGCCAATGAAGAGTCACTAAGCCCTCTCTTCCGTCACACTCCCCATCAATGGGTCCAAGGTTATATTGGTTATAAGTGAAACTAGAGCCCGGAGGTGTGGTGCACACCTTTAATCCCAGCACTTGGGAGGGAGAGGCAGAAGCAGAAGCAGGCAGATCTCTGTGAGTTTAAGGCCAGCCTGGTCTACAGAGCAAGATTCAGGGCAGCCAGTGCTGTTATACAGAGAAACCCTGTCTTGAAAAACCAACCAACCAACCAAACAAACAAACGAATAATGAATAAGTAAACCTAGAGCAGGGAGAGAGGCAGAATAGCCATGACTTGGAGAACTCCAGAGGAGAATGTGTTCTTCTTAAATGAATTCTCCCACAAGATTTCTCGGCTGAGAGTCCCAGGATAATAACCCCCGTCATGCATGTCTCTGGGGCTAACGGTTTACCTCAGAACATCATGAGGGCCAGTGGGAAGCAAGCCAAATTGCTAAGGCCTTTGCAAATGGCAAATGATCCTTTAGTAATAAAAGTGTTAACGAGAAGAGCAGTCATATCCAGCACTTTGTGTTGTGCTTGGCATGATGCTTGGTACTTAATTTGTTGTCATGGTGACCTGTGCTTCAGCTTCACCACATCTTCTGTGTCGTCGGTAAAGCTCAGGAGGGATGGGTGAGCGGTCCAAGACATGGCTGGGTTGGCTGACACTGAACTCAAGGTAGTTCTCAGGATTCAAGAAAATTTAGAGAAAAAAGTAAAGCTTGAAATAATATGAACAAATGAGCAAAACCACCGTGTACTCAGTCCATGTCGTCGGCTCTTCACTCGACTAAAAGCTGATTTCTGCCTTAAAAGTAAAGGCGGTAACACAAAGACGCCCTGATTATGGAAATGGCTACCTGTCCAAACCTTGCTGTTCTGCCTCATAGCTGTGATCCCCGTAAAGAGTGAACACCTCTGGGGTAAAGCTGGGGACCCGGTGTTCTTAGATGGGTTTTTTTACTTTGCCCTTTCCTGGCCTGCTCCAAGTCCAGTACTTACTACTCAGAAACAGAAATGATTGCACGGGGGGGACATCATTGTACTTGAACACAGCTAAAGAGACAGTGAGTTCTCAGCTCTGTGGTTCACTGTTTGCAGGGACTCTGAGCCCTGGAAGACTGTGCTAGCCAAGGGCCAAGCATTAACACATATATATGTTTTTGAGTATGTACGTGTGTGCATATACATATATAAAATGTATTTGAAATAAACTCTAATTTGTCTAAGCTGCGTTTGGATTCCTTATGTAGCCCAGGAAGGGCTTGAACTTGTAATTCACCAACCTCAGCCTCCTTCCTGAACCTGAGACTGGAGGGAAGATTTTAACACCAACTAATTCCTTCAACACTGTTGGTGATGCGGGGGCTGTTGTCAGTAGCTGATAATCACAGCCCAGCTTGACTCTTTCCAGTTAGCAAACCATTTTCCTAGATACCTGTTTAAAATTAGCCTCAAAAATAAATGGTCAAATAGAAGTAGATTACCGAAGAATAGAAAATGTAAAGACTTGTGTGTCGGGGACCTTAGCGTTTTGCCGCAGGTCCTTGGTTCCTAAGTAGTTCATTTCCTTTAATTACTGGATGGCCAGATTCAGTCACCTTCACCAAAGCTGCATGTGTTCATTCAAGAAATGCATACAGCACTACAAAAGCAATGCTCAACCCCTGTAGAAGACCGTCTTCGTCATTCTTTTGAACAGGTCAAATTTTAAATCAGTTTTCTTTTTTCAAAGGTTTGATCCTGGTCCTGCCCTGCATTGACGTGTTTGTCAAAGTAGATCTGCGAACAGTCACTTGCAACATTCCTCCACAAGAGGTACAAGATCAAACAGGGGTTGCTAAAAACAAAACCCTATGGTCTGGGCATAGTTTTAACCTACCAGGGGAAGGTGACTTAATCCCCATCCTCTACCCCCATCCCCCCCCCCCCCCGGGGGCCTGCTTGAAATGCTTCAGGTGGCTTCGGTTAGCCAATGAGAATGAATCGGAAGGGCGGGGCTGAAACATTGAAAAAATGGAACAGCAGGTGGAGTCGGGCTGTGCGCTGTAGGGAAAGCGGGATTAGCTGAGGGAGACGCGAGGGGCGCAGCAGGGAAAGTTGAGTGGAACGCGGTGGAGAGCGTGAGGGGGAGGTGGTGGAGCGGTGGGGGTGGTGTGTGTGAGGTCAGGCTGCACTCTCCACAGCCTTCCCAGAGGGGCTTTTAGAAACAGTGGAGCGCTTAACTTTACTTTTGCCGTTCACTTTTGGTGTCTCTGTGTACGTACCGGGACAGAACAGACGCTACACAGGACCCGCCTGAAGTTGAACTTCAAATGGTTCTTGAAGTCGTATGCATTAATGACCCAAAGCAGAAACTGGGTCATAGAGAAGAGGAAATGACACCGACAAGCTTTCCAGCTGCCCTCTTATAACCAAAGGCATCTAGAAAGAAAAGAAAACGCAGGAAAGATGGGGCATGGCCAGAGCGATAAGCAGGCAGGGAACCAATCAAGGCCCAGGTACCTACCAGTTGCCACGGGCTGTCAGGAGACGTGGAGGACCGGCTTCAGATCCGAGCCGTCGCAGACGCTACTGGAAAGCTTCCAAAGGCTTTTGTGGCTCTGCAGTGGACAGTTTTCGGGTTCTAATCCCAGGGTCCTCCCAGAAATATCTTTAAAAGAGAGGGAAAGGGAGGGGAAGGGTGGGGGAGAGGGAGAGAGAAAGGAAGAGATCACTGTTCAGAATGACT
Organism: Microtus oregoni; assembly: GCF_018167655.1. Classification (NCBI taxonomy): domain Eukaryota; kingdom Metazoa; phylum Chordata; class Mammalia; order Rodentia; family Cricetidae; genus Microtus; species Microtus oregoni. Next base: position 23,926,262 of record NW_024543069.1, on the reverse strand, counting down.
GCTTACTGGATCTCAAGAGCGCAGTTGCTTTGCTTGAATATAGAACACGGTCTCTGGCGCCATCTATGGTTCCTAAGAAGTATTGCTTCTCCTTTAGTCCGAGGGGATCTGCATACCAGGTAGACAACAGGAAGCAAATCTGTTTGGAAGGAGAAGAGAGGGCTTTTCCCTATGGGATGTAAGAAATCTCTAAATTAAAGCTACAGGGATAGGTAGGGACCAAACCTGTGCAGTCAATGGTAAAGTAAGATACACGTGGTTTCACTCTGTGCTCTGCAGATCCTCACCAGAGATTCTGTGACCACCCAAGTGGACGGAGTTGTCTATTACAGAATCTACAGCGCTGTCTCAGCGGTGGCCAACGTGAATGATGTCCACCAAGCCACATTTTTGCTGGCGCAAACCACTCTGAGAAACGTCTTAGGGACACAGACCTTGTCCCAGATCTTATCTGGGCGAGAAGAGATCGCCCACAGCATCCAGGTAAGGACACGGAGTACGTGGAGCCTGCATCTCGGGGATCAGTGACCACTAACCCACTGACATCCATAGTTCTTAGTTCTGTGTGTGTGTGTGTGTGTGTGTGTGTGTGAGAGAGAGAGAGAGAGAGAGAGAGAGAGAGAGAGAGAGTTCAGGTTGGCCTTGAATTCACTACTACCGCCGCTGAGGATGACCTTGAACTTGTAATTCTTCTGCCTTTATCTCGAGTGCTGAGATTACAGGCTGGCACTACCACGCCCAGTTTTATATGGTACTGGGAATCAAACCCAGGGCTTTCTGCCTGCTAGGCAAGTTCTCTACCAACAGAGTTCAAACCCCAGCTCAAGATTTGTTCACAAAACCTTCAGGAGATTCACTTCAATTCCAAATGTCACCAATGAGTTTAGAAAAGAGAGCCCCACCAAACACACCGGATACGTGAGGCGGGTCACATGTCTTTTGATCAATGCCTCTTCTTCTGGATACAGACCTTGCTTGATGATGCCACTGAGCTCTGGGGGATCCGCGTGGCCAGGGTGGAAATCAAAGATGTCCGGATTCCTGTGCAGCTGCAGAGGTCCATGGCAGCCGAGGCTGAGGCCACCCGGGAAGCCAGAGCCAAGGTAAGAAACATTGGGTTAGCATGGTGGCAGACAAGGATGGAGCCGAGGGGAGGGTAGAATCCCAATGATTGTTCCGAAAGAGATTTTTTCCACTGATTTATCTCTCCTGAGAAGTTCCCTAAAAGACAGTGGGCAGTTTGCCACACCTTGAGGAAGGTTGGTAACAAGTTACGACTCTGCTTGCTGCATGTGGAGTGATCAGCAAGGAAAGGCAGGGAGCAACACTGGTCATGTATCAGGTCTTGTGGAGACTGTGACTTAGCAAAGCCTTTCAGATCCTGTGAGGCAGAGCCTGGAGTCGTCCAGGGACCACCATCGTTATAAAGCTAACGTTTCCAGAGTGACCAGTGTAGTGCTTATGTTTTCAACATTGTTACTAGAGTAGGATAAATGTTACTGAATTTAAAAGATTGTCGGAATACAAGCCAGGTCAGAATTAGAACTCAGGCTGGGCCTGAGTTTCCATGAATCTGTTGCCACCTTTGTTCTGCATGGATAGATTTACTGGTGTCAGAGACTGGAAATCTTCAAGTATGACTCTTAAAGTAAACAGAGGCTGCCTGTTCATTTCCCAGCCACCCGGACCTGAATAATAACACAGAATTTATATTACTTATAACACTGTTTTGCCAATAGCTTAGGCATATTCCTAGCTAACTCTTACATCTTAATTAACCCATTTCTATTATTCTGTGTATTGCCACAAGGCTGTGGCCTACCAGTAAGGTTCTGGCTGGCGGCTGGCATCTTTCTCCTTTGGCAGCTACATGGCATCTCTCCTACTACGCCTACTTTCTCTCTATATCTCTGTTCAGATTTCCTGCCTGGCTTTACTCTACTAAGCCATTGCCATTGGCCAAAACAGCTTCTTCAATAACCAATGGTAATAAACCATATTCATAGCATACAGAGGGGAATCTCACGCTATATTAGGAAGCCAAACTAAGGCTAAGGAAGGTTTTCTCTACCCTTGGTCTTCCTTGTTTTGTCTACTGAGTGCCAGCATTTCCTAAGTAGGACTCCTTTGGCACATCAAAAGCAAGATGGGTCAGTCGAGCCCTGGCCAGGGTTTCTCTTGAGTAACCTCAGAATTTAGAGGGACAGTCAGGAGAGAGAGCCCCAGTGAGGGTTATCGGGGTGGGGCTCGTTACTGCTGTGATCAAAAGCTGAGCGACTAGAAACAATTCTGGCGCTGTGAGAATGAGCCTAATTTGGCGACAGAATACAGCGAGAGTACGAGCGCTTGTTGTGCAAGCCTGACTCCCTGAGATGGGTTCCGATCACCCACAACAGGGGCCAGCTGGCTCCCGAAGACTCTCAGGCCTCCACGTGCCCGCTCTCAGACCAAGTTTTCATTGGCTGAAATGGCACCGCTTTTATCTGCTTGAAAGTAAAATTTGAGGGCTAACAATGTGTAAAATATTTAGCCCCAGGGCCCTAGTCCACGCCTCTGTTGCTGTGACAAACCCCACAACCAAATTTAACTTGAGGAGAGAATGGTTTATTTCAACCAAGGCAGGGCCTGATGCCGAGGCCCTGGAGGAGTGCCGCTTACTGATTTCTTCCTCATGGCTTCCTCAGGTTGCTTTCTTATACAACCCAGGACCATCTACCCAGCGATGCCACTGCCAGAGTGGGCGGGGCCCTCCCGTGTCAATCATTAATCAAGAAAATGCCCCATAGACGTGCCCACAAGCAGTTTAGTGGAGGCAATCCCTCAGTTAAGGCTCCTTCTTCCCAGACGACTCTACTTTGAGTTAAGTGAACAAAAAAAAAAAAAAAAAAAAAAAAAAACCCAAACACAACTAACGGGAACATTCGCTTTTTGCAGCTTCTTGAATGTGAATATCTTGTCTTTGTTTAGAGAGTAAGCGGAGAAGATACAAGTAGCATAACTGGGACCCACACCCAGAAAAAGAAGCCCCAGATACCATGCAGTCATCAACTTTTGTTTCTCTCATTTTAGGTCCTTGCGGCTGAGGGAGAAATGAACGCATCTAAGTCCCTGAAGTCGGCTTCCATGGTACTGGCCGAGTCCCCCATTGCCCTCCAGCTGCGGTACCTACAGACCTTGACCACCGTAGCCACTGAGAAGAATTCCACCATCGTGTTCCCCTTGCCCATGAACATGCTCGAGGGCATTGGCGGCATCAGCTATGACAAAAAGAAGGTCGACAATAAGAAGGCCTGAGCTCTCCCAAGTGACTGCCTATTGCTTAGAGAGGCCTTTCTGTGCCATGAGAGGTCAGCCATTAGAAAAGACAGAGGCCAGCACCATGCCGCTACAGTAACGCCACAGCTAGCAGGCTTTCCGGGGGGAAACATGGCAGCTACACAGACAAAAACAAAGCTGAGAGCTGCACAGTACATTTCTTTCTAAGGCATAACTAATATTTAATATTCTTACGCGATTAGTTAGTAGTTGTCCCTGACAACCAGCAGGGCCTTTCTCTCAGATGGGGTGGAGACTGTGGGAGACTTTGGCAAAAACTTCAGATTTAAGCTGTGTTGGAGAAGGACCCTAGGTCATTTGTAAAGGAAAGCAGGGCCTGCATTTTTGCTATGTATGCGATTTACTGTTATTCCAAGAAATTGACTTGCTGTAGCTCAAGTAGACATAAGGAAATCCTTCAAGATTGAAAATTAGGCTCAGTTTGGATGGGGAGCTGCGACGTAGCAGCAAAAGCACAGGGCATAGGTGCCAGCTGAGGTCCCGCTCTCCGAACACCCTGCAGGTCCTGTTAGGGTCTGGGCCATTCTCATCATCATGCGCATTTATTGGCATCAGAGGAGCAGCGAGGCAGAAAAGCACAGGGTAATTTTCGTACTAGCCAGAACATCTGTAACCACTGGGGATGTCATTCCGTGAGTCGCATGTTTTCACTCTGCGAGTCCCAAGAGCCATAGTGATTAAGAGCTGTTTGTAGTCTCTCCCCAACTCCAACAACTTGTTGTGAATAAAGAAAGTCATAGAAAGTGATCATGGTTTAAAGATTGCGTCGGTGGAGTTCATTTCATTGCCGAGATGTGATTTTCTTTTTGGGATTAGTTTTGAGAAATGAGGTCTATTTTATTTTATTTACTTACCTATTTATTTGGTTTTGGTACTCACTATGTCATGCTGGTGGATCTGAAACTTGCCCTTAATCCCAGCACTCTAGAGGCAGAGGCAGGAGGATCTCTGTGACTTGGAGGTTGGCCTGGCCTACATAGAAAGTTCAGGAAAACTGGAGCTACATAGTGAGAGCTTAAACAAAATGAAACAAAGCAGACAAAAGAGCCTCCTGCAGATTCAAGTGACTCTGTCTTTGATGACATTAAGGGTGATTTTCTTTTTTCTTTAGTGCATTTTCTAGTTTATGCTTTTACTATTGACTGACTAAACAAAGACCCTCTGAAGATCAATAAGTGTGCTTGGTGATAACGAGGCTGTAGAAGAATCACAGAGTGTAGACTGCCAGGATGGCATTCAAAACACCCCCACCCCCTCCACTGGGCCTAGGGTAAGGTCCTTTCCCTGGGGGAGAGGAAGGGAAATGGCAAGTAACCTCTCTCCTGCGATGCCTCCCGGGAGGCACAGCCATGGATTGCATCACTCTTGAAGAGGGCAAAGAACCCTTGTCAGCCAAGTCCTTTGCCTTACCAGCTACCCTCTGATATTTCGGCTTCTTAGGTACCCCCCGCACGGGCTCTGGGTTCTTATGTCCCCAAAGAATTGAACAGTGGCCTACTGATGCATCAGAAGTGGGGCCGGATTATTGAGAAAATAATCTTGTTGGTAGAGCATTTGCTTAGCATGTGTGTGGCCCTAGCTTTAGCCACCACTATTGTGTGTGTGTGTGTGGGGGGGAGCCCGCAAAAGCAACCCCAAAATTAAATGAGGGTGTATGTGCATTTCTCATTCTAGGGAGATGGCCAATAGCTGAGCTGCCCCAGGTAGGGTTACAAGATATGAAATGGACAAGTGAACAAAATTCACAACAAGGCAATGTGTTGTGTGAAATCTGAGTTGTTCTGACTCTCGGTAGCAGCCTGTACAGTTATACAAGAATGCTCTGTGTAGCTAAACGTGGAATAATTTTTGTGTGTGTGTGTGTGTGTGAATTTGAATTGTACCTTTCCCGGGTGCACCTTGCTGGTAGCATCTGGGCTAAACAACACGGTCCCCTCCAGCCAGATGTCTACCGGTTGCTCACATTCACAACCGTTAAGGCAGCTGTGTCTGCAGGAGGTAAGAAAAGCAGAAGGCAGACAAAGATGTGTATAACAATTTTGACTCAGTAGTCAGTACGTTTTTCAGGGCTGTTTCCAAATACCTGGTGAAGGGAACAGAAGGAAGAAAGAAGCGAACAGGAGCAGAGAGGTGACTGCCAGTGCTCAGCGGGCAGGCTAGAACCCTCATCCACGTGATGCCCACGTTCAGGGTAGGTCTCCGCTCTCAGTCAAACCTCTCTGGAAACGCCCGCACGCACAGGCTCAGAGTTGTTTGTCCTAGGGGCTTCTAAATTCAGTTAATCTGACGGTGAAGATTAAGAATCCCGAGGTCTAAGGAAAGATTGGGACTGGAGCCATAGTTCGACCTCTTCCTTTTGCGCATGCCCCCTTAAAAGACCCTGCCCCTGGTAATGACTCTGGATACATCTCCGTCCTGCTCTACTTCCTTGGGATTTAGCCCTCCATTGTTTTTTCACTGTTTTTGCTGTTTTTCAGCTTGTCGCATTTACATTGTGGGTGGCACCTTACACTGAAATACACTTTGGATTGTTGTGAGGGAGGGACAGTTGTCAAAGATTACCGGTAAGCTTCTGATGGGGCGGGATTCTGGCTTGGTTGAAGCAAGGGGGGAGCTGGCACACGTGCACCTTCATCCTTCTACCCCCATCCATCCCTAGTTTCTCCTCTAGTCATGTGTCTCGCCTTAGCTTGGGGTTTTTCTTAAACTTGGGAGTCTTTGCAGTGATTGTAAATTCACAGCAGGAAGGTCACATTTCTACTCTCTGTACACTGTTGCGTCTGGGTTCCTGTGGCTCTCTGGTCCTGGTGCTTCTGGTTTCCTGTCTTTCTCTGGTCCTGGTGCTTCTGGTTTCCTGTCTTTCTCTGGTCCTGGTGGTTCTGGGTTCCTGTTTCTCTCTGGTCCTGCTGGTTCTTGGTTCCTCTCGCTCTCTGGTCCTAGTGGTTCTGGGTTCCTGTCTCTCTCTCTCTGGTCAGTTCCTTGTTCTCCCGTCTTCTTCTGTTGCCGTCTGGAAGGCCAGGCTTCCCTCCGCAGAGGGGAATTTTCCACTGCAAAGGCTGGTTGTCACTCTTTCTAGAAGCCTGATTGACTGAGCATTTCTGGTGCTCACAGCTTTTCCACTGGCAGATGGTCAATTTTGTTCCTCATCTTTAAGATGTTGAAGGTGCTTTGACAACACAGTGAATTTCTTTTCTTCTGTTTCACCTTCTTCAGCATGGTCCCCACTTTTAGAATTGTACTATGGTACCTGAAACATATGCTTGCAGGTATTATTATGACTATTATTATTATTAAATAGTGGTGACTTCATGTTAAAAGGTTAAGCCATTTGATATAGAGGAAATCAGGGTCCTCTTTGAGGGCTCTTCGTCTTATTAATAACATAATTTTAGATGAAATTAATGGAAGCACAAGGACAATTTTATTAGAGTTTACAACACCCCCCCAAACAAACAAACAAACAAACCCAGAGAAGATAAACTTTAAACTTCAGTTGCTGCCCAGAGAAGTAGGATATAGAAATGAAAAGTCCATGCGGTTTAAGGTAGCATGGGAGATAGACTCTCGGAGGGCAGGCAGTCACAAGGCAGGGACGATGGTTTTGGTGTAGGGAACCTTGGAGTGGGCTAAAGACCCCCAGGACCAAGTTCTCAGCACAAACAAGATTTATGAATGGAATGAAGGAAAGAAGCAACAAAAACAGGAGAAAGAGAACCGGGGAGATGAGAAGGGAACAAGGGAGAGGGGGAATGGGGGACAAAGGAGAGGGGGAATGGGGGACAAGGGAGAGGGGGAATGGGGGACAAGGGAGAGGGGGAATGGAGAACAAGGGAGAGGGGGAATGGGGGACAGGGAGAGGGGGAATGGGGGACAAGGGAGAGAGGGACAAAAGGGCATTTGTCTGAGGGGGGCTAGATAAAGGACTGTCTCTGGATAGAGAGGAGACAGACATAGCCCATAGGCAAATGGCAGTTTATAAAGGTAAAAGGGGAAACTCTATGTTAGGATGAGGTGTTTAATTTTAATTGAGCATATTAATTAGGTGAGCCTAAGGGGGCTTTTGATTGCTGGATTTCAGTACTTTGATAGCTAGACCTTGGTAGTCAGCCTCAGGAGGAGGAAATGACCAAATAAGGGAACAGACCCTGGTGGCTACTTTTAGGAATGCAATCGAAAGGTTTTTTAGCAAGGCAGAGAGAATGGGAGAGAAGGGCAGGCCTGCCAGAGCCACGTTTGCCAGGCTAAGACTGGCTGGAGTCCCTTCATTTAGCCAGACATGTTGAGGGGAAATTTGAAAATAAGAAAAATCATCTCAGAAAAGAGTCAGAAGGAAGGAAGTCGCACTTGCCTATGACTTAAAGCGGGCAGACTTATGACTCTTATTTGGCTGTGGCCCCATAAGCTTTGGCACGGGGTGGGGATTCTGGGAAGGAGAGTAGTGTCGTGTTAAAAGATTAATTATTCCACCCATCTCTTTAGCAATGCTTAGGGTGAGCTGACCTTCCTAGGGCTGATCCCTTAGCAAAGTGATTGACCTTCTCCAACTGGAATGTATGCCCAGGCCAGAGACTCTATTCTCGTGGCCAGAAGTTTTATCTACGCTGACAGAAATATCATTTGCATATGTGAAGTCTGGATAAGGGTGCCCAGTCTACACTGGTAGTAAGGACCAGAAGGTGGATTTGTCCTCATCAGTAAAGCTAGGTCAGGTTTCCTAATCACAGCAGGGTATAACCACCTGCAACAAAGGCCTGGTGAGTTCACATTTGTTTCATTGAAACAACCAAGGAGGCCTTTGGCTGTATCTTGCTACAGTTGGTGGACAAGCCCCTGGACCTGTGAGTTTATCTTGCTAAGAGACAGAATATGTTTGCTACCTGTTTCAGAAAGACAGTGGGAGTCATACACTCACCAACGGGCACGTGTGAGTCCCAATCCAGAACCAGAATGCTATTCTTAGCAGCTTGCAGGAGTTTTTTTTTCACTTAAGTACAAACAAAAGCGACAGGAAGACATTGCAATAAACTGGTCGTCTGAACACAAGTGGTACGGACTTTTATTTATATTAAGCACAGGATATAATCTGAAGCAGAACAGCTGTGGCTATAGTACAAATAACAGGAGGAGTTATTTAAGACATGGGTTTAAGAGTGCATGGCTCCAAACTATTTGCATAATTCGATTTTCAGGAATAAACTTTAATATCCAGCAAATATGCAGTACTTTAGCAAAGGCACAAAGCAATGAGACCCTGTCAGCGTCTGAAGCATCCTCACCGGAAACAGGGAAGGCTACAAATAATTCCATGACCCAGCTGTGCCTCTCAGTGATAGATAAATGCATGCTTGCTAACGTAGTGGAAGTCACCTTGGAGGGGAGGACGTCCTTGATACAATTATAAAACACAGTCCTTGTCCAGGATAAAGCTTTGTTTTATACATAAATGGGCCAAAACCGAAAAAAAAAAAAAAGAAAAGCAAAAAAACAAAAAACAAAAAGACAAACCAAAGAAACCTTGCTGGAAGCTTAAAGTCCCATCACAGGAGAAGACCGCTGAGCATTGTGTGTGGTAATGTGAGCTACCGTACAGAATTTATGTTTTTTTCTAATCCAAGACCAACTTTCTACAATGTCATTTTTATTATATGCTCCCTGTTTTTAGTTAAAAATCCACTCTCTCTCTCTCTCTCTCTCTCTCTCTCTCTCTCCCTCCTCTCTCTTTAGAGCACAATACTGACAGTGTGGAGGAGTGTCCACGCCCTGGAAAAAAATAAATGGATGAAGAACTTGACCTGGGTTGCTGAAGCACTCACGCAGTCAGAGAAGGCACTGTCTGGCTAATAGCAGAAGAACACTGGGTGTTTAACAATTATAATTCTAAAAGCCTCAATGCTGTTGACATTCATGACTGCTGATCTCATGACAAAGTATTCAGTCAGTCTAATTGATTTTATGTGTGTGGTTTTTGACTTTTATTCTTAATGAAATTTATCTTGAGACGATAACATTGAGATGTACGTGGCTGTCCTATCATTCAGTATGGTCCTTTTCCTTTGGCAGAAAGGCTTTTCCCCCATCTAAACCCATAATATCTTACACAGGAAGGTGGCAGCAGGCCTGCGGCGTGGCATTCGGATGGGTTAGAAGGCTCACCACCCACTGAAATGCTAAAGGTTTCACAAGGAAATGGAGGGTGCTGCTAGAGACGTGGGAAAGAGACCCCACAGAAAAATCTAGGCCATTTTGTTAAGGAAAGAGGGCAGGAAAGGAAAAGGGGAGGCAGTGGCAGGAGAGAGGTACGCCAGGACAGGGGCAGTTTTTTGTTGGTGCAAAGCGTGACCCTGAGAAAACACGCGAAAGAAAAGAAATTGAGCACACTCCTATGACAGAAGAAACTGAGAAAACACAGCTCTTCGGCGACCAAAGGAATCATTTTAGCCTGTTTTATTTTATCCACTTGGGTTAGGGCATGAGGTCTCCTCCCCCCTCTGACTTCTCTGTGGTCTTTCTGGTGGAAAAGGAAGGAAAACAGGTTCTCCTTTTAATTTTTGATCGAAGTAGAAGCAGCCACTCAACCCTGCGAACCCTCCCCTCTCTCACAGCGGTGTGGCTGTGAGCTGATGCATCTGTCCTGAAATGTCTGTCACTCAGTTCTAGGAAAACATTTTCAGGAAATACATTAGCCTTTGAATGACTATCTGAAACCCCCACAATAGGTTTTTACAAATGAAAATCACCCATGTTATTTCGACGAGAACAATGCATTTAGCAATTCTCTCTGCCTGGAACTGAGATGTGTGTGTGTGTGTGTGTGTGTGTGTGTGTGTGTGTGTGTGTCTGCAAGCATTGTAATAGCATTCTAATAGCAGTAGTTAGATGTTTCTTTCTAATTACACACAGAGCTGAGCACCACTAGGCATTCGGGACCCATTCGTTTGTAGTAAGCCAGTGAAAACTTGTATTCTTTGTCTCGTGGATGCTTTCACGGTTTGAAAGAGGAAAGGACGCAAGAAGATGGTCACCTGGTTTGCTTTCAAGGTAATTTCCAATTTGTAAAGCATTTGCATGATTATAAATATTCCCTTTCTTTTCATCAAAGAACTGGACGTTTCCACGTCACCATCAAACAGATTTCCCAAACGAACTCTCAACTCTTAAACTCCACGATTCTGAGTTCAATTCTGAGGTCGCCACTTTGTTTCTCCTCCTGGAAACAGTTTGACCCCCAGCACCTGTGCGTGAAAAAGGGCTCTCTGCAATCTTTTCACACACGATTTGCTTTGGTTTTTGAGAAAGGATCTCTCTGTGTTACTCTGGCTTGTCACTATGGAGATCCACCTGCCTCTCCCTCCCCAGGGGTGGCAGTAAAGTCACGCACCACCGCATGAAGCCGTTTTTACATTTTATTTTTAAAAATTTTTATTTTTGATGTGGTCTCTCTACATAACCCTGGCTATCCTGGAACTCATTAAGTTGGCCTCAAACTCATTAAGATCCACCTGCCTCTGCCTCCTGGGTGCTGAGATTAAAGGTGTGAGCCACACCTGTCTGTACACGTTTCTATATGAAACCCCTTAGAATATCAGCATTAGGTTCTACTTTACCCTGAGGAAGAACTCACAGTAAGGTGACTTGAAGGAACTGTTTTGTTGCACACGGGTGTTCTCTTGATTTTGAGTAGACATGGAGTGTTTACAAATGTCAGGCTGTGTACTAGTCTCGACTCACAGGGCTATTATCTTTAAGCTTAAAAAAGTAGAACCTAATGCTGATATTCCAAGAGGTTTCATTGGGGGTCACAGACATACATACCTCTGTGTTCTCGTGTGGAGGAGATTCCGCTAATCTTGACCCATTTCTCCAAAGACAGAGCCATATCTGATTACCTGCTGTCCAAAGACAAGGTGAGGAGCCTGGTGTCCAATCACTGCTCCAAATGGATGACCAATCTTAGAAGAGAGGGCAGTGCTGCTGCAAGCCTCTGGTCCTCCCTACACGAGTGACTGAGGCAGGAAGACTGAAAGTTCAGGCCAGCCTGAACTAAAGAGCAAATTCCCAGCCAGTCAGGGCAACTTTTTAGGCTGTCTCAAAGCAAAACATTCAGAAAGGGTTGAGAGCTGTAGGTCAGAGATAGGGTGCCACCTGGCCTGTGTAAGTCATAGTACAATCCCCAGTACAGATTGTATATATTATATTGTGTGTATCTCCCTGCTGAGACATCTCCCCAACCCTATTACTCACATATTTTAATGTTTTCTTGTCTGTATGCTTAGAAGGACCCCTCATGGTAACATTTATTTTTGTTTTTAGTGTGTAATATCAACCAGATGTTGGTCTGTCTCAGGAGGTTTGGAGGAAATCAAAAACTATAATTGCTGACTTCCTATTCTCTATGGAAATTTATTTCATGTATTTGTTCTCAAAATATCAGAATATTTTTAAAAACATTGGAAACGAGGACTTTATTTAGAAAAAAACATTTTTCCTATTGAAAAGCCTTTTAAAACAATTACTGCATTTTAAGCACCATGTTTAGTAAATAGATATTTTTAAAATTATGAAAAAAATACAAATAAAAGAAGACAGGGAAGGGATGGGGAGAGAGAAAGAATACTTATCTATCCTATTGGGAATTGTATTTAATATACCATCTAATTTATAGACAATAGCTTCAGCAGAATAATGTACAGCTGATTGAAATTTGGCATAGGAGCTGCCTGGCAAAAACACATGTTATAATGATGTGGCATAAATTACTCTATGCATTTCCTGGCCTGAAGATCACAGGGTAGTCAGGCTCGGAAGCTCTCAACTGCTAGTGACAGACAGCCAACTGAGACAGCTGCTCGAACTGTCTTCAGAAGCTGGGCCCAAAGCTAAGTAGTCAAAATTCCTATGCTGTTGGCATCACGTGAATTCCCAAATTACGAGGTAGCCAAGCATGGAGCTGAGCACCTGCCAGAAGTAAAACAAAGCTAGGTTGGTAACAAACCACGTGATCTGACCCCCGGCGCGGCCAGTTCTTTGTGTACCCATGAGTCCTCTTGGGGGTGGAAGGAACCTCTGAACTTGTAAAGCTCCCCAGTATTAGTACGCTAGAGTCTACCTCATCCATTGGAAGAGACTGAAGGGGTAATGTAGCCCCCCTTTCTGAACTGATGGCTACTCACAGACACCCACAGACATACAGGAGCGACAGAGATGAAGTTTGCCTTCCACATATCTCCATGCTACCAGGGTGCCCAGCTTGGCCAGGGTGAGGCTGAGGGTGAATCATTCCATGCAGCACTGGAGGGTTAGGGTTATAAGGGGAAAAGCACTCAGTCTCTGTATGACATACATTCACCAGGTTTTAGGGGAGTGGCCATAACTCAGCTGAAATGCCCCTCTTCTAAGAAGAAAATCCTACGTCAGGTAGAGACCCATTCCTGAAGAGATAGGCAATGCCAAGGAGTCTTTGCACAGTGACAAACCCCAGATAGAGTCCCGGAGGGGGATCTCATAGCACTGGCTCCCTGAACTGAAGAGGCCAGACAGGTGTGTTCTCCTCTTGGATCAACAGCGTATGTCTGACAGTACTGGCCACTCCCAGACAATTTCCCGAGTGACATACATAGAGATTCCCATTATTCATACAGATATAAACCTAATACAATTTTCTGTGGCTGATGCAAGCACTGGATGTGGGTGTGACTCTGTGGGCTAATGTCACTTGCCTTCCCCGCTCTTGACAGCGTGCCTAAGAGGCATTCTGGTTGTACACAGCGTGGAAATCAGTACGACTTTCTCCCTTCACCATTGGTAAAGGTGTTTCTCGTGATTTATGGGTTCGGTACTGCAAACATCTAGGCTCAGTTCTTAAGAACCTTGCCCTGTGGTGAATTTAACTCCATGGCATCTCTTTGCCATCAAGTCTACAGCTCTCTAGCTCCCCATTCTATGGCTGGGCACCAGTGAGGCTGACTAGCAAGAACGTGGGCACTGCTATATACCAAACATACCAGTCTCTTAAAACTCGTTCCCAGAATGAACATACTCTTTGGTTTAACTTGACGTTAAATAAGCAAATAAAGACAAATGAGGTCGGAGGAGAATGAGAAGCAGTTCAGAGCCAAGTGAGGCGTTTTCTTTCTCCCTATTCATTCCAATGCTTTCCCAGCAGTAAGAGGTGAATTGTGGGTTGAGCTAGCCCTGGTCACGACTTCACGCTGTCTTCACGAACTGGAAAACTTGTCAAACAGTGTGTTCATCACTTGTCTGAATTACCACGGGAAACCTTTCAGTTATACAATGAGCAATGTGACAAATGCGCCTTCAGAGCTCACACCAATGTCACAACAGAGGAATAGCCAGCTTCTCTCAGACTTCGCAGAGTCCCTTAGCACCGTTGAGCATCTCGGAGAAGGTTCATTTCCTCTGATGCCTGCAACAAGAAGCACCTCCCCTGACAGCCATCCAGGGCTCTAAGCATCCTGGATGCCTCCTCTGGGGGCAGGGGGCAGGAAAGATGTGGCCTGAATTTGTCCTTTGATGCATGTATGAAGCAGTGGAGTTTAAATCAAAACCTTTTAATACAGTCAGGGTCTCTGAGCACCTTTGTCGCAGAAGTCCCCAATTCTCTGCCGCTGGTCCCAGACAGTTGGGGCTTTTGCACAGTCTTTTCTGAGGCGCAGGAAGAGAACGCTATCACACCTCCGAGCTGTCGCTGTAGTGGTTCCGTGGGGGCACCATGGGCTCACTGCTTCCAGAGCCCCGTGGAGCATCCTTGCCCTTGCTGCTCTTGTTCTTGTACATGATGGCTGCAAACACAGCCAGGCAGACAGTGAGCAATCCCACCGCAGTGCCTCCCAAGACAGTGATAAGGCTGACCTCAGAACCGGGACTATTGAGCTCCCAGGGCAGGATGCCATCAGGAGGAGTTCTTCCACGGGGGACCTGCCTCTTATCACGGCGGTCCAGGGAGATATGCTGGAGGTTTGTTCCCCGATTGTTCTCAGCCCCTATTTCCCGAGCCAGCAAGGGTGTGCTCCTGATGGCTCGCTTCTTCCAGCTCTTGGTAGGTGCCTGGGGCTGTCCCTGATGCAGCACAGAGTGGTACTGGTACTCCAAGCTCCTCTTGCCAATTCCTCGATGGCTGCTGTCCTTGGACTTGACGGTGTAGATTGTGTGTATGTACCATTCTCGGCCCAAAGCAACCTAGAAAACACAACCCTACATGTTAGGAAACTCAGTTTTGTGTAGTCCCAACTCAGGATGTCTGCAAGAGAAATGAATGACAGAGGTCATGAGAAATGACATTTTGTCTGGGAATTAATTCACACCACACTCTTCGGTGACAGGCTTTGTATAAAGTACCCCAACTCCATAATATGCTCTGTGTGATTCCCACGCCTCTTTATTTTGCTGTTTGGGGGTTCAGTCTCAGGCTGTTATATATGTTAAACAAGTGCTATATCATTGCCTTATGGCCCCCGAGCATCCTTACCCCTCTTGGGTGACCATGGACTGTATTTACAGTCACAGTAAACACTATGATCTCTCAGTCTAGCGTGTTAATTAAAAAACAGGTGAATGAGGACATACACAGTTTGGTGTTTTGTCCGCCTCTTTCACCTACGTAGTGCTACTACAGTCAGAAGCACAGCACAAGCCTCAGCCTATCTGATGTGACTTCTTTGCCTGCAAAACTATGGGGGTTGGGAAATCGCGTTTCTCTTAGTTTCTTTTGTGGGACAGACCCTCACTGCTTAGCCCTGGGGAGCCTAGAAGTGTTCACTCTGTAGACCAGGCTGGCCTGGAACTCATGGAGATGCTCCAGCCGCTGCCTCCTGTGTGTTGGGATAAAAGGTGTCAGCCACCATGCCCTGCTGGCAAATCAGTTTTTTAAGCTTTTTTATTTTTATTTTAAAGTACCTGGAAAAGAAAGGCTTTTAGATAATTCTTTGGGGCATTCAAGATTTAGGGAAGTGAGCTGCTTTGAGACTTCAGAATGAAAATGGTAGAATACTAGTTTGAGAAGATTCTGATGAAGAAACAGTCCTTCCTTGGAGATGGCTCGGTTGGTAAAGCGAACTCCAGAACCTAAGTAAAAAAGCTGGGCATGGTGGCCCACACCTGGGCACGATGACTCACACCAGGTGTGGTGGCCCATATCTGGGCACAGTGGCTCACACCTGGGCATGGTGGCCCACATTTGGGCACGGTGGCTCACACCTGGGCATTGATGGGCCACACCTGGGCACGGTGGCCCACACCTGGGCACGGTGGCCCATACCTGGGCATTGATGGGCCACACCTGGGCATAGTGGCCCACACCTGGGCATGGTGGCTCACACCTGGGCATGGTGGCCCACACCTGTAGTCCTTGTAATAGGAAGAGGGAAAGTATTGGACCCTTGGGGCTTGCTTGCCAGCCAGTCTGGCCTTCGTGGCGAGCTCTGGGACAGTGAGAGACTTGACTCACAAATAAGGTGGACAGTTGCTGAGAAGAGAGGCCAGAGTGTTCTCTGACCTCCACATTCATGTGTATGCAGGTGCACATACCCTGTATTGTGGGCATATGCGCTCTCCCTTCCTCCCTCTAGTACGCACACCCCCCACACCCCCACAGTACACACCCCACCCCCACAGTACACACCCCACCCCCACAGTACACACCCCACCCCCACAGTACACCCCACCCCCACAGTACACACCCCACACCTCCACACGTACACACCCCACCCCCACAGTACACACCCCACCCCCACAGTACACCCCACCCCCACAGTACACACCCCACACCTCCACACGTACACACCCCACCCCCACAGTACACACCCCACCACCACAGTGCACACCCCACACCTCCACACGTACACACCCCACCCCCACCATGTGCATGCCCATGCATGCATGTGTATATTTTTCCTGAGGCTGAGAAAGAATAACACATCTCCCCTGTGTGTATAAAGTTCTGTTTGCGTAACTCCCCTGGAACTCTCCTGAAGAACACCCTTGCCCACGACACAGGCCCATTTCTAGGTGCTGCACCCATGCCTGTCTGGCATCGTCGTAACTACCTGCATATCTCTATTCATTCTGTCTTTGGGTCAGGATTTTCAGTCTTTGTCTATGGAATCTCCAAGAGTGAAGACTTTATTTCCTGTTCATGATGGCTTTTCTGAGCCTATCAATTTATATAAGCCCTTACTCCAATAAGATGAATCATAAAAACACAGGACTAAGAAAAGTAAACTGCCCAGCTGCCAGACATGTATGATAAGTTGAATAAGAATCTTCATTACACATTCTTTTGAAAAAATATTTATTTTTCATTTTATGTGAATGGGTATTTTGCCTACATGTATGTTTATGTACCACATGCATGAGGAGGACGGAAGAAGGATTTGGATTCTCTGGAGCTGAATATACATATATAATATACACACACACACACACATATATATGTATGTATGTATGGTTGTGAACTGATGTGTGAGGGCTGGGAACTGAACCCAGGTCCTCTGCAAGAGTGGCCAGTGCTCTTAACCGTAGGCACTAATAAGACAATAATAGGCAGAACCTAAGCATTCCCAATCTTCCCATTCACTATATGCATAGCTGCTCTTATGTTCATTTCTATATGTGATGCCTGAGACAGAGTGTACTTACCAGTCACATAGCTACCATAAGTAGGTCCAGACACACCTACCTGAAAGAGTGGTGTAGAGTCCACTCTAAAGCCATCTGATCCAGGCTGATTTACTAGGAGGACAGCTTCAGGGTCATCCACTGCCAGTTTGGCATTAAACAAGACATCTCCAAAACTGGTAGCCTGAGTCTCGGGCTGAGCCTTATCCTGGAAGCAAGAAGGAAGAAGATTATTTCTGTACCAGTGCCAAGTTTGCAAGGATGGAACATTCTCCAGTAACATTGGGCAAGAACAAATCACCACGAAATGTCACTATGTAATTTAAATAAAATGATGATATTGCCTCAAAATATAAGCTAAGCTTGAGAAGCCTCATCTTTGACACTCGATACAGTTCGCCGGGTCAAAGCACTTACCACAATTTTAAATCTGTGCAAGAGCGAAGGAGAGTCAGCCAGGCAGCCGTATTCTGAATTCTCGGGGCTGTACTTTGGCACGTAGCCGTCATCCCCTGTGCACAGGAACACCTTCTCAATGCTGCAGTAAAAGGAGTCACCCAGGTTCTGGACAGGGTCCACCATGACACGGCCATAAATCATGTCCCCTGGAGCAGACATGGAAATGCAGTTCTGTCATTGAGGGGATACCGCAAACCATGAATGACAACGGCGACACGGATTCTTTCCTTTGCCCACTAACTTGTCACCGAACATGGACGCTCTCTCAGTGTGAGCCTCTGGATCTGGCCCACTCCCTGCGACACAGACTAGAGCACCCTGTAGACTGAGCCCAGCGAAGCAAAGGCCTATGAAGGCCCTGATTCTCAACTGCTTGGGGCAGTGATCCAAAGTCTGATCTATGACATGGTAGTATAGCGCCCCTTTGTGGTTGAAGTCCAGTTTACATGAGGTAATTAGTTGTGAAATGTTGACTAATACAACACAAACTAACACTAAGAAAGAACATATCAACAAAAGCCCTAGTTCAGTTCATTAGCTTTTGAAGGTGGGTTTAACAAAGCCCCGACATTGCTCCCCGCATCCCATTCATGAGTTCACTATGTATTTTGCTAGGAGTAGAGCATACAGCTTCGGACAAGGGAGGCACAGACTTCATCTATGAGATATTACTCACACAGCTCAGAGACTTCAACTTAAGAAAATTCAAAAAGAATTTTGAAAAACCAATGAACAACAACAACAACAACAACAACAAAATAACCCAAAAGTGACTTAGGAAATGGAGATGGACATTACATTTCCTGAAATGTAAAAGCCATTCAGCATCATATACCAAATTTTAGTTTTTCTTTGTGTAAGTCAAAATGAATAAGACTCATCTATCATGTCAAAGAGGCTATAGGATCAAAGTACCATAGACACAGGAGAGGCAGTAAATCACAGACACACAGGACACGCAGAACGTCACATATCCACAGGACACAAAATGTCACAGACACGCAGGACACAGAACATCACAGACACGCAGGACACAGAACATCACAGACACACAGGACACAGAACATCAGAGACACGCAGGACACACAGAACGTCACAGACACACAGGACACAGAACATCACAGACACATTGGACACAGAACATCACAGACACATAGGAGATACAACCATCACAGACACGCAGGACACAGAACATCAGAAACACATAGGACATACAACCATCACAGACACACAGGACACAGAACATCACAGATACGCAGGACACAGAACATCACACACACGCAGGACACAGAACATCACAGACATGCAGGACACAGAACATCACAGACATAGAACAAGCAGGCGTTGCAGATACACAGGACAACAGAATCATCATCTCATCTGGTTAAGTGTTACCTTCTGCAAAAGCAACGTCACTCTCTTGACCAAATCCCATGGATCCATCGGACAACCAGAGGCTCTTCTTAGACAGCAAATACATGTGCGTGTTCAGGCTAAACTCGGCTGCCACTGGGTCGCTGACCTATGCCAAAGGGGAAACCTTTTATTATTGGTGGCCCTGATGTGTCCGATTTTGCAATTGAGAAACAAAATTGGTGACGTGAAACCATTTCTTCTTTTAGAGTGAGGGTAAGTGGTGTCACTTGCTCTTGTATCTACAGGTTGATCAGAACATATATGTAAAGTGTTTGTAAGAATCATGGTCAGCAAGAGGCTAACAGTATAAGTTCTTGGACCAAGACTGCTATTCAACTTTTACCAGGACGTAAGGTCAGTTATGTATTAAGAGGTGGATTCCCATTGTCTTTGAAGACTGAGAACACGATGAAGTGTAGAATTCTATGGGAAATTGTCACACCTCCAAGATGGCACATTGCAGGAGAGACATAAGATCAGATAACATCTAAATAGTTCTTCCACGAACTGAGACTATGGTTTTTATGTTAGAAATAAAAACAGACAAAATGAGTTCCTTTTCTCTCTTGGTTCCTTCCTGTCCAACTTCCTTCTCTCTCAGTATTTGAGAATTAAGTCACCCACTTGTGAAAACACATGTATTGATTAAAGAAAATCATGACTTTGAACAAAGTGGATTCTGTTTGGATAGTTCTGAGACAGGTACCTGTTGGAATCGGATGTCAAGATCAAAGATGACAGGTTCTCGTGGGTTGCAGGTGACAGGCAGCCGGTACTCCAGGTTGGGTGGGGTGGTGCAAGGCACCAATTTTACTGTGTATGTGCCTGAGTAGTCACGAACCTTTGAAGAGGAGAGAAGGCATTTTCTGTTTGAAATGCGTAGTGTCATCAGAAGGCAGCAGAGAAAGAAAGGTCTTGGAGACACTTACCGCAAAGTCTGACACAAAACTCCATTGCTGGACTGGCTGGTTATAGGTTGGTTCACTCCTGATGAGGCGGAGGGAAAAGGTGAGGCCTGGATGGTCAGCAGACACGATCACCGAGCTGGTAAAGGAAGCTGAAAAAAATACCGGAAGTCACAGTGGTTTGGAGGTTAAATTGAAAGAGTCCACAACTGCGTAGTTTTTGAAGTACCATATCGCCTCGGATTTAATTTTTTCTTACAAGTCTTCAAGGCTGGTATGTTTATCCGCATTGCAAAATGGAAAAAAACAAAACAAAACAACAATAAAAGCCCTGGGCAGAGGGTGACTATGGGGACACTCCAAAGATCCCAGATAGGCTGTGCGACTTTGAACTCCTCATTTGCTTTATTTCTGATCTATATAATTTGGCCAAAAGGTAGGGGCTCAGGGCTTCTCCAGGGAGTCCGTGCAGCAACCCCGGCTGAACGAATGCTGGGATAGCACACCAGAGCCAGGTGCAGAACTTTCCATTAGCCAAGTCATCTTATGAATGAACTGTAATTCTAATTAGATTGCCTGTCTAATCTAATCACAGAGCCAGGCCATTAGAGAGGTGGGCACTTAGAAGAGATCCCAAAGTCCAGGACACCCTCGCTCTCCAGAACTCATCACGGCAACGAGGCCATATGATCCCTTTTGGGTCTCCATTTCCTACAGCTTAATCTGCTTAACAAATTACAATGGGTTCTCTTTTCTTCTTGATCATTCAGCTGTTCCTCTCCTTCCTTAGTTAGAACTCATGCCCAGGAAGAGGCTGACTGTGAAGCTAGCCAGTGGACGGCTTCCACTTCCAACCCGACAGAAGCGGCACTGCAGTAACACGGGAAACCAGCTGGGCAACATGGGAAGTCAAAGAAAAAAAACAACCAAACCATTTCTAATCACGAAGCCTTTGTAAAACGAACAGATATGAGCTTATTGACATACTGACATATTTTATTAATATTCAAAGCACAGCCAGTCACTGCTGAGCCAGTCTCTGTCAATTGCAGCTCACATGTCTGAAACTTGAGTATGAATGCAAAATACCTGTTCTGCCCCCACTCAAAGGTTCCTCGTAGACCTAGAAAAAAAAAACTGAGCAGAGAAGCGCTGGCCAAATGAACTGACGGAAATGAGGTATCATAGCAACAAAGCACAGAGAAAGGCAGTTGTGAAAGCTCGCATAGCGATAGCTTTCCAATATAAGACAGAGATGAACGGTGACCAAGCATGAAGGATGTAACTATGCAGGGTGAACTCGTATGAAACGAAGAGCTTCAAAGCCAGCCAGGCAGCATCCTGAGACCTGTGCAGACAGGAAGCTGTACATGTGCTTGTGTGGGAGGGGGCAGCTCCCTGACAACAGGACTTACCAGGATGTGACAGCACAAACAAGCCATGGAACTGAGCCTCCGTCTTGAAGTTCACAGCCAGGCGTCCGTCCTCAGCGATGCGCATGCTGGTCGGGTAGAGAGAGCCTACAGAACGCACATGAGGGTGAAAATACAGGTGGCTGGATTATTTTCTGGCACATGTGGTCTAATGGAAGTCTTTTGTAGTAGTATATTATTTATATTTCGATAAAGAACTCTTGCCTGAAGACCAGAGGCAAAGCTAAAGCCACCAGAAGTCAGGCAATGGTGACACACACCTTTAATCCCAGGATTTGGGAGACAGAGTCAGATGGATCTCTGTGAGTTCAAGGCTACCCTGGGTTACACAAGATCAATGCAGAAACAAATCCAGGTGGTGGTGGTGGCCTAAACCTTTAATCCCAGTACTAGGGAGTTATACACCCTTAATACCAGCACTAGAGGGAGTATAAAATGAGAGGAGAGAGAGCATGGGACTCTTCTTAATCTCAGGGTCATGGGTTGAAGCCCTACACTGGCCACCAAATGTGTCATGATTACCTCTCGTCTTCAGGCAAGATTTATTTACCAAAATAAAAGTACTATACCACTACATTCTTTAAACTTTCTATGAGCAGATATTATCAAATGAATTCTAGACAACAACAGTAATGATAAATGGTACAGGTTTCTTTCTTTTATAAGGATAAATGGGGCAAAATAAATTAACTAATATAAGTCATGTCACTATAAAATACACAGATGACTATGATACTTTTTTGCACAGTTCTAGTTTACAAAAGAAATTCAAGAGAAATGACAAACAAATGGCCTTGTTGACACTATAGAAATTGAGACTGGTGAGTGGGAACTGGTTTGCGCTCCCAGAACAACTGCAAAATTGATGGGCTTAGAGAAAACTCTGCTGATTCTCCACCAGCACCCTTGCCAGAGGAACAAGTTGACAAAAACCAACGGGAGATTCCAAATACATCTCCAACACTGAAGAGTGACAGGTAGGAGAGAGAATTTGAGGTCAGCCTGGGCTACCCAGTGAATTCCAGGCCAGCCTGGTAAGAACCTCTCAACCTCCATACTTCCACCGAAAAGCGAGAGCTGGGAGGTACTAACTTTAAAGGCATCTTCTAAAATGAGATGTAGAGTTAAAACCTTTGATGTGATCCGGATCGATCATCTAGGTGGTCACTGCAATTCCCCCACAGTGCTAAGGGGATTCTAATCTGTCCTATATGATGGAATTATACTTCAGCGGTGCCATCAACAAAAAAGTCCACAAACTCTGTTCATAAGTTAGTCTGACACTGGTGGGCTTGGCTTGCTTTTTGCTTATTAATATTTTTTTTGTGAGCCAGTCTTATTAAGTGGTTCAGTCTGTCGTAGGCCACAGCTACCCTCCTGCTTCATCCTCTGAATGCTGGGAGCACAGGTGTGAGCCACATGCCCTGGTGAGTGTCTGGACTTTACAGTTTCTACATGGGTACCGGCAGATCTGCAGGGGCTAAAGGGCCTACAGTCAGGAGCTCTCCATGCCAGCGTGGTAGGACATTTGCCCAAGGTATCACAGAATGACAGAGTTTCAAACCAGACAGCGATAGAAGCTTTGTGCACCCTTCATAGGAAATTACCCCCGCTCCAAGTTTAAGCAATGTGCTCGAGATGACGCAGATCACAGTAAATTAATTGTAGTTTCAGAACTAGAACCCAGGACATGGTTTATCATTGGACTATGAATCGATCCTCTTATTTTGCAAGCAAAATGTGCAACTGTACTCCTGATTTTACACCCAATTTTCAACTCGGATCTCTCTATCTGGTAAAAGCCAGGAAGCTATATGGATTCATTATGTAAAAAAAAAATTCATTAGTCACTTAAAATAGAGTAGGATATGCCTGAAATAAAGAAATTAAATTTCGTAGACACACAATGCAAAGTTTGAGGCATTGATATGATTTTGTTAAACAAGAATTTTCCATGCATGCCAAAGGTTTAAAAAGTCACATTATTGATGAATATAGAAATAAAATGTATTAAAAGGTTCTCCCATTATTTTTTCCTAAGAGAAAAAACAAAATTATCTTCCTGGACCATTACCATAGGTAAGAGAGTTGCTTTAGGAGTCATACCAACCCACCTTGGAGTTCAGCTTCGGGCGGGCTGCCTATCCCATGGTTCCACAAGATGGCAGTGTCGTACACAAATGTGAGGCGGAGCTCGGACTTCAAGTCGAAATGCTGCCAGCCTCCCACCCCGACAGGGGAATGGAACACGTAGGAGACATAGAGAGGAACTCGAAGGGTCACGTAGGACTGCACTAGGTTCAGGACCTAAAACGATGAAATCATTCCCATCAGTGTTAAGCAAACCAGCCTGATCTGGCAGAAGCCATCTCTTTTCCCTTCCCTGAAGATTTTGTGCCTTCAATGAAGAACAACCTTTCCCAGTGCTGTTTTCCTGACTTCACATACACTGTTACCACTATCACGGGCAGCAGGGATAAGCACTAGCCTTCCTTAAAATAAACACTGTTTTCAGCAGCATAGAACAGCAGCTTTGTCAAGGTACAGGCCTCATACCACATAATTTACCATTTAAGTGAATAATGCAACCACCACCACAATCAACTTTAGGAATCTAGTGCCCGGGGAAGTCACCCTCCTCACGGTCTGGGTGGCTGCTAATCCACGCCCTTCATTTGCCTCTTCTGATCATGTAGAAATGAATCTTGCCAGTTGCCCTTATTCCAGTTCACTCCTGCCTTTTACTATGGGATAACAGGCTGATATATAGATATATTCCATTTTATCGATCTACATCAGAGGAATGGTGTGTGTTTAGAACTCCTATGCAAAGATGTGTCTATGAACTATTTTTTAATCATGTAGAGGAAGTTAGGAAGAACATAAAGATGTAAAAACAAGCATATTTAACAACGACATGGTGCAGTTAGGATATTTCCAAACAATTTAACTAAGCTGTCTTTGAATTTTATATTTTCTTTCTTCTGGCATTCAACAGTGGATAAAGGAGGTCCAGAGGACAAATTGACACCTGTCAAGTATCTTCCACATTTCAGACAACCTGTTGGTAACTGGTGAAAGCTAGTTAATATTTGCATTCTCATAATTGTATGTATGCAAGGTGGTTTGATGGATGGATGGGTGGATGGGTGGATGGATGGATGGATGGTGGATGAATAGATGGATGGGTGGATGGATGGATGGGTGGATAGATAGATGGATGAATGAATGGATGGATGGGTGGATAGATAGATGGATGAATGGATAGATGGATGGGTGGATGGATGGATGGACAGATGGATAGATGGATGATGACTAAAAGCAAAGAGGTAGAAAAATGAAGACACAGAGAAATTAGGCAAGTTCACCAAAATTTTTGAAAACTTATTTTCATTTCATATATATGAGTTTTTTGCCTGCATGTATGTATGTGTACTACATGATTCAGGCCTGGTGCTCACAGATGTCAGAAGAAAGCATGAAATATCCTGGAACTTGAGCTACAGACAGTTGTGAGCCACCATGTGGGTGTTGTGAACTAAAGCCTGCAGGTGCAGCCAGTGCTCTTAACCACCTGGTCACCTCTCCATCTCTCCATCTCCCCCGCCCCCCCATCAAAAGTCTCTGAACCTCCTGAGTGGCCTATGGAATTTGGACCTAGATTCTAGCCTGCATTCCTATCTCCCACGCTTTAGTATACTTCATACAATGCAGAGCAGCCCTGAAACCACCTAACAGAAATTACTGCATTTTAATCTTCAAACACTCTAAGGGACCAGGGCAGCGATCACATTGCCTCTCCGTGCAGGAAGGAATCATCAGCTGACTCTTCTTGGACATTCTAATCAGGTTGTTGGAACTGGTGTCCCACAATGAGTTGACATAGTCCACAGAGAAACCCTGTCTCGGAAAAACCAAAAAAAAAAAAAAACAAACAAACAAACAAAAAAAAAAACCCAAAAAGAGCTGACATAGGGACTAGACATACAGTCATGAGAATGGCACAATGATAAGTCACACTGTTATGGAGTTGAGAATAAAGTCTTCCAGTCATACACACGACAAGCCAAATCAATAATGAGGAATACACATAACAGGAAAGAACCAGCCACCGGACAAGCAACCTGCATGGTTCTCACCTGTGGGAAGCGGACACGCCCTGCTCCCTGACAACTCAGAGCCTTGTGACTTGAAGGCTTTGGGATGCATTTTCCAAGAGCAGCCATAATTACTACCACTGATCAATAGGTTCCGAAGAGCAGTTAACACTCTGGCTATCTGGGAAAGTGACTTGGTCAACCCATAATGCCACTGGTGGTTAAGATTTATTCCTCATTCTGGGATTCTCATAATCCACCAGTTACAATGTTAGGCTTTAGGCATGGACTTCCAATTAAAATTTAAATTAAAATTAATTTAAAATTAAAATTTATGTTCACCAGTATTGACCTACTCTCTATCAAATGCCACGTGGAGGAGTTCAGGAGGGAATTTTTAACTTGTACTCTCAATAAGATAACTGGAATATAGCACTCTGTATGATCCTCACTGGGTTTTATTTAACTTTTTGAGATTTACTATGCTGCCTAGTGGCAATCCTCCTGCCTCAGCTTCCTGAGTGCTGTGATAACAGGTGTGAGTCCCCATACCTGTTTCATTGTTTATTTTGTTTAATCCTTGATGTGGTGATTTCTGAACATAGGATCTACCCTCGTCTTATACATTTTTTTTTTCTTATTTAGGGCCAGGTCTTCCTGGCTACCTAGAGTCTCTGCCTGGAGGAGACAGGAACTGAATGGACCCGACTTCACTCCTTCGGTCACCTGCCTGTTTCTTCAACCAAAAACCGCAATGCAATTATTAATTTCCAACGCCACTCTCCCGAGCATTCAATTTCTTAAAAGAAACCTTAACCTCGGGACCTTTAAAGGCATACATCATCAACTGAGGCCCAATTAGTGAACTGACATGCCCCTGTTGACATTTAAAGATAATTAACAGAAAGAGGCGAACAGCAATTTTAAGATTATATTTAAAGGGAGCAAATATCCTGGAGAAAGTAACACATACCGTCAAATTTATATTACGCAACCAAGTGCCAAGCATATTATGTAGAGAGGATATTGTTTGCCCAAGGGCCTGAGGCAGGGGGCTCTCTGCGTGTGAGATGGGTAGGGGTAGGGATGAATGTCATATGTGGCATTATACATATACAGAGGCTGGCCACTCGGTCTCCATTTACAAGGCTCATTAGCAGCACATAGCTGATGGCTACCATGCTGGACCACATGGCTCTAGAGTCCCATTCTCAGTGCCACACAGAGATGACGGCGATCACACCAGACAGCACAGATATAGATCACCATATCTGAGGGGTTTTAGTTAGGCCACATATACTAGAAACAAAAAAACATTGAAAATTTGTTTGCCAGCCCATGTGTATGGCTCGTTAATGCAGCATATGTGGTTTGTATTTGCCTGAAAGACAGAACACAGGCAGAGTTGTTAGAATTCTTGCTCAGGGATGTCACTGGTGGGGAATGACCCCCACTGTGATGTGTTTTTCTTGGTTCTTTTATCGCTTCAAACATCTATTGTAGTAATAAGGGCGGCAGCGGGGCTGCGTCCCCAACACCCCAGCCGCCTGCCCGGCTAGCTTATGCCCCGAAATAATTACACGGACACTGTATTCTTTTAAACACTGCTTGGCCCATTCTCTTCTAGGCTAATTCTCACATATTAATTTAGCCCATTTCTAATCATCTGTGTGTAGCACCCCAAGGTGCGCTTACCGGGGAGATTCTAGCCTAGTCCATCCTGGGTCGGAGCTTCATCCCGGGAGCGGGGCATGGCGTCTCTCTCAGGCGTCTGCTCCAGAGAGGAGAGCTGTCGAGACTCTGAGCTCACTTCCTCTTCCTCCCAGCGTTCTGTTCTGTTTACTCCTCCCACCTATCCTCTAACCAATAAAATGGGCCAAGGCAGTTCTTTTATTAGCCAATGACCTTCCTCCATCAATCTATCAAGACGGAGATATTGGTGACTATATAAAACATCACCCATCAAAAAAATAATGCTTCAAGCCTCATAGCATGCAGCTAGCTGCTCAGTTGAGGGGGTCATTTCAAATCCTCACCCAGATTCTCTGAGTAACATCCAAGAGTGCTTAGGAGCAAGGAGACCTCGGCTTCTGCCCAATCACAGCTCTCTGTAGGCAGACGAATCAGAGAGGAAGGCACAAACCCTAGGTAGGTACAGCCACTAATTTGTACAATGAAGGACAACTTCAAGGGATGCTTGCTATAGAGGATTATAGATAACCTAACGAACAACACAGAAACATGGCTGAGGACGTTATGACGAAACACTCAAAAGGGGAACATCATGGAGCCATGAAGTTATGAGTCTGGCAGGTATGGGCATACACATCTTTAATCCTAGCACTCGGGAGGCAGAGGCAGGTGAATCTCTATGAGTCCACAGCAAGCCCAGTTTATACAGCAAGCTCTAAGCCAGCCAGGGCTATGTAGTAAGGCTGTCTCAAAGGAAAAAAAAAAAACTTTAAAGACCTTTCCCTGTCATGGCGCATGCTCATGTTAAATTACATAGAGCAGCATATAAAATAAAGTAAGAAAAATTAAGCCACCACCATTGCGATGTGTATGCTTACTAGAGAGATTAATGGGTCTTTGTGACATCATGGTGGGATAGTGGGCGAGGCTTGGTTTGACTTTCATTTGTTCTCCCGAGTTCAGAAACGATGTTATTTTGGTTACAAAAATTAACTGCAAGATCTGAGAGCATAGGCAACCACGTACATCATGAACATTGTGTGAACTGCATTGCTCTTGACTGATACAGCATGACTTACTTATAAGAGAGTCAGTGAAGGCAATATAAAATAATAGGATAAAAAGACCTGACTTCAGATATGCATTCTGGCCTCAGGGTTCATGTTTGTAAACCAAACACTCCTGTAAAAAGGAGGTAAAAGTTCTTCCTCAAACAAACCAGCTAAAGAAAAATATTCATTCACATTTCCAGACCGCAGAGTGTCTGTCTTCCCAGGAGCATACTGCAATTTCATGCCATAAGAGCAAGCTGTAATTGGGCTGCATGTCTACAGCGTAGGCCTGCCAGTTGGGCAATGTGACCAACTGCTGCATCCCTAAGAAGTCGAGAGAGTCAAGACGTTAGCCTTGAACCACAGCCAGGAAAGCTGAGGAGAATGCTTTTACTTTTCAAAAAAAAAAAAAAAAAAACTTGTTTAAGAAAAAAAAAATCACCAAAACTTCCAATTGTTTAAAAACTAAGTTTAGCTAGGCAGTGGTGGCACATGCCCTTAATCCCAGCACTCGGGAGGCAGAGGCAGGTGGATCTCTGTAAGTTCGAGGCCAGCCTGGTCTACAAGAGCTAGATCCAGGACAGGCACCAAAGCTACACAGAGACACCCTATCTCAAAAAACAAACAACTAAAAACTAAAAACCTTAAGTTTAATTTCTGTCAAGTGTTTCTATTGCATGCTCAAACAACCTTAATTAAAGAAAAAACAAACAAGAACAGAAACAGAATATACATAGAGGTAGAACAGAATTATTTATTAAATATGTATCTTTTCTTTTTTGTTATCTGCCTTTGAATTTTGAGGTTAATGGATAAAGATTGTTTTAGAATCAAATAAAGTTAAAGAACTTTAAAATTATTTTTCTGAAGAGGCAAACTTCTTAGCCTTTTAATGGGTAATGACTTGACCTATATAAGTCTCCTTTGCTGGTGCGTATGGGGTCCTCACCCAGTCCCTGGGATGTTTCCCAGTACAGACTAGATGTCAAGTGACTACTTCATGCATATACAACCGAATAAGGAGGTCTCAATACAAGCTGATGAGAGCTATAGTCAAACTGCACAAAAGTCAACAAAGGTCATTGTTGTCAGCACACAAAAACCCTGGATTTTTCCAATCGTCCCTTCACTTTGGCAACTCTTTCTTATAGGTGAAGTAGTTTGAATAAGGAGTCTGGAGTCAGAATATCTTGTGTATCAAAACAGAACTTTAAACATCACACATACACATACACACACACACATACACACACTCGCACGCATGGTAGCAACTTAGCAATATTTCACAAAGGTAGCTGTCGCAAGTACAGGTTAGTAAAAGTTGTTTGCACAGTGCTAGCTTAGGCTAAAGTGCCAAGTCTACGACAGGTGCTGAGGCTGGAGGTAGTGTCTGTTCGGCGCTTGGCCAGGACTTTGAAGTACTTTTCTTGGCAAGTGAAAGACAGACAAGTGTGTGCGCGGCTGATGGGAGTGTTTGGCTACCCACAGAGCCACTCCTACACCCTAAACCCGCCACTCAAGTTGATGGTTCTTTATTGTCACTGGTTTATCCAATTATTAATTCAGAAATGTGACCATTTATAAGACTGGAGAGATTCCTAAATCAGAATCTAGTTATTCTAGGATGCAGTGACTTTGAGCACCACCTCTGGAATTGTGCTTCCCTTTTAGATTGTGCTGCCTGTGTGCAGCTCATGCTGCAGACCTCCAGCACCAGCTCCTGTGCAGCTCCTGCACCAGTACCTGGATTAGCAAACTTCATCGCCTCAGCTGAGGATGTATTTTGGCACATGGTTTCCATAGTGGGTGCTGTGCAATGTTTATCTCTGAGGGACATTGGGAAGCTCAGTTGGCTTTCTTATAATAGTGTCTATGACTGAATCCATTTTCATAGTCAATTACACGTTAGGATAAGTTCACGATGGGTTACCAGCATGGGCACACGAGATAAGCATAGGCACACAAACGGGAGGAATTTGAGAAAGCTACCCGAGTTTTTTTTTTATTTGTTTGTTTTGGTTTTTCTCTTTTCTTATCTGTAAACAGGAGTGGGTGGGGCGGGGCATGGTATTTATTTTTATGGAGTTGTTGGGAGGTCAAGAAGACTAGATGTACACAACACGTTTAGAAAAGTGAAAGGCTCGGGGCTGGAGAGATGGCTCAGCGGTTAAGAGTATTGCCTGCTCTTCCAAAGGTCCTGAGTTCAATTCCTAGCAACCACATTGTGGCTGACAACCATCTGTAATGAGGTCTGGACAGAATATTGTATGCATAATAAATAAATATTAAAAAAAAGAAAAGTGAAAGGCTCACACGTAACAATAAATTTACTAGTTAGTATTATTGACTTTCACCAACATTGTTGTTATTAGTTTTGGTTGAGACAGGGTCTTATATAGCCCAGGCTGGCCTCGAACTTCTCATCCCTGTGCCTCTAGTTCTGAGTCCTGGGACTACAAGTAACAGGTGTAAAGTGGTACATTTGGTCTGTGTGGTGCTGGCTAACTTAGGGTTTCATGTACATTAGGCAAGCACCCAGGCAACTGAGCTATATCTCCGTCCCCAGTGCCATTATCTTAATTTTCAGAACTACCATTTGACTGTTTTCTTCATTCTTAGATCCATAAATGAATGGAGGAAAGGGAAGGGGATGTCCTGGAGGGTCAGCTTTCTTTTCTATCAACTTACATTTTTTTCCCTCTACCCATGGCTCAGCAGTGTGCATGTGAGCTATGGAGAGAAAGGAAGAAGGCGTCGACAGTCTGTAGAGAAATGAAAGTTTAGGTCAAGGAAGGAGGTAGCGGTGAGTGGGATGGTCCATTTTTAAGCTTTCCTTTGAAAGTGCAAGCACTGTTTTCACTAGCTTGTTACCACGTAGATTACACTGAAGGTTTTAGAATGTCATAAAAGAACCTGCAACCTCAGTGGTTCACACTCAATCGGTTCTTCTCCGTGATGTTGATCACCATGGTTCCATCAGTAGATTGATTTCCAATAATACAAAAGCAGAAAACCTTCTCAGAAGGGATTCTTAGATGTACACCATCTACTGAAAAAGCTTACATGAAAAACCTGGGGGCTGGAGAGATATTTCAGTAGTTAAGAGCACTTGCGCTTTCTGGAATCTGGGTTCAAACTCTATCATCCCCATGTTAGTTTACAGCCATCTGTAACTTCTGTCTCAGAGGACACGATGCCTTTTTCTGGCCTCTGGGGTATCAAGCAAAATGTCCATACAAACAAACAAACAAGCCAACAAATAATTATTGGCTGACTGACCTTAGGGTATGCTCTTTCTCATTCCTAGTGTGTTATACAAGCTTTTCACAGAAGACAAACCTGGCTGAAACTGGCAGTTGCCAGTTCCAGCCTAACAACAGAACCTCCCACAGTTCAATCAGAAACGCAGCCCTGGCTTCAGTTACTTGAGATTGCTAGACACAAAACATCTCTGGACCCAGATGATTCAACAGAACGATGAGCATAAAGCAAAAACAAAACGAAACAAAGTCGCATCAGCTTAAATGAACACTTCACATTGAGCCCCCAGATTTAGTAGGAAGAATTAAACAGCTCAGAGGCAAGCCTTGCCTCCAAAGCAAGCTTGGTGCACTACGTTGGCCTGCAAAGGCAGAACAAGCGTTAGCAGCAAGAAGGCAGGGATGCAGTGGGAAAACTAGCAGTCTGAGTGACATATGAAAGATGAGAGAGACATGTTTCCACTCTGTGGGGAGGACAAAAGATGTTCCTGGGGGTGAAACAGGCTATAAACAGGCCCACAGAGACACTCTGGATCACAGAAAAGCAAGCCGACAGAGACCCAACCGAACCACTGTGCCGTCCTGTGGCGTCTCCTAGTTCGTTGATGTCAATTGACCCTGTGTTTGAAGCGGCCAGATAGGAGACAGGGATTTTATAATGACTGCACAGATTCTGGGAGGAAGAGCGGAAGGTGTGTGATCTGAGAGAAGGCTGAGGTGGTGTTTTTCTTTTCTTCTTCCTTTCATGTGGCGAAACCAGACTGAGGAAGAAGTACCCAATGGACTACCGCCCAAGAAGGCTTTATTTAACATGTCTCTGCAGACACACAGCTAGAACGCATCAGACTCAGATGGCAAGTGTCCACTTACTTGATGAGAGCACCAGGCTATTCCCACCACTTCACACTGCCTTTATGCTACACTCTAATACAGGCTTCCACTAATTCACACTACTTACTGACGCCTCTGATTTTTGAGAATAGCAAGTCTTAGCAGCTGCTACCTGCTAGCTTCCAGGCATCATGAGCGGCTACCCACGAAACACGAACTGTAGCTGAGATAGCAGAGTTTCTCAGTTCCACTGTGGTAGCGAACTGATGGGCAGCTACCATAGACTTCCCCTTTATTTTACTAAGAACCCAGCAGGAGGATAGCCGTTAGAAATACACCTTCAGGGCTGGGCGGTGGTGGCGCACGCCTTTAATCCCAGCACTTGGGAGGCAGAGGCAGGCGGATCTCGGTGAGTTCGAGACCAGCCTGGTCTACAAGAGCTAGTTCCAGGACAGGCTCCAAAGCCACAGAGAAACCCTGTCTCGAAAAAAAAAAAAAAAAGAAAGAAAGAAATACACCTTCAGGGACTTCCAATTCTAGTAGATTGCCCTTGGCTAAATATGGAAAGATATGGTTCATTCTGCATGTCATTTACTACTTTAACATATAGATCCCTCTTATACTTTTTGTTATTTCAGGATTTTAGTTCAAATACTCGCTATAATTTTCAATACAAATTTTAGATTTTTAAAAATTATCACCTAAGCACAGACTCTGGTCTTTATTATTTCAGAAGTGGTCTTTTGATGGTGTGGCCGGAGGGCTTTGTATATCTCTTGTATATTAATATTGTATGACAGATTTGGATGGCATCCCATCCACTGTCCCTCTCTGACCAAAGGCTACCAATACTGAAATAATAGTTGAGAGTTGGAAACTACTGACAGAACCATGCAGCCAGTTCGTCCAAGGAGCAAGGCTCAGATGTTGGAAGGTGTACCTGGCCATCCGTCCCGATGGTGCCTCCGCAGTCTGCCAGGAGCTCTGACATGTCATAGTAGCTGACAAACTCCCACAGACAGGCTTCCAGGTTGAGGTTTCGGTAGAATCGTAAGGTGCTGGAACCCCTGACCGGCACACTGTACTGGTAAGGATAGGTCTCTCCAACGACCTCTGGGTTCTTCGTGGCATTAGTCAGGAAGCCATGGTGGGTCTTCACTTCGTTGTAGTCCAGCAGGTTGGAGCACTTGTGGTTACCGACTCTTGTGCCGTCAGGGCTGAGGGTCAGCTCAAAGTTGGATAGCTCTCTTGTGGAGATGACGGGCAGCATCCCTGCAGGGAAGCACAATGAAGCCGTCTGCTCTTACTTGCATTTTTGTTTTAATTTTAAAGACTGCTTTTTAAGTTGACAGACTTTCAAAACTAGGTAGAAAGAGTTGGAAAAAGCAGATGGACTTGAAAGTCAATTTGCAAACTGAGGATTAAGGAAGCGAAACCAACCAGGTTATAAGCACACTAACTCCCAAGACTTTACCAGGATAGCTACTGTCTATGTGTCTGAGGTCTCGCTTTACCCACGGTACCTACCATCTATATGCGGCATGGTGACAGTGAGCTTGATGAGGTTTGCGAAGTCTGGGTCCTCGGGACCAGTGTAGCGCAATTTAGCTGAGAATGGCTCCGCCCCTACCACCCCAGGCACACGGGGCTGACAGAGACCTTGAAGAAAAGGAACACATCTATGCTAAGAGAAGATAAAGACGACAGCACATAAGGAATGTTTTAATGTAGGTGCCATTGCTTTCTATATTTTAATATTCCCCGTGATCTAAGACCTGGCTGAGGATGAGCATCAGAAGGAAGAGGACTGTGTGAGAGGCTACTGCAGCATGCATTCGGGGACCCATCAACAGTTCCTGGTCAGACTGACCAAATATGATGACCATTTATGCCAGGGGCATATTCACAAAATTACTGTATAATGTGAACAGATAAGAAGAAAATGGGTGAAATACAATACAAACCAAGTGTAGTCAAACAGGGTGAATCTTTTTTTTTTTTAAAAAGAGTTATTAGCCTTTTATTTTTTTTTAAAGATTTATTTATTTATTTATTTATTTATTTATTTATTTATTTATTATGTACACAGTGTTCAGCCTCCATGTATGCCCTCAGGCCAGAAGAGGGAACCAGATCTCACTACAGATGGTTGTGAGCCACCATGCGGTTGCTGGGAATCGAACTCAGAACCTCCGGAAGAGCAGTCAGTGCTCTTAACCTCTGAGCCATTTCTCCAGCCCAAACAGGGTGAATCTTAATGTTACCCTAGAACAATATGATGAATCGTGAGATATGTATCATATACTAGCTATAATTAAATATCACTCACTGGAGACTAAAACTAGAAGTGATTGTGTGTTTAAGAGTGCTGGAGCTGATCGCAGAGCTTTGCAGCATTATAACTTCTATTCGTGTGTGTGGGGGGGGGGGGGCGGCAGAGTTATCATATCCCCTGGAGCCGGACCTACAGCTGTGAGCCACCTGGCGTGGGTATTTGGAACCGGACATGGGTCCTCTGGTACATGCTCTTAACCACTGAGCCATCAACCTAAACCTACTTCTTTAATTTGAGAGTTAACACATTTTAAATAGAAACATGCATTACAATTTTTAAAACCCATTTAATTTAGGAATAGGAGTCTAAGTTAGAGGTGGAGGTCTCGTGTGCATAAGAGCCTGGGCTCCATTCTCAGCACTTCCGACAGTAAACCAGGGGGAGACAGCTTGGTGATTGAGTCTGCTGACTGCTATTGTGGACGGCCTGGGTTCAGTTCCCAGAACACACAGTGGTTCACAACCATCTGTAACTCTGGGTCCAGAGCATGTGATGTTCTCGTCTGGCCTGAGTGAGCTCTGCGCACACGCGGTTCACATAGGTATATACAAGAATACATACATACAAAAAAAAAAGAATACATACATACATACATACATACACTTCTGACCTGAGTGAGCACTGAGCACACACAGAACACATAGGAACATACAAGCATACATACATAACACTTAAACTGAAAATAAATAAAACTTTAAAAACAAACCTAACCCACCAAATCAAAACCAGACCAACAACAAAAACCATACAGAAATGAGGTATTCGCGGTACCAGAGTGTTTCCCCGCCGTTCACAGGGAAACGGTCTCTCACCTTCCTCTCTGCGGATGGTGACGATGGGGCTCATCAGCTCCAGGCCTTCATTCCCATTGGTGTTCACGGCACGGGCTGCACACTGTACCCGGGAGCCAGGCTGGAAGTATATGGAGTCTAACGTGATCATTTTGGAAGACGTGAAAAAGGTATCAAAGTCTACCTCTCTCATAGGGCTGGTTACGCCATCTGGGCCGGCAGGAGCGCTAATCAGCCATCGGTATCGGGTCAAAGTGTCATTGATGCTCTCGCTGGCACAAATAGAGCCTGTTTTGTCATAGTCTGGATATTTGGGATTGCAAGCCTAGGGGAAAGCAAACAAAACAGTGTTAGGAGCAGAGTAGAGAGTACTGTGGACTTGATTCTTCTCAAGTTCCTTCAGCCCCCATGCTCCCATTGCATCTCCCCCGCCATGCTACCGTTCTGTCATAGAACTTCTGAATTCTTATTCCCAGCAGTGATTGTTGTTTCTGACCTCAGAAGTGTTAATCACAGCACCATCTCTTGAATCCCCAGAGTCATTCTTAGCCTTTTCTCTCATGCTTCTCTCCCCTCTTTCTCTGCCCTACAAAACGTATTAGAATCTCCCTGTCCCGTGAGGCTGGTCACACCACCACGGCTAGCAGGATGCTAGCCAGACATCCATCGGGAGCCCAATCCTTCTCTTCCCTTCGTCACATCCAGCAGGTGGGTGACCTTGACCACTCTTAATGTTCCTTAAGCTGACTCCTTCTTGCCATTCCCATGGCTCCTTCCCAGCTAATTCAAGTCCTCCCTTTCCAGCTCGTTACACACTACCGCTCCACTAACTTTCCAACAGGATACTCTTCTCAGGCATTTCTGCATGAAAACACTTCCTGCCACCCAACAGATGAATTCCAGGTGCCATTCAGAGCCCCTTGTAAGGGAACACCATATTATTCACGCCTTGGTACCCTGACGGAGATTCATTGTGTGCCTGTGATATGTGGAGTGTCTGATTACAGCTGCGGTGACATAAAAATACACGTCACAGCTTTTGTTCCCGGGGAACTTAGAAGTCAGTTATGAGAAGGCAGGCAAAACCTGTAATGGCTCCCTCCTATTCTCCCTGACAGCTGTCCTTTGCAGAATGATCCTCCTGTACCTGAATCTTAAACTGTCAGAAGTCTACGTGATCCTCCACACCGCAGAGCTATGGAGCCTGAGTTTTCCCACCTGGCCTTGCTCTTTAACCCCTTCTGTGCTGAGCTCATGCTTTCTGATTTACCTGACGCTGAGAGATTCTTAAGCCGCACACTGTGAACTCAGTTAATAGGGTTCTGCTTGTTTGTTTGTGTTTTGGGAGGGGGAAATGGGAACTTCATTCAATTATTGTTATTTTCTGTTTTTCACAGCTTCAAGTTTAAACCTTAAATTTCCCAAGACAAGGCTTATTAAAGTTTATAATCACTTTAAACAGTCGTCCTATGTGGCTAGAGGGATGGCTCAGGGTTAAGAGCAGTTGCTGTTCTTGCCAAGGACCTGGGTTTTGTCCCCACC
Organism: Microtus oregoni; assembly: GCF_018167655.1. Classification (NCBI taxonomy): domain Eukaryota; kingdom Metazoa; phylum Chordata; class Mammalia; order Rodentia; family Cricetidae; genus Microtus; species Microtus oregoni. The sequence goes on along the minus strand of NW_024543069.1, from coordinate 23,889,481 downwards.
ACCTACGTGACAGCTCACTAACTCCAGTTCCAGGGGATCTCACGCTTCCTTCTGCACTTTGTGTCAGGCACCCATGTGGTGCACATGGCATGCACAAACATGCAAGCAATGGCATGCACAAACATGCAAGCAATGGCATGCACAAACATGCAAGCAATGACATGCACAAACATGCAAGCAATGCACATGCAAGCAATGACATGCACAAACATGCAAGCAATGACACGCACACACATGCAAGCAATGACACGCACACACATGCAAGCAATGACATGCACAAACATGCAAGCAATGACACGCACACACATGCAAGCAATGACATGCACAAACATGTAAGCAATGACATGCACAAACATGCAAGCAATGACATGCACACACATGCAAGCAATGGCTTGCACAAACATGCAAGCAATGACATGCACACACATGCAAGCAATGACATGCACACACATGCAAGCAATGGCATGCACAAACATGCAAACAAACATTCATACATGTAAAACAAAAAATAAATAAATTTTTTTTTAAAAAAGAATTATCTTAAAATTTTTCCCAATTTTATCTATTTCTTACCGTAATGCAGACAACAGGATAGCCAGACACAGGCCCAGTGTCCTCCTTGGCTCTTGAAATGTCATCATATATCAGCAAGGACACAATGTGAGGGACAGAGGGAAAGGTGACATCCGCCATGCTGTTGAATTCCTCTATATATACAATGGCCTTGGTTGCCTGGAAGGAAAGGAGAGTGATCGCTGATTTGTTAACTATCCGGGTTCTCGGAACTTCTCCCTTTCAGAAAAATGACTAGAAAATCCCCGGGAATCACTGTGATGAGAAACTGTCCTGCCCAGACCCATGCAGAGTGACAGGCCACACACAGCTTATTTCATGGACCCTGGTGGTTTTCTCATCTCGAATGTTTGTAGGGAAGGGACCTAAGCCTTGAGTGGTTCATCCAAAGGCTGGCTACTAGCCCATGAGATGTTTAGGTTCTAAGGTTTTCTCTTTAGTTGTGAGGCTAGTAGCTAACTCAGTTGTGGCTTTGTGAAGTTGAAAAAACATGAACAACAACAACAACAACAAAAATCCATTAATTGATAGTGGGAGGAAAAAAACCGACAGACACCTTGAAAGAAGTGAAACGTTTAAGGTCATGGGATTGTGTGGGCTTTCGTTATGCGGAGAGGCCAGGGAGAAGCTAAGCTGTAGGTGGACAAAGGCCAAGACGACCTGGACCATGGGATAGAGAAGATGAGAGCTAGTCAGAAGGCGGTTCTGGACATTGTCTACCCAAGGAGGAAAATCACCTCTACCCATATCCCTGGCTCTTGAACAGCTTTCCTAGTGCTGATAACGGATAGGACAGTTCTCAGGCATCGCCCTGACACTTTCAAAAGCTGAAAATACTGCAAATCAAGTGTGTTTAATCTTCTTAACCTACCGAACATCATGGACCAAAAACACAGGGCTGTAGGGTTGCAGCTCGTGATTGCGGAATAAGGATAAAAGTAAATTCGAATTAACGTTTTTACAAATAATTTTACAGCGCTGTAAAGGCAAAGAAATGTAAGTTGAATCATGGTCACATCAAAGGTATTTCTCTGTTTTTAAGGGTCTTTAACAGTAAAAGTGAATTTAGCTACGCATTGTTCTTTTACCCAAAAGAATGTCACTTGTCACTCCATAAAAACAGTGAAAGATTCACAGAAAAATCTATTTGATCAAGACTTTGTACCCGCCGATCTTGAGTTCTAAATATGGCTTAACAGGATAACAATGTAGCTGGGGAGATGGCCAAGAGGGTAAGGCACTTGCTGCTACGCCCAGCATCCTTAGTTTGATCTCCAAAACTCATATTGTGGAAGGAGAAAACTAACTTCTGTAAGCTATCCTATGACCTCCATGTGTGCTCCATGGCACCCCCTCCCACCACGAATACAAAAAAAATAAAGTTAAAAAATTCTTAAGGGACAGCAATGCCACAGAATTACCACTTTTACTGAATAATAAAAACATATTCCCCATTTGATTCCTTATTGATAGTGGACAAGATGATGAAAGCAGTGCAGTACACTTACACATACTATTGTTGAAACTGACCTTTTCCTACAAACAGAATGTAAGTTAAGAAATTATTTCCCCTGTACAAAAACAAATTCCATGGTGATTGCACCTATCTTGAATAAAATCTGGTAGGCAATATGATGTATGAAACACCATTTTGCGACTATAAAACTTTGAACCTGAAGTTCTCAACATCAGATTCTAGCCATAGTAGGGGGGACAAGTGGGCACCTTGAGGGCCAGGAAAGTGTTTGGTGGGTAAATATGTCTGCTTTCAACGAGTGTTGAATAATTATCTCATCCTTGTGGCAGTCAATTCCACATTCAGTCACGACACGGGAAGGCTAAGAGGGCTAATGGGGGGGCCCAGGAACTGCAACTTTGAATTCCCACCAACAAGATCTTCCAAAGACAGAAAGGAATATCCATCCAATCAGAACAGAAACTAACGTGGGTGGTTGAAAGGGATCATGCATATCCCTTGTCACGTAGAACGTCATCATTCCTTTAAAAAGGATTTACTTTTCTATGATGTGCATGAGTGTTCGCCTCCCATGTATGCATGCGCACGGTGTGTGCAGTGCCTGCAGAGACCAGAAAAGGACATAGGAACCCCTGGAATTGAAGCCACAGATGGTTGTGAGCCACCGTGTTGGTGCTAGGGCCTGCACCCATGTTCTCTACACGAGTAGCAAGTGTTCTTTACAGCAGAACCATCTCTCTTACCCCAAGTCCCCTCTGCTGTGACTTCTCACGTGCGGTTGCTCTAAGAAAAGGTTGACTTATGGTCTCACTTACCTGTGTCTCTGCTACCATGTTTTCATCTGGTTTTAGGTGAACTGTGAAGGCTTCCCTCATCTCTCTTACCCCGTCGAAGAGTACTTCAATTTCAACGATATGCTGGGTTTCCCCTTCCTTAAACTCGATTTCTGCAAATACAAAGTCACTGATTTAAGCTTTTGCAAATGAACCTGAGATCTTGGAGTGGTTTATAACAAGGGCATTTTAAACTGGGGTCCAGTACATCGGTGCACACATGTGGCATGTGTGTGGTTACTTAAAGGGAATCAAATCAAACCGCTAATTTATTGCTGCTATCTGTACTATACTGTTTTGTGTGTGTGTGTGTGTGTGTGTATGTGTGTGTGTGTGTGTGCGTGCGTGTGTGTGTGCGTGTGTGTGTAGGCTAGAGAAGATACACAGCGCCTTATTCTATCACTTTTTACCTTATTCCTCGAGACAGAGTTTCTCACTGGACCTAGACACCTTGGCTGGGGTCCAACAAGCTGCGTTGATCCTCTCATCTCTGGCTCCTACAGTGCTAGAGTTCCAGGCATGGGGAGCCAGGAGAGGTAGTGGGGTTTGAACTGAGATTTTTGTGATTGAATTATAAGCCCTCTTATCTGCTGAAGCATCTCTCCAGTGTCCACTCACATTTCCTACCATTCTAGTCTCTTTTCTCTCCAAAGGAAAATGCTAACCATGACTTACTAAATTGCTTTCTTGGTCCACAGTTTGGAAACTGTGAGAGACAGTGATCAGTTTTTATGTCGGGCTATAAAAAGACTCCCCGTTTTAGCCCACCAGTTTCCTAAGCTAATGAAGCCCAATGAGTGGGAACAGGACCATAGATAGGAATGACTGAATGCTAGTGGGTGTAGGGAGATACATATGCTGGGCTGGAATTGTTTAGGTGCATTATTAAATTATATTTTAAAAGTACTTATTTTTGCTGTTGTTATGAGTGAAGGACAGCGCTTTCTCCCTCACCTGCCCCACTCAGCGAGGACCGCTATGCTGTCATGGGAACGCAATCTAACCACGAGGGCACGTTGTTGCTAGCACTCATTTTTAAAAAGTTAAAGCATTACGAAGATTGGGTTTTATTGAAGTCTGAGCAGCCGACCTTACTACAGAGACTGTAGTTGATTTGAAGGTGTGATTCCCCCTTTGGGGAAACTGCATCCAAAAAGAAAATAGGAGGAAAGACAAAACACCATAGTTCCAAATAGCAGAGCCGGGGCTCTATCCTGACGTGCCTGCAGCCAGGAATCAATTCTTTACGGCAGAAGACCACACTGCTCATGTGCTTCCCACACTCTGGACTTCAAAAAGCTTTATCACCAATTATAACAAAGAAATTTAACAATCAGCTATTAACCAACACAATTAAAATTTTTTTTTGTCCCAATTCTGGATACATTCCCCTTCCTCCCGCCCCCCAATCACTGGCCTTACTATGCTCTTGAGTTCAACAGTTTTGGATTTTTTTTTTCTAGTTGCCATGAAAAACACAGGAAGACGAGAATAGCTAATTATTTCTAGTCTACCAATTGGTTTTTAAATTTTTAAAAGCAAATTTTGGTGTGTATGTGTAGGGTAGGCAATGTGATGCTATTTTATAAAACAGTTTGGATTGATCTGTCTGGTGTGATTTCTAAGAATTACTTTTTTTTAAAATATTTATTTATTTATTATGTATACAATATTCTGTCTGTGTGTATGTCTGCAGGCCAGAAGAGGGCACCAGACCCCATTACAGATGGTTGTGAGCCACCATGTGGTTGCCGGGAATTGAACTCAGGACTTTTGGAAGAGCAGGCAATGCTCTTAACCACTGAGCCATCTCTCCAGCCCCAGAATTACTTTTTATAACATTAAAAACACTGGGGCGTTGCATAGGAAAACACAAACACCTGAGTTGTTTTGTGTCTTCCTTGGTAACTGTCAGCTAATGGCGCCTGTGGGCTTTTCTCCACAGGGGACTCTCAGGTTGACCAGCATTCCAGCTTCTCTGTGTTCCCTGACTTCACTCACTTCTGGCACCAGATGTCAATGTGTAAGCATTCAGAGTTTTGCAGCCCCATCCAGTTAGGCAGAGCAAATGTCTAAGATGTTTTAAAACAGTTTATTGCAAACATCAAGGGTTTTCTCTGGATGTGCATTTTCCTGATGAGATTCCAGTCCCATCTGCCTTATGCTCTCTCATTTCACGGAACAAAAGTTCAACTTTTGTGGCAACGTTTTCCCTATTTGATTGCACATGACCCCAATTTAGATCATAAAATGAATAATTAAAACATTTTAGAAAAAAAATCTGTCAAATTTTATTATAAGCAATAATCTTAGTGGTTATTTGACACCCAGGTGGATTTAGCATTGATTAACTCTGCCCTTGCTTGTGAGTTTACTACATCTTTATATAAATTTTTCTCTGTTCACTAAAAGGATAACTTTATTTCCAAGACAAATAATTTTTGTCAAAAGGTTACACAGTTTTTCTTTCACGTAAAATCTGTTCATTACAGGAAAAACTGACTTCAGATTTTGTAGTTGGGTAGAAAAATCTGTTTTGTTTTCATGGCTTTTGAATTACAAAAGACGAGCTTCCAAGTCTGGGAATAACACTGACTGTTTCTGCATGGGAAACTAAGCTCGGTGGTAGAAGCTGTTCTGTTTCTTATTAATGTTACTTACTAATTTTGTTACTGACTCAATAAGCCATCGGTCACTTGTAGCATTTTGTTAATGAGTCAGAAAATCAAGGTGAATGCCCAAAGCGCTGTGATTAAAGAAGTAAGGGCCGCTGCGGCCGCTGAGGGTATAAGAGGCAGAAAAGCAGGAACATTTGCTGATAAGCAGAATTTATGCTTATGATTATGCTGTTAGCAAATAAGGCAGAGAGATGGGGCGGGGAGGGGTGGGGAGAGAGAGAGAGAGAAGCATCTAGTTGTTTCACTAGCCCTTGGAAGTAAACAATGGATTGGTACCCAAACCTGCACAAGGAGAAAACGACAGAGGCTCCTACACCCCACAGAATCGAGGCTGCCAGGGCTGGTATTTTATCACCTATTCACCGTCCCCTGTTAGCACACTACCTTTAGTGTTTGAATGAAGCTGTCCAGCATGGCTAGCACACATTTTCAAAGTCACAGCAAATATACGCTGTAACGTCTGACCACAGAACGGGAGTAAAACTCACAGTTCGTGGGCTCCACACACACACAGCAATTCTAAAATTTCCCTCAGAGAAAGTTCTGGGGATTCTGCACTTTGTCTAAGGTAGTTTAAATCTCATTTATTTTCACTCCCCCTTCCCCACCTTTCCCCACAGTATCAGTCCCAACAGTGCAGTCTGCCGGCTGGACCTGACAGACCCCAGGGGACCCGTACCTTCTGACACTGGGTGATAATCCTCTCCGGAGGAGGCTGAGCCGTCCTTGGTGTGGACTCTCACAATGGAAACCTTTGAAGTGTCTCCTTGGCGGACCACTGGAATTTTGACAATCGCTGACTCTCCTGGTTCGCTGGGTTCAGTGACGCTGAATTTGGTTTCTCCAAATTTGATCACGGCTTCTAAGAGTGTGGAAAACACAGACAAATTAAGTGGCTGGCAAAGGGTGGTGGGGGTAGATGTTTTCCTCCACTTCTGTTTCTTTCCACATAGGAGTTTTTATTATTATTATTATTATTATTATTATTATTATTATTATTATTGTTATCCTCTCGGCTTCTCTCTGCTGCCTCAACATTAGTGTGAGGGCAGAAGTCCTTCCTGGGAAACGGCGAGCCCACAGAAGGCATGTCCTCTGGGATGTCTCTTTGTCCCCATAGAGCTTATAAGAGAAGGGGCGTGGAAGGGGAAACCACAGGCCCAGGACCGGGTAGACATAAAGACCTATGTAGTGGCAAGGGCAGATATGAAGGCTTATACTTCAGTACGCAGGCATAAGCCATAGCCACCCCAAAAAACTTTGTCAATTTTTAAATTTTGCAGTGCTGGCCTTGAACTCGGGGTCTTGTACATGTTAGGTATGAATGTGACCATTGAACTATATCCACAGCTTTTCAGTTTGTCAGTTTTTGTTATGTGTGCGTGCTGGGGCCTGAAGTTGCTGCTGCTTGTCTTCCTCCCGAACTCCCCACTTGATTTTCCGGGGCAGAGTCTTTCGCTGAACCCCGAGCTTGCCAATTTGACTAGTCTTAGCTAGGCAGCTTGCTCCAGAGATCCTGCTTCTTCTGCCTCCTAAATGAAGTAGGGGATTATTGGCAGGTTTCCACACCTGTGCAGGTTTTATGAGGGTTCTGGGGACGTAAACTATCATCCTCAAGCTTGTCTGGAAAACACTTTATCTATCTACTGAACATCTCCCTAGCCCCTAAATTTATCAGTGTGGGGGGCTGTTTTGTTCCCCACTTGTTTTCTTACGTCTCAGTTGTCTGCAAGTCCCACTGAAAAAGAGGGGATACTTTTCTGCGCCCACCCAGGAACTCAGGCGTGGGAGGGGCTGGGGAACGGGCTTCAGTTCCAGAGTCACTGTTTAGCAAAGGCAGCGACTTCTTACTGTCAGCGTCATCCCGGATCCTTATCACAGTTTCATTTTGCTCGCCAACCGCAGCCCCAAAGGCAGAGCTGCTCTGTGGCGAGCCAAGGACCAGGCGCAGCTCCTCCACATCCTCATAGACGTCATCATCCATCAGCTCAAGGACGCAGGGCTTCTCCGTCTCACCTGGAGCAAACGACGGCGACGCATGATAGAAGGAGACGCCGAAAATGAGAACCAAGCCGAAGAGCAAGGGCGTTGCTGTCCCCTGCTCTGCCAGCGCAAAGACTACCGTCTGTCATAGGTCTCGGATAGCTATTTGCTGAACATGGGACTATTTGCACACAGGCCCACACTTATAAAGAGTTCTGCAGTTCCCCTCTTTAAAGTCTAGCATTCGCCTTGGACGGCAAAGGAAAAAGGAAATGCCGGCTTTGTGCGTGAGTTTCTAGAACTGTGGTGGGGAAGTGAATCAAGAGACCACTGCTCATGGTCCCGGTTAATCTCACTGCACCGGGGTTTCATGTTACTAACTTTTGGCTTGTTGAACAAATCATTGACCCAAAGCAGTTGGATTTTTGCCTCTAATAACTGGGACCAATATTATAGGTCCGACTTTTTCCAATCTCACTAAAAATTCTTTAAAAACAGATTAGCAGCCATATGACATACAAGCATACGGATGCTCAAATATTAATAAACAAGCTTTATGTTGAGCACTTAAGTTGTTCTCAATACTCCATCAATATGAGCATAACTCTCCACACGTTTGTCCTTTTCGATAGAATATATTTCACAAAATTAAACTATTAGGACAAAGTAGTGAGATATATGAAGGCACTGACATATATTAAAGTGTGAGGTAAAGGGCTGGAGAGATGGCTCAGAGGTTAAAAGCATTGACTGCTCTTCCAGAGGACCTGGGTTCAATTCTCAACCCACACATGGCAGCTCACAACTGTCTGTAATTCCAGTTCCTGGGGATTCGACACTCATGGCAAAACACCAATGTACATAAAATAAAAGTAAATAAATTTAAAAAACCATAAAAGCAGAAGATGCATTTTTGCCTAAGAACATTTCAATATTAACTCAATTTCTAGCTTTGTAAAATTTGCATATTTGATAGGTTCTTTACTGCTGAGTTATGAACTAACAATAAAAGATATCATTAGGAATCAAAAGGTTACTGAAGAGACCCCAGGATATCCAACCTGCTGCAATGCATATGCCTGGTCATTTCGTGCACATAAGCTCATGTTGCAAGCTTGTTGGGAAACTGGGAAATTTGATTTCACTCTCTTTTCCTGATGACCTATTTCTCAATCCACACTTGGGGTTCTTAAATTACACCCAGAAACTTCAAGGGCTTAAGGCACTGTCTCCATAACCTTGACGACCTGAGTTTAATCCTCCAGACAAGGTCTGGGAAGAAGAGAAATCCCAACTCCTAAAACTTGTCCTCTGACTTCATGTCAGCTGTAGCCTGCACACGCCCCTCCCCCGTGCTCATACACCCCAAATCAATAAATTAATAAAATATTTAAGACGTTTCCGAGCTCATACATACCAGGGAGGAAGGTGACAACGGAGGCATCGGTATTTGGGCGTTCTTCGAAATCCATCATCACCTGCGCCGAGGCCTGCCTTGTGTAACATCTCACAGAGGACCTGTGCTGGACATCGCCACTCCTGGAGATCACGGCAGCTACACGCGCATCATTTTCACTGCAAGTGTACACTCTTTCTTTGAACTGCATCTTAGGCACTGTGCAGAAAAGAAATGCATGGGTCGAAACGCGTAGACGCGTCCTTTCTTTCAAATGGCATTTCAGGTGATACGGTTTAAGATAGATAATAAGACAAAAAAAAAAAAAGAAAAACATTTTGGTCTCTGCTCAGTTCACATCCCCGTGAACATTTCATTTCCTCATCTTTGCAGTTCTCCTCGGCCTCTGTTGCGATGCAAGCATGCGCAATGGAAGCTGAAGACGTAGACAAAACTGGTGACTTTCAGATGTTTGTATCAAAATTGCTGTGTGGTCAGTCACACACTTTAAAATTTTCATGATATGAAGAGCATGAAATATTGTACACATTATAACTGAAGGGACTCCAGTCAGCCTGGGCCTGGCAAACATGGCTCTGGCCAGCTAGTCCTCTTCAATGCTCTCTGCCTAGCTAAAAAACCATTAGATCACATTCCTAAAGCTAGCCACCAAGGTCTGTTCCCTTATTTGACCACTTCCTCCCCCTGAGGCTGACTACCGAGGTTCAGCTATCAAAGTATTTAAATCCAGGAACCAAAAGCCTCCACCCCCTTTGGCTCACCTAATTAACATGCTTACTTAAAATTAAACACCTCATCCTAACAGGGTTTCCCCTTCGACCTTTATAAACCGCCATTTGCCTATGGGCCACTTCTGTCTCTATCCAGAGGCAGTCCTTTGACCCTTTGAGACAAATACCCAATGCCCACCTCTCTCTTGTTCCCTCCCCCTTCTCCCTTGTCCCCGATCTCCTGTCTCTGTCTCTTATTCCCTGCCCTTTGTCTCTCTGGGGCAAATAAATCTCCTTTGTGCTGACAGCTTGGTCTTGGGGTCTTGAACCAATACCTTTCCTTTCAAGGGCAAGTACGTATTGTACAGGAATGGTAGAGTAAGCTGACCAATGTGCGCATGTGTTAGTTTTAGGTGACATCGAACCCAGGTCAGTCACACACAGGCCTCATTGATAACAGGTTCCTTTCTTCCGAGAACCACTTCATGGTAAGAAGGTGCACAGATTTCTGTAGTGAGTGATGAATGATATATAGAGAGGCTTGCCATGAGATTTTGTGTTACAATTTCTTTCAGGAAAAATGTCCGGCTTGGATGGAAGCTCACTAAAATCATGGATGTTAAAGAGGGCGATGAAACAACAGGATGTTCTGAGGGGAGAAACACTGCAGAGAGGCTTCTCAAGTTCAGGGAGTAAACAAAGCCTCCAGGAAGACCCTGAAGCTGACCAGATTCACCAGTTCCCCACTCCCCTTCCCAAATATATAAGCGACAAAGACCGCTGAAAGACACTGCCAGACAAACTGAGCAGCCTGGAAGAGGCAGAGACCAGCCCTACTGTCTAGAAGAGACATGCTCCATCCTGTTGAGCTGTCTGCAGACTGTGCAGTGTGCTCCAGGTTTCCAGCTTTGTGAACTGTGTGACCTGTGTAGGGGTGGGCTTTGGTGGTGCATCTGTCTTTGAGCCATTTCTGTTCCTTGTCAGTGACCCCAACAGAACTTATAGGTCCGACCAACTGGACTCTTGTGGTATCCTTACTTTGGTCTCCTTAGGAGGAGTGACACACAACAACAGTGTATTTGACACGTGATTACAGAAATCTGAGGTGTGGCTCGGTGACAGAAATGGCTTAGTGTTAAGTAGAAAAAGACCATGGCCACTCAGCTCCATGCAGGTAGTGAGGACATGTTTGAATCATTCAAGACACTAATGACAATACCACATTGCTTCTTAAAATATAAAAAGACTAACAATTGTCTTTAAACGCTGTCTAAATCTATCAAAATGAGCAGGAAAAGACTCGGGGAGTTTGTATGGGGTGAATGGTGTCTCCCACGCCAACATCTTATATATTGAAATCATAGCCCGAGTACCTTGGTAATAGGCAGGTAATCAAGTTTAAGGTCATTAGGACTGATGTCAGCCGGATATGCCAGGTGTTCTCATGTCAGACAGAGAACTGGTCATACGGATGTCTGAAGAGGGAAGATGATGGAGAGGCACAGGGATGAGAGGGCCACTGACAAGTCAGTGAGAGAGGCCTGTGGCATCTTTCCCTTGCAGCCTCAGCTGGAACCAAGGCTGCTGACCCTCGTTTAGGCTCCTCACTATCAGTGCAGAGGCTGCTGTTGCTCAAGCATCTGGTCTGTGGCCCTTTGCATGGTCAGCCTTAGCAAATGCAAACTGAGCTTAACACCCTACCTGTACACATTCAGTCTCGGCACTGTAAAATTTAAAGTCACTCACAGTCTGAGGCGGAGTCATTTATGGACACCGTGGCCTTGCTGGGCTCGCCAAGGGCCGCGTTCGTCGGCATGCGAAGTACCAATTCAAACTTTTCAACTCCCTCCAGCACGGGTCTTCCCAGGTCATCCAGAATGAGAACACGAACAGCCTGCATGTTGACTCCCGGTGCGAAATCCAAGCTGCGACTGATTCCCACGTAATCTGTTCCAGCTAAAACCATAAGGAAAGGATATTTACACGGGGACTAAATTAAAAAAAAATTAATTATATAGACAAACTTATAGTTAATGTTTTATGCTACAACATATATACAAAATACTACAGAGAAACACATTCAATGAACAAGATGGAAAAGATTGGTATCTACGCGGTTGTTGACGTCGTGAATATAAGCTGATTTGCTTAGATTCGAGGTCTACGCCTTATGTCCATTGGCTGGATTTGCTCATGTCACACACTAGTCACACAGGAGGGATGGGTGTATGTGAGAGAAATCATATTCAGCTAGCTGAAAAAAGGAAAGGAAAATTTTCAGCCCCATGTTTGCCCTAAAGTTTGTCATCAGTCTTTTAGAGCCTGGGAGAAGAAGCAGCGCTGTGTCACCTCGGACAGTTTACGTAGCGCTGTGTAGAGGGAAGCCTGCTGAATCTGAAGTGTTTACACGGACATTTGTTAAAACGAGGAGGGAGCCAAGTGAAGAGGCACACTGGGAAGAGGCTGAAACGTTTTTAGATTCTGTGAGGGTGGTAGGTATGACTGCTCCCCAATGTCAGAAGAGCTAAGTGTTTTAGGTTCACTGGGTAGAGAACCAAGTCATGCAAATCTGGACATTGCAATTTAGCCTTTGAATCTCATAACTTGGACTCTGGTTCATGGTGCCTAAATCTCTTTCTTTACAGTGGTGAAGTCGAAATTTACACACTCCATAGTAATAATTTCAGGAAAAGTAAGCCATGAGGAATGTTCAAATGAAGCGCTTGGTAGCTGGACGCTGTTGAACGACACAAAAGGCTAATTTAGCAGACTGCTCACCATCCGCTGAGGGGGGCTCCGTTTTCCGGGACCTCACGGTGACACTCGAAGGCCTGGAGAGGTCAGTACCCGTCCTCCATACCTGCACTTCCACGTAGCCGGAACTCTCATCCACGGAGTACTGGACATCACCAAAGAAGAAGACGGGTTCTGTTGACAACGATACAGAAAACACTGCTGTTATTTCTCTCTTTACATCAACCATCCCCGAGTCTGCTTCTTTGCATTGGCACTGCCATGTTTCCTTTGAGTGAGTTAACAGACCTCATCTCCAGGTACATGACTTGGCTTGCTTTTCATGTATGCAATGCCTGTATTGTTGTGTTCTCAGGGGCTGGGGATTGAACCCAGGGCCTCATGCGTGCCAGGAAAGTGCTGTGCCACTGAGTTACATCCATGAACTCATATGTAGGTTATAAGTGGCTTCTAGGCATCCTTGGAAGCTTAGTTGAAAAAATACAATCAAATGAAGCACAACACATAACACTTTGTAGACCAGGCTGGCCTCGAACTCACTGAGGTCAGCCTGCCTCTGCCTCTGCTTCCCGAGTGCTGGGATTAAAGCTATGCTCCACCACTGCCTGGCTCTTTGTTTTCTTTTCTTTTTTTTAAGTTTTGCCTCAGCACTCACTAACCCACTGTGGGACAGAGAGATGGCATTTGCCTTAAACTGTCTTCTGTTAACTCGCGATAATTGAGTCTACTTTTAATTAGCAGGATTAGACTCTACAGTATAAAACAAGGATTAGTCCCTAAGACTTGAGAGAGATCCAGAACTGGTTGCTGGTTATTTTGTAGGGCTTTTGGTATCCTCTATACAAACTGAGCTTTCATTAAAATAATCTCATACTAAGAGGTTAGCGTCTATCCTCATGAATGCGAAGGATGCTCTCTGTAGTTCCTGCCTCCGGAGCACTGTTTTCTCCTTTTTTGGTGATACATTGGAATGGATGTAGCTGGCTCCTATTAATTCTCCTATCTATTCTCTTTATGATTAACCTGTGACTCTTGATATAGGTGCCAGGGGTGAAGGACAGTAGATGAAAAGGCAAAACTGTGGTGAATTACAGGAAAACTTTTAAAAAATGATTTTGAATTATGGATAGCCATCCAAGAAACTGTAAATAGTTCCCCATTGAGAGTTTATCATAAAAGCAGTTATTAACAAAGTAAAATAACCAAGTGAGCACATGAAAAGCGATCTATTTATTTGTCTTTAGTTTTACAAGATTCCAAAGGAGTTTGTCTAAGAATACACGGCTCACTCCAGGGCCTCTTAGCATCCTTAAAGGGATGTTGCTCTAGTTCTTAAAATTAGATTGAACTCCCCAAAAGCTCAAGGGGAAGGGAGACACAGGGTGCCATTGGGGATGAATGTGGTGGTGGGGTGAGCTTAGGGAGAGAGCATTTGTCTAACATGTACAAAACCCTGCACGCAGGATAAAACAAAACCACAGAAAAAGCCCAAGGCGGTCTTTCCTCACTCCCCTATTTGCAAATTAATTATCTTTTTCAGAAGGTATACTACAAATGTTTGCTTCTTTTCTTCCTCCAACTGGTAGGCATATTTCAAAGCTTCTAGCTCCACTGGCCTCTTAGATAACATTGAAATCAATCTTGGAAATGTTTGCCTGTTTTGGTTTGGAGGTGATAAATCTGCCTATGGCATGGTTCACCTCCCTGCTCTCCTTTCAACTTGGACATTTGGGTGTCTGTACAGATGGAGTTGTTATCTTATAACCCTAGGCAAGCAGACCTGAATGACAAACGAATACATTCCTTACATTTCTCACATCTGAGGAGGGGCAAAGGTGAAGGGAGAGAAGCCAGAAATGATTATTCTAAGCAGACGGCTGAACTAAGCACAGCAGCTTCTCCTCAAGAGTCTTCCATGATTATCATGGAGGCTTGGTCACGTGCCTCCAACAAGTGACCTTTCTAAGTCTCTCTACATTTCTAGTATCATGTGAATTAGAATAAAATCCCCATGAGCATCGTCATAAAACACCAAGGGAGCAACATGCTGGGGGTGGTGTGTGTACGGGGGAGAAGATGGGGGTGGGTGGAAGAAACTGTGTTTGCGCGTGCACTCACATCCTGCTAACCATAGAGCAAATCTTTCACCTAATAGCTTAACATGCTGTTCACAGATGAAACCCAGGGAGAGAGAAAAGAAAAGGGGGGGGGGGTTAGCTGTAATAAGATGTGGACAGAATCAGCATATGCCAATGACATGGAACACTGGTGCCTTTAGCCACAAGGAGAAGGGGGAATAGAGATGTGACCTTAATGGTAAATTCTCTCATTTTAATAAGAAGCTAAGAGGAATTTGGAAAGGTAACACATGAATTCTCTAAAATGAAGCATTCCTTGGTCAGCAGACTTAGGGTAGCTGTTTGATTTCCATCTGCTGAAGGCGACAGGAAGATTGGTTGAATAGTCAGCTGTAAGGACTATAGTTAAAACCTGAGGAGATTTTAACACAATCGTTTCTACAGCGCGAAAACAATAGCAATTAAAAGAAATAACCCCACACTATGTCTAGCAAGTTGTTTGTTTAACAAATCAAAAGAAATAGAGTAGTTTTGGCATCTTTGTGTCCTCTCAGTATAGATAATGAAAACTATTATTTTTAAATTTCTCATTTTTTCTTTTAAATTCTAAAATTTGAATGGACTTATAAAGGTTACTATTGGGTCGAAATCTTATGCAGAACATACTAAAATGGTCCTGGAACTTTTAAAAATTTTATATGTATGAGTGTTTTGCCTGCATGTATGTGAGTCTGTAAAACACTTGTGTGCCTGGTGCGTGGAGAAGGCCAGAGGAGGGTATTGGGTTCCCCAGAACTGGAGTAACAGATGGTTGTGAGCTGCCATGTGGGTGCTGGAAACTGAACCCAAGTCTTCTGGAAAAGCAACCAGTGCTCTTAACCACTGAGCATCTCTCTAGCCCTGTGCTTGGGAAATTTAAAAGGATACCTCAGGACCAAAAGGAGGGAATGAATGAATGGCTGAAGCTCACTAGAAGACAAAGAACCTTCGCAAAACCCAGGACAGCTGATTTGTCTGTGCTAGCAAATAGTTTTTATAAGGACAATTTTGCTGAGTGTAGTGGTTTGAATAAAAATGCTCCCCATAGGTTCTATATTGAATGCTTGCTCATCAGGGAGTGGCACTTCCTGAGAAAGATTAGGAAGTGTGACCTTGCTGGAAGAAACACGTCACTGTTGGCCAGCTTTGAGGTCTCAGAAGTTCAAGCCAGGCCCAGTGTCTCTCTCTTCCTGCTGCCTGCAGATCTGGATGTAGAACTCTCAGCTACTTCTTCAGCACCATGTCTGCCAGCACACTGCCACGCTTCCAGTCATGATGACAATGATCTAAAACCTCTGAAACTCTAAGTCAGCCCCAATTAAATGGTTTCCTTTATAAGAGTTGCTGTGGTCATGGTGTCTCTTCACAGCAATAGAACATTAAGACACTGCACCTCTTTGGTAAGCTTCACTCTCTCTCTGTCTCTCTTGCTAGCACTTGGGTTTTAAAAATTAATACTAACTGGAGACCTCTGTAAATCTGCCATAGACATATTCACATTACAATCTAGAGCCAAGTAGAAAACACCCATTCAGTTCCCAAATTTGGCGCTTAGGTACGTACGTACTGCTGTACCGCACCTTGAACCGCAGTTATGCTCGCTCGCAGACTTAATGTGGAACAGTCAGCAGCTGCTACTATCAAGGGGAAGAAGGATGATAAAATAAAGCCTTGCTCCCTGCAGCTTCGACTCACTGAAAACATTCCTCGGCCCTTCATCCCTCTCAGACAAGAGTTCAGAGAACATGTTTAGTCTCTCCGCACAGGGCAGATAAGTCACATCTAAAGCATGGGCAAACCTCCCCGCAAAGGGAGGTTTTCAGAGGCTGCGTTGACAATGTGTGAAATTCCCAAAGGAAGCCGGGATCTCTCTTCATTCTTTGGGGTGCTCTTTTAAGTTCAAGGGCAGAGGTGGGAAAGGCGCTTGTGCTAGGAGACCTCCTCGGGCTCATAAAGCAGGAGTCAGACTTGCCAGGCTGCGAACATTTTCACTTCACCTCTGCTCACGTGGAAGTGAAGGGAAAGGCTTGGCAAGACCACACAGCTCACACACCTGCAGAATAATTCAAGCTCTCTTCCCAGAGGGGAGGAAGTAAACTTTTTATTATTTATTTATTTATTTGGTGTCTGGATTGGTGTTTACGATTTCATTGTGTCTCCTGAGATGAAAGGAAGGTGCAGGCTGTAATTGCTATCCGGAGCCTAATCTTACTGACTCCTGTGTGCCCAAGAACCATCAGGCAAGCAAGCTCTGTAGATTTAACTAACTGTGTTTGCTTAAAACTGAATGGGATGCAAGTCTGTGCGCTATCTTTGGGCAAAGCGTCAATGTTATCTTTGGATTTGGTGTTGAGAATACAAGGGGATCGACTCTAACCTAGTAATCTCTTTGGAGGTTTCAGTTCAGTGCTGCCCTGGTTTGCTTTCCATTGCTGTAACAAATAAGCACCATGACCAAAAGTGACATGGGGAAGAAAAGGGTTTATTTGATTGACAGGTCTGGACTCTAGCTGAACTTTGAGGCAAGTCAGGGCAAGAATTCATGCAGGAGAAGAGGCAGGAACCATACATAGAGGAAGACTACTTTCTGGTTTGCTTCCCTGGCTTGCTCAGCTACCTTTCTTGTATTTCCCAGATCTATCTGTCCAGAGGGGGGGGGGGGGGGGCGGTTACAGCCTCCCACATCATTCGCAATCATGGGAAGGTCCCACAGACAAAGCCATGGGTCAGCTTGATGGAGGCAGTTCCTCTACTGAGATTCCCTCTTCCAAGAGCTGCCTAGGTTTGTGTAAATTTGACAAAAACTGACCAGCACAGACCTTTACGGCTTCCTGAGTACTCACAAGCCACTTCCCACAGGCATGTCAAGGTCATTTTTCCCCCTCAGGGTGGAGAGGGTTAGTTCGACTCCTGTATCCTTTTCTCTTTGCTTTGCTGTGATAAAATACTCACAGAGCAACTTTAGGAAAGATGGATTTAATTTGGTTTGTATTTTGAGGGGATACATCATGGCAGGAACATGCGGTAGCTAGACATACTGCCTCCGCGTTCATTTTCAGAGCATGGACAAGAAGTGGGGTCAGTCTAGCAACCCTCAAGGCCCACCCCTAGAGACACAATTTCTCCAATGAACCTCCACTTACTAAAGGCTTTATACCTTTCAAAACAATGCCAACAGATAGGGACTGAGTGTTCAAACACACAAGTCTGTGAGGGACAGTCCCCTCTCAAACCGCAACTTCTTCTTCCTGGCTTCTCTCCAGTTCGTCACTAGATGCAGCCAGCATCACCCGGTGCTTGAATTCTCCCAAGGAGCATTTAAAGAGACTCTTAATGGAAACAGTTGGCCCCAAAGGCAGTAACACCACACTTACAGTCTTGCTGGAAAGCTTCTAGTGCACCCCACTATCCTTAGGATGTTCCCAAACTCCTCACACTATGGACAAGGCATTGAAACTTAGGGTCTTTCTCTGCCTTTTATACCCCGTGTTGGTCACTTTCTGCTCTGTAACAGCATCTGGGATATCTTGTATGTTCTGCTGCAGCCTCTGGCTGTCTCTTCCAGTCTTCCCTTAGGAAGATGCTGCTTTGGGCACCATTCTGCCTTCCCTCTTGTCTCAGGCTGTAGGGGCAGAGCTAAGCTTCCTTTATTCATGTATACTTTCTGGGTACTTAGCTCTATCCATATCTGTCAGTGGGTGAACAACAAGTATCTGTGGAGCGAATTAGCAACAATGTAAAGATCATTTATTGCCCATAGCAACTGAATTAATGTGTGTGCCTCGTGCCGGAAGCCAAGTGCACTCAGCACCAGGCAGAGGCAGTGTGCACCCCAGAGGCAGTGTGTGGTTGGTTGTGCCAGAGAATGACTTTGTAAGCTCTTCTTGATCTGGAACTATAAATACAATCCTAAATTATTTTGGCTGGGTCCCACTTTTCTTTCCAGAAATACTTTAAATACATAAATCTATATCCTAAAAATGAGCTCCTGTCTAATATTTGAGAACAGTTTTCAAAATTCTTATTGAAAAACTGAAGTTCAAATGCATATTTCAAAGGAAGTTTAAAGGTCTTCCTTATTTGAAAGGCACATTCTGACATTTCTTTTTCTCAACAACAATAGCTTCCTCAGAAAGAATTGAGACAAATCAGTACATACTTAGGATGCCGAGAGTAATGAGATCTTCCAAAGGTTTTAGATAAGCATTAGAAATGGTGAGCCTTCTCCAGAAAGATAAGGTTACCAGTCTATTGCCAACACAGTTTCACCCCAAAACGGACCTGATCTGTCTGAAGGTCAACACACATTTTAAAGGAAATTTTAGTATCACAATCATGAAAAATTTTCACTACGCATTTGTATGATTAAGACTTTATAAACGGACTCTATGTGTTTGAGTGTGTGTGGGATATGCATGTGTGTGTTGTGTGTGTATGTTGTATATGTATGGGGTGGCATGTATGTGTGTTATGTATGTATTGTGTTGTATGTGTGTCTGTGCTGTGGTGTGTGTGGTGTATGTGGTGTGGTGTGTGTGTATGGTGTGTATGCGTGTGTGTATGCGTGTGTGTATGATGTGTATGTATGGTGTGGTGTGTGTATTTACCATGGCATTAGTAACCCAAGGACACCTTTAGGAGTCTCCTTCCACTGTTGAATCCAGATCAAACTCAGATTATCAGACTTACATGACAAGCATTTTTGTAGGTTGAGCCATCCTGCCAGTAAAACATTTAATTAGTAAACTAATTAACTTCTTATCCCATAGTATTTTATAATCTACAAACAAAGGAAGGGATGGGAAACTTGCTGATGGCAAATTCAAACCAATGGGGTGAAATTTAGGATTTACCAAACACTTTTTATTACGGCAACACTGGCCAAAGCTGCTCACAGATCTGCACGGCAGTGCTCGCTCCTGGCTTCCCATCTCAATCAAAACCAGCCAGGACACTGAACATTCTGAAGGGTCTCAGGTGAATCGCATGCATAAGATTCGGGGTCAGGGTATGGGAACACGGCACTGAACCAGGTGACAGACCCTACAGTGTGGAGATTCTGAGAGGGTGGCCAGTTGCTCGATACTGACTCAGGGAGCTGCCCTGCAGACTGAGCCAGGGCGAACAGCAGCCAATGGTCAGACTTGTATCAGGGACAGGGAGGGGTGGGTGTGGGTGTTGACTGAGTAGGAAGAGGTAGAGGTGCAAATAGAAGTTTGCAACCTTGAAAGGACAGGATCTGAAACCTGGATTGCAGAAAAGGGAACGTTAGAGGCCTGTGCGGACGGGGCTAGCCTAAGAGCTGGAGACCTAGTCAAAAGCAAGTGCCTATCAGTGGAGCGGGTTAGTAAGGATGTTAGCTGGGCAGCATTTTAATGGTGGAGGCCTTCGCATCATCACTGAGCCAAGCCCCACTGACTTCTCCAGACTCTACTTTCCTTTGCTAGCTTTTCCAAGACTCTTGTTTGATGTATTTCTTTAAAATTGCTGCAGTAAGACTAGCTGCCTCTTACCACGTTCTGCTCACACCTGTGGGTGCCTTGGAGGGCCTATGAAAGCAAATGGTTATTCCGGATGGTTACAGGTACAAAGGGAGCATCGCTGGGGGTTCTGAGGGGCTAATGGGACACGGTTTACAGTCATGAGCGTAATTATTTGGGGAGACCAGTTAAAAAGCCTTCAGTCAACATTACATCTATTTTTACAAGGCAAAGGTTACAGAGAGGCAAACATCAAAAGCCAATCACAGGTGGAAATCAACCAAGTTTTTGATGTGGGTAAAGTTAGCTTCTTTCTAAACCCCTGTATCTTTCTGCTTCCAGACTGCACTGACATAATGTGTTTAATCCAAACTCAAAGGAGGGCTGGAGAGACAGCTCAGCTGTTGAAGGCTAAGGCTCACCACCAAAACGTTGAGAGTTCAGCTCTCAGCGCCTATGTCAAAGCCTGTGTTTACAGTTTCCCTTTGCTGGATATGATGGCATGTAATCTCAGTATTGGGGGGTAGAGGCAGGTGTATTTCTGCAAGTTTGAGGCCAGCCTGGTTTACATGGCAAGTTCCAGGACAGCAAGGGCTATATAGAAAGACCCTAGTTCCAAATACAATAAATGAATAAAGGAACAAGGTTGAGAGAGATGGCTCAGAGGTTAAGAGTACTTCCTGGTGGAGGACCCAGGGTCCATTCCTAGTACACACACTGGGCAGATTACAACAGCCTATAACTTCAATGTGGCTTACAACTTCAGGGACCCAATATATTTTTTCTACCTTTTCAGGCATGTAGTACATATGTATATATCAAAGCACAACACATACACATGTATTAAAAATTAAGGTAACAATCTTTTAGCCAGGCATGATGCCACAGGCCTTAATCTAGCAGTGAAAAGACAGAAGCAGGCAGATCTATGTGAGCTTAGGGCAAGTCTGATCTACATAGCATGTTCTAGGCCAGTAAGGGCAATGTAAGATTCTGTCTAAGGAAGAAAGGAAGAAAAGAAGGAAGGGAGAGAGAAAGAAATAAAGAAGGAAGGAAGGGAGAGAAAAAGAGTTGGGATCATAAGTTGATGTGGGAGTGATTTCTTATTAATAAAGAAACTGCCTAGACCCATTTGATAGGCCAACCCTTAGGTAGGCGGAGTAAACAGAACGGAATGCTGGGAGAAAGAAGCTGAGTCAGGGAGTCGCCATGATTCTCCCACTCCAGACAGACGCAGGTTAAGATCATTCCTGGTAAGCCAGCTCTTGGGCTACACAGATTAATAGAAATGGGTTAGATCAATATGTAAAAGCTAGCCAATAAAAAACTGAAACTAATGGGTCAGGCAGTGTTTAAAAGAATACAGTTTCCGTGTAATTATTTCGGGTAAAGCTAGCCAGGTGGCGGGACACAGCCCACTGCTCTTATTTCAACAATAAGTTAAGATTTCCGACTACCTGATGTAAAGGAATAGGTCTGGCTGTTAGTTCCTCTTGTGTGGGAAAAAACACAGCAGTTAATAGCAGTTCCTGCCATGGCGACAGTGCAGTCAGGTGATGCGCCAGCTGCATTTGGGCATCTGCCTCTTCAGGTCAAGTTAAAATCTCTAGTCCCTATGCTAAGTTGTCTCCAGGGCTTTACCAGAGTTAACAGTCTTACAAGGTAATTATTTTTATCTACTGTTGACAAAATCAAGTTGGGCCTTGGAGGGGTTAAATAATTTGCTCTGGGCGTAGAACAAGCAGGATTCGAACATGAGAGACTAATATAGTAAAATGTGAATTATTTTCCACTATGTAGCAATTTCTTTGAAAATGTTTAAAGCAATGAAGCAAAAAACATACTTAGATGTTCATATTTTTAGAATATTCTTTTTGAAGATGCATAAGTAGAAATGACTGTGTGAAGGAAAAGAAAAAGCCTTTCTTTGCACGGGAAAACAAGAGTATGTAATGTGTGCGCTTGTATTAAATTGTGGAAATGCAATTGTCCCTCAAAAACTAAAGGGGAGCAATGGGGACAGAGGTGAGAAGGCACTTAAAGCGACTGTACCTACGTCAGAAATCACCGAGCAGAAGTCATACACAAACACTTTTATACCTGCTAACTAATGATAAATTTACAAGATTTCAAATCAATAAAGCTCCAGCATGTGGCTGATTTGTTTGGGAATCTCAGCAGCTGGAGGAAGAAAGACCATGACGAATAAAGTGTTAAACACAATCCGTGTGAGGTCCCAGGGATAAGAGTGTGTGGCTGACACTGGGAAAATAAATAATGTTGACCACAGACCGATTAAGAAACGACACTTGGAGCACGTCTGCTGGCAGCCAGCGGCGGTCCAGAATAAACAGCCTGCGCCACTCCGTTCTGTTCTGGGCAAAGGAATGCATTTTTCTCCTGTCAGATCCTAGTGAACGCTTGTCAGGGTGGCTGGCTGTCAGCTCTGCTGGTGGTTTTCTAGTCAGTGTGGCCGTGAGAAGAGCTTCCCCCTCCAAGTTCTAAGCCCGGGACCTCCTGGGTCACTGTGCAAAGCCTCATCCCAAGGGAGTCACTTCTCTGGGTCTTGAATTTCTGCTTTATAACACAAGGACAATCCAATTGGACCATGTGATGTCAGATCATCTCATTTACTAGGCCATCACACTCTTTTGCCCTCCTTGGGATTGGAGTTTTTTGTGTGTGTGTGTTCTAGTTAAAGCCATTTCTTTTTTTTTTTTTTTTTATTTACACTCACGCACCCCATTCACTGTTGACTTTCTGTATTCCCGAGTAGAAGGTAAAAGGGAAGAAAAGTCTCTCAAGTGGGAGCTGGAAAACCATTCTTGTCTCATAACGTTGTCACCTACAGAAGCCATATACCAATATGATAAAAATGTAGGGACTATAGCTCTTATATCTCATGGCAGATAACATATGCTCAAACCCACCTTCCTCTACAGCCAAGACTTTGCTCATTTAAAGTCTTTGATTTATAACTACTTTGTTAATAAATGAATTAACAGAGAATAACAACAAAAATAATAAAGCAGTAAAACCTCCTAGACTGAAGACAGCAGCCCCAGTTTATAACCTGAGGGATGGTCCCGGCCGAGCCCTACAGGCTATGGAGTTGGGAGAAAGTGCAAAGAGAATGATAGGATTGGAAAGATCCACAAACCTCAAATCCACTTTGTCAGGCTTTGTGTATAGTGTCAATACGGTGACTTTTTTACATAGGAAAAGCAAGATGCCCGTGGTGTGCTGCTATAGAAGCTGGATTTGGGGCACTAACATGAGTTAGTCAAGAGAAGGTGGAGGGGAGTGGTGGGGTGGGAGGATGATGGGCAAAAGCAGCGGTGTGGATGAGTCCGTGGCCTTGCCTGCCTTAGGGACAGCACCATTTGGCATGTAGGAAAAGAGACAAGATGAACAAAGAACTAGGTGGCAATGGCCAGGCCCTGCAGGCCCCTGGGACTGGAATCTTGTCCTGGGAGATATCCGGTCCAAAGGTGTGCTCAGTTTTAAGAAAGGTGAGAGGCTGATGAGATTTAATTTAAATCATTTAAGTGATGATGCCTTTAGGGGCGTGGAAGGTGGATGGACGGACCACAGGCAGCAAGTACAAGCATCTAGGAGCCACTTGAAGCTAGCTTGGCTGTTGTGTGAGCTGCTCAAATAAAGAAAACTGGTAGAAGCATAAACCATAGGGACATAAAACCAATAAGGATCTCAGGTGGACGGTGAGAGGAAGAGGCTGGCCTCGCTAGGTGCTTTCGCTATGATGAAGAATACTGGAGGGAGGGGACTGGAGAGATGGCTAAGCATTTAAGAACAGTTCCCAACACCACTATGGTGGTGCTCAACCACCCGGAACTCCAGTTCCAGGAGATCTGACACCCTCTTCTGGCCTCTGCAGTCCCCGGGTATACAGTGGTGGCCAGATATAGGTGGAGACAAAACACCTGTACATATGAAATAGGATTTATTATAATTACAAAAATGCAGGAGGGAAACCAGGGGAGGTCAAGGGTTAGTTGTGATGGCTACTGAAGCTTTTTTCTCTGTGCCGCTTGCTTCTGACCTCTAAAGCTAGTGTCCCGGAACCTGGGTGGTGCTGTGTGACTGTCCTTTCCTTCGTTTAAAAAAAAAAAAAAAAAAGGAAAATGTTTTTGATCTACAGCTCAATTCCTAGGTCTCCCGTAATTATGACACAGGAGTTTTCTAGTGTCTTTTCTAGAAAAGCCAAGGGAGAAAAAATGTTTTGATTAAAGTAGCAATTTCCTGTCCCCAGAGAATTAATCAAGGGCTTTCTGCTAATGGCTGCCTGTTGAACCAGATCCAGGCCACACAACCTGGCAAGCCTACCCGTCTTGAAAAGAACAGGCAAACGTGTGAGTTCAGGTTCAGCAAGGGCTCAGGTTCCATTTGTCAAGGGCACAGCGGTCCCTGGAAAGGGGCATCGCATCTTTGTGACCAC